>NC_086101.1:165635119-166835119 GCF_963921235.1 Mobula hypostoma | reverse complement strand
ATGTCAGATTTAGTCTGAAAGATGTGCTAAGGTTTGGTGTTCTGAATACTTCATTTTAAAAAAAAGTGTCATTGACTTTTTTTCCCTGATGCTATATAATTTGTGTAATGGTGAATATTTTAAACATTTTTGCTTGGTAAGTTTCTTTAAAACAATGTGTATGTATATTTTTTAATTGTTTTAAAAGTGCTCTACAATGTTTTTGATATTATTTGGTGCAGGCTTTGAGAATTCTTTAGAATTTAGCAGTGTAAGTAAAGAGTGAGAATTGTCCTACAGAAAATAAGCCAAGATATTCCAGAATTATGTTGAAATTTGACACTGTCGATTATCAGTTAAATTCATTTTCAGCATCTTTTGGTTTGCACATACTTGTGTACAGAATTCTAAAGCAAAAACTGGATTCTCCAAAGCTAATTTGGAGGGATATGCTCATTCTTATTGCAGTTAAATAATTTCTCTATATTGTGGAATGTTTTATTTCCCTGAGATGGAATAGCATATCTGAATAGCATATATAGCATATATGGAATAGCATTTCAGTCATGTTTAAATCAACTCCCTTAAGTAATACTTTTTTGTTTGTTGCCAAAGTGTGTTGTTAACATAGAATGTTATTCTGGTGAAGCAAAGAGGATTTTTAACTCCTACCAACTGCAATGGTCTAAAGTTAACACATTGTTATATTTAACTACAGAGTATGTAATTAAATATTTGAGAATAGCAAGTTAAAATGTGTATTCTCTTTGCTATTTGAAACTTGAAATCTGTGTTACTACAAACTTATTATATATTGGGTATGGAAATTTTTTTTTAGCACTTTGAAATTATTCTTAAATTTCTTTATTTTCAATTCACACAGCTTTGCCTCCAAAACCACCAAAAGCTACACCTGTAACTAATAACGGAATAAGCAGTAACATGTCTCTACAAGATGCTGAATGGTACTGGGGAGACATTTCAAGGTGAGTTTGTAACCTTAAGAGTTCTTTGTATACAAAAATATATAAGCATTTTACATCAGCCCTGATATGGAGCTAAAATTGTTAGCCTGACATAAGTACAAGTGCAAAGCAGGGAAAGTTAATAAACATAAACACCAAACTAGAAACTGTCATTATTTGAATAGCTAAAGTAGAGTCATTGTGTATGTGTCAACAGGGAACATTTGAGGATATTAATTAAGTTGGTGAAGAAATGTTCACCAAGTCAGAGCTTTGATAAAACGATTTTTTCCTATACCAATCAGTGGGTTAAGACAAAACTATGCAGACCTGGCAAAACATTTGGTTGTGATGGTTTGCAATTAGAGATGTAAGCACTCTCTTTCTGGGATAAATTGGTTCTGCTTAAATATTCCTGAAATGGTATCTCTGTGCTTCATAGCAATATGTGTTTTATTTTTTCTCCTCTGCTTTATTTCTAACCTCCATCCTGCTACATGTATAATAGTATAATTAAACAATTCCTCATTTTAGGGAGGAGGTCAATGAAAAACTACGTGATACTGCTGATGGTACCTTCTTAGTCCGTGATGCATCTACGAAAATGCATGGTGACTACACCCTTACCTTGAGGTAAATTTTCTGACTATTTGTTATAAACTTCACCAAGTAATGCGGCAATGTTTTGCCAAACTTAAACGTGAAAATGTGATTGTTTTACAGAAAAGGGGGCAACAATAAGTTGATCAAAATTTTTCATCGAGATGGAAAATATGGCTTCTCCGACCCATTGACTTTTAACTCAGTAGTGGAGCTTATAAATCACTATCGTCATGAATCGTTGGCACAATACAACCCAAAGCTAGATGTTAAACTATTATATCCTGTGTCCAAGTTCCAGCAGGTATGATTTTTGTGTGCTTTTGTTCTAAATGGTGTCATCAATTGAAGACAAACATGTTTTGTTGGGTTTTTGTAGAATTGAAAATTTTGCCTTCGACATACAAAATAAGTCCTTTAAGTTATACCAAGCGTGCTTTGCATTTAATGTAAGTTTAAAGTTAATGATATTGGGCCTGGTCTTGCTGACAAGTATCACTGCTTTATAATCACCATCCATGGTTACCACATACCCATTGCACTACGCACAGATGTGGAAGATATAGCCTTCTGGCCCATGGTATCCTGGCTCCAACAGTGTACACTAGCAGCACCATCTCCAATGGAGACCGATGGGTCATGTACATGAAACACTCCATTAAAAAGCTTTGATGCTGACAAAGCTGCACCATCAGCTTTGCCACCTCTGCCGTTTGTGGTTAAGTTACCCCTGATTATACCTGATTTCTGAAACTTCATTCATTTATAATAGTTTTTAAATTACCAATATTTAAAATAGTGTTATTTTTTTTTAAAGATACTAAGAAGGTTTGGCTTAAACACAATTTTACATATTAATCTCAACTGAAATAATTAGGAAAAAGGGAGCTTGCCTTTCCCTTCCAGTCCCCATTAAAATCTACTGAGGTAGCAAATCCTGTGCCAGGTATAACCTGGATGATCTCAGCAGGATTGAGTTTGACGTTTGTTTCCCAATGGTAGTGGAAAGTGAAAGATATACCATTCTGTATCTGTCACTGAGCTTTAGAATTTGTTCGGAAGTCTTGGTTTTCCATGTGGCTAAAAACCAATTCTCCTTTGAAACTGCAACTACTAACCAGCATGATCTGATTTATAAATGAGCATTTTGCATAATGCTATGGGTTAACCCAGTGTTATTTGATGTCACATTTTTGTTTCCTTCAGGATCAGGTGGTAAAAGAGGATAACATTGATGCAGTGGGCAAGAAACTACACGAGTATCATACTCAGTACCAGGAGAAAAGCAGGGAATATGACCGACTTTATGAAGAATGTACACGAACATCTCAAGTGAGTTTTGCAAGTTTAAAAAAAAATAAATCATTTTCTGCATGAGAATTTCTGCAAGGCATTTCATCAGTGAAAGTATGTTTATGGGAGTGACTAAGTTGAATCACTAATCCTTCTCATTTAAGAAAACAGATTTTTTTAAAACCGTAGCAAGATTTGGTTATCAAACATCTGTGAATGTTTTGTTTATTCTCATTTAGGAAATTCAAATGAAAAGGACAGCTATTGAAGCATTTAATGAAACAATCAAAATATTTGAGGAGCAGTGTCAAACACAGGAAAGGTACAGCAAGGAGTACATTGAAAAATTTAGGCGAGAAGGAAATGAAAAGGAAATCCAGAGGTTTGTATCTGCTCAACTTAACTATTGAACAAAAACATTAGTATTTTATTTTAATCTCCAGGCAATTGTAAACCATGTATAAAATCTTACCGTTTTATTTGCAATGTAGTTTGCAGGTATTTACATTAAGCTTTGAAGTAACCTTTCTATTAGTTTTATCCTCTCAAGTTCATCTTTTCCGTATTCATTGCGGAGCCTCAGTATTTTGATGGAGTTCAGAAATGCGCGCACACAGAATTATTGTGTAGCCGCATTCGATACAAATTGCTCATGGCCTTGTATCTATTAGGTTCTTGGTATTTGCACTCCTTGTCTATTTTTAATATTATGATCTGTTTTCCTATATCTCTACTCAGTACCTCCATTTCATTTCGTACTTTCCAAAAAATAAATGGAGCCTTTATTCCTACAAAAAGCTGTCCTGCGTGCCAAAATAAAAGCAAACTCCTCAGCAGGTCAGATGGTGCATCTGATAACAACAGTTAATATTTCAGTTTTCTTTACCTGGGATAAACAGAAGGGCTAACTGCTGAGATGGATAGGATAAGATGGGGCACACATCTGTGGGGTGCAACTAGGATGTTTGAAATAAATTGTAGAGATCCTCTGGTTAGTAGTTTAGTGGGGGCGTTTAGACGGTTATAATGTTATGAAATGAAGGGTTTCCATTAACTGTGCTGAAGTCATTCCCTGTGGTCCTGACTTCTACACTGTCACCATTGCTGACAGAAGTTACTTTTCAGCTTAGTGTAAATATTTGCAACAGGTAAAAGAAAAACTTGAACCAATATACAAATGGATTAGTTACAAACCTGAAGTTGTCAAAATTGGTATTGAGCCCATGAATCTGTAACGTCCTCAGATGCAGGATGAAGTGTTGGTCCACAAATTTGTATTATAACAGTGCAGGAGGACATGTGTAGGTCAGTGTGGGATGGCAAATAGTCAGGCTAAACTCATTGTCATCTCTGCGGACTAAACCCAACTCTTCCACAAAACACTCATCCCATATGTTTGGTTTGCAAATCCATTATACAGCCCTTATCTACATTTTCTGATGAATCTTAGAACTTGGTTGTATAGATAGAGCTATTTTAAGAATATATGTAATCTATTCTTTTTCATTTGGCCTTCTAGATGTTTTGCCATCTTTCACAATGCCTCTAATGTCTGGTCTGTTTTAAAACAAAGCATGTATACAAATAGTCTGTGGTGGGAACTAATTCAGGAATTCGCCTTTTTTTTAAATGGACACTAGACAGTATGAATTACATTCCTTTCATTCTTCTGTGATTCAATTTCCCCATTTAGTTGATGTATTTGAATACTATTATATTTAATTTGATATCTGAATGTTTAGTTGCGCAATCATTTTAAACCTGGGATTTCTTCCCCTCTTAAGCCCCATCTGCGGCATACACCGCACACCAGAGTCCTTTGTCCTGCACCAGTCCTTCACATTGTCTCTGGATGTAGACCATCTCGTTGGAGTATCCCTCCTTCCCAGGGATGAGGTCTTTGGAGCTTCTGTTGGTACTTCTCTAGCACTGGGCTTTTGAAGGGATGAGGTTACTCCTCATTTTGCAGCTGTGTTTGGGACCATCCCTGGTGAAGTTTTCCCTCTAGTTTATTGAGCTTTGTATCCCTCATCAGCGTTCATTCTTTAATTTTGAAGGCTCAGACAAAATAATCTCTTTTCTTGAATCTGTTTTATTTTGAATATTGGTTTTCTAGCTTCTGGCTTTTACTTTTGCTTATTTTATAGTAAAATGTTTTTATTGTATTATTTCATTTTTCTGTTTTCTTTACTGTCAGTTGTCTGTTTTCTTTTGGTGCATCTTCTGTATGATTCTATATTTTCCTCACTACCTCAGAATTTTAGTAGCATGTATTTCGGAAGAGTTTTGAACAGTTTCAAAACACTATTTTCCTTTGTTGTGAAATAATACTTCTAGTGAAACTTGGCAGTCTTGTGTTAAGTGTTGTGTTCAAAGTCAGTGTTCATAATGTATTTTATTTTTCTTCAGGATAATGGTAAATTATGAAAAGCTGAAGTCTCGCATCAGTGAAATTGTTGACAGCAAACGAAGATTGGAGGAAGATTTGAAGAAACAAGCAGCTGATTACAGGGAAATTGACAAAAGGATGAATAGCATCAAACCTGACCTAATTCAGCTAAGGAAAACGAGAGACCAATACCTAACGTAAGCAAAATGCCTAAAAGTCACTTAAACCTCATGGTGCTGGAAATACTTGAGAGGTGAGGCAGAATATCTCCATGGATGCTGCCTGACTTATTGGGTATTTCCAGCATTTTGTGTTTCAATTTCTGATTTCTACCATCCACTGTATTTTGGGCTTTGAAACTTTTCTTTCATTATTAGAAAGCAAATATATGGTAGCTATGTATGAATGTAACTTGGGTTACATGTTTCTGATAGTCATAGAATAGCACAACAGAGAAATAGCCTTTTGGCCTGTCTATTCCATGCGGAGCCATTTTAAATTGCCTACTCCCATTGACCTGCACTGGGACCATAGCCCTCCAGACTCCTGCTATCGATCTTGGGTCGAAATGTTAAGCTTATTTAGAATACCCATTGTAGTTCATTTCACTGGGAAGACTAGAGAAGTTAATGTCTCTGATATAGCTACCAATACAAAGTTTAGATTGTGATAGCAAATACATCAACAATCATAACTAGATTGTTCCTTTACCCAATGTGGTAATGAGATTATAAGTATTCTCCTTGCTCAATAATGTTCACTTCCCTCAATTTTACTTTTTTAATCTTGAAGGTGGTTGACACAAAAGGGAGTTCGACAGAAGAAGATCAATGAGTGGCTTGGCATTAAGAATGAGAATGCTGAAGAGTAAGTAACTTCTATTTTTTAACTACTATTAAAAGGTTATGCACTGTTCCTGTGAGTATCGATGCTTGAACAAGAAATGTTTTATTTGTTTTAGTCAATACTCTATGGTGGAGGATGATGAAGATCTACCTCATCATGATGAACGAACATGGAATGTAGGCAGTATTAACAGGACTCGGGCAGAGAGCCTACTGAGAGGAAAACGGGATGGAACGTTCTTGGTCCGAGAAAGTAGCAAACCAGGCTGTTACGCATGTTCAGTCGTGTATGTAATCTTCTCCTTTTGCAGCAAATACTATGTGTATTTAAAAACTTGCCTTTATGAAACAATTTAACGTTATACTCAGGATATTACAGAAATTTCTCCAAATGGGATGTTATCTTTCAAAGTGCAGCTTGCCTGAATTTACACAAGTCCATAAAACTGAAAATCACTATAGTAGCAATCATCACAATATTGTAATAAATGACATCAAAAGCACTAAAGGCCTGAAGTGCAGTTACTAAAAGTAGAGAGGGAGGAGACTAGTTCTGCTGTTCATAGGAATGGACTTTTAAATTTAATTAAATTTAAATTTAATGTCATGGGAGTTCCTCCTCATGTAGGGATGTCTATAAGTTAATTTGTAACCAGGCACAGCCAGTACTGTTGCCTTGTATGTGAATACAGCAACCATTTTACAGGATTACACGTGAGATTTTGGTATTGATTTAAGGCCACAGCATAAACTCCCCTTTCTTCAGAAACTAGCATTGACTCTATCCTGCACTAAACAGCTAGATGTAGCCTTGGTTTAACATTACATCAGGGATACTTCACCTTCAGCAGTGAAGCATTACCCCAGTGCTATCCTGAAGCGGGAGCTCGAGTTATGATATACAGCATATGGTTTAGCCCTGTAACCTTAGAACATTTTGGGAATGAGTGCCAGAGGCAGTTTTCAGTCAATGATTTGGACCAATCCCTTAATAATTTGTATTGGTGTTTTTATTCCTTTTCTATTTGTGTGACCATCTGTGTTCAGCACCTCCATTAAAGTCACTGTGAACTCATCAACTGCAGACAGCTGTGGGGTGCAAAAGTACAATTGGATGTGTCATTAGAATATTACTGTTACATCCTGTAGTATGACTTAACGACAGGCAATGTTACCCAAGCTTAAAGTATTGGTTGATATTTCTCCACCTGAAAGAAGTATTCTTAAAGCTATTAGTTAATGTACTGTTATTTCCAATGCATTTTAATTTACAATGTTTCTCTCTTTTTTTGTAGGGTGGATGGTGATGTGAAACACTGTGTCATAAATAAAACTCCCACAGGATATGGATTTGCAGAACCATACAACTTGTACAGCTCACTTAGAGAACTGGTGCTACATTATCAGCATACATCACTTGTACAGCACAATGACTCCCTTAATGTCACACTAGCCTATCCAGTATATGGCAATCAGAGAAGATGAAAGCTGAAGTCTTGGCTTTTTGACTGCTGGATGGTCATTGAAATGGCTCCTACCACTTTGCTCTAATTCAGTTTGATTCCTGTTCGGGAAATGATGTGCAAAGTTGACTTGAGCTTTCCAGAGAGAGAGAGAGAGAGAGAAGTGACCGTGTTAGACCTCTGAATATAAATTCCTAATGTGCTTTTTTTTAAAGAAAGCACTTATTAATTGAGGACTGCAAAACTATCTCCTTTTTGGGGATGTTGGGGCCTGTTTTTATTGGTGCTTGTTTACATTCTTCATAAGGATTTACCAGTTGGAATGTTGGATACTGCAAATCCATGGAAATATATTTAAAAAAACTGAAGCAGGAACATCAGTGTTTTTAAAAATCCAGTGACCTGTTTCTCTTCGATCCAGATCAAGATAATGTCAAAATGGAATAATTCAGCAACAAAAGTGAACTTCACATGTAGCAAGCTGGCACTTTGAACATTTGTACCAAGTTTATGATGAAAAAGGGAATGTTTTGTTCGGAGGGGTTCTGTACGCGTGAATGGGACACTCTCAAACAGTGCCAGGTTTCTAGAGTTGAGGCAATGTAAGCCTGTTTTATTAACTGTTTAAAATCTGAAGGAAAGGACTTCTACAAAAATGGCACACCATATATAAAACCATTGTATATATGTATATGGAATATCCCATTCTGGGATAGTTGGATCAAGTAAAAAGAAAAGCTATCATCCTAATCATAGCAGATTTTACATTGTTTCTCCTATTTTAAAGCTTTTTTTAAGATATTGCTATGCAAGCCTGCATATTGCATATCATATTCTCAAGAGTACCCACAATATAAGCTTTGTTTTGTTGCCTAAAAGTGTTGTCAGTTTTTGCAATGTTCTTTTGGTGTTTCCAGAACACGCAAGTTGTCTGTGAACGCAGCTTTGAGAACGTGGGAGGGGGGAACCGAATGTGTTCTAAATCACTGGTTAATTCTATCTGAATAGCAATTTGGCTATTTAAAATGCAAATTTAGAAAACGATTTCAAACTGTTTCCAAAATGTATTATGTAGCTGGTTTAACCACGTTGTTTTCTCCTAACAAGCAACCATATTTCATGTATCTAGAAAACACTAAAGAAATTTTCCTTTTCAAAAGGAAAACAAAATCCCAAGTCTAATGCTAACAATAGCTTCATGCTCCAGTTTTAAAAACTGGAAGTCTTTGAGTCACTCAGTTCTCCATACCTTCTGCAGTTTTCAGGCTTTTAAACTTGCTACACTGAAATAGCTTTTCTGATTTGCTTCACCTTTATTTTCATTTCAGCCATGGTCCTGCACTTACGGCCCAGGGCCCTTAACTTATTACCTCAGTTGTATTTAAAACAAAATCAGCCATTTAATGGGCATAATTGCAACCCTGTACCTGAACTTTTAGTGGTCGTGTTAGTGGAAAACAACATGCTTGATATCAAATCCTTTCTCTTGCGCAGTGCATTGCTGTAATTCAGTTTATTGTTTCACACAACACAAAAGCAGAAGTGTTTTGGAACTTCAGCAGCATAATGGTGCACATTTCAAGATTCTTGCAAAGAATGCAGTATCCTTGTGTGCTAACTTTCTGCCACATAGAGTAGCATAAGGTAGTAATGTGCCAACCTTCTGAACTTGACTAACAGTACCATTGTGGGATTTTATTCCCATATGAGGTGTTTCATGTTTCAATCCCAAATTTTAAAGCTCATTTGAAGCACAGTTTGGATCATCCAGCTTTTACAGGGTCATTGTAACCTTACTATTGGCCACTGGATAATTCAGAACTTCATAACCTTTTTGTGGTGGAAATTAAGAGAAGTCCCAGTGCTGAGGGAGGGGTGGCAGGAAAATTGAAACGTTTCTTAGAGCCAAAGTTTGTCTAAGCTAAAATAGTGTTCTATTGTATAATTTATAAATTTAAATTAATTCTGCACATAGCCAAGCATCCATGACTATGCAACTTGAGTTGTCACGGAACACAGTTTAAATTTGCTGAAGGACAATCGTGTAAAAATAAATGTTAATTTAATTCTACAGATAAGCCATTTTTGGTCTTCTAATTTTTTTAAACAAAAGATAACTTGGTAAATTAAAACGTGAGGGCTTGCTTACCCTTTATGCACATTTTGTAATCCAATTTGCAAGTCATTTTGTTCATTGTCAGCATGAGGAGAAATGGCATTGTTTACTTTTAATGTGTAATGAGGATGTTAATTCTAAGATATTAGACTATAATCTACTAGGCTTTAGTATTATTCGTATTATCCTTCTGCGTGCTCCACTCTGCAGTTTTTGAATATTTTCAACATCAGAATACTTATGCATTTGGTAGTGTGAAACAATACAGACATGTCTGCACAAAATAATCGTGGTTCCGTGAGCATGCTTTAAGCTCTTCCAAAGGTACCATGCGTGATGAGCTTTACAAATTGAATTCAACTGTTAAATGTTTGGGTGTTGAAATGGGTATGCGCACAGAATTTTCTTTCTGTATTGAAATTCAGTTGTTTGTGTCTCTACAGTGTATGTTCGCCGTATTTTGCTGTAGCTGTATTTTTTGAAGAAGCTTTGCGACTTTAAATGTGTGTAAATGCTTCTTTGTTTTAATGGTACTACTGCTGATGAGCTCTTTTTAAAAGATTTGCATTGTGTGCCATTTTGTTCAGTGTTGCATTTCTGTGAAACTTCCTTCATTGTGGAATTTTCGTGTTTTCACATGGTGATGCATATCTTAACAAAACTGATCTGAAAGGATATTAATCTTGTAATTATTCATGAGCCATTTTATTTCTTGAAGTAATAAATGTAGTTGCATAATTTGTCCTTGACGTTGGGAGTTTAAAAAAAGATTCCATCATCCTGTCCCGAATCTATTCCACGTTCCATTGAGTGATTGCTTTGAACGTAGAGTACATTCAAAGTGGGGAAAGGGTGTACTGCTGATCTTGAGGCATTAATTCCATATTTCATATTTTAAATTCATTTTGATCCACTATTTTTCAAAAGATGTTGGATACAGCTTTAGTTGTGCTATGCCTTTTGGTGGTTTCATCACCATGAGACGGCAGTTATTACCCAATGTGCTGCTATACCTTTCAGTTCTTAAAAAAAAAACTTAAACTCCATTAGTTGAAATAATGTTTGTATATTAGTTAAGATTGCTTTGTTTAAAAAGCCTATTCCTTTTATTAAAGAATTACAGAAGCTAGCAGGATAGGTTGTATGGTCTGAAAAGACAATACAGTTACTGTAAAGTACAACCTCTTAAAGCTATTCTTGTTCTAGGTTTAATAGTTTTTCATTTTAATTTGCTATAATTCATGTATTATGGCTATCATAAGGAATAAAGTTTTTTTTTGTTTCAAATAAAGTCTGTGTGGAGCTGAGGAAGTAGATGTACATAGTATAGAATTCCATGGCCTAATGTGACTGATTTCATGTAATTACAAAGTGCAATTCTTAGAGATTTGTGTTATGTTGTTTTAAATAGCCATGAAGACTGGAGATGTGTAGTTGCTATGGATATTGACATAGAGGGATGTTACAAATGTGAAAAGCCTTAGTAACTGCATACCTATGAATTAATTAATGGCATTAGAGCTAAAAATCCCTTTTCTTTGAGAAGGCCCTATTGTAACAATGAAATTACCATTTCTTTAACTATGGGTTCTATTTGGATTATATCTAACAGACACTTTTCTAAGCATTGCTTTAAAATTGCTTAAAAAAGTACTGTTTGTAACAATTTAATTTTATGAGAAATTTATCTAAAATGTGTGCTGAGCAGTGGGAAGTGTCTACAGCTTACCATAGGTAAATGCTAATATTATGAGGGGTGAGGGGAAGATGTTTCAAGCTGCCCAATGATTTTGCAACATTGATGTATCTTTACAAACTGCAGCTAATTTTGCTTATTTACAACATACTATATATTGATCATCAGTGCCTGATTTACCGTAGGGAAGCTATGGTTAGCTAATTAGTTTGAATTGATTTTGTACTAAATTTCTATTTGATGAAAGATTTCTAATCTACATTGATTGGCCTTGTTAGGAATAGTACTGTGGTAAATGGATTGTTAGTCCCAATTTATTGAGTGACCTAAGTACCTAAGGGCTACCAAATGGTATCAACAATGCCTGCTTAATTTGCTGACGAGGCTATTGGTGATGGGATGTTGGTGCAGTTAGTTGGGCTCAAAATTCCAGCCAGTATCTATTGTGCAACCTTGCATTATTGAATATCTATTCATTTATTTATTAAGTGGTGGTAAGGTACTTGGGAAAATTATCAGAATGGGCAGAGTCAGAGTGGATTAATGAATGCAGAATCTTTTAGCTTGTTTAAATGGTAGAACAAAGTTGGGAATTGCTGCTTAAATTTGGATTCAAGACCTTCAGTAAGGGCCATGTAAGACGAGAGACCGTAGATTGCAGGCTTGTATACTGGCATGGTTTGGGAACTGTCTGAGAGACAGAATAGAAATAATCAGTGCATTTTCAGGTTGGAAGGCTATAGCTAATGCCTTGCTGTATCTGTAATTTAAATGTATTATTTCCAAGATTGTTGATACAAACTTGGGTGGCAGTGTGAGTTGTGCAAGAGGCTCTACACTGGAAAGTGAATGAGGAAATCGGAGATATGCACAGTGGCCACTTAATTAGGTTCAGGAATAGAACCCAGTGTGGTCTTCTGCTGGAGCCCATCCACTTCAAGGTTTGATGTATTGTGCATTTTGAGGTGCTCTTCTGCACGCCACTGTTGTACTGTGTGGTTAATTGAGTTACTGTCGCCTTCCTGTTGGCTTCAACCAGACTGGCCATTCTCCGCTGATCTCTCCAATTAGCAAGGTGTTTACACCCACAGAACTGCCAGTTGCTTTTTGTTTTTCGTAGCGTTCTCTGTGAACTCTAGAGACTGTTGTGCTTGCAAATCCCAGGAGATCAGCAGTTTGAGATATTCAAACCAATCCATCTGGCACCAACAATCATTCCACAGTCTAAGTCACTTGGATCACATTTCTTCCCTATTCTGATGTTTAGTTTGAGCAACAACTGAATCTCTTGACCATATCTGCATGCTTTTATGCATTGAGTTGCTACCACATGATTGGACGATTAGATATTTGCATTAACGAGCAGGTGTATGGGTACCTAATAAGTGACCACAGAGTGTGGATGAAAACTGCAAAGTCAGATGCGTTGTATCCCATCTCATAGCACATGGTCTTCTATGCCTAGCTGAATCAAATGGTGGTCTCAATGTTTCTTAGATGCTTTTGGCAGTCATAAGATATGGGAGCAGAATTAGGCCATTCAGCCCATTGAGTCTGCTCCGCCATTCCATCATGGCTGATCTTGGTTTCCACTCAACCCCATATGCCTGCCTTCTCTCTATACCCTTTGATTCCCTGACTGATCTGGAAACAATCAACTTCCACTTGAAATATGCCCACGGACTTGGTCTCCACTGCAGTCTGTGGCAGAGCATTTCACAGATTCACCACTCTTTGGTTTAAAAAAAATCCTCTTTGCCTCTGTTCTAAAAGATCGCCACTCAATTTTGAGGCTATGCCCTCTAGTTCTGGATACCCCCACCATAGCCCATCTCCAAGTGCTCATAGGAGGGATGTCATTAAGCTAGTGGGGGAATGCAGAAAATAATTCAAAAGTGTTGCTGGGAAAGGTGGGCTTGAGTTAAAAGAAGAGGCTGGATATGCTGGGACTACTTCCTCTGGAGCCAAGGAGGCTCAGAGACATAGATAAAGTGGCTGGTTGCAGTCTTAATTTTCCTCTAGACAGGGGAGTCTAAAACTAGAGGGCATTGGGCATTAAAATGAACGGAGGAGGATCCAAAGGGGACCTGTTGGGCAAGATTTTCAGAGATGGGTATATGGAATGGGCTGCTAGAGAAAGTGGTAGAGGTGTGAGCAATTACAATGTTTAAAAGACATTTGGATGGATACAAAGATAGGAAAGGTTTAAACAGATATGAGAGAAACCTAGGCACACGTGGCTAGTTAAGGAAGATAACCTTGATCAGCATGAATGAGGAGGCTAAGGGGCCTGTTTCCGTGCTATGTATCTCTGGCAGTGTTTTCCAGTTCCTTTCCATTCTTGTGTTTTTTTTAAAGAAAACATCAGTCCCATTCATATCCCATCACTTGCCCTAAATCTGTCTCCTTATCATGGTAATGTAGTGGTAAGGATAACAGTATTACAAATAAGGGTGGCAGACTTTGGAGTTAATTTCTGGTGCCATGTGTATGTTCTCTGTGATCACGTGAGTTTCCTCCTGCAGTCCAAAGACGTCCTGGTTAGTGGTGTACTGTACTGTTTTTTGTAAATTGTTCTATGATTAGGCTAGCATTAAGTAGGTGGGTTGTTGGCTGACATAGCTTGTTGGGCAGGGAGGGACCGTTCAGTAATCAAAATAAATAAACATTCCTCTACCATCATCCTTAAAATCCTAATGGCAAACTGAATTTTTGAAACAGTTTCCCAATTTGGCCTGGATCCCATGTGTGATCTTGTCAGAAGCTTTACTAAAGTCATGTAAATTACATATGCCTTGTCCTCATCAATACCATCTTTTGCTTCTTCAAAGAATTCAATCAAGTTGGTCAGACAAGATCTGCTCTTGCCAAAGCCATTTTGCCACTCTCCAAGTGGCCATTAATCCTTGCTCAATGTTTTTTTCCCTCTAGTATTTTCCCCATTGTTCATGAAACACTTCTGGATCTATAGTTATCAGGTGATATCTTTCTTGTTTGCTCTTCTCTAATCATCTGGTACTTGTGTCCGGCAATGATTTTTTAAAAATCCTAGCAACCCCAGAAATTTCTTGTCTTGCCTACCATAGCAGCCAACCAAGGAATTATCTACCTTTTAAGCCCTCTGACTCATCTAGAACCTCTGTTACTTGGATAATCTGCACTAGAATTTCAACTACACCTTCAGTGAATTCTTCAATTATTTCTGTTGTGAATATAGATAAAACATATTCACTTAGACCTCACCTATACTTTCTGTCTCCAAAGATTTAAATAAAAAGCATGAGAAATTCTGCAGATGTTGGAAATCCAAAGCAATGCTTACAAAATGCTGGAGGAACTCAGCAGGTCAAGTAGTTTCTAACAGCTGACGTCTCAGGCTGAGACTCTTCAGGACTAGAAGGGGGAAGATGTCAAAATAAGATGGAGGAGGGGGAGGGAATTTTTGATTTTACTAATTTTCCTATACAGTATCCCACTGTAGCCTCTCGCCTCTTCCTCCTTCTCATCTGCCTATCACCTCTCCCTGGGTCCCCTCTTATTTCCCTTTCGCCTATGATCCACTCTCCTCTATTAGATTCCTTCTTCACCAGCCCTACCCACCCAGCTTCACTTATCATCCTCTAGCTGTCCTCCTTCCCCTCCCCACCCCCACCTTTTTATTTTGGTATCTTCCCCTTTCCATTCCAGTCCTGAAGAAGGTCTTGACCTGAAACGTTAACTGTTATATTCATTTCTATAGATGCTGCCTAGCCTCTTAAATCTTTGGCAGCATACACAAAATTCAAATGTCTTTAAAGTGAGTGTACGAAACTGAAATTGATCTTTTGCCCGTTAGGCCTTTCCCATTATTAATTCCCTATAGACGTCATATACTCCTTCTTCCCCCACCCCACCCCCAAACCTCCTCTATGTCCAAGTTCTCTACACTTGTTATCCCCAGCTTTTGGCCTGACAGGAACATTGTTGGTCTTGAACTCTAATTCTCTTTTTGCACATTTCCCACTGCTGATGCAGATTTGGAACAGCTGCGTAGATACCTGGGAACACTTGTTCATACTTTCCATTAAGTATGATATTAAACCATTCATGCCAAACTCCCCTTTCCAGTATAAATTTTCTGACCCAGTCTTTGCCCAACAATACCGGTTGATTAGTGTAGAGCTGTACACCACTGAACTGGGTTCTTCAACCGCCCCACCCCCAAGTTCATGCTGACCAAGCATCCAACTATTTTAATCCGACACTAATCTCAATTTATTCTCAATGCCCATTAACTCACTCAAATTCCACCTATCATGTGCTCACTAATGGCAATTTGCCAATCAGCTTGCAAGTCTTTCAGATGTATGAGGAAACCCCCCATGGTCACGGAGAATGTGCAATCTCCACATGGTACTCATAGTTAAGATCGAATGCTTCCAAGTTCAGGCTGCTCCGTTGGTGTTTAAACTGACATGGATTGTATCTGCCCATAATTAGCAATCTGGTACCATGTTGATACTCTGGATATTTCTGTCATCAAAGGTGGTAGCATAAAAGATCAACTGTAATCCCACTAAATGGCAGTTCTCCTTTGTTCTCACTGGCCCCAATACTGTGCAAGACTTGTGCTTTGTGGTTTTCTGATGCAATATGTTTCTTTCAGTAAGAGAGCCCACGCGTGCTTTGACGACTCTGGCCTTTACCATGCATGCTGCGGGTAATGCTTTTCCCTCACAATCAAAGCATTTGAATTGACATTTAGGTTTGCTTTCTTTTCCTTCTGTGTAGTATTGTTTTGTACAGGCCTGCACTTGCCATCATCATTCTCTGTTGTTGTTAGTCAATAAATAACTTTTATGTATTCCATTATCAACTGCAAGACTCACAGCCAATTGAATATATCAATCTTTTCTAGGAAACCAACATTATTATGTTTTGTAACTCCAGAAACTAATCGAAAGAAAAAAAAACAACAGGAGCCAGGGAAAACCTGTATGCTCCGTTTTACTTCAGTGAGGCGTGCACGTATCATGTGGCATAATAACTTGTGCCAATCAAGTATTTTTTCATATAACCTGTAATGCATTATGTAACAAAGAATACTTAACCAAATGATATATTTACAATATTACCCAAACATTACTGAAATATTTAATACACAACACACACTTCCCTGCTTAGCTATAAATTCCAACTTGATATAGAATGCATCTTAACTCAAATATGTAATGTATTGCTCCCAAAAATGGTATGGGAATGTGATGCAGAGGTTATGGGGCTTACACTTCCATCACTCATAATGTGACATGACTGCACCTACACCATGAGGTCAGGTGTCACAGGCAAGCTCCACTGGACAATGTGGATCATAAAGTGTGAGTACTAGGTCTGGTATCGCCTCTTCCTTTGCCTTTCAGAATGTCACTTCATATTGCTTTGTTCATTGGCATGCCTTCCCGATCTGTAGCAATGAGTTCAAGGACGAGAGCACAGTTGCCAGGTTTGGCATGAACCCATTATAGTAATTGACAAATCCTAAAAAGGACCACAACTATGACGCATCCTTTAGCCTTGGGACATTCACCGCTGCTTGAATTTTCTCAGCATACTTGTGTAGTCTTTGTGCGTCAATGGTGTGTGATGGTTGATCTAAAGGATTCACACTTCTTGTGTCATACTCCAAATCCATAATCTTACAATCTTTGTAACACTGTCTTTTGAGATTTTGGAAATGTCCCTTGTCATCCTCACCGATATCACTAATGTCACCCAGGTAAAACTAAGTGCCTGGGCAGCCGTGCAGCACCTGGTCATAACTTTCTGCCGGAGTGCAGCTGCAGATGCTGTTCCAAAAACAAGCCTATTATAGTGATAAAGCTCATTGTGAGTGTTTATGGTGAGAAACACTTTGGACTCTTATCATCACCATCTGTTGGTAGGCCTTAACTAAGTCTATTTTGCTGAAGTGTTTCCCTTCAGAAAGGTTTGCAAAAATATCCTCTATCCTGGGCAGAGGATATTGATCTACCTTTAGTACTGGGTTGATGGTGACATTAAAATCACCAGAGATCCTGACAGACCCATTCATCTTGGCTACTGGGGCCACTGGCATTGCTCTTGGGCTCCACTCGACATAGAACCATAGAAAACCTACAGCACAATACAGGCCCTTCGGCCCACAAAGCTCTGCCGAACATGTCCTTACCTTAGAAATTACCTAGGGCTACCCATAGCCCTCTATTTTTCTAATTGCCATGTACCTGTCCAGGAGTCTGTTAAAAGACCCTATCGTATCCTCCCCCACCACCGTCGCCGGCAGCCCATTCTCTGTGTGAAAAGAAACTTGCCCCTGATGTCTCCTCTGTACCTACTTCCAATCACCTTAAAACTGTGCCCTCTCGTGCTAGCCATTTCAGCCCTGGGGAAAAAGCCTCTGACTATCCACATGATCAATGTCTCTCATCATCTTATACATCTCTATCAGGTCACCTCCAATCCTCCGTCGCTCCAAGGAAAAAAGGCTGAGTTCACTCCACCTGTTTTCATAAGGCATGCTCCCTTATCCAGGCAACATCCTTGTAAATCTCCTCTGCACCCTTTCTATGGTTTCCACGTGCTTCCTATAGTGAGGCGACCAGAACTGAGCACAGTACTCCAAGTGGGGTCTGACCAGGGTCCTATACAGCTGCAACATTACCTCTCGGCTCCTAAACTCAATTCCCATGATTGATGAAGGCCAATACACCGTATGCTGCCTTAACCACAGAGTCAAACTGTATAGCAGCTTTGAGAGTGTCCGATGGGCTCGGACCCCAAGATCCCTCTGATCCTCCACACTGCCAAGAGTCTTACCATTAATACTATATTCTGCCATCGTATTTGACTTACCAAATGAACCACCTCACACTTATCTGGGATGAACTTCATCTGCCACTTCTCAGCCCAGTTTTGCATCCTATTTATGTACCGCTGTAACCTCTGACAGCCCTCCACACTATTCACAACACCTCCAACCTTTGTGTCATCAGCAGACTTACCAACCCATCCCTCCACTTCCTCATCCAGGTCATTTATAAAAATCACAAAGAGTAAGGGTCCCAGAATAGATCCCTGAGGCATTCCTGTGGTGACTGACTTCCATGCAGAATATGACCCTTCTACAACCACTCTTTGCCTTCTGTGGGCAAGCCAGTTCTGGATCCACAAGGCAATGTCCCCTTGGATCCCATGCCTCCTTACTTTCTCAATAAGCCTGGCATGGGGTACCTTGTCAAATGCCTTGCTGAAATTAATATTCCCTACATCTACTGCTCTACCTTCATCAATGTGTTTAGTCACATCTTCAAAAAAATTAAATCAGGCTCGTAAGGCACGACCTGCCTTTCACAAAGCCATGCCGACTATTCCTAATCATACTATGCCTCTCCAAATGTTCATAAATCTTGCCTCTCAGGATGTTCTCCATCAACTTACCAACCACTGAAGTAAGACTCACTGGTCTATAATTTCCTGGACTATCTCTACTACCTTTCTTGAATAAAGGAACAGCATCTGCAACCCTCCAATCCTCTGGAACCTGTCCTGTCTGCATTGATGATGCAAAGATCATCGCCAGAGGCTCAGCAATCTCCTCCCTCACCTCCCACGGTAGCCTGGGGTACATCTCATCGGGTCCCTGTGACTTATCCAACTTGATGCTTTCCAAAAGGTCCAGCACATCCTCTTTCTTAATATCTCCATTCTCAAGCTTTTCAGTCTGCTGCAAGTCATCCCTATAATCGCCAAGATGCTTTTCTGTAGTGAAAACTGAAACAAAGTATTCATTATGTACCTCTGCTATCTCCTCCGGTTCCAAACACACTTTTCCACTGTCACACTTGATTGGTCCTATTCTCTCATGTCTTATCCTCTTGCTCTTCACATACTTGTAGAATGCCTTGGGGTTTTCCTTAATCCTGTCTGCCAATGCCTTCTCATGGCCCCTTCTGGCTCTCCGAATTTCTTTCTTAAGCTCCTTCCTGCTAGCCTTATAATCTTCTAGATCTCTATCATTACTTGGTTTCTCGAACCTTTCGTAAGTTCTTCTTTCCTTCTTGACTAGATTTTCAACAGCCTTTGTACACCATGGTTCCAGTACCCAACCGTCCTTTGCCTGTCTCTTTGGAATTGTGGATGGAATGCCAATCAAGTTGTGGTTGTCTCAGCCAACCGTGGCTCCAAATTGCTGGTCCTGGTGTTTTTGCCACATACAAGCCCAATGTGGCTTGTTGATCGTTGTATTTCACTGTTACAAATTCCATTCCCACAGGAGTTAGCTTTTCTACAGCACAAGTTCTTAGTTGGATATCCTGAAGCTCTTGGTTGGATATTCCGGTGGTGTGGGTCCTGATGCTCCTGTACCTCCTTCCTGAAGGCAGCAGCAAGAAGAGAGCAGGTATGTGAACACAGGGCCACAGCTCAGGAAGGCACCTTGGATGAGCTGGGCCAAGTGGTCTCTCTCTGTGCTGTATGACCCTATGGTTATTACAGGAGGAGCTGGGCTGGCTCAGGGAGCATGGACAGCACTAGTTAATTGTGGGTGATCTGCCTGAAGAAGGTTGTAAATGGGAGATGAATAAGCAGAGACGAGAAGGGATGAAAGCAATGCTGGAAATGTGAATTGTGGGGAATCAGTAATGAAAGGCTGTTCTGGAATTACCTGGCAGTGGAGACCTTCATGTGGTGCAGATTATCAGAACTGACTGAAGTCTAAGGAAAGATATGAACTGGAATTGTATACAATTGTTGAATTCCATGTTAAGTATTGGGGACTATACCATATCTGGTTGGAAGGTGAGATGCTGTTCCTTCCACCGTACCCTGGATTTCATTGAAACGATGTAAGAGTCCAAAAACACAAAGGTCAGAGTAGGAATAGAAAAGCAAACTTGAGGCTGAAGTTCACTTGAGAAAGCTGGATTGAGATGGTCTGGCAAAGCAGTCAATGGGTTTTCATTTTCTGTTGCAAAACCTTTTGAGTTTTCAATATTTATGAGCACAATCTAATAAAGCAACTAACAATTACTTAACTCATTAAGCTTGATTTGGTCCAGTACATTCTGCAAAGACTATTTCTGATATGAGTATTCTATTGTCACATACAATACAGATATACTGTACATCATATTAAAATTTGCTATGATTAATGTTAATGAAACTGAGCATTCAGGAAGTTACATAATAGATGTTTGGAATTCCAACTTTTTTACATCCATGCTTGTCTTGGTTGCTTTCTATAGTAGTACAACTTTTCCAAAAGATAAGCTTCAGTCAACACGTGGATCCTAAGTAACTTGTTTGTTTTCCTACTAGCAAGGGACCACATTTTCCAAATGCCAACCCAGGATCTGCTGAGTGTTCCCCAAAGCAATGAGAGGGAATTAAACATAAGCAACAATTACTGCCTGAGGCACTCCAAAATGAAAGCTGCAATATACCCGCCAAATGCCATGTCTTGCATTTCCCATTAATGGTTGTGGGAATATTCACAATATCCTCTAAGTGTCAGAGATATTCCCTTCTCTTTTTCTCAGCAGCCGGTTAACAACACATGGAGGTAGCTCCAACATGGCTGCTAATCTGTTTAAAATTTTGACAAACTGAGAAGCACTTTTATCAGGGACATCAGGATCTAGGGTTGCACTCCCCTTTTAATCCAGATCGTCATCAACACCAGTTCTCTGTAGGAATCACAATCGGGTTTAATATCACTGATATATGTCGTGAAATTTGATATGTGGCAGCATAATAATAAAAAGTGAATCACAGGACTCTGCAGAGAGTGGTGCAGACACCCCAGCCGGTCTGTAGATGTGAACTTCCCACGATTCAGGACATTACAAAGACAAGGGTGTAAAAATGGTCCGAAAGATCATTGGGGACCTGAATCACCCCAACCACAAACTGTTCCAGCTGCTACTATCTGGGAAACGGTACCACAGCATAAAAGTCAGGACCAACAGGCTCTGGGACAGCTTCTTCCACCAGGCCATCAGACTGATTAATTCATGCTGACACAATTGTATTTCTATGTTATATTGACTATCCTGTTGTACATACTATTTGTTATAAATTACTATAATTGCACATTGCACATTTAGAAGGAGATGCAACATAAAGATTTTTACTCATGTATGTGAAGATGCAAGTAATAAAGTCAATTCAATTTATCTCTGTGTGTGTATATACAGTGTATGTGTGTGTGTATATATGTAGTGTACGTATGTATATATAGTGTATGTGTGCGCAATGAAATAACAGACAGCACACTGCATACGATATTAGAGGAATTATATTTATGAATCTTAACTAAAGGGTTAGTAAAGAAAGCAAAAAGAAAAGGGCCTGTTTTAAAATATGTGTGTGTACATATAGAGGGAAAGTTTAATTAAAGAAGTATTGTAAAAAGAGAGCAGTGAGGTAGTGTTCATAGGTTCAATGTCCATTCAGAAATCAGATGGCAGAGGGGAAGAAGCTGTTCCTAAGTCATTGCGTGTATGCCTTCTGCCTGCTGTATCTCCTCCCTGATGGTAGCAATGAGAAGAGGGTATGTCCTGGGTGATGGCATTGGCTAGGTGAAGGGTCTGAATGTTGACTTTTCATAGGTGCTACCAGTCTCGTTGGGTTACACCCGCAGTTTGCGTGCGGCACCCCAGGGATTTCTGTGGGCAAAGATGAAAGGTTTTCCGAGCTTCAGAGAGTTGTAACTGAGCACTGACCTTTCTGTGTACTATACTTGGGATTTGGTGTAGATGGATTTATTTGAATGCTGTCAGTCAAAATCCAAATCACTATGCAAAATTTCATGTTCACCCTAGCAAGGAAAAGTCAAATGATCGACAGGTTTGTGCTCATGCAACTTAAGACTTGCAAGTGTCAGTGTGGAGTTTAGTATAGCATGTAGTGTGTCACAGGGCGGCAGGGTAGTGTAACGGTTAGCACATCGACTTACAGCACCAGACGACCAGTCAGGGGTCAGTTCCTGCCACTGAATGGATGGAGCACCTATGTTCACCCCGTGTGTTCCCTCCGGGTTCTCCGGTTTCCTTCCACGTTCCGGAGGTCTATGGATTGGATTAGTAAATTCTGAGAATGCTACGTAGGTGCCGGAAACTTGGTGATACTCGCAGGCTATCCCCAGTGCAATCATCTCTGATTTGAATTGATGCAAAAGGACACATCTTGCTGTATGTTACAATGTACGTGTGACAAATCATGCTAATCTTTAATGGATCTTTATATAACAAGGGGCGGCGTTCATTGTGGAGGAGCAGATCGTTCACTTGGAGTGTTTGAAAGTCGTGGATCTTGAAAGACATCCTTTTTACTGGCAACACATGGGAAGCAGTGACGGCTTTAATAATCTGGAGAAACAAAGCCTCTGCGGAATCCCACTGATCCACTAGCAGGATAGGTGACCTAATGTTGGCATTATTTCTCAAACCAAGAGCCAGAGCAATGAGAACCTGATCACATTCAATCAGTTTCAATGTGCGGCCTACCTCATCTAAAAGCTGGAAACCAATTTCCCAAACACTCCAATCGGAGGCTTTGTCATTTATCTACTTCCTAACATTTTAGGAGCCATTCAGCTCATCGAGTCTGTGCTGAATCTCAAACCATTTCTCTCAGTGCTATTCACCCACTTAGTTCCCTGTAACTTATTCTTCATTAGTTCCAATTCCATCCATTTACATTAGGGGCAATTTACAGTAACCAATCAACCAAACCATTTTTTGGGATGTGGGTAAGAGTGATGTAGGTAAAAGTCGCTCTAACTGGAGGAATTTAATTGTGGAGAGAGATTAAGTTTAAAAAGGTTTGTTTTCTATTGAGCAAAGGAAGCTGATAGAGGTGTAGAAAATTATGGGAGGTGAAAAATTACGGGTAGCTAGTCAGAATCGTTTTCCCATGGCGGGGTTATCAAGAGCAAGGAACTATACAGGGAATCTGGGAAAAAGTTTTTTTTACATCAAGTTGCTGAGGTCAGGAAGACCCTGCCAGAGAAGGTAGTGGAGTCGGTTGCAATCGCTACATTTTAGAGGCATTTAGATGGGCACTTAAATAAGCAAGCCATAGAAGGATACATATGCTAATCAGCATTTGGTTTAGGTGTATAAGCAAAAATACTGGCAGGCACCTGATGGGCTGAAGGGCCTATCACTGTAGACGAAGGAGATTCTGCAGATAGCGGAAATCGCAAGCAACGTGCACAATGTCGGTGGAACTCAGCAGATCAGGCCACATCTATGGTGGGAAATAGTTGATGTTTCAGTCGGAAACATGGACTGTTTATTTCCCTCCATAGCTGCTGCCTGATCTGCGAAGTTTCTTCAGCATTTAGGGTTTGGGGTCTGTTTCTGTTCTGTGTTTTTATGATGATGAAGCTGGAGCAACAAGGAAAACTCGTGGGATTGAGGAGAGCATGCAGACTCCACAGAGACAGCACCTATAATGGTGATTGTTTTACGAGTACAGAGTAAATGCTTTGAAGCCCCTAGAGCTGTCTTGAAATTAAATACAGCATCCTTACTATATCATGGAAGTCCCTGATCCATGACTGCTGAGCGGAGAGGCAACTTGAAAAATATTGAGCACTGCAATTCTCTAGCAGGAGCATGACTGCCGGAAGGATGAGATAATGACCCAGTTAATCCACTATGGCAGAGTTTGCAGCTCCTAGATTGGACTCATCACCCACCCAGTCCAGAGTGAAAGCAATAGTGCTGGAGGAAGAATTCAGGCAACACCTACGGAAAGGAATTAACAGTCAATGTTCTGGGCCGAGGCCCTTCATTAGTGTGAAAGGAGGTCATTTTCAGTACCAAGGGACAACTCAAGCCGAAGTAGGGTAAGTTTTCTGAAAGATTTGATTATTGAAGTCTGTAGTTAGCAAACTTCCTTTGAAAAAAACATGCCTGCTATTGTAAATCCTATATTTTTCAGAAATTCTAAAGTAGTGTATTGAAAAATCTAATAAGAATCATGGAATCCAGGTGGACAACGCAATTATGTCACCTCATTATCCACAGCTGCATTTGGCAAACTTCTTTTTGGTGGTCACAATGGTACATTACATTTTATAGCAACGATTGATTTTTGGAAATTGGCATTGTTTGACACCCTACCATCACTGATAGAATTAACTTGAATTCCTCTACACAAAAACAGTATGGCAGGGGAAGGTCATCATATCATCTTCCCAATTAGCAACACTAATAGTCTTCAGATAATGCAAGAAGATTAACCAAAGTCACAGAACCGAGTGAACAACGCAAATGATCGCATATCATAACTTGTTGCTCCAGCTTTTATCTTAAGGGTGGGATCTTATTGAAACCCAGCAAATATTGAAAGACCTAGATAGATTGACGTTTGGGGCAATGTGATCTTTTTGGAATGCAAGAGAAAGGTAGTTATAAATCTAAAGTAATATATACTGAAAATTAAAAATCTACTGATGCTGAAAACAGAATATGCTTGAAACATTCAGAAATTTTCGGCTAGTATCTGTGAAAAAGAAAAAAGAGTTCATGTATATCCAAGAGATTTTCGAAATGCTGGAAATCTTGAGCAAAACACACAATGCTGAGTTTCAGGTTGATGTTATAAAATATCAACACAAAGAATTTTGAATTACAAGTTTCATTAGTTTTATTCAGATTCCTAAGGTGGTGGGGGTTTCAAAGAATATTACTGAATAATTTATCTGTTGTGGTATGTAGTGAACTTCTGAAGTCAGCAAATGCCTGTTACTATACTAACAACTAAAATTAAAAGTAGTGCAGAGAGTAGAGATCTGAAATAAAACAAGAAAGAGTCGAAATACTCAGTAGGTCATTCAGCACCTCTGCAGAGGGAAGCAAAGTTAACATTTCAGGCCATTGATTTGTTCTACAACAGGAAAATCAAGGCCATTTTGGCAAGGAAACAGTCATGGGACCAAGATGAT
Organism: Mobula hypostoma; assembly: GCF_963921235.1. Classification (NCBI taxonomy): domain Eukaryota; kingdom Metazoa; phylum Chordata; class Chondrichthyes; order Myliobatiformes; family Myliobatidae; genus Mobula; species Mobula hypostoma. The sequence continues at coordinate 166,809,801 of NC_086101.1, read as the reverse complement.
GCTATCTCCCACAGTGTATCTCCATTAAACTATTAGTTCTCTGTAACATCCGAAGCTTCCTTCATTCATTGACCATCCTCTACTCTATTTATTTGTCGAGTCACTGGCATTTGCTGTATTATTATCAATGATTTTCAGGGCCCACCTGCTAACTTTGGTCTGATCCCTCAGCAAAGGCATCCAGATCAATTCAATTATTGATGATTTTGGTACAAATGCTGTTCAATTAATATATTCATATCCCTTTGCCCATTACTCCTTTAAATCCATTAATTATTATTCATTTATTCACTGATCATTAATTTATTAATTTCCCTCAGCCATTATTGATTTTTTGCCATTCTTGTTATTTCATTTATTCACGGTTGGCTCCTGTCTGTTTTGTTTCAATAGTTTATTGACTTGTTGGTGTGCTGATTGCAGTGTATTGTACAGATTTGTTAGTTGCCTTCTGCTGTATCATTGAGTCACTGAGTCATACAACATGGAAACAAGCCTCTCAGGCCACCACACCCAGGCCAATCTGTTTGCCCATCAACGATCATCGAACTGTCTCCACATTAGGACCATATCCATCCATGCCTTGCCTTCTCAAGTGTCTGTCAATATGCCTTTGGCAATGCTTCCTCGATATCAGCTACTCTTCACTTCCTACAAAGCGAAACCCAATAGCATGAATGGCAGCGATGCTTCACTACCAGATGAGCTCAATGCTGCTATGCCCGCTTTGAAAGGGAGAACACAGCTACAACTGTGAAGATCCCTGCGTCACTCAGTGACCCTGCGATCTCCGTCTCAGAGGCTGATGTCAGGCTGTCTTTCAGGAGGGTGAACCCTCGCAAGACGACAAACTTCAATTGAATACCTGGTAAGGTTTTGAAAACTTGTGGCAACCAGCTGGTGGGAGTATTCAAGGACGTTTTCAACCTTTCTCTGCTATGGTCAGAAGTTCCCACCTGCTTCAAAAGGGCAACAATTATGCCAGTGCCCAAGAAGAGTACCGTGAGCTGCCTTAATGATTATCCTCCAGTAGCACTCACATAGTCATAGTCATAGTCATACTTTATTGATCCCGGGGGAAATTGGTTTTCGTTACAGTTGCACCATAAATAATTAAATAGTAATAAAACCATAATTAATTAAATAGTAATATGTAAATTGTGCCAGGAAATAAGTCCAGGACCAGCCTATCGGCTCAGGGTGTCCGACCCTCCAAGGGAGGAGTTGTAAAGTTTGATGGCCACAGGCAGGAATGACTTCCTATGACGCTCTGTGTTGCATCTCGGTGGAATGAGTCTCTGGCTGAATGTACTCCTGTGCCCAACCAGTACATTATGTAGTGGATGGGATACATTGTCCAAGATGGCATGCAACTTGGACAGCATCCTCTTTTCAGACACCACCGTCAGAGAGTCCAGTTCCATCCCCACAACATCACTGGCCTTACAAATGAGTTTGTTGATTCTGTTGGTATCTGCTACCCTCATCTTGCTGCCCCAGCACACAACAGCAAACATGATCACACTGGCCACCACAGACTCGTAGAACATCCTCAGCATCGTCCGACAGATGTTAAAGGACCTCAGTCTCCTCAGGAAATAGAGATGGCTCTGACCCTTCTTGTAGACAGCCTCAGTGTTCTTTGACCAGTCCAGTTTATTGTCAATTCATATCCCCAGGTACTTGTAATCCTCCACCATGTCCACACTGACCCCCTGGATGGAAACAGGGGTCACTGGTACCTTAGCTCTCCTCAAGTCTACCACCAGCTCCTTAGTCTTTTTCACATTAAGCTGCAGATAATTCTGCTCACACCATGTGACAAGATTTCCTACCGTAGCCCTGTACTCAGCCTCATCTCCCTTGCTGATGCCTCCAACTATGGCAGAGTCATCAGAAAACTTCTGAAGATGACAAGACTCTGTGCAATAGTAGAAGTCCGAGGTGTAAATGGTGAAGAGAAAGGGAGACAAGACAGTTCCCTGTCGAGCCCCAGTGCTGCTGATCACTCTGTCAGACACACAGTGTTGCAAGCACACGTACTGTGGTCTGCCAGTCAGGTAATCAAGAACCCATGACACCAGGAAAGCATCCACCTGCATCGCTGTCAGCTTCTCCCCAGCAGAGCAGGGCGGATGGTGTTGAACCATCTACTGTGATGAAATGCTTTGAGAGGGTGGTTATGACTAGTCTGAACTCCTGCCTCAGCAATGACCTGAGCCCATTGCAATTCGCCATTCACCACAATAGGTCAATGGCAGACACAATCTCAATGGTTCTTCACATGGCCTTGGACCACCTGGATGATGCAAACACCTATGTCAGGATGCTGTTCGTTTACTATAGCTCAGCACTTAATTCCATCATTCCCACAGTCCTGATTGATAAGCTACAGAACTTGGGTTTCTGTCCCTCCCTCTGCAACTGGATCTTTGACTTCCTAACCAGAAGATCACAACCTGTGTGGATTAGTGTTAATATCTCCTCCTCGGTGACAATCAACACTGGCGCACTTCAGGGGTTTGTGCTGAGCCTGATGCTCTGCTGTCTATACCTATGACTGTGTGGCCAGGCATAGCTTAAGTGCCTTCTATAAATTTGCAGATGATACAACATTGTTGGTAGAATCTCAGAAGGAGATGAGAGGGCATACAGGAGCAAGATATACCAGCTAGATGAGTGGTGTCACAGCAACAACCTTGCACTAAAGAATTGATTGTGGATTTCAGGAAGGGTAAGACGAGGGAACACATACCAATCCTCACAGAGGGATCAGAAGTGGAGGGAGTGAACAATTGCAAATTCCTGGGTGCCAGGATCTAACCTGGTCCCAACATACTAATGCAGCTATAAAGACAAGACAGTGCCTATATTTCATTAGGAGCTTGAGGAGATTTGGTTTGTCACCTAAAACATTCAAAAACTTCTATAGATATACCATGGTGAGCATTCTGACAGGCTGCATCACTGTCTGATATGGTGGGAACTGGGGGACTACTGCATAGGATTGAAAGAAGCTATAGAACGTTGTAAAATTAGGTCCATCATGGGTACTAGCCTCCATAGTATCCAAGACATCTTCTAGGAGCGGAGCCTCAGAACGGCAGTGTCCTTATTAAGAACCCCATCACCCAGGGCATGCCCTTTTCTCATTGTTACCACCAGGTAGGAGGTACAGAAGCCTGAAGGCACACACTCTGCGATTCAGGAACAGCTTCTTCCCCTCTGCCACCCGACTTCGAAATGGACATTGAACCCATGAACACCACCTCACTCCTTTTTGAATATTATTTGTTTTTGCAATATTTTTAATGTACTTATTTAATATGCACATATATTTACTGTAATTGTTTAACTTTTTTTCCCTATATTATCATGTATTGTAATGCACCGCTGGCGCTAAGTTAACTGATTCCATGACATAGGCCGGTGATATTAAACCTGATTCTGATTCTGACTCTTTATGAGAAAATCTGACCCCTCAGATCCCTTTCAAGGCTCCGTCCTCTCAGAAGCCCCTGCCCTCTGTGTGATAACCCTGCCACGAGAAGAAAGATTCAAAGGTTCAAAAAAACTTCATTGTTATTCTAACCGTACATCAGCTCTGCAGGGCAGAATGAGACAGCGTTTCCCAGGAGCAGTGCAATCATAACATAACAAACGCAACACTAAATAATAAACATAAGAATAAATAGTAAAACACAACAGCCACATGTCAGTTAAAATCAAGTTATAAGTGTCCAGTGCAAGTTAAAAGTGTCCAAAGCAGAGTCAGGTAGAGCAGCTATTTAGCAGTCTGACTGCCTGTGGGAGGAAGCTGGTTAGTAGCCTTGTGGTTTTAGTTTTGATGCTCCTGTAACATTTATCCTCAAACTGTGACCCCTCGTTCTGGACGTCCCCGACATCGGGAACAATCTTCCTGCATCTAGCCTATCCAATCCCTTTAGAATTTTATACTTTTCAATAAGATCACCCCTCAATCTTCTAAATTCCAGAGAGTATAAGCCTAGTCGATCCAGTCTTTCATCATGTGAAAGTCCTGCCATCCCAGGAATCAATCTGGTGAACCCTCTCTATACTCCCTCTATGGCAAGAATGTCTTTCCTCAGATTAGGGGACCAAAACTGCACACAATACTCCAGGTGTGGTCTCACCAAGGCCTTGTACAACAGCAGTAGTACCTCCCTGTTCCTGTACTCGAATCCTCTCGCTATAAATGCCAGCATACCATTTGCTTTTTTCACCACCTGCTGTACCTGCATGCCCACTTTCAATGACTGGTGTATAATGACACCCAGGTCTCGTTGCACGTCACCTTTTCCTAATCGGCCACCATTCAGATAATAATCTGTTTTCCTGTTCTTGCCACCAAAGTGGTTAACCTCACATTTTTCCACATTAAATTGCATCTGCCATGAATTTGCCCAGTCACCTAACCTCTCCAAGTCACTCTGCATCCTCTTAGCATCCTCCTCACAGCTAACACTGCCGCCCAGCTTCGTGTCATCCGCAAACTTGGAGATGCTGCTTTTAATTCCCTCGTCTAAGTCATTTATATATATTGTAAACAACTGGGGTCCCAGCACTGAGCCTTACGGTACACCACTCGTCACTGCCTGCCATTCTGAAAAGGTCCCGTTTATTCCCACTCTATGAACTCCTTACGGATGGTGCCAAAGCTGAACTCCAAAATGGCCCGAGCTGTAATAGCACCGCGCTAACCACTACGCTACCATAGCGCCTGAGTCATCTCCAAGCCTCCTTCACAGAGAAAGCAAGCCCACCCTATAAAACCTCTCCAAATACGTCCTCAGTACAGGCAACCTCATGGTGAGTCTCTTCTGCACTGTCTCTCTAGTGCAGACTTGCACCACTGGGATGACCAGAGGTGCAGAGAACAATCCAAACATGTCCGAATCAGTATTGTGCCAAGTTGCAACGTAATGTCCCAAATTTTATATCATCAGGGCAGCCAGGGATCTTTAATTTCAGATTAATTGAATACATTGAATTTAAGACTCCAGCTGCTACAGTGGGTTTTTATAATAATTCCCAAAAGTGACTTTAATTCCAGATTAATTTAATTATTTGAAGAATTTCAGTTCACCTAGGCAATGGTAACTGCTGAATTGTCATTAAAAATACATCTTGCTTGTTAATACCCTATAGGGCCAGAACTGTGCCATCCTTACCTGGTGTGGACCAGACACACCTCCTCACACATCCCTGACTTCCAGTTCTATTGCTCAAAGTCATAGACAATAAAAATGCTGGCATTGCCAGTGCTGTCCAGGTGCCACGAATAAACTTTTAAAACAGGTAAAGTTCTAAAGATAAACAAGAGAAAATCTGCAGGTACTGGAAATCCAAGCAATGCACACAAAATGCTGGAGGAACTCAGCAGGCCAGGCAGCATCCATGGAAAAGAGGACAGTTGATGTTTCAGGCCGAGACCCTTCAGCATTTTGTGTGTGTTAAAATGCTAAAGGTGTTCAGTAAGTCACTGATCTGGAATATTAACTGTAATTATCCTTTCACAGATGCTGTTTGAATGTTGGAAATGTTCAGCATTTTCTGTTTACCAGCACACGCGGCAGTTTATTTTGTTAAAAAAAATCTTATACCTCCCTACAAAATTTTACACACTTTGACCCACAATAATTAACTATATTGAAAATAAATCTCCCATCAAAACCTAGTCTCCAAACAACATACCGTTCTTTACTTGTTTGTTGTACTATGCAAAATGTAGCTCCTAGTTTTTGGTATAATTATCTGATTTGGGATTTTTTTGTGTTGACGGATTTCTTTTCAACCATTTTTGGGATCAGGGCATGGTCCAGAAAATGGATAAAAATGGACCAGGCAATGCTGTGATAGCTCAATGCTCAATGCTCAATCTCCAATTGCTCGTTAAGTGCAGGTTAGTCACCTTCTGATACATGTCTTCTAGTGAAGGGGCCTCCACTGTGATGTTGAGCAGAGTGCTTCAAAGTTTATAAGTACATTTATTATCAAAGAATGTATAAATTACACAGCCTTGTGATTTGTTTGCTTACAGGCAGCCACAAAGCAAGAAACCTGAAAGAACCCAAATTAAAAAAAAATAAAATAAAGACCAACACCCAAAGTGCAGAGAAAGGGGAAAAACACAAATCATGCTAACAATAGAAGAGTGCAACAACATTCCGAACCAAAATGAGTCCTTAGATCCGAACCCCAGAGCAGACTGGAGTAGGCCCAGAGCCTGAGTATCAGTCCATCATTTTAATTGGCACGGAGCACAGAAGACAAGACAGTCTTCATAGCCTCAGTGCCGTGGAGAGAGGAGTGATCATTGTGGGAGAACAAGTGAAATCAGCTCTCACCTCTGATCCCAACACCCTGTCTTCCTAGTATATCTGGGCCAGTGTTTAAATTGTCTAAACAAACTATTGTACCTCACACTAGAACCTGGAAACTACAGCACTGTAAGGCTCTGGGAACAGAACATACCACCCAGCAACTCACTCCGGGCCTAGAACACACCACCCAGCGACTCGCTCCGGGCCTAGAACACACCACCCAGCGACTCGCTCCGGGCCTAGAACACACAACCCAGCAACTCGCTCTGGGCCCAGAACATACCACCCAGCGACTCGCTCCGGGCCTAGAACATGCAATGCAGCACCTCACTCTGGGCCTAGAACACACCACACAGTGACTCGCTCCGGGCCTAGAACACACCACCCAGCAACTCGCTCCGGGCCTAGAACACACCACACAGTGACTCGCTCCGGGCCTAGAACATGCCGCCCAGCAACTCGCTCCGGGCCTAGAATACACCACCCAGCGACTCGCTCCAGGCCTAGAACATGCCGCCCAGCAACTCGCTCCTGGCCTAGAACACACCACGCAGCGACTCGCTCCGGGCCTAGAACACGCCACACAGCAACTCGCTCCGGGCCTAGAACATGCCACACAGCAACTCGCTCCTGGCCTAGAACACACCACACAGTGACTCGCTCCAGGCCTAGAACACACCACCCAGCAACTCGCTCCGGGCCTAGAACACACCACCCAGCGACTCGCTCCGGGCCTAGAACACACAACCCAGCAACTCGCTCTGGGCCCAGAACATACCACCCAGCGACTCGCTCCGGGCCTAGAACATGCAATGCAGCACCTCACTCTGGGCCTAGAACACACCACACAGTGACTCGCTCCGGGCCTAGAACACACCACCCAGCAACTCGCTCCGGGCCTAGAACACACCACACAGTGACTCGCTCCGGGCCTAGAACATGCCGCCCAGCAACTCGCTCCGGGCCTAGAATACACCACCCAGCGACTCGCTCCAGGCCTAGAACATGCCGCCCAGCAACTCGCTCCTGGCCTAGAACACACCACGCAGCGACTCGCTCCGGGCCTAGAACACGCCACACAGCAACTCGCTCCGGGCCTAGAACACACCACACAGTGACTCACTCCGGGCCTAGAACATGCCGCCCAGCAACTCGCTCCGGGCCCAGATTTTGCTGCCCAGCCCGAAGCTGCTCTCAATTTCTCCATATTAGCTCAGTGCCCAGAGCAATCTGACCTCACACCTGGGCCCAGTTGTATCGGCATCGACTTCTCCCTGAATGGCTCCCTCCTTCTGGATCGTACTAGCACAGACCATCCCTCAAATTCACTTCGCCTTTGCTCGCCTCTTCATTGTTTGCAGTGATAGTTCACTACAATTTACTTCAGAAAAATTGTTACTGGTAATGTTTTTTGTTGAATTTCTTGCCTTTTGAACCACCTGTCACACGTGTTCGGTAGCACCATCTTAATCAGGAAGTTCCAGCGTTCCAGCAATGGTGAAGGATATACGCCATATTTCCAAAATACAATGATGTGAAACTTGGTGTTTTCTCTTAATGGCAGAGACTGCAGGTTTTTAGGTGTGCTATCAGACTAATCTGGGTGAGTGACCACAGTTCATGCTAACAATGAGCTTTATTCATCACATTCACATCGAAACATCGAAACACGTAGTGAGATGCATCATTTGTATCAATGACCAACACAATCCAAGCATGTGCTGGGGGCAACTTACTAACCCTAACCCCGAGGAAACGCACACAGACACAGGGTGAACACACAAACTCCTTACAGACAGCAAGCGGCAGGAATTGAACCCCTGTCACTGGCTCTGTAAAGTATTACACTAACTGCACCGTCCTAAAACAGATTAACTTTGTTTGTGGCATTTATTGTACATCAAAACATACAACGAAGTGTGTTATTTGCATCAAGTCTGTGCTGGGGGCAGCCCACAAGTCTTACCACAATTTTGGCGCCAACATAACATGCCCACTTCTTACTAACCCTAACTCATAAGCCTTTGGGGTGTGGGAGGAAACCAGAACACCCGGATAAAGCCCACACGACCGTGGAGAGAGCGTATAAGCTCCTTACAGACAGAGGCAAGAATTGAACTCCGATCAATTGAACCACTATGCTACTGTGTTGTAGATAGCACACATAACAGAGCCTGCACCACTGCTGGAGAGTTATGGACATACCGGGTGGTTGAGGTTAGCCAAGCAAGTAGGTGGCTTTCCATTGCAGTCCTGCCTCGTGGTTGGTGTGAGGTGTGGTGAAAGATGCCAGGAGGTGAGTCCATCAGTTCAGACCTGCTCTTGTAGCCGTGATATTTGTGTTGCTGGTCCAGTGATGACCGTCCCTCCCCACCTCTGGTAGTTGGACTCTTGCTGGAAATTACCACTGCCTGACACTGCTGTGAATACGATTGTTACTTGCCACTTATCAACCCCTGCCTGAAGATTGTCTAGGTCTTGCTGCATGCAGATATGGGCTGTCTCACTTGATGTCCTACATATGGAGCTGAAGATTGTGCAGTCATCACCATCAGCTTTATGATGGGAGGAAAGTCATGGTTGAAGCAGCTGGCGAAGGATCAGCCTAGGTCCACAGTGGTGTTCTGGGTCGCTATCAATAGCCTCGACTGACCACAAACACCTTACCTTTTTTTTTAAGATATACCACAAAACTGAAGAGTATTTTCACTTTGACTCTGTTAACCCTTCTTTTGCCAGACTGTGGTAAACTTTTTGAGTTCAATGTTATCGTTTTACAAATCTAGTAATATTATTGTAAATACTTTGCTAAACTTTCAGTTATTAAGCATTATATCCACGGTCAACGTGATTTTGGAGCAGCTACATTGATGTTCTGAATTAGTATCTTTGGCTGCCTGTTCATGCCTGGCCTGTTTGATCTCTTCATATTTCTACAGTGCTAATACAGAGAAGTGTTAGCTATTGCTCAATGCTCTCCTTCACTTTATTGGATGCTCTCCAACCGCATTATTCTCAAGTAATTGTTGTTTGGTGAACAAAGAATATTATCCTAATGTTGTATGTCCATAAACACAACGCCTATAGTATGCCATCCAACATGTGACGAGAAGATCAAAATTAATCTAGCAAATGTTTTACCGCTTTTGTGCCATGAAGGAACTGAACCATAAAAGTGACATAAAAGCAAGACTAAAATTGTTAAAATCAAATATTGCTCATGAGGCTTAGCAAGCGTGGAAAATAATTTCAAACATTTTGGAGCAGGTTGTTTCAACTTTTCTTTTAAGTTGTGTCTTTTCATATCACTCATGGTCCATTTACAGATCTAAAGCAGATGGGTTAATTGAGGTGTATAAAGCCATGAAGGTGTAGAAAGGGTAAATGCATGCTGGCTTTTTCTCAATGAAAAGGAATCAAGACCTAAAGGGCTTAGGGTTAAACTGAGAAGGGAACAGGTTAAGAAGATCCTAAGGGGCAAGTTCTTCATGAGACGCTGGTGCATTTGTGAAACAGACTGCCAGAGGAAATGTTACGGGGAGGTAACATAACAGTATTTAAAATCATTTAGTCAGGTACACAGTTAAGATAGGTTTCGAGGGATATGGACTAAGTTTGAGCAAATGGGATTAACTTAGATGGGCATCTTGGATGGCATGGAAGAGTTGGGCCGAAGGGCCTGTTTCCATGCTGTGCAGTCTATGCCCAGTGTCCCCATATACACCCACTCATCTGGGCATATTGTGGAGTGCCAGTGGAGCTGAACTCTTCATTCCTTACCCACAGGTGGTGGTGGTGGGGGAGGTGGGGGGGTGGAAGTAAGATCGCATCAAAGCTTCAGGAACAAGTAATTGTCAGGTGGCATGCTACTGGAGTCCGGCCCCTGGATCTTCCAGTTTGCCTTTGACAGGAGGTCAATCTTACCCTCATGTCAAAGCTCCCAATCTATTGTCACTTGAATTGCTTCTCCTGTTCAAAAACATGGAACATAGAAGAGTACAGCACAGGAACAGGGCCCTCGGCCCACAATGTTGTGCCAAACCAGCTAAAAAGCGAATCAAAAACATCTAAACACTAATCCCTCCTACCGACACAATGTCCATATCCCTCCATCTTCCTGACATCCACGTGCCTATCCAAACGTCTCTTAAAAGCTTCTAGTGTATTTGCCTCTACTGCCATACAGGGCTGTGCATTCCAGGCTTCCATGCACAATTTACCCGCACATCCCCTTTGAACCTACCCTCTCTCACCTTCAATGCAGGCCCTCTGGTATTAGGCAATTCAACCCTGGGAAACAGATACTCCCTGTTTACTCTATCTACACCTCTCATAACCTTATAAACCCCTGTCAGATCTCACCTCAGCCTCTGGCACTCCAGAGAAAACAACCCAAATTTATCCAGCCTCTCATGATAGCACATGCCCTCTAAACCAGGCAGCATCTTGGTAAACCTCTTCTGCACCCTCTCTAAATCCTCCACATCCTTCCTATAGTGGGGTGACCAGATGTATGCACTGTTCCAGATGTGGCATAGAACAGAGTTTTATAAAGTTGCAACGTAGCCTCTTGACTTTTAAACTTGACTTTCAAAAGCAAGCATTCCATAAGCCTTCTTAACCACCTTATTGACCTCTGTAGCCACTTTCAAGGAGCTATGAACTGGTTCGCAAGATCTCTCTGCTCAGCAACACTGTTAAGGATCTTATGCTTAATTTTGAACTGTCTTCTTGCATTTGCCCTACCAAGAAGCAACACTTCACATTTATCTGGGTTAAACTCCATCTGCCATTTCTCTACCCATATGTGCAACTTAATCTATATCACACTGTGTTCATTGCCAGTCTTCTACCCTATTCACCATTCTCCGCCAAGATTCACCACCAATCTTGGTATCATCCACAAACTTACAAATCGACCCATCCTCATTTTCATCCAGGTCATTTATATACATCACAAACAGCAGAGATCCCAGCACAGATCCTTGCAGAACACCACTAACTACAGAGCTCCAGTTGGAATAAGTTCCTTCAACCAGTACCTTCTGTCTTTCATGTGTAAACTAGTCCTGAATCCAAACAGCCAATTCACTGCAGACCCCACGCCTCATGATCTTCTGGATTAGCCTCCCATGAGGGACTTTGCCAAGTACCTTACTAAAATCCAAGGAGACAATAACCACTGCCCTACCCTCATCAATCTCTCCCATCACCTTGTCAAAAAACTCAATCAAATTGGTAAGGCATGACCTGCCCCGCACAAAGCCATGCTGGCTCTGCCTAATTAGGCACCTGAAAATTATTAAGGTTTTTTTAAATAATTAAAGCCAATGATATTACTCAAACATTAAATAACTAAAAAAAAGCATATTAAAATACTAAGCAATAATTTAAAGACTAAATCAGAATTTTTAAAAAGTACCTTAATGTATCTTTCTTTTTCTTAGCTCCAAGTGAGAAATTCCCACTTAAAAGAAGAAGGACTCCCATCCTACACCAGGTCTGACTGCTGTAGAATCAGAGATTGCCCACATTATGCTGGGGAATCCCAACATGATTGATCACCACCATCTGTCATTCAATATGTCTCAGACATAGAAACATAGAAAATAGGTGCAGGAGTAGGCCATTCGGCCCTTCAAGCCTGCACCGCCATTTATTATGATCATGGCTGATCATCCAACTCAGAACCCCGCCCCAGCCTTCCCTCCATATCCCCTGACCCCCGTAGCCACAAGGGCCATATCTAACTCCCTCTTAAATATAGCTAATGAACTGGCCTCAACTGTTTCCTGTGGCAGAGAATTCCACAGATTCACCACTCTCTGTGTGAAGAAGTTTTTCCTAATCTCGGTCCTAAAAGGCTTCCCCTTTATCCTCAAACTGTGACCCCTCGTTCTGGACTTCCCCAACATCGGGAACAATCTTCCTGCATCTAGCTTATCCAATCCCTTTAGGATTTTATACGTTTCAATAAGATCCCCCCTCAATCTTCTAAATTCCAACGAGTATAAGCCTAGTTGATCCAGTCTTTCATCATATGAAAGTCCTGCCATCCCAGGAATCAATCTGGTGAACCTTCTTTGTACTCCCTCTATGGCAAGGATGTCTTTCCTCAGATTAGGGGACCAAAACTGCACACAATACTCCAGGTGTGGTCTCACCAAGGCCTTGTACAACTGCAGTAGTACCTCCCTGCTCCTGTACTCGACATACAATAAGTCCCTATCATACGGGACTGTCTTGGGAGCAGAAGTTCAGTTTGGTGTTATATTTTCAAGTGCTCTGAGCAGACTTGTTTTGGAAATTTACTCCATTTTCTGGCCAGAGCTGTTGTTTATTTTCTGAATGTGAAACATGACATTTTCTGAAGATGAAAGTGACCTATAACTCTGCATCTGACCTGCATATATCTTGTGTTTTAGGTAAAAACATCACTTGGCAGTTCACAAATGAGGTGCAAAATGATGCCTGAAATTTGCTATTTAAAATAAGAATGTGGCTTTTATCATTGGCGTATGTCGTGCAATTTGTTAACTTTGTGGCAGAAGTACAATGTAATACATAATAATTTAGGGAAATAAACTGAATTACAGTAAGTATATATACAAAATAGCTAAATAAGTAGTGCAAAAGATGGGAAATAAAAATATAGTGAGGTAGTGTTCATGGGTTCTAAGGCTATTCAGAAATCTGATGGCAGAGGGGAAGAAGTTGTTCCTGAATCATTGAGTGTGTGCATTCAGGCTTCTGTACCTCCCTCCTGATGGTAACAATGAGAAGAGGGCATGAAATAAATCTTTTTGCTCTAATTCTAAATTCCAGTGCAACTACATCTGCTGTTAATTTGCATTCATGATGTTGGACGGACTTCTTTCCATCAACCACAAAAGGATGGGATGTTATTCAAATTAACAAAACTTTATTATAGCATTTATTTATTTCAAATTACTAACTGGAGTGAGAATTAGCATGTCTTTAACCATACTTTTATCACCTATTTCAGTTAACTCTGTCACTTGCATACCATGAAGATTGAGGGGGGATCTGATTGAAATGTATAAGATCCTAAAGGGATTGGACAGGCTAGATGCAAGAAGATTGTTCCCGATGTTGGGGAAGTCCAGAACGAGGGGCCACAGTTTGAGGATAGAGGGGAAGCCTTTTAGGACCGAGATTAGGAAAAACTTCTTCACACAGAGAGTGGTGAATCTGTGGAATTCTCTGCCACAGGAAACAGTTGAGGCCAGTTCATTGGCTATATTTAAGAGGGAGTTAGATATGGCCCTTGTGGCTACGGGGGTCAGGGGGTATGGAGGGAAGGCTGGGGCGGGGTTCTGAGTTGGGTGATCAGCCATGATCATAATAAATGGCAGTGCAGGCTCGAAGGGCCGAATGGCCTACTCCTGCACCTATTTTCTATGTTTCTATGTTTCTATGATGTAGCTCAGAGATGACTACCAGACTGAGAGACTTGGGTGGGAAACCTCACCACCCAAGCATCATTGACTAATTTATTCACTTGCCTTTCTCAAAACTGAAGATTACAGACAACTTGTCATTGCAATTCTATTAATAGCTACCTGCTATGATCTGGTTGGTGTTTATCTTCCACTAGAGGAATGAAACTAGAGTGCAGAAGGACATGCCATTAGCAAAAACATCATTATTGATGACAACAATCAGGATGTTGATAAAGTAGTGGAACCAAGTGGAACCTAGTGCAATTTTGTGTGGGTTTCAAGATAAGAAAGCAACTATCAACTTATCGCTGCTCAGTGTTTATTTCCTGGGAGGAAGTCACAATCCAATTCAGTATCATACCTGATATGCCACAGTGGGTGACCTTCAGGATTAAACCAAGATCCCACACTCCAACATGAACCAATGAAGAACATTTACAGTTTCTTTCTGGGCACCAGTGGATTCAGGAAAATGAAATGTTTTCAGAATATTTGGCAAATAGCTTGCTTAGGAGAGGTTTGAATGGCATTTGCTAATTTTACGAGCCTTTATACTCTCCATGGATTCCATAGTGATTGTTTGTGAATCATGATGCCGGCTGCTTCCTCCTGAAATGTGAGGACTGGTTAGGATTAGACTATGCGCAGGTCTGGGAATTCAAGTTACAGAGTCATGGAGTCACAGCATGAAAACAGGTCCTTCCACTCATCTGACTCATACCAACCAAGATGCCCCCACCCAAACTCGTCTCATCTGTCAGTGGTTGGCCCATAACCTTCTAAGCTTTTCCAATCCATATACCTGTCTCAATGTCTGTTAAAAGTTGTTACTATACTTGCCTCAAATGCTTCCTCTGGCAGCTCATTCCACATACTGTACATCCCATACTTTGTAGATGTTACCATTCAAGTTCCAATTGGCTCTCTCCCCTCTCATTCTAAACCTAAGCCCAATGTGTATTGCTCCCTGGTTGATTTGCCTATATATCCTTATGCACGGCTCATTCTGAAAGTAAGGGGGCATGGGACCCTAGGAGAGCTTGCTTTGTGGATTCAGAACTGGCTTGCCCACAGAAGGCAAAGGGTAGTTGTAGGTGGTTTGTATTCTGTATGGAGGACAGTGACCAGTGGTGTTTTGCAGGGGTCTGTTCTGGGACCCTTCCTCTTTGTGATTTTTATAAATTGCCTGGATGAAGAAGTAGAAAGGTTGATTAGTAAGTTTTCTGATGACACAAAGGTTGGGGGTGTTGTAGATAGCCTGGAGGGTTGTCAGAGGTTACAGTGGGACATCAATAGGATGCAGAACTGGGCTGAGAAGTGGTAGAAGGAGTTCAACCCAGATAAGTGTGAAGTGGCTCATTTTGGTAGGTCAAATTTGAGGACAGAATATAATATTAATGGTAAGACTTTTGGCAGTGTGGAGGATCAGAGAGATCTTGGGGTCCATGTCCATTGGACATTCAAAGCTGCTGCGCAGGTTGACAGTGTTGTTAAGAAGGCGATTGGTGTGTTGCCATTCATCAACCGTGGGATTGAGTTCACGAGCCGAGAGGTAATGTTACAGCTATATAAGACATTGGTCAGACATCACTTGGAGTAATGTGTTCAGTTCTGGTCACCCTTCACTACCGGAAGGATGTGGCTATTATAGAGAGTGCAGAGGAGATTTACAAGAATGTTGCCTGGATTGGGGAGCATGCCATATGAGAATAGGTTGACTGAACTTGGCCTTTTCTCTTTGGAGCGACAGAGGATGCGAGGTGACCTGATAGAGGTGTATAAGATGATGAGAGGAAATGATCATGTGGATAGCCAGAGGCTTTTTCCCAGAGCTGAAATGGCTAACTCTAGGCGGCACAGTTTTAAGGTGCTTGGAAATAGGTACCAAGGGGATGTCAGGCATAAGTTTTTCACACAGAGAGTGGTGGGTGTGTGGGATGCACTGCTGGCGATGGTGGTGGAGGTGGATACAATGGGGTCTTTTAAGAGACTTTTAGATAGGTACATAGAACTTAGTAAAATAGAGGTTTATGCAGTAAGGTTTCTAGAGTAGGTTACATGGTCGGCACAACATTGTGGGCCAAAGGGCCTGTAACGAGCTGTAGATTTATATGTTCTATGTTTTTTCCATGACCTACATTTGGAAGTTATCATAATTTTCTTATTCCTGACCCAGAGCTCAGATTTAGTTGATATTCAGTGGAAATCCAGACTTTTTTTTACTACAATGTACTTTTCATGGACTGTGTTTCTAACACATCACAGAAAAGTGACTTACAACTGCTTTTTTTCAAGGAAAGTTCTTTATTTCCTTGTAGGATACAATTTTAATTGTCTGTCACATTGATCTGAGAGTTGATTTCCTTATTTGTCTGCTGGTGGCTTGACAATCTGTTAATGCAATCATTTTGTGACACATTTTAGACAGAATTTCAGAACAGAAATAAGCAATTTGGCTGCATATTTCTCTATCCTCAGGGATCACTGTCTACGTGACTCCCTTGCCGCTCGGTCCTCCCCACTAATCTCCATCCTGTCCCTTATTCCCGCAAGCAGGATAAGTACTACACTTACCCCTACATCTCCTCACTCACCACTATGCAGGGCCCATTCAGTCCCTCCAGATCATTTCACCCGCGAGTAGGCGAGATCATCTATTGTAAACAGTGCTCCTGGTGTAGCCTCCTCTACATCAGTAAGACCAGTTGCAGATAGGGGGACTGCTTTGTCGAGCACCTTCACTCTGTCCATCGCAAATGGTAAGATCTCCTGAAGACTACCCATTTCATTTTGACTTCCCATTCCCATCCTGACATGTCCGCCATGGCCTCCTCTACTGTCATGATGAGGGCAAAATCAGGTCGGGGGGTGCAACACCTCATATTCTGTTCGGTAGCCTCCAATCTGATGGCACGATCATCAGCTTCTCATAACATCTCTCCTTCTTGCTTTCTATTCCCCATTCTGGTTACCCTCTCACCCCTTCTCTTCTCCTCACCTGCCCATCGCCTCCCATTTTTCCCCTCCTCCTTTCATTCTTTCCACGATCCACTCTTCTCTCCTGTCAGATTCCTTCTTCTTCAGCTCTTTATGTCTGCCACCTGTCCCCTCCCAGCTTCATATTTCATCACCTCTCAGCTGGACCTGCCAGCTTGTACTCCTTCCTCCCCCACCCCCCTTCTTATTCTGGCATCTTCCTCCTCCCCTTCTAGTCCTGTTGACGGGTCTCAGCCCAAAACATTTTTTTAGATTATGAAGACACGTAGTCCCCTTTTATTGTCATTTAGTAATGCATGCATTAAGAAATGATACGTTATTTCCTCCGGTGTGATATCACAAAAACAGGACAAACCAAGACTGAAAAAACTGACAAAACCACATAATTATACATATAGTTACAACAGTGCACAATACCATAACTTGATGAAGAAAGTCCGTGAGCACAGTAAAGTTCAAAGATTCTCAAATGTCCCACATCTCACGCAGACGGGAGAAGGAAGAACTCTCCCTGCCATGCCGACCACAATCCGACTCTGAGTCATCTGAAAACTTCGAGCTCTGATCAGCTCTCCGACACCGAGTACTAAACGCCATCTCTGTCCGAGCGATTCGACCTCTTTCTCGGTCGCCAAAAGCAGGCAAGGCCGGGGATTTTGAGGCCTACCCTCCGAAAGATTCCCGACCACACAGTAACGACAGCAGTGGACGGGCGTTTCAGAAATTTCTCCAGATGTTCCTCTGTGATCGCCTCCCATTTATTCCCCTCCATAAGTGCTACCTGGCATGCTTTCCATCCAACTTTCAAAATGTGTGTTTATCCAGATTTCCGGAATCTGCAGAATCTCGGGTGTTTATTACTCTGTCTTGACTTAATTCATCTGACCTCTGATTGCCTCAAGAGGGCTAATTCCTGATTCCAACCTTTATCTAGATAAAGAAATGAATTCATAGTGACCATCTCGCACCCTGATCACCGGTCATGGAATTCTAGCTGTTGCCTCCATCAACTCCATTAGACCCCTTTTCAACCTTAAAGGCCTTGAAAAAGATCTCCATTCAGCCTCTAGATGGTTGAAACATTCCTGATAATTGTAATGTCAAAATTATAGTATAATTCTTATAAACCTGCTTGAAAATCTTGCCCACTATCACCGTAACATTTTGGTAAAGTGGAGCCCAGGATTATATATATTATTTTTGTGGGCTCACTGAAGTGTGAGATTGTCTCACTGAAGTTCAACAAAACTTCTCACTGTTTCAGCCTTATTTTTCTATGAAACCCCCTCTTACTGGGTGTCTCCGGAGATGTGGCTTGTTAGCCCCTCACTGGACTCCATGGTGATAAACCCACCTTTCTCTGGCTTCTGGGGTGTTTATGACTTTGGTCCCACCAAAACTGTGAGGTTGGGATGTCTCACCCACCCAAACGCCGGTTTGTGTGAACGCTGTGTGACTTACTGTACCCCGGCAGTTGCCCAGCGGCAAGAAATAACAGATGGTACACTGCAAACAATTAACAAGAAGTATATTTAAGAATGTTAACTTAAGCAAGCAGTTATTAAAGGAAAGAAAGAAAGAAAAACAAAAAGGGCCCTTTATACAATTACTTGTGCACAGTGGAGCTCAAATCTTGAACTTGTCTGTCACTCACGTGCTGGACCCTTGGTTGGTGTGAAAGCAGACACCACCTTCCAAATGTTGCTCAAAATCCATCTTGAACAAATGGGCTCTCTCGTGGGACCATTGGTCCTTCCTCCTCGTAGCCATTCATCTGTACAAAGCACCTTGTGCAACAGGGATGACATCCCCCACCATCTGCTCCCCTGTCTTCTCCCAGCTCCCGCCAACCAAGACCTCTCCCCCTAGCATCCTCTAGAACCTTCTGCCAATTCTACCATCCTGATTGGCTGACACCACATTCCTAAGGTGAACAACAAAGCCTCTTATCTCAGCTCAAAAGCAAACAAGCTAAAAGCAGAACGGATTGCTCTTACAAAACTGCTAAATGAAATACCTACAGCATAGCAGTAAAAATCTTAACCAGGGTGTTACATCTAGAAAACAATCCCTAGTACTTAGTATATCATGATGATCTTGTTAAACTTTTTTCTTAGTGATGTTAGTAAAATACACAATCGCCCACTTATCTATTATAAACTTAAACCTGTAGTTCTCCATGAAACTGTTGCTGCCCTAGTGTTCTTGGCCTTCAGATGTCTCTTAGGAATGACATGTGGGACATGAGAATGTCCTCATGGGACTACAGAAGTTACTTCAAGAATAACAGGAGTACATTGACTTCTCACTGAGACAGCTGCACATAACAATGCAGGATTATTGAAGTGTCCGTACAGAAAATGGATTATTTATTCAACAATTTTAATTGCATTAGATAATATAATTAGCTCAGGGAATTTAAAAAGGCATTGTTGGATGCATAAAGCATGAAATCATGGAACGGTCTAGGGAGCATAATCTTGTGAGATATGTCTCAAGGTAGAGTCTAAATAGCTGAGAAAGAGGTCACAAAACATGAAGGTACTGAAAAGGAACTGGAGGTAGTAGGGATATGGAAGCCATATTCTGTCAGTCAAACAATCTTTTCATCAATGAAGCATACACCTTGTAATCTGTTAGCTTAGTAGCGTACAATTTCTAAATAAAACAATCCACAAAAGATTGCAATCTTTGTTACCTCTTGCAACCGATGCAAAGATAATGTACGAGGATGATAAATGACCAAAGATTTTCCCATCATTATACACTCCTTGTGCAAGATTTCCAACGTCAAGACTTAATCATGCACCAACCAGCCAAATGACCTTGCTGCTTTGAAACTCTTTTTCCCACTTGGAAAGAGAAAGGAAAACACAGATTATAACTTGTGTCTCAGCTGAAACACATAGTGGAGCTTAAATATAAGAGACAAGTGCATTCAGAAGTAGGTCTGAGGCACAGATTTGGTTTAGTGCTTTCAGGTTGAACTTTCTTAATAATTCCCTTTTTGGGTTTCCACAACTGATGTACTGCAATTTTGCTTTAACTCCATAAGGCCACAAAACTTAGGAGCAGAATTAGGCCATTCATCCCATCGGGTCATCTCCACCATTCAATCATGGCTGATTATTATTATTTCTCTCAACCCCGTTTTCCCGCCTTCTCGCCATAATCTTTGACCCACCTTACTCCCATGGCACTGGAGTTGTCTCGTGGAAGTATGATTCTGGATGAATCCCTCGGAGTGAATCAAGACAAAATAGAGTCACAGAGAAATACAGACCTTCAGCCCAGTGTGTCCATTCTGACTATCAACTACCCATTTTTACACTAGTCCATTTAATTATATAATTTCCCCCAGGTTCTACCACCCACCTGTAAAGGAGCAACTTACAGTGGCTAACTAATCTGCCAACTTCCTTATTTTTGGGATGGGGGAGGAAACCAGAGCACTGGGAGGAAACCCATGCTGTTACAGATCGTACTTGAGATCAGGATTGAACCCAGATTGCGGGACTTGTGAGAGAGCACTTCGACACGCTGCACCACTGCCCTGCTCTGAACGCTACGCTTTCACTGGTAATACATGTCATAAAGTAGATCAGGCTAATTACTGAACAGTAGGCACTGTAGCCACAACCAGGCAAATAACAACAACTGGCATTCATGTAGCATCTTCTAAAACATCCTAGCATGTGTCTGCAATATTAACTATGAAATCATTGGACTCCCTGGTTCGTTAATGTAATACAGCGGGGAAAAATCCAGTCTAGTCATTGTAACTCCAGACCCACCAATGTGTTTAAGTCTTAACTACCTCCTCAGTTCAAGTGTAATTAGTGATGTGCTATAAATGCTAGCAAATTCAGTGATGCCTACATCTCATGAACTAATTCAGAAATATATATTAATTTATCAAGATAGTAGCTGACAAAGCATTCACAAACTCTAGTTGATCAGACTGTGTAAACAACGTAAGCCCTGAAAATCCAGTATTCTCCCACCTTAAGTGTGGATTACAGTTTAGCATGGTAACTGTTCTGCCTGAGACCACAAGCAACTACTGAGAGTTGTGGACACAGCTCAGCACATCACAGAAACCAGCCTCCCCTCCATGGGCGTTGTCTCAGCAAAGCAGCCAACTTAGTCAAAGACCTCACCCACCACAGACGTTCTCTCTTCAACCCACTCCTGTCCTGCCCCTGTTGGGCAGAAGACACAAAAGTCTGAAAGCACGTACCACCAAGCTTAAGGACAGCTTCTACCTCATTGCTATAAGACTATAGAATGGTCCCTTAGTATGACAAAATGGACTCTTAGCCTCACAATCTACCTTGATATGCTGTTGCACGTTATCGTCTGCCTGCACTGCACTTTCTCTGTAACTGTAACACTGCACTTATACATTCTGTTATTCTTTTCCATCGTACTACACCAATGCACTTTCACAATGAAATGATCTGTATCTATGGCATGCAAAACAAAGTCTTTCCCTGTACCTCAGTACCTGAGATAACGTTAAACCAATTTACTAACTCGATGGGCCAAGTGGCCTAACTATGCTCCAGTATAATCTTACCATGCATACTGGAAACTGGGCTCAGAATTAAGCACATTCCTGCCCTGAGTTCCCCATGGAGATTCCTCTTTGGATTCCTGAGAGAATCTTCAGACTATCAATACATTAACCAGACCAATGCCCTTGTGCTTGCTAAATCTGTAACAGCTGTAATGCAGAGCAGATCATACCGGCATCTAAAATTTATTTCTGGAAAATATCCTCCTGGATAGTCTGAGTTCTTTGAGAGGCATGCATGCCTACTACTACCATGGAAATGACAGAACATATCTGGAGCTAGAAGGGTCGGCAGATATTCCATGAGGCCACTTGCTTAGGTAGCTGTCCATGACAGGATGATTGTACAACCATTGGGAAACTATGAGTCATCTCTTCAGGAGCAGGGCTCACTTATCATATTGCGTGGCACCATCGCTGTATTAAGTAAAATGCATGAAGGTCATATTTAACAGTGTGTAACATTATAAGTCAACTTCCTGACCTGGCATGAGCTCTAATGTAACTACCAGGGAACCTAGCTGGCTCTGAGGAGAGCAGTAGAGTGTAAAATTGTAGACTTAAACCTGTGGTGCCAACACAGGGCCATATGCCTGCTAAACCAAGGAACAGCAGGTGATGCAAACTCACAGCTATAGGACTAAATAATAGATCTAGAGACCTGCCTTAGCCAACCATGAATTGTCGTGGAGAGTTCACCAACTGATAGAAGGAGAAAGCTTGCCTTCATCCTTGATGACAGTCAAACCCCAAAAGATGAGGCTGAAGAATTGGTTTCAACAGTCCAGCCTCTCTATAAATTTCATTCTCTTGAATTTTCTTGCCTTCTTCCATCATGAGCTGGGAAAAATGACTCAGTGAACAAATAGTTACAACACACAGAGTGAGCCAATGTGTAAAGTCTGTACGTTCTCCAAATCTGACGTCTGCTGTCTTCTCTCTAATGTCAGCAAGCTGAGATGTTTTTGAACCAGTGCAACCACAAACTTGCGTTAGTATGGCCAAACACGTGGGGAAGAAAATCCAAACAATTTTAGGCATCCATTTCTTCTAACCTTTGGAAATGATGGCCAAAAGCATCCTTGCCATCGGATGTCCATGCAAGCAGGAGGCACGGGGGGCAGGTGGGAGCAGGTCTGATTTACATGATTACAGTAGATGGGCGGGAATGGACTAATTCTTTACTCGTTAACGTACCTATTGCACTGATAATTTCTTGCTGAATCTTGCTTCCTCTGTTGCAGTCTTTCACACTAAACATAAACCATATACCATTAGCCTGTGTAAAATGATTGTTCATTATATATCACAAACTGCGATGGTTGATACAAAGATCCAGAGAAATTTACCACACTTTCTACCATGATGCCAGCTTAAAGTTTATTGGGAAATTCCAGGAGATGAAGAGATAATGAAGAAAGGACACGCAATCTCAAGTACAGAATAGAAGATTAAATGTTTGTCTATTTTCTATTGAACCCAGTATTGGTGAAAGTGTACCTCTCAATGGAGATGCATTTTGCCTGTAAAACTGAAATAGATATTGTGCAGAAAAGATGGCATGTTTGCACTTTGTTTGTTCTAGAGTGTTAACTTCCACTGGGATAGCACTATCATTTTAATCCTTGGAATAACTTAACTAATTGGAGAAAAACTGAGCCAGAGTTTTTGTTGCTATGGCCTGTGGCCTCTACTTGTAATTGGAAGAAGGAATGGTTCTGTTAGATTGAGTACTATGCCCACAGTACATTGCCAGAGATCAAACACACACATTGGCCTGTACACTGCAAGATAATCCATCCCTCTGCACCTCCCCCCGTGTGTCACTGCTGAGAATTTATTTTCCATATGGCTTAAATGACATCTCACACCTTAAAAAATCAAGTACAGATTATGGGACAGACATATAATAAAGATAAGGTGGCTGAAACGATGGGGGCATCGTACAAAATGCCTTCAAACAATCGCTCTGCTTGTTATAAAGGTCTTGAGAAATTCACCACACTTTGTCCCATAATACAATGATGTCAGCTCAAACGTTATTGGGAAACGCCAGGTGCGGATTACAACTACATGGTGCAAATTGACACAATTTGATTAGCAGTTTCACAATAACTGGTTAATGGATAATAGTTGGCAGGCAACACAAAAACAGAATAGAGTGAATATTTCTCTCAAAGTCTCTCTACTTGTTACCAGTACAACCATAATTCAATCTTCATTCCCACTTAATGTAACACTTACATTAAAATTAAATCAACAACTACGCTCAGGTCAGGACCAGCCAAGATAGGAGTTGATAGTTACAGTTGTTTTGGGTGACGCTAACTCAAAGGGCTACTGTCTCACTGTTTCAAAGGTTTAATCTTTACCTCTCATGCTGTCTATGAGGAGTTTGCATGTTCTCCCTGTGATCGCATTGGTTCTCCTCTGGGTGATCTGGTTTTTTCCCACTCCTCAGAGATAAGAGTTGGTAGCTTAATTGGCCTCTGAGAATTGCTAAGTCTGTAGATAAGTAGCGGAGTTGATGGGAATGCCAGAAGAATAAAAACTGGGATTAATATAAGATTGCTGGTTAATGCGTGGCTGATGGTCAGCACTGACTCAGTGAGCTGAAGTAAGAAGCTGGGAGGTGATAGGTGAAAAAGGTGAAGGGCTGAAGAAGAAGGAATCTGATAGGAGAAAGCCGACCATGGGAGAAAGGGAAGGGAGAGAATCACCAGAGGGAGGTGATGGGTAGGCAAGGAGAGGGGAAGGGGTAAGAGGGAAGCCAGAATGGAAAAGAGAGAAGGGAACAGGGGGAGAAATTGCCAGAAGTTAGAGAAATCAGTGTCTATGTGGTCACGTTGGAGGCTACCCAGACTGAATATGAGGTGATGCTCCTCCAATCTGAGTGTGGCCTCATCATGACAGTAGAGGAGGCCATGGACTGACATGTCGGGATGGGGATGGGAATGGAAAGTAGAATTAAAAAGGGTGGCCACTGGGAAATCACGCCTCTTGTGGTGGATGAAGTGAGGGGTGCTCGACACTGGCGAAATCCTGTCTGTCGTGGCAGAAAGTCCACTTCCCATTGTCAGGCACCTTCGCTCCATCTGCCACAACAGGCTGGATTTCCCGGTGACCACCCATTTTAATTCTACTTCCCATTCCCATTCTCAGGTGCTGCCTGACCTGCCGAGTTCCTCCAGCATTTGTGTGGTGATCTGGATTCTAGCAGCTGCAGAAACTCTTGTGTAGAGGTCAAAGGTTTAAGGTAAGAGTGGAGAGATATAATAGGAACCTGAGAGGCAACAGAGGGTGTTCAGTATATGGAATATGCAGCCAGAGGAAGTGGTTAGGGCAGGTACATAAACAACATTCAAAAGATACTTGGACAGGCACCTGGGTAGGAAAGTTTTAGAGGGATAGAGGCCAAACGTTAGGTGAACAGGACTACCTTAGAATCAGAATCGTGGTCACCTTGGGCCAGTTGGGTCAAAGGCCTTGCTTCTGTGCTGTGTGACTCTAAGACTTTACGTGCCCAGCGTTTCTGAATTGTTGCTGACCTACCTTCCAGCTGTCCTTAATGGAGGGCACGGGGCCCTGCCTGGTAACGTCCCCCACCAGCTTTACCTCTTGCGTATCAGTTTGAAATTTAAATCTTTATTAGACTTGGATCAAATGGGCAATTAGTTGAGTTTGTTGCATCTCTAAGAATGTAGCTGATTGCAAACAGCTAGCCCACCTTTCTGGAAATCAAACAACATTAATCCTTTAGCAGGGAATTAAACAGAAATATGCACAAAGCCTATCAGCTCTGGTGAATGATTGCCTAAAAATATTACAAGGCAGCCAATGCTGCCAAGCTCACTGCAGAAGGCAAAGTGAAATGATCTCAAATCTAGAGGAAAATGTGTGGAGCGAATTTGCCAAGACCAGAAAAAAATGCATAAGCATACGTTGAAGATATTCAGACAGCAGATTTAAGTGTTTTATTGCAGAAGTGTTTAACTTTGTATTGAAAGCATAGGATTGTAGACGTGTGATCGATTGTCACTCTCAATGTCGTCAATGCAAGTTGAAGATCATAAAGATCTGAGATAAGTGGATCATAAAAGATCTGTGTTAAGTGGAACGCAGATAATCTTTTTGATGCTGAGGTTCATCCTAGGATGTGCTGGGATACATCATCAGCGATGTGACCTGGGGTCATCGTGCGCTTTGGGTCTTTCAACATCAGACGAAATACCCTCACCCAGGCATCCCAGCCAGGGTTGATCAGGCCCTGATTCGTGTCCCAGCAGCGTTGGTCCATGGGTCACACCTCTTGATCCATAGCCTTCTGGGAGTTCACTCAGCAGTCTCTGTGATGGTTCTGATGGCTCTTTTCTTTGCAGCCCCAATAATGCCAAGGAGACAGCAGGCTCTGCTCAGTGAGCAGCCAGCAAAGTCTCTGCACCCCACCTCTACAGGCTCGTATCGTGCCCTCTACCTCTGTCTCTGGCACTGCTCCCCCAGCTCCTCGTGTTTGGTTCATATCATTTCAATAGAAACAGTAAATGCTAGAACACCAAGCAGGCGAGTCAGCATCTGTAGAAAAAAAGAAGCAAAAATAAACATTTCAGGTCTGGGATCCTTTGTCAGAACTGGGAGGAAAGAGAAACAACAGCAACCTGCTGAGAAACACAGTGGCCTAACCAGTTTCTGTGCGGGGGGGGGGGAGTTTTTACCTGTTGTGTTTTGACTTAAAGTGTTGACAGTTCCTTCTCCTCCAAAGATGCCGCTCGACCTGCTGACTCCCTCTTTGCTTCTCCAGATTCCAGCATCTGCAGAATCTTGTTCCTCCAAAATGAGAAAGGAATTTGCTTTCAGTAGCAGAAGAGACGAAGGAGAGCCAGACTCCCACAGCTATCTTGACTATACTTCCTCCCACAATGCCTCTTTAGAGCTCCATTCCGTTCTTCTGGTTCCTCTGTCTCTGTTACATTTGCTCTGACAAATAGACATTCTATACAGCTACATTTTTGAAATACCTTTCTTCCATGTAAGCCTTAGCTACCATAGTGGACAGAGCTCCTGACCACATCTCATCTAATTTCCTCACCTCTTCTCTCACCCAGAACAGAATTGCTCTGGTTGTTACCATCCACCCCATTTTGTCATGCAGTTGCAGAAGGAACAAAACCCTTCCTTTCAACTCATCCCCTACCACCATCCGGGAGCAAGATTCTGCAGATGTTGGAAATCCAGGGTAACACACACAACCCCTCCTGATGAAGGGCCTCAGCCCGAAACATTGATCGTTTAATTCCTTTCCGTAGATGTTGCCTGGCCTCGCAGGTGAAGCAGTGATTCAGCTCTCCTTCCTCCAGTCCGGTCCGCTCTGTGCGCACTGGTGGTCTTCTCCACATCAGAGAAGATAAGTGAAGATTGGCTGATCACTCCATGGAGCATCTGCACTCAGTCAGCAGGAGTTACTCTGAGCTTTTTGCTCCTTGTCATTTTAACTCCCCGAGTCTGACACACCAGCCTTTAGTCTCCCGCACTGATACAATGATGACCAATTCCAGCTTTCCGGAGAAGTGTGAGATGATTCACTTTGGACACCGTTGAATTCAAAGGCAGAATACAGCGTGGAGAAACAGGGGGCATCTTGGGTCCACGACCACAGATCCCTTAAAGCAGCTGCGTGAGTTGGTGGGGTTATTAAGAAGGCATGTGGTGTGTTGGCCCTCATTAGTCAGGGGGATTGGGTTCAACAGCTGCGAGACAATGCTGCAGCTCCACTACAGAGCATGTATTACGAGGATGGGTTAGGTGAGCTAGCACCTTCCTGTTTGAGGCAGAGGAGGATGAGAGATGAACTGATAGAGGTGTACAAAATGGTATGAAGTATAGATCAAGTGGATAGCCAGTAACTTTTTCCCAGGGTGTATACAAGGGGTAGGGTATAATCTTAAGGTGTCAGAGGCAGGTTTGGATATGTGGTGGGTGCCTGGATTGCCCTGTCAGGGGTGTTGGTAAAGGCAGATACATTAGGGACATTTAAGAAGCTCTTAGATAGGCAGATAGATGATAGAAAAATGGAAGAACTGTGTAGGAGGGAAGGGCTAGATTGATCTTAGAGTAGGTTGAAAGGTCAGCCTATCGTAGGCTGAGGGGGCCTGAACTGAGCCGTAGTCTTCTATGTTCTATGTTGAGTGTAAGATTCTGCAACTTTAAATAACTCACACTTTCAGTCTGTGTCAGCACTGGCCATTTCTCCCCATCATATTGGATCAGCTTTTCCTTTTTCTGCAAGTCCGACATGGGGCTATTAGCAACAACTAAGACAGACAAAGAAGTATAATTGACCTCTGACAGCCACTGTAAGTCATTTGATATCTGCCTCTCAGTGATATTTCCTTTGATCTACTATTCACCCCCTCCACGCCCACCATCTTCTCTACTACTGAAACTAATTTGTTTTATCTCTTTACCAGTTTAGACCAAAGGTTTTCAACATGAAACATTAATTCTTTCTCTTCCTACAGAATGCTGTCTGACCTGATAAGTGGTTTCAGCATAATCTGCCTTTACACTCAGTGGCCACTTTATTAGGTACACCTGTACAACTGGTCATTAATACAAATATCTAATCAGCCAATCGTTGGCAGCAGCTCGATGTATAAAAGCATGCAGACATAGTCAAGAGGTTCAGTTGTGGTTCAGACCAAAAATCAAAATGGGGAAAGAAATGTAATCTAAGTGACTTTGACCATGGAATGATTATTGATGCCTGAAGGGGTGCTTTGAGTATCTCAGAAACTGCTGAACTCCTGGGATGTTCAACAAAACACTAAAAAAAGTCCAGTGAGCACTAGTTCTGTGGGCAAAAATGCCCTGTTAATGAGAGAGATCAGAGGAGAGTAGCAGTAGAAATTGCAGAGGCATTAGTAATGATATTTCAAGAATCATTGGCCTCTAGCATGTTCCAAACGACTGGAAAATTGCAAATGTCACTCCACTCTTTAAGAAAGGAGGGAGGCAGCAGAAAGGAAATTATAGACCAGTTAACCTAACCTCAGTGGTTGGGGAGATGTTAGAGTCAATTGTTAAGGATGAGGTTATGGAGTACTTGGTGACACAGTACAACATAGGACAAAGTCAGTATGGTTCCCTTAAGGAAAATCCTGCCTGACTAACCTGTTGGAATTCTTTGAGGACATTACAAGTAGGATAGATAAAGGTAATGCAGTGGATGTTGTATATGTGGACTTTCAGAAGGCCTTTGACCAGGTGCCACACATGAGGATGCTTACCAAGTTAAGATCCCATGATATTACAAGAAAGTTACTAACATGGTTAGAGCATTGGCTGATTGGTAGGAGGCAGCCAGGGGGAATAAAAGGATCCTTTTCCATTTGGCTGCCAGTGACTAGTGGTGTTCCGCAGGGGTCGATGTTGTGACCGCTTCTTTCTATGCTGTATATAAATGATTTAGATGATGGAATAGATGGCTTTGTTGACACGTTTGCAGATGATACGAAGATTGGAGGGGCAGGTAGTATTGAGGAAACAGGAAGGCTGCAGAAGGACTTAGACAGATTAGGAGAATGAGCAAGAAAGTGGCAAATGAAATACAATGTTGGAAAATGCATGGTCATGCACTTTGGTAAAGAAATAAATGTACAGACTATTTTCTAAATGGGGAGAAAATCCAAAAATTTGAGATGCAAAGGGACTTGGAAGTTCTTGTGCAGAAAACCCTAAAGATTAACTTGTAGGTTGAGTTGGTGGTGAGGAAGGCAAATGCTATGATAGCATTCATTTCAAGAGGTCTAGAATACAAGAGCAAGGATGTGATGCTGAGGCTTTATAAAGCACTGGTGAGGCCTCATCTTGAGTATTGTGAACAGTTTTGGGCTCCTCATCTAAGAAAAGATGTGCTGGCTTTGAAGTGGGTTTAGAGGAGGTTCACAAGGATGATTATAGGAATGAAAGGGTTATCATACAAGGCACGTTTGATAGCTCTGGTCTGTACTTGCTAGAATTTAGAAAGAGGAGGGGGATCTCAAAGGTACAAAATGTATACAATATACATCCTGAAATGCTTTCTCTTCGCAACCATCCACAAAAACAGAGGAGTACCCCAAAGAATGAACGACAATTAAATGTTAGAACCTCAAAGCCCCCCCCAGCTCCCCCCTCCCGTGCGCAAGCAGCAGCGAGCAACAATGCCCCCTCCCTCCACCAGCAAAAAGAATCATTGGCACCACCACTGAGCACTCAAACGTGAGCAAAGCAACAGCAAAGACACAGACTTGCAGTTACCTCAAAGACCACGTTTCACGCGATATCCGACATATGCCAGATTCTCTCTCTCCCTGCTAAGGGGAAAGAGGTGCCTCCATTTTCCCAGCAAGCAGGGAGAAATAACAAACAACTCACCGGTTATGAAATTAAAAGTCCGTTATGTCCCTTTTTTTGAGCTCTGTGCCTGAGGAGCGCAAAGATCCCAGGTCTCCAGGCACACAGCAGACATCCCAACTCCCCCGATGACACACGGGTCTCCTGTCATGACACCGACCCTTGATTCACCCATCTTCAGAGGCCCGAGATCCTAGGCTTCCGAATTCAAGCCGGACTATTAGGCCGAACCTTTGGCATGCCGAACAACAGCCAGTTATGGAACCCGAGAGTGGGTCCCATTCCTGCAAAGAACCATAGTCAGTGCGTAACTCCAGGTCAGGGTCTTCAAAAGAACTCTGAAAGGGAGAGATAGAGATATTAAAGATGGAAATAGAGCTGCTTCCGAAGACACAAGTAAAGGAGTCGTTGTTAGGCGCCATTAACCCTTCTAAGTTCCTCCTTTTTTCCTTGATCTCATTGAAGCCTTTCGAATGTGGAAAGGCCTAGACAGAGTGGATGTGGAAAGGATGTTTTTTCCCAGAGAGAGGGAGTCTAGGACAAGAGGGCGCAGCCTCAGGATAGAGGGACGTCCATTTAAAACAGAGAAGCAGAGAGGTTTCTTTAGTCAGAGGGTGGTGAATTTGTGGAATTTATTACCACAAGCAGCTATGGAGGTCAGGTTGTTGGGTGTATTTAAGGCAGAGCTTGATAGGTTCGAGATTGGACAATTCATCAAAGGTTACAGGGAGAAGACCAGGGAGTGGGGCTGGCGAGGGGGAGAAAGGATCTACCATGATTGAATGGCGGAGCAGACTCGATGGCCTAATTCTGCTCCTATGTCTTATAGTCTTATGGTCTAACTCAGACAACAGTGGCGTGCAGAAGAGCATCTCTGACTGCACAGTACATCAAACCTTGAAGTGGATGGGCTACAGCAACAGAAAACCATGAACAGGAGGCACCTAATAAAGTGGCACTTAGTGTATTTCAGATTTCCAGTGTCTGCACTCCATATGCCTTTTATAATCACTTCAACGTCTGAGAGCTGACCACCCTGTTAGCACAGCTCAAGCATCATTTATAATTTCTCAGATGACACCACTGTTGTTGATAAAATCTCAGAATGCAACGAGGAGATGTGCGGTAGTGACTAGGTTGTCACAAAAACAACTTCACACTCAGTGTCAGCGAGACCAAGGAAATGATTGTGGACTTCAGAGAGGGGAAGTCAGGAGAACACCCACCCATCCTCATCGCCTGGGTCAGTGGTGGAAAGGTTGAGTAGCTTTAAGTTCCTGGGTGTCAACATCTTAGAGAATCTATCCTGGGTCTAACATATTGATACAATCATGAAGAAGGCACATCACTTCATTTGGAGCTCGACGAGATTTGATTTGGACCAATGACTCCAGCAAGTTTTTAAAGATGGGCCTGGAGATCATTCTAACTGGCTCTTTCACAGCCTGGTCTGGAGCCTCCAGTGCACGGGATCAAGAGGCTGCAGAGGGTCAGTCACTCCATCACAGGCACTGATCTCTCCATCGTCGAGGACCTCTTCAGGAGGTGGTGCCCCAAAAAAGGTGGTATCCATCATTAAAGGCCCTCATCATCCAGGAGATACCCTCTTTTTGTTTCTGTATTCAGGGACAAAGTACAGGAACCTGAAGACCCAGACTCAGCAAGTCAGAAACAGTTCCTCTCAATAGATCTCTGAATTGTCCATGAATCTATGAACACTACCTCATTATTCCTTTCCTTCACACTATTTATCTATTTATTCCATAACTTCTAGTGATTTTATGTCTACATTGCACTGCTACTGATAAACAAATTTCATGACAGGTAAGGCAGCAAAAGACTTGATCTGAGCTCTGTCCTAATACATTGATACAACCATATACACTTTTGAACCCTAAGCAGCTTCAACTCAAAAAAATTACAGGGCCTGACATTGCCTCAAGGTGCTTCATATGCACGAATTAAATTCCTTTATCTGCCATTTTAATAAAGTTGGTGAATAGGCTTGAAGCTTGGGAAACTAAGTTGATGTATAGTAAAAACGTGATACAGACACAGATGCAGGTCATACAGCCTGTCAAGGCTGCTCCGTAAGATCAGAGTAATCCTCTCCACACACCTCCCCCACCCCGCAACTACCCTCAGATCCCCAGCTTCCCATAAAAACCAAATTCACCTAATGACGTTCATGAATAACGTTCAACCACTGAGCATCTCTACCCTTCTGAGAGAAAGTGTTCCACAGATGTACGATTTTCTGAAGGAAGACTTTTCTCCTTATCTCAGTCCTAAAAGGCACGGAAGACTTAAACAACTGCAGAGCTAACAGGCTTTGAGCTCGCTTCTGCTTAATTCCCTGCTAAGAGATTGATGTTGACTGGTATCCAACGAGCCATGTTAGTGGCTTCTTGAGACGGAGTTACTGTTCCAGGTACCTCCTAGAACATAGCATCTACCCAGTTGAGTTCTCTGATAATATTAAACAAGGTGATTATCTCTCGTTCTTCTAGTCTCCCCAGAATATATATATTTTCCCTTCCAGATCCCTCCCCTAAGATAGTCACCTCTTCCCAGAAATCATACCACTATATTTTTATTGTAAAAAAACTATCTCCATCTTTAGATAAGGAAACTAAAATTTAACCAGTGCTCAGTTCTGATCACAATGAAGTCTTACAACTGTCTGTATCTAAGCTTGCTTATTCCAATAAGGGTCAGTGCATAATTTGCCTCCCTAATTATTTATGTGCATACTTTCTTCATGAACTAGCACAGCAAAATTTGCCCGTACACTAATATTTACTAATCGCTCAATTTTTTTTATAAATATTCTGCTTTTCCGGTCTTCCTCATTTCTCAGAACAGTGGGAGGTGAAAAGTCTAAGTTTAAGGGGAGCACAAGGGGAAACTTCTTCACTCAGAGGGTCATGAGAGTGTGGAAAGAGCTGCCAGCACAAGTGGTCACGTGAGCTCGATTTCAACGTTAAAGAGAAGTTTCAATAGGTACAGTGATGGGAGGGCTATGGTCCCGGTAGGTGGGAGTAGGCAGTTTAAATGGCCAGACTAGATGGGCTGAAGGGCCTGTTTCTGTGTTGTAGTTTTCTATGACTATGAATCTATAACACTGGCATTATTTTCAGGTTTACATCATAAGACCATAAAACATAGGAGCAGAATTAGGCCATTCAGCCTATCGAGTCTGCTCCTCCATTCCATCGTGGCTGATTTATTATCCCTCTCAACACCACTCTCCTGCCTTCTTCCCATAAGCTTTGATGCCATGATTAATCAAGAACCTCTCAGCCTCTTCTTTAAATATACCCAATGACCTGGCCTCCACTGCCAGCTGTGGTAATGAAGTCCACAGGCCCACGACCCTCTGACCCAAGAAATGTAACTAACCCTGCAGTAAGCAGGGAGATAAAATACTCTTTGATTCCCTGTGAAACATTTGTATTTGTATTTTTAGTCATTGCCACACGATACCCTCCCATTCTATAAGAAAGAGTTTGGATTTTAATTTGCTTGTGGTAGTATTTTTTATTCTGCTACAAAGACAACCTTTGCACTCAATCGATCATGCAATTAATTATTCAACACCTTGAACGTAAATTAGTCAAGAACTATTACAGAGGCAGCAGCAGGTAGTTAATAGTTTAAACAACACAAGTGACTGAGTTTCTGAGCTACAGTTAGAGGAACAATGTTTACTTAGTAGATCCTTACCACAAACCTCAGATCAGTTAAAGCACCGCTATCCCATTACTTAGGGCGGGGCACATATTTACTTAAGTAAACCTATGAATTGCTGCATAATGTTTATCATTATCAGTATCACCTTATCGTCTCAGAACTGCAGCAAGGAAAATATCCGTGAAAGACAGTAAATGCTGTGGGAACACTCCACTGATCAAGCAGCGTCTGAACAAAGAGAAATCGAGTTAATGTTTCAGGTTGAAGCATCTTCTGCTTTGATTTCAGATTTCTAGCATCTGCAGTATTTTAAATATTCAGAAGTTGGTTAATTCTAGGAAAAGGGCCCTCACAATACAGGTAACCCTGTGTAGTACAGTAGTAGTATAGGTAACAGAAATTCACCCTTATGGAAGTCACAAATCATTACTTAAAAATCTGAGATGCAGAATTTAAGAGATCATGACGGGTGTGGGGCTGCCTGTATGCAGTTTGCTCATGTGTAGTTGGACTAGTGTAAACTGCATGTGAAATCTGCATCACTGCCGATGTACCATCACTGCGTTCACTAGCCTAAGTGCTTCAAAATTTGGAAATAACAAGTAACGAACAAACCCAGCTGTCTAAAAATTAGTTTATATCAATTTGTTGGTGTTAACACAAAGAATCGCCTTAACGTTGTTTGTGAAGTTCATAAAAAGAGCAGGGACTTCAGGTGTACAGAATAGATCATTAGGTTTGCATGTGAGATGCTTCCTGATGACGTCTTAAACTTTCTCATGGTTGTGGGGAAGTGTGATTTGTGAAGCAAGTTCATAAACTGACATACTGTACCACAACACGGGTAGTAAACATCCTGCCAATGAATAGGAAGCATTGTGAGACAGGGCTCTGAAGGTTACAGGACCCGGGGTAGATTGGTGAGGAGGTGCAAACAGGAGGGTATTTCTTTGTGAAAGGGTCTACAGAGACCTTCCAGTGTCAGATGGAAGATGCCAGGAAGGAGTCTGTAAGGCATGAGAGCAGTCTCTGAATGTCTGCCAATGGGGGGGGGGAGGGCGGGTTTCTGCCTGCTGGTGGAGAAGTAAATGACTTCTTCCCTCCTTGAGAATGAACTTTGGGTGATAGACCTGGTGCAGCACAAAGCATTGAACCTTAAAGAATGGCAGGGGTTAAAGCAGTGACCTGGAATAATCCTGAAGTTAAGAAACTGAGAGTAACTCTGATCCTCATCTTCTAAAGCAGTCAAGGCACAATTCTGAAGTTGTATTTGAGATTGCAGAAAGTTGAGATGTCAGGAAGAATCCAATTTGAAATGTTATTAAATTTTTTTTAGAGAAGTACTGTTAACAATCCAAGTTGTCTTCAGGCCTGTGAGGTCAAAATCTATTGCATTTGCACTGCTATTTGCATCATTTAGAAGAGTTTTACTCCAGAAAAGCTCACCAGGGAGACTGAAAATCCCACTGAAAAAGGAGGCTAGTTTCCCAGCAGACTCTGTGATACTCAGGATTACATGCGACTTCTTTGGCTTATTCTGATTTTCGACTGCGCTAGTATTTTCAGGTGTTGTATCAGGAGAAGGAAAAGTGATTTTAAACCTCTGCTGCCTCACAGCCATACCTCCCCAGTAAACACCCGGGTCAGGGTCCCTAAGGCAGTTTGATGCTGTTTACAACTCCATTCTGGCAACCTCTGTGACGACACTGGTGCCAAGCTGTATGGGCACTTGCCCATCCCTTGGACTACATCAGTGACGTGGAGAGGGGGAGCCCGCTGCATGGGCAACAGCCGGTTCTTCAAATCTTCCCACCCAGGCTTGTGTCCTGGAGAGGACACAGTCCACCAGAGGCGCAAACCCATGATCCTCTGGGAACAACAGCTGTCTACTACAGATCATCTAATATCCAGTGCAAGACCAGAGAGTGGGGAATTAGAGAGCTGTAGGTCCAGCATAATGTGATTTCCTTTCCCTCAGCAAACTGCATTCACCACATTTCATGTATGAAATTACTCAGAATTATTTTCCAGTTTCTCTTCAGCAAGTATGGGGTGGTGATTTAGGTTTCGAAAAGTTGACTTCCCCTGAAGTTCCATATACTTACAAAGGCATAAATTTCATTTTGAATGCTAATAATTGGGAACATTAACATAACAGATAGATTTTCAAAGATGTATTTCTGTGCAAATACATAATCTCTATTTGAGTTATAGTTTCTAAAAGTCACGGAACTATACTCAGTGGTATTTTATTAAGTATGCCTGTACCTAATAAAGTGGCTACTTAAGTGCATGTTTGTGGTATTCTGTTACGGTGGCCCATCCACTTCAGGGCTTGATGAGTTTTGCATTCTAAGATGCTCTTCTGCACGCCACTGTTGTAACATGCGCTTATTTGAGTTATTGTCATCTTCCTGTCAGTTTAAATCATTCTGGCCATTTCCCTCTGACCTGTCACATTAACAAGGCATTTACAGCCACAGAACTGCCACTCACTGGATTTTATTTATTTATTTGTTGCACCATTCTCTGTAAACTCCAGGAATCAGCACTTTCTGAGATACTCAAACCACCCCGTCTGACCCCAAAAATCATTCCATAGTTAAGGCCACTTAAATCACATTTCTTCCCCATGATGTTCGATCTGAGCAACAAATGAACCTCTTGACCATGTCTGCAGGCTTTTATGCATTGAGGTGCTGCCATATGATTGGCTGATTAGATATTTGCATTAAGGTGCAGATGTACAGGTGTACCTAATAAAGTGGCCACCGAGTGTATTCTGGCACAAAACCTTCAGCCCACCACATCCGTGCTGCCCATCAAATGTCCATCTGTAGTCTTTCCGTTTGGTCCTTAGACTCTGTGTACTGGCAATTCAAGTGTCTGGGTGATCCTTAAATGTTTTTAGAGTACCAGCTTCCTCCCTACACTCAGGAAGTTCAGTCCAGATTCCAGCCATCCTCTGGATGTAGCAAATTGTTCTCTGACCCTCTTTAAACCCCTTACCCTTTTCCTGAGCCTTCTGTTATGGAAAAAAGAGTTTCTACCATTTACCCTACTTATGTCTCTCATAATTTTATACACCTCTATCAGGTCCCCTCAATCTCATACAATCCATGGAGAGCAGACTCCTACCTATCCAGTTTCAACACATAACTGAACCTCTCCAATCCATGTAGCTTCCTGCTGAATTGCCTCTGTTCTTTCTAAAGTGTAATAATGTCCTTCTGATAATAAAGGTATAAAAGATACTTGTCACGTGCACATTGAAACATCATAACATACAGTGAAATGCGTTGCTTGCGTCAACGACTAACACAGTCCAAAGATATGGTGGGGGCAGCCTGCAAATGTCACCATGCTTCCTGTGCTAACTTTGCAAGCCCACAACTTACTAACTTTTACGTCTTTGGAATATGGGTGGAAACCGGAGCACCCGAAGGAAACCCATGCAGGCGCAGGGAGAACATACAAAGTCCTTGCAGACGAGGTGGGAATTGAACCCAGATCACTGGTACTGCAAAGCGTTACATTGGCCACTGTGCTACTGTGCCATCCTACAGTGTACAGTTCCTATAATGCAACAACTAGAACTGTATACAGTATTCCAGTAAGGCATGACTAACTTCTTATTAAGGTGTGTTTAAGTTAGAAGCCCAAGCTATTAGAGACGAATGTGCCTATCTTACTACCTTAACTATCTCAGGAAGCTCATTCCAGATTCCAGCCATCCTCTGGATGTCGAAGATTGTTCTTTGACCCTCTTTAAACCTCTTACCCTTTTCCTGAGCCTCTACCTGCTACTAGGGAGAAAAAAAGGTTTCTACCATTTACACGAAGAATTCTGCAGATGCTGGAAATTCAAGCAACACACATCAAAGTTGCTGGTGAACGCAGCAGGCCAGGCAGCATCTCTAGGAAGAGGTACAGTCGACGTTTCAGGCCGAGACCCTCCATCAGGACTAACTACTACCTATCCAGTTTCAGCACATAACTGAACCTCTCCAATCCATGTAACTTCCTGGTGAATTGCCTCTGTTCTTTCTCCAGTGCAAAAATGTCCTTCTGATAATAAAGATATAAAAGACTTTCAGAGATCCATAGGACTGTTACTCAGAGATCCTTAGGAAGTATTGTTCCACAGTAAGTCCTAAGCAGCAACCATTGATCTTCCCAGCCTATCGACTAATCATAGCAACCATTAGCCTAAAAGTGCCCTCTTCACTATCAACATCATCACATTCCATACAATGTGTGAACTTTGTAAGTGTGTCTCTGCAGTGGTGATTGATAAAAGGTGAAATACAGGATATTGTGGATATGTGGAGATATTTGTACCCAATAGTAATAGGGTTTTGAATTGCAAATGGAAGCAAGCACCGTGGAGATATGAAGTTGGGAATATCTGCTGGAAGAACTTTGTCTGTGGAGAAAGAGCATTCCTGAACAATGACCTTTGGTCAGAACTGGAAGGTGTGCAGTGTCTTGTCAGGCTATTATCTATCATGTTGAACAATCCTTCTCCCACCCAGAATCATGTTCTTTAGGAGAACCTCCAAAATATCTTGTAGTCCATCCTCCAAAGCCTGTTAAAATCCAAATCTGCTTTAATATATAAGGAGTTAGCAGACATTATCTATAGCTATATTAATAATAAATTCAGAGGTGTACAACACAGTACTGTATTGGCCAACATCGAGAGGAGAGTGAGTTTGTAAATCTGGCGGGAATGGCAAGGATGGGGCGCCACAGGAGTTGTGTGGTACAGGGTGGCAGAGAAGGAGTTCCGGGGCAGGGTTGTGTGGGTGCAGAGACATGCAGCCCTGAGACATCAGGCAAGGTCATTTAAATCCAAAGAAATGCAGAGTGCCTTTCTGGTGCTTCCTGCTCCCTCCCCTCCCCCTTTCCCTTTTCCCAACCATAAATCTCCTCTCCCTGCCCCCTTCCCACTCTCGGTCCACAACAGAGACCCATATCAGAATCAGGTTTATCTTCACTCACATATGTCATGAAATTTGTTTTTTTCTGTGGCTGGACTACAGTGCAATACATAAAATTACTACAGTACTGTGCCAAAGTCTTGGACACTCTAGCTATATAGATGTGCCTAAGACTCTTGTACAGTAGGGTAGGCCTAATGGTTAACCATACCTCAACATCCATTCCCAGAATCAGAATCAGATTAACTATCACTGACTTCAATCAAATGAAATCCATTTTATTACAAGTTCTCATTTTAAATACATCTTTAATATGGTGGGAATATCTACCTCCACCCACATTCTCAGGCAGAACATACCAGATTTCACCCACCATTTGGCTGAAAAAATTTCTCCTCAAATTTCCTCTAAATAGTTTCTCCCTCAATTTAAACTTATGCCCTCTGGTTCTAGACATTATAGTAGTGTTGGTTTCCATTGGGTTAACGTTAAAGAGCTTTATCAAACTGTTCAGAAACAACACAAACTCGAGGAAATCTGCAGATGCTGGAAATTCAAGCAACACACATCAAAGTTGCTGGTGAACGCTGCAGGCCAGGCAGCATCTCTAGGAAGAGGTGCAGTCGACGTTTCGGGCCGAGACCCTTCAGCAGGACTAACTGAAAGGAGAGATAGAAAGAGATTTGAAAGTGGGAGGGGGATCTCCCTCTCCCCCTCCCACTTTCAAATCTCTTTCTGTCTCTCCTTTCATTTAGTTCTGAAGAAGGGTTTCGGCCCGAAACCTTGACAGTACCTCTTCCTATAGATGCTGCCTGGCCTGCAGCGTTCACCAGCATTTTTTATGTGTGTTGTTCAGAAACAAGATGTTTCTCGAGGTCAGAATATCTATGGTAGTGAATGGAGCTTATTTTAATTTTTGTGTGTTGTCTTTGATTTTGTTAACTCTCAGTGTACAGAATAGAGCCAAATACAGGGGGACATAGTACTCTGAAGGACAGAGTCTTGCAATGACAATAAGAGCTCCTTCATTCCTCCCAAAAGTACCACTGTTGGGCACCTTGTGAGTTAGGTTTGCTAACTTTGTTGACAATTAGTTGTAGAACTATGATTTTTATAGTTAAGTCTATTTCGTGTGAGACTCATGTGGTCATCAGAAGTTGTTATATCAGAATTCAGTACTGCATGTAAATCCAGAAGTGAAAGAATGCTATGGTAACCCACCAAATTCCCCATTCAGCCTGAATACAGTAAATAACTTGGTATCTTAGGATGTCCTTCTCCTTTGAGAATATTAGTTTTCGGTCCTTTGGTATGGTGATACTTTGTTGGCAGATGAGACACTTTTTTTCTGTCCCTTTGTTAAATATTGAGTCATTAAGTACTGTTTCACTCCTCAGTGAAATCTAGAACAATAATTGGCACACGTATTAACAAAGGTCAAACTGAACATTAGTTGTTTTACATTTGTTTAACTTGCAACAAGCAATAAATTACTTAGCAGGCCTGAATATAGCACAATAGAAATCACATACCAGATTATATTTTCTGTAAACCCAGCTGCAGCTGATCTTATCTTGTACTTCCAATAAGTACATTAACTAACTAAACCATGATCTCAGGCAGGTGATGTAGTGCTGAGATCTGATGCCAATATTGCACATGACCTCTTGGGGTGACAATATTTCTTCTTCCTCTAGGATTGTTTTCCCAGATCCATCTGTATGTGCTGTCTCTGGTTCTAGGAATACTGGGAATCATTTCAACATCCAACAAACGTTTCCTTCTTTTTTGTGGCTGGATGGCTTCTGCTCAGTCCGATGAAATGGATGTGCAATGCTAAATGTGTCATCGGTGGAAGTTTGATTGTCGAAGAACATGACAGTATTGGTAATTGATGGTCGTCATGGTGACCCCAAAGTGTTAATCAAAATGGGACAGCTGAAGAAATCTGCGCTGACTAGATCTCAACCTGTCCACTCATCACTCACAAGTCTCCCTCAGAGGTCCTTTAATTGGTGTTTAACCTTTAATTATAGCCCTTTGGCAATTTAGATATTCTGTGAGACCTGAATAAGATGGTTTCAGAAATCTAACAATCTTTATCTACAGGTCATCTAACTGCTGGATTGCCATCCCAAACATATTTTTATTCCCAAGAGGCGAGCATGACACAAGAAGGTTCTACCAAAGAAATAGACCAAATGCACAGTCATGAAAATTCCAATGCACTAGGCATAAAAACAATTAAATATCATATTATCTTCTCAGAAAATACTTAGAAAATGGTCACCTTGTCATATATTAAATAGACATGGATTATGTAGAGAAGTTTGATTGCATGCAGTTGTTTGCATTAACAATGATAGTTGCACAATTGATTGTTCAAAGTTCAAAGTAAATTTATTATCAAAGTACATATATGTCACTACGTACAACCCCAAGATTCATTTTCTTGTGGTATAATCAATAAATCCATAATAGTATAATAACCATAACAGAATCAGTGAAAGACCATATGAGCTTGGGTGCTCAATCCGTGTGCAAATGTCAACAAAACTGTGCAAAAACAAAAAAAAAGTAAAAAGAAACAATAACAGTAAATAAATAAGCAATATTTATTTATATATTCACATATCTTTTATATTTATATTCAAGAATATGAGATGAAGAGTCCTGGAAAGTGGGTCCATAGGTTGTGAGAACATTTCAATGATAAGGCAAGTGAAGTTGAGTGAAGTTATCCCCTTTAATTCAAGAGCCTGATGGTTGGGGGGAGGGTAATAACTGTTCCTGAGTCTAGTAGTGTGAATCCTGAGGCTCCTGTACCTTCTTCCTGATGGCAGCAATGAGAAGAGAACATGTCCTAGGTGGTGGTGGCCCCTAATGATAGATACTGCTTTCCTTCTACAACATTTCGATAGATGGGCTCCATGGTGGGGAAGTCTTTACTCATAATGGACTGGACCATACCCACTACTTTTTGTAGGATTTTCTATTCAAGGGCATTGGTGTTTCCATACCAGGCTGCGACACAGCCAGTCAATGTACTCCCCACTACACACCTTTAGAAGTTTGTCAAAGTTTTAGATGTCATGTCGAATCTTCGCAAAATCCTAAGGAAATTAGGATTTCTTCTGAATTTCTTCGTAAGTTGTAAAGGGCCCAGAACAGGTCCTTTGAAATAATAACACCATACATCCCTCAATCTGGATTCTGGTTATCTTGATTCCTGAGAGTTCAAACCAAAAGTAGCCCTTTATATTCACTGAGCTTACCCATCAAGAACGTAACCTTGAAAAAGTTGCAGACAAAATGTACCTAAAATGAACAAGATCATTGTTGAAATATTCTCAATATCTTGGTACTCCTTGATGGTAATGGAGACTTTCAGAGCCCAAGAGTCCCCCTTGAACAAAAAGAATTATAAATTGTCTATTTTTTTGTAATTTCTGTCTGTCGTTCTAATTCCCTTTATGGTATTTACTGGTGAGAATACCATTGTTGTATCTGAGAAAGAATAAAAGGATACATGTTTAAATGTCAGCTCAGTAGGTAGGGCTGGGAGGATAGAAATCAATTTATCATAGTGTAAAGCAATATAATGTAACTGTAGTTGACACCATAATGCAGCTGTTTTATCTCAACTGTCAAAGCTTTGTCAGTCCGTTATATATCACATCTGATCCAAGTCCTGTGTTCCTGATTAGAAATTGCTTGAATGTTGCTGGGTTATCTATCAACTCCAGGTTACTCGTCATGTGGCTTGAGGGGGGTTGGGTGGTGAAGATGAAGAGAATTAACCCTTTAAACATTGGCTTCCCAGACCATTTTTAGTGATTCATCACCACAGCTCACAATTGAGTCAGTTCACCAGCTTAGAGGTGTAACAGTTCACAGCTCACAGGATGTCAGTGTGGTTTGGAAGTTTGAGACCTACTCTTGTTCTCATTTATATTGTGAGAAATGCAAGTTTTCAGCTGGCTTGTCTGGTGTAGCATCTCATGCTGGATTATATCCAGGGGAGGGAACAATTCATATTGTTATGTACTCAGAACTGTGAGTAGCATTGCAGATGTACAGAGCCATTTGCTCCATACTGTTACGGTGAAGCATTCACTTGAAACAGGATGTATCATTTGCTGAACCAACCACTCCAACAACACCCTACAAAAATAGCAGTTAGGCCCAAATTCTGACTAGCAATGTGGTTATCTCTTTCCGGTTCTGTGAAAATCTGGATTTAATTGATAGGTAGGGTGGAGGTGGGTACTTGCTCCTGCACTGACTTCGATTCTTGAGTGTGAAATTAGGCCAGATTTGACAAAATCTGTGTGTGTGTTTTTTTGAAAGCACTACCTAGAGGGAGAATCATTTGTATTCAGAAAGCATCAGAGCTTCGTGTTACAACTGTGTGGAACAATCCTCTTCTACAAGAAATGCTCTTTATTTTGTCTTCAGTAAATTTGGCTGCTATTTTCTGGGTAACACATATTGTGCAAAATGCAAAAGATGAAAAGGCACACTCACCCATGCTGAACTCTTTTCCTGAAGAACTGCACCACTAGAGAATACTGTGGTTAAGGCAGCACTGGTGTAATATAAGAGTCCACTTTGCCATATCACTAACTTTAAAGAGAATTGTTAACTGGTTATATTGTTGACTTCTAATGTTTTTTTTCTCTGTAATTTAACCCCATTCTGTATCTGACCAGACATGTCTACTATAGCCAAGGATTAGTGCAATCCTGTCTTCCAAATTTCCCTCCCTTATATTGTTGAATGTACCGTTTATCCACAATGCCTCCTTCCCTGAAACCTCACTAACATCCACTACTTCAGTGAAGATGCCTACCTGTATCGACAGAAAAGGACAACTATCAAGCAGAGCCAGACTCCAGGTGGATACGTCCCTAATGTTCAACTTCACCCTATAAGTTTAGAACCCATTTACTGTTGTCCTAAAGATTCAGTTACACAGTATGTCCAGACTGTTAGGGTGTAAACAATGGAAGAGCCTACTCCCCTCTACTCCCTCCTCTCTTTTAACATTCCCAAAACTCTCTCCCTTCTTGCCCCTTCTCTTCTCCTCACTTGCCCATCACCTCCCTCTGTTGCCTCTCCTCCTTCCCTTTCATCTATGGTCCACTGTCCTCTCCAATCAGATTCCTCCTTCTTCTTCAACCCTTTATACCTTACACCTATCACCTCCCATCTTCTTACTTCACCTCCTCCTCCCCCACCCAACTACCTTCTCCTTCACCTGGTTTTCTCCTATCACCCGCCAGTTTGTATTCCTTCCTCTCCTCTCATTTTCTTATTTAGGCTTTTTCCCCTTTCCTTTCCAGTCCTGTTAAAGGGTCTAGGCCCAAAACATCAACTGTTCATTCCTCTCCATAGATACTGTCTGACCTTCTGAGTTCCTCCAACATTTTGTGTGTGTTGCTCTGGATTTCCAGTATCTGCAAAATCTCTTGTGTTTATGGGGAGCTTACTGATCTCGGCGCCCTGTGAAGAGCCTATTAATATTGGAAACACGCTGTGAAGTCAACAAGAATAGGATGGAAGCCTACATGATATTGCATATATTATAAGCACTATATAGAAAGAAAATATCATCCCAATACTTAAGGACAACAGTGAAGTGGAGAGAGATCTGAAGGAATATGATAGCCTTCTTCACTATCTACTATGCCACCAATTGCAATCTGCAAACTTACGGATAATACCAGTTACCTTCTCACCCAAATTATTCACGTAGGTGGCAAATGAGGACCCAGCATTGATCCCTGCAGCACCCCACTGGCCACAGGCCTCTAATCTGAAAAACAAACTTCTATCACTACCCTCTCTGACTCCTACCACTGCCTATAAAGCAAATGACCTCAGTTCAGAGCCTCATTTTACTTCCTCAGCCGCAACCCCCGACCAACCCCACCATCGATTGCTACTTTCACTTGGGTCTGTACGCCTGGCTGTCCATGCTCCATTTTGATCTGAAACTCATTCAGCTGTGATGGAAGCACAGCCAGTGAATCAGCACTCGAAGAGAAATAATTTAATGGTCCGTAGTGTGGAGTAAGACTGATGGGATTGTTCTATCACCAACCCTCACAGACGGGCTCCTGTCCCTTAAAGATTTTGTGATCACTATTGCTGATGACTGCTAGATCATCCCTCAGCTTTCTCTTTCTTCAGAGAAAAGAGCTCAAAACTGCCTAGTCCTTCCTGATAAACATATGTCACCAGCTCAATGGTAGATTTGGTTGTAAATTATTCTACTAGATAATATTTTTATAACTTTAAGGCCACTTTCTTCAGGAAGGACATTAGTGATTTGGTAGGATGTCCAAACAAAGAGCTCCATCCGAACCACCTACTTGCCAAGTTGGATGAGCTACCATCAATGGAACAAACTCAAAAGCAAAGGTTGATACATCAACATGACAGAACTTCCCTTTCTTGTTCTGGAGGGAGCCTTAAAAACAATATTTCCAGTCAATTGGCAGATTATCAAATGAAATTGCAAGCCAGCCCAAAGAGAAAGCACATCTACATAAGAGAAAGTCTTCAGCATGCAGCCACTTA
Organism: Mobula hypostoma; assembly: GCF_963921235.1. Classification (NCBI taxonomy): domain Eukaryota; kingdom Metazoa; phylum Chordata; class Chondrichthyes; order Myliobatiformes; family Myliobatidae; genus Mobula; species Mobula hypostoma. Next base: position 166,764,809 of record NC_086101.1, on the reverse strand, counting down.
AGGCTCATTTTATTATTCAATTAGACTATTGCTGATCTGTGCTTCAATTCCATTTACCTACCACTGTTCAAAATCTCTTGCTACTGCAGCAAATATCTATCAAACTCTGACTAAACATCTCCCTCAACCTGGCATCCACAATCTTATGCAGGAGAGATTTCCAGTATTCCGTTGCTATTTCTGGGAAAAAGTTCTCCACATTCTGCAAGTTTAAGTGTGCAATTATGATAATGACAGAGACCAGCTTTGTCTGTCACATGTACATTAAAACATCGAAACATACAGTGAAATGCGTTGCTTGCACCACAATTCACTAACCCTGACCGTACACCTTTGGAATGGCAGAGGAAACCAGATCACCTGAAGGAAACCATGCGGTCACGGGGAGAACGCTCCTTACAGGCAGCGGTGGGAATTGAACTCCGATCGGGATCACTAATGCTTTGAAACAGTGCACTAATCGCAGCCGTGTCACCCTCATGCAATACCTGGGTATGATATCATGTTAAGATCTGAGGATCCTGTACAGATTGTAAAGAATGGCATCAAATCATCAGAAAGATGTGACATAAGATCGGAAGATGTTGAATCCTTGTGAGTTGGAAAGTGCATGGTCATGCACTTTGCTAGAAGAAATAAACGCAGAGACTATTTTCTAAATGCGGAGAAAATCCAAAAATCTGAGATGCAAAGGGACTTGGGAGTCCTTGTGCAGTACACCCTAAAGGTTAACTTGCAGGTTGAGTTGGTGGTGAGGAAAGCAAATGTAATGTTAGGATTCATTTCAAGGGTCTAGAATATAACAGCAGAGATCTGGTGCTGAGGATTTATAAGGCACTGCTGAGACCTTACCTTAAGTATTGTGAACAATTTTGGGCTACTTATCTAAGAACAGATGTACTAGCATTGGAGAGGGGTCAGTGGAGGTTCACAAGGATGCTTCCGGGAATGAAAAGGTTATCATATGAGGAATGGTTAGTGGCTCTGGGCCTGTACTTACTGGAATTTAGAAGGATGAGGGGAGAATCCCATTGAAACCTTTCAAATGTTAAAAGGCCTAGACAGAGTAGATGTGGAAAGGATGCTTCCCATGGTGGGGTAGGCTAGGACAAGAGGGCACAACCTCAGTATAGAGGGTTGTCTATTTAAAGCAGAGATGCAGAGAAATTTCTTTAGCCAGAGTGTGGTGAATTTGTGGATTTTGTTATCACAGGCAGCTGTGGAGGCCAGGTCTTTGGGTGTATTTAAGGTGGAGATTGATAGGTTCTTGATTGGACACAGCATCAGAGGTTACAGGGAGAAGGCTGGGGAGTGGGGCTGAGGAGGGGAAAAAGAAAGGATCAGTCAGGATTGAATGGTGGAGCAGACACGATGGGTCAAATGGCTCCTATATCTTATAGTCTTCTGATTGTTGTAAGATTAGTCAGCTCCATCATGGTCTGTAGTATCCAAGATATTTTCAAGGAGCAGTGCCTCAGAAAGATGGCATCCATCATTAAGACTCCCCATTATCCAGGGCATGCCCTTTTCTCACTGTTACCATCAGGTAGGAGGTACAGAAGCCTGAAGGCACACACTCAGCGATTCAGGAACAGCTTCTTCCCCTCTGCCGTCCGATTCCTGAATGAACACTACCACACTACTCTTTATTTCTGTTCTTGCACTGATTGTTGTTTTTAACTATTTGATATACGTATATATACTTACTGTAATTCATCTTTTTTCCTTTATTTATCATGTATTGCATTGTACTGCTGCCACAAAGTTAACAAATTCCACGACATATGCCGATGATACTAAACCCAGTTCTGATTCTGAGATTCGTGAGATGCTTCATTTATCAGATTTGAAATGATTCCCTTTATCCCTTCTCTCTGCCTCATCTTCCTACTCAGCCATCAGCTCCCATCGCAGAAGTATCGCCAATTCTGTCTGCTCCTATTTTTGCTTCTGAACTTGGCGGGGCAACCTTGTCAAACCGAATGTCAAAGATTCAATGTCAGTGCACGCCACATTTGTGAGTTATATTCCAATTACACCTTCATCTCTAAAATTTAATTCAGTGTTAATTTTAGTTGTGTATTAGTGCTGGAGGAAAGAGAATGGAGAATTTCATATACATTCACTCTTATACCTTCTGAGTAATATATTTTCTTTTTAATAGAGGTCTGTGGTTGGCATTTGTTGCTACCTGCCTACAGAGGATCAAACCAGTTATCGGTGAAAAGGAGGAAATCTATGTGCTAAAAAGCATGAAAAAGGATTACATCAGAAATTGATTTTGACCCTATTTTTAAGCTAAGGATAGATAATTTGACTCTGATGATCCTTATCCAGTGTAACACACAAAAAATGCTGGAGGAACTCAGCAGGTCAGGCAGGATCTATGGAAAGGAATAAAGAGTTGACGTTTCAGGCCAAGAACCTTCATCTGAAGAGGAAGGGGAAAGCAGTCTGAATGAGATGGTGGGAGGAGGGGAAGCAATACAAACTGGTAGGTGATATGTGAAACCAAGTGAAGGGGAATATGGTTGGGTGGGGGAGGGAGGGAGGGAGGGATGAAGTAAGAAGGTGGGAGGTGATAGGTGGAAGAGGCAAAAGGCTGAAGAAGCAGGAATTTGATAGGAGAGGACAGTGGACGATCTTTATCCAGTATCTCACATTTCTGTTTGTTTGTGGTTGTTACCAACCTTGGGTAGAACTCAGACAAACTTCCCCTCGGTTCACATTCAGGTAGTCACAATGTTAATTTTTCAATTCAATTTAAAAATGTGTTTACCAGTCACTGTTCTGTTTCAGTTCCACACAAATGCTGAAGAATACCAAAATGCAATACTAAAATACATGTTTTACATTGCATTCAAGTCGTTGGTAAGACAGTAAATTTATCTTGCAAATAATATCTCGATAATCCTTATTCACTTTGTAGGCATTGTTGGTAAAATTGAAACAGAAATATTTGGTGCCCGTGAATTCTGCGAATCATCAACTAGTATCGGCTAGATTTACAAGAAAGATTTATCTACATTTTATCATTTATTATGGTAAGTATTTTAAGGGTGCTCACAGTTTCCTGTACTTTAATGTTCAAAACAGATTTTTTTTTACCATTTCTTCAACTAACTCTTCTTTGTTGCCGGTAACAATATTCTATTTAAGCATCAGGCTAATTCCCACTGTTATATATTCATTTATTTAAAGGAACACTGACAACCACATGCACAGTAAAAAATGTGAACATATTGCACAGCTTCTAATCACTGCTTCCTGCTGCAGAAAAATGGTAGAGAAGTTACAGTTATGTGAAAAGGTACTGACAGTAAGTGTTGCTGAAAGGACCAGAAGTGTGATGACATGGAGAGAGGTAGCAATGGGGAGTTTGAACCAAAGTGCACCCTGCCAAAACCTAACGGGCCCAGAACAGGTTCTCTGACCTTACCACATAAAATGGAGGTGTGCAAAAACCAGGCGTCATTTCAATAGTTTTATGTTTTAATTGGTTTATTAAAGGTGCATTCACCGCTGAGTTTTAGAATCGCGGTTATCCTCATCATTGCATAGAGGATGGTATGTAAATACTGAGAGCATCAAGTCACGTCAGAATGCAGGCCCAAAACAGAGCCTTGTGCATGGATGGCATAGGAGCCAAACTGCTAGCAAACAGTGCAATCACAGGCAAGATTGGTAAAAGGCAGATTGGAACAAAGAGGAAAAAACTGAAATGTGATGAAAATCCTTGCCACTCTGATTGTCTGACCCCTCTGGTGAAGGGAAGTGAGAGGCAGTCGATTGTCTTTCTGTTGTGATAAGATACAAACCTAAGGTCTGGGCATGAATTGGGTTAAATGTGCACAGGGAGCCTAATCATGTTTTATATATGGTAAGTGACTATAGCTGCAAAATTATACTATGCATGTGGCCCAAGGTACTGTGTACGGGATACAGTAACAAGCTTTGCAGGCTTCACACACACAAAGTCCTTATCTCCTTTCACCTGGCTATGCAGGATGTGTGATCGAAAGCAAGGAGGGTGAGCATTTCAGGTCAGGTAGGCAGGTGTCATGGTGGTGTGGGGCCGAGGGAGGTGAGAAAAAGGTTCATTTCTCGGTCTCTGCGCAGGGCAGGCCTTGAGGGGAATTGCAGACTTAAAGGTCAAAGGTGTTTCGGCAGGAGAGTGTCAGCTGTTGGTTCTGAAGATATGAGGTGATTGGGAAGATTAAAATGCCAACTGTCAGCAGGTTCGGGGCAGTTATTATCCTTTAAAAATCAAGCTTCTGAGTCTCGCACCTCAACACTGACATGGTTTCACGACCTTTCTAAAGCTCATGTTCTCAGTATTATTTATTTACCTTGCTGAGGCCAGACAGCAGCTCTCAGGCACCTGCTCATACTTACCCCTTGAAGAGGACCCCAGTCCAGACCATCAGCCCACTGCCTCTGACACCATCACTGACCTCGTTAACCCTGGAGAACTCCCATCCAGGCTCATAGTTTCTTTGCCTTGCTCTGGCTGTTTCCACCTCCTACCCAAGATCCACAAACCTGACTGTCCGGTTTGCTCATTGTCTCTGACTGCTCCTGCCCCACTGAGCTCAAGTCCTCATTCCTCGACTCTGTTATTCTGTTCTATCCCCCTTGGTTAAGCCTCTTCCCACCTACATCCACGACACTTCATATGCTCTCAGTCTCCTCACTAATTTTCTATTCCCTGGCCCTGACCACCTCATTTTCACCATGGATGTCCAGTCCCTATACACTTCTATCCACCATCAAGAATGCCTTAAAACTCTCTGCTTCTTTCTCAATAAAACAACTAACCAGTTCCCCTCCACCACCACCCTCCTCTCGCTGGCAGAACTGGTTCTCACCCTCAACAAATTTTCCTTCGGCTCCTCCCACCTTCTCCAGACTTGAGGGGTAGCCATGAGCACTCGAATGGACCCCGGCTATACCTGCTTTTTGTTGGCTACGTAGAACAGTCCATGTTCCAAGCCTTAGCCAGTAATGCTCACCAAATCTTCCTCTGCTACGTTGGCAACTGCTCTGGTGCTGCTTCATGCACCCATGCTGAGCTTGTCAATTTCATCAACTTCGCCGCTAATTTCCACCCTGCCATTAAATTCCCTTAAATTGATAAACCTACTGATTCCCACGGCTATCTTGGCCTCTATACTTCTGACCAACCTGTCTCCCGTAATAATGCTATTCCCTTTTCTCAATTCCCTTTTCTCCACCACATCTGTTCCCAGTATGTGGCTTTCCTTTCCGGGGCATTAAAGATGTCCTCTTCTTCAAAGCATGGGGTTTCCCTTCCTCTGCTATTGATGTTGCCCTCACCTGCATCTCCTCCATTTCCCAAACATCCACGCTCACACCATCTTCCCACTGCCTTTACAGTAATAGAACTCCTCTCATCTTTACCTACCAGGCGACGAGCCTCCGCATCCAACACGTAATTCACTGCAACTTCTGCCATCTCCAAAGGGATCCAACCACCAGACGTATCTTTATCTCCCCCCACTCCACTTTCCACAGGGATCGCTCCCTCCACGATTTCCTTTTCTATTCTTCCCCCACCCCAACTAATCTCCCTCACGCTATTTATTCTGAAAGCAACCAAAGTGCTACACCTGCCCATTCACTTCCTTCCTCACCTCCATTTAGGGGGCAAACAGTCCTAGCAGGTGAGGCAACACTACACCTGTGAATCGGCTGGGATTGCCTATGTCTCCTCTGCACTAGAGAGACCCGTCGTAAATTGGGGGACTGCTTTGTCGAGCACCTCCACTCCATCCATCAAAAGCAGAACTTCCCAGGAGCCAAAAATTTGAATTCCAATTCCTGTTCCGGCTCTGACATGTTGGTCTATGGCCTTTTGGGCCATGATGAAACCACCCTCAGGGTGGAGGAGAAACGCCTTATATTCCACCTGGGTAGCCTCCAACCTTTCGATTTCTCCTTCTGGTAAAAACAAATTCCCTCCCCTTCCCCTCTTCTATTCCCCACTCACCTCCCTATCCCTTCCCCAGTACACCTCCTCCCTTCCCTTTTCCCTATTGGCCACTCTCCTCTCCTATCAGGTTCTTTCCTCTCCAGTCCTTTACCTTTCCCACCCACCTGGCTTCATCTAGTCCACCTTCCCCTCCCCTAATCTTTTTAATTCAGGAGTCTTCCCCCTTCCTTTCCAGTCCTGAAGAAAGATCTAGACCTGAAACGTCAACTGTTTATGCATTTCCATAGATGCTGCCTGACCTGCTGAGTTCCTCCAATATTTTCTGTGTGTTGCTTTTGATTTCCAACATCTGCAGACTTTCTGTGTTTGTCATTATTTGTTTTCTTTGTATTTGCACAATTTGTCTTCTTTGGCACATCAGATGTTTGTCAGTCTTTGTGTGTAGTTTTTCATAGATTCTATTGTATTTCTCTGTTCTGCTGCAAATGCCTGCAAGAAAATCAATATCAGGTTGACATAGCACTACATTGATAATAAACTTACTTTGAACTTTGGAGATTGTGAAACTAATGAATTTATGCATAGATTTATTTTTCGTTAATGTCCAACGAGGGAAGAAGATATACCATCCCTACTGAGTCTAGTCTACATACATCACCCACCAAAGTTATTCACTCTTAGCTGCCTCTTTGTCTCTGGAACAAGAAATGCGACCATCTCGAAAGGCATTCACAGCACGTGTACAGGTAAATAAAAAGGTACAATGTAGCATTGCATGAGCAGCCAGACATAAGCGAGTGGAAGAGGTCCTCTTGATATTTTGAAATTTAAGGATAATAAATTAATAAATGACATTAATTAAAACAGACTGAATTGATTTCTGTTCTAAAAACCAGCTGTTGGGCAACATCTTAAGCAGGTGTGATTGTAAGCAGCAAGAAAGGGTTAAGACTTTAAGAGCTTGTCTATAGGGATCAACAGTGGGCCTTCACTAGCATATAACTTTCAGTTTACTACATGCTAAGTAATAATCACCTTATTGTGTAACGTAAAGTATAAGTGAACTGACTACTTGGTAACAAATGAGAAGAATGCCATTATGAAGCACGATGCTCTTTGAAGCGGTTGAAATTATGTTCAGTACAAATAAAGCACGGCCCAAGTCATTTTTCAATATTATCTTGCCACATAGAGCGTAACTCTGTAAAGAGTTTATTGATTTTATACCAGCTGGGATGCCGTTTAAGTTGCACCAAATTCAGGATTTTTATTAAAGGTAAATTAATATACAATAAAATATATAAAATCTTGACTTTTGCTTGAAGCTGTACGTTAACTTTAAAGAAATGAATGGTGCAAAGTGGGCCAAACGACCTTTTTCTGTGTTATATAATTCTACGACTCTGAGATTAAATTACGTGAACTATTGGACCATGAACTTCCTTCAACAATTGTATGACATATATTTAAAAACAATATAGGCTACTAAAGACCTCCTTATTTTTTTCAGTGATTTTTGATGTACTGCAAAAATTAACATAGGCCATGATTTTCACTTTTATTGACGAGATATAAGGCACTGTACTAAAGTCTTAGGCACATATATATAGCTGGGGTGCCTAAGACTGTTGCACAGTACTGTAGTAATTATTTTTATCGTACAGTGTTATACTGCTGCCACATAAAAAAACAAATCTCATGTCATGCGAGTGCTGATAAATCTGATTCTGATATGGGCCTCTATTGTAGACTGAGAGTGAGAAGGGGGAGGGAGAGGGGAGGGAGAGGGAAGCACCAGAGAGACATTCTGTGATGATCAATAAACCAATTGTTTGGAATCAAATGACCTTGCCTGGTGACTCAGGGCTGGGTGTGTCTGCACCCGCGTCACTCCCTGACCCTGACACTCCTTCTCTGCCTGCTGTTCCACAACCCTCCTGTGACGCTCCACCCTCACCAATTCCAACATCCTTTGCTCCCTCCAGATTTACAACCTCATTCTCCACTCCACAATGACAATTACAGTACTGTGCAAAAATCTCAGGCATCCTAGCAATATACTGTATATGTGCCTAAGACTTTTAGGACATAAGACCATAAGACATAGGAGCAGAATTAGGCCATTCAGCCCATCGAGTCTGCTCCGCCATTCCATCATGGCTGATCCCAGATCCCACTCAACCCCATACACCTGCCTTCTCACCATATCCTTTGATGCCCTGACTGATCAACCTCTGCCTTAAATATATGCATGGACGTTGCCTTCACCCCAGTCTATGGCAGAGCAGTCTGCAGATTTACTACTCTCTGGCTAAAAAAAATTCATTAGAGATTAACTTATCCCTTTTCCTTGCATTCCGAAGAATAACTTCTTTGGTTGAAAAATAATGCAAACAGAGAATTACAGGACGTGGTTTAATTTCGGCTAGTGATTTAATTTCGACTGATGGTTTAAAACATCGAATTCAGTGGGCTCTGTCCAATATTGGACAAGCTTCGAGAATGTCACCAAAAAGTGAATATAACATGTTCGAAAAAAACTTAAGTGGCTCACCGGTTTCTGTATTTTCAGGCAAACCGGGTATACGTAAAAGCTGCCAAACACTCCTCATATTAACCCCTTCATTCCCAGAATCATCCTCGTGAACCTCCTCTGGATTCTGTCTAATGACAACTCATCCCTTCTGAGATATGGGGCCCAAAACTGTTGACAATACTCTAAGTGTGGCCTGACTAGTGTCTTATAAAGGCTCAGCATTATCTCCTTGCTTTTTGCAGAGTACTGAACAATAGTGCATAGTTACAAAAAGAAAAATCTGAATGTCGGAATCAGAATCAGAATCAGGTTCAATATGACTGGCGTATGTGATAAAATTTGTTGTTTTGCTGCCGCAGTACAGTGAAATACATGAAAGATCTATAAATTACAATAAGTATACAGACTAAAATTTAGATTAAAACAGAGACCCAAAAAAATAGTGAGATAGTCTTCATGGGTTGGTTCATTGTCCATATAGAAATCTGGTGGCAGAGGGAAAGAAACTGTTTATAAAACACTGTGTGTGTGTCTTCAGGCTCCTGTGCCGCCTCCTGATGTAGCAATGAGAAGAGGGCATGTTCTGGTGATAGGGGTCCTTAATGATGGATGACACCATTTTGAGGCACTGCCTTTTGAAGATCTCCTCAAAGCTGGATGTTTTTAAAGAGATACCAAGGAGAGTAGATAAAGTGGTAGATGTAATTTATCTATAATTCCAAGTGTTCTTTCATAAATTTCCACATAGTTCATAATCAGAAGAAAGATGACTGATAGATGTAATTTGATGTTATTTGGAATGGTGAATGCTAATGGAACCATCTTAGGGTGGCACATTGGTTGGCGTGGATGAGTTGAACCAACAGCCCCATTTCTGTGCTCTGTTCCACTAACCCTGGGGTTCCCAACCTTCTGTTTGAAATGGATGAATACCATTAGGCAAGGTGTCCACGGACCGCAGGCTGGGGACCCCTGTTCTAACTTTATGGAAAGCCAGTCTCTGTAAGGAATGGTTGTGGAGCAACCATTGCTGGTAATGCTGTGGACGTTGCAGCTATAAAGACACTTCCTATTTCCAGATGACATGAAATTGAGGAGCAATCTATACCAACAAGAACTACAACAAATTGCAGCACAGCAATAAACTTGACCAGAGTTCGAGTACTTACCAAGTCAGCTTCAGCTCAGAATAGGAAGAGGTGTTATGTTTTCAAAAGTAAAGCAAGGCGATCATATTATTCTTCAAAACTAATAAGCTAGGTAAGGCAAAGGAGTCAAGTGATCAAAGACTATAAATGCAGAAACTACTAAAAGCAACAATGCAAGTTAATAATGCCAGTATGAGAGTATACTGAGTTCTTGGGTTTATTGGTAGAGGTGTTGGATTCAAAATTAGAGAGATACAACTGGTCATAAGCCTCCAATCTGGTAAACATCCCTCTACTCCCTCTGACCCCTTCCACCGAGTTATTTTTATACTTATGGGGAAGGTAGATATATACATGAGGGAGAAAGGGGATGAAAGGCCACTGCAGCTGGATTTGGCTGAGGAGAAATGAGAGAAGAGTTAAATGGGCCATAACTAGCAGTATGGAATGACTGAGCCAAGTAAACTCTTTTTGTGCTCTGGCATAGTATAAACAGAGCTGTTGATGTTGGTGTGGCTGTCTTGGATCTGCTCATGAGCAGCTAAAGCACAGAAGCAACATAAGGAAGGTAGAGATGAAGATTACCTTGTGATTTGAACACCAGTGATGCCAGCCTGATACATGTGATTAACACAACTTGCAAGCTTTGGCTAATTCACTGGATGTAATCCTCCAGAAAAATTACAAATATCAGACAATGAAAGCCATAGTTTCTTCAGCAAAAATGTGAGAAGACTATGGACATCTAGCTGTTGTACGCTGAGCTGCTCGATCAGATACGGAATCCATCTCAATGTCGTCATCATAAAGACCGAATAAGGACAAAAGTTCAAAGCTTCTCAAAGTAGCTCTCCATGTGGTTAATTGGTTAGTTATGTGAATTTTTATGAGTAGTTATTTCACATAGTTCTCACCAGGGTTAGCTTAATGACACTTCAATTGGAGTGAGTACTCCTGAGGTTGAGCTGGACATACCTAATACCAACCCAAACTGCAATAAATATTGCAGTGCAGTAGTGGAATGCTAAGAACTCTTATAAATATTTGAACGACTGCACAGCTAATTTAACATGGAGTCTATTAACAACACTAATGTAACACAGTTGAACACCTCTGAGTCACGAACAGCTGTACAGGTTAAACAAAGTTTGTATAGGCCTCCATTCTGCAAATGTTGAAGCAGCATAGAAAAGTCTACCCCTCCCCCTATAACAAGTCCTATTTCTAGCTCAATCCCCTGCCACGTTAACAGCACACAAATGTACCAGTCAAAATAATTTGGGTTTACTGGCCTTTATGTAATGTTAAATGCTAAAGAGATATTTTTATCTTATGAGCATTTCTTTGAAGTGAATTTGACTGTCTGGAGGCTGGATGATTATTCACTGAGTTAGAAGGTTCTGGATAAAGCAGTCACTCCAGAAGTTTCTCACAAAAATATCCTTCAGATAACAATACTTGTGGTGCTGGGCTTAGTATATGCTGCATGATGAAATGTTTGCTTTTTTAAATGAGGTGGTAAACAAAGGTCCCATCTATCCTATAGATGGATACAACAATTACTGTGGACTATTTTGGAAAGGATAAAGATTATCCCCATAGTCCTTCAATAGATTACCCGATGTAGATTATAAAATTATTACCACACTCATGTTTGTGAGAACTTTGTGTGCATAATTTTGGCAGCCATTATAGCGTCTGTAGTTAAAGCCCTGACTGTCATCAAAGCCACTATGCTTTCAAATGCCTGAAAGGCACTATATAAATGTAAGACTTCCTTTCTTGTTGAGAGAAATAACTTCGAAAATCCATCACTTAACAATTCTAAAGGTGCAATGCAAATTTGCCTGTTACTACGGCGAAACATTAGATGCTGGCTGTTTATGACTGCGGCCAAGCAATAAGGGTGAAGATTCTACTTTTTAAGCAGCACAGTTATAGAATCAAGATAGGACAGCATTGCCAAATAGATGGCAAAAATAAAGACAGCTGAAGTTAGGCTGAAACACACTGAACCATACGAATGTAGGTTAAATTGTGGATCACCAGAAGTAAACTATAAGCTCAGTTCTTGTTTCCAGTGGTATCAGTGGAAAGCAAGTACTTGTTCAAAGAGGAAGGGAGATTGCAAAACCAGGCAGTTAATACTTCACTGTAGCTAAACTGAATAGCGTATTTATGTCAGATTAGCAATAGATTTCAAACATGTCTTCCTTTCCACTGACAGCTAAAAAGAAAGATAAGGAATTATGTAATAGAAATGTGTGGCTTTGCTAGTGAATGGTGATGGCTCAGCTTTACAGGTAATATTCCATCTGCTTTTGGGACTCTGATTTGACCTTGCTAGAGAAAAATAAAGTCAAAGAACCAAGGGAAAAACTGAAGTTATGTTTGTGGATTTTTTTTTTTGTTTGTGAATTTATTGATCGTAAATTTTTCTCAGAGGCAAAGTTCTTCTTGAAATTTTCTCTCTATCGTCTCACTCTCTCTCAACCATTCTCTTGCTCTCAGCACTCTCTTTCTTTCTCCCTCAACTACTGTCTCTCTCCCTCCCTCTCCCTCTCTCAACCATTTTAATTCTTTGGTGTGCTTTTTTTTATGTCAAGGTCTTATAGACTTTCTGCTACTTCTGTATTGTTATCTCTGACTTCTTTTAGTTCAGATTTTGCAGATAGTGGTTAAGGTTTTAACCATGTAATGGTATAATGCAGGTGACAGCAAATTGATAGTCCATTTTATTCTTCTCTAATTAAATTGTGGCATAAAGTAGAGCAATTATTCATGACTACGTTTTGTATTCTATCAGAGTCAAAATCTACCCCTATACTGTTCTCTCTATTGCACAAGTGACAATATGCTTTTATGTCCCTACATGACTATTTTATTAATGCTTTGTATTTTGTCTCCTTGTTACAGTACCGCTGAAAAATTCAGCATGAGAGAAATCTATTTAGCCTTTCATCTTAGAACTAGACAATTGATCCCAGTCTCCCAGTTTTCCCCAGTTTTCTCCTCTCCATCTACATATCTAATATTGGATGACAAAACTTGCCACTTCTAAAAAACATGTAGTATCTCCTTAACCATCTTTTCCATTACCTTAACATGAAGGAGTTGAAACTCTCCATAAATATATCAATGGTTGATTGTCTGAGGTCTGATTTTAGACAGAAGACCTTTACAATGCATATCAGCATGTAGTTACACAATTGCAGTATTTGCAATACCAGTTTCCTCTTTACTTCACATAAAATTTACAACGTGAAAAGTTATCAGGCATGAAGTAGTACGTGACACGTTGTACTTTTCCTTTCAGCCAAGAGGTGCTGGGCAGTGCACATAATGTGCTTTTTATTGTAGTTAAGCCCTTATCTAGGATCGCATTGTGTGCGCTTGCACTCGCTGCACTGAGTGGAGCTCATTTAATCTGCAAAGTAGGAAGCTCACAGCATTTGGTGTGTTGGTTGCTGTCACTCTGTGTGTGAGTAATTATATTGTAAAAATAATAGTGTGATTATACAAACTTCAGAAAAGGTCATTCAGGACTTAACGACAAGGCCTATTGGTTTTACATAACCTCACCATTTCTGCTCAGTATTTTATGCATTCCATCAATCAAAAGCTACTTATAAAATTAGCTCGTAAGATTCACACTTATTAGAAACCCGCATCAAAGCTACAGTACAAAGATCTTATATCATCATTAAGAACATTTTTTTGCCCAAATTAGAGAAAATATCTTTTATCACCCCTGGAGGTTATTTCCAGAGAGATAAGCTAACAAAAGATGCCCATGGCAAATTAATCAGATGAAATTCCTCAAAAGTTGGAATATCTAGGTGACAGATTATAGGTTGCATTATCATTATAGTACTGTATGTAACAGCTATACCAATTTAGCTGTTACATACTACATCCAGTCTGGCTGGGATTAATCCTACTGCTGAATCTGAGGGGACCACATTTTATATATCGCAGCCGGCCACCTTTAAATATATAAATTAGAGCCCTAATTGCCTCTTGAAAATTTGTCAATAATTTATTGGAACTCTTCGGCAGCTGCCTGTGAGAGATAAGTTAATAATTTTTCTTTCTCAATAAAAAACCTTCTGGAGGATGAGCAGGAGTTTGGCAGCTATCATTGTAGACAGTGTCAGTCTTGTTCAGTCTCCTCTTGAATGCCTACCCTTGCTTCTCCTCTGACTGTGAAAAACATTCCACAATTCTCATCCCTTGGGGTTTGGTAGGTTTTTCTCCCCTTTGACATTTAATGCACAGGACCCGTGGTACATGACATCTCTTTCAGTTTGCAGTACCCGTCCATCTTGGTTTGTTATACACCTGAATTATCTGTCCTGGGCTGGTTTTGCATTTTGAGCTTTCCTGGTGCATCTTGTGAACTCCCAGCCAAGGAATTAACTCATTCCCTTAATGAAAACCAATTCACTAATTTCTGATTCTAGAGCCAAACCAGGAATGTGAACACAGCCCATCCCTAAGACAGAGGGTGACCCAAAGTGTATTAGAACAAGCTCATTTATTGTCAGTTGCCTGTTTTGCCTGCTGAAAACAAGAAAAATGCTTAATAATTTTTACCTTTTATAATTCTCCTTCTTAAAGCTCATTCCATCATCTTTTTTTTTCCTGAACACTCTTTAAAATAGCAAAGTTGGAGAAGTTTCATTTGTACTGCCCTTGAAGAGCGGCTCATGAGTCAGTTATGTTCACCGGCAGAGGTTAGCTTGTTAGATTTGCCACCCTCCCAAATTTCCTGTTATTAATTTTGACAGCTGGAAAAGCAGGAAATGCGTATATCTGACCTCCATTGCTCCAGTCAAGCAGCGCTCCTGTCGTGTGTACATGTCCAATTCCAAATAAATCCGGCATCTGATTACCTTCAATATTTACAAATTCACTATGAATATAAAATTATCAGAATTTTAATGGACATTGGGGAAGGTTACAGATTCCAACAAATTGAGCCCTTTTGGACAGATCTTTCTGCACGTATCTATCTAACCTGAGATCAATATGGTTTAACTGTCTGTAATCAATTGTGTTCTGCTTAATGTAAAGCTAACTGCTTTTCCCAGGAATATTCTTAAAATCTGTGAGCTTTGTGGACCATAAAGCTTTATTGCTTTCCCTCACTAATTTCTCACCGCATCCATCAATCCCTTCTCTCATTAGCAAACAACATCCTAAGGTCATTCCTCCAATTCTGCTGCAGCTGTGAACACTTGTTTCCACACACAATGTTGCTTCCTATGAATTAATGGACAAGAATTGTTGGGCACAATGCCTGTGACCTTCCAACTGAGTTTTCCCCACAGGCAGTGCAGTGTCAAATTCTTCTGCATGTCATAGCTGCAGCTATTCCATTTGCTTCAATGTCTTCCTTGTTAGAAGTCCTCCGTTTGGTTGGGGTCGACCATGGATGTTGCGTTCTAGCGATCTGCGTTCAGTCGATACGCAGGCCAGTGCAGGAAAATATGGAGTACAGGCTGTTGCCCAGGCAGCAGGCACCCTTTCCACGCAGCTGATGAATCCAAAGGAATGGCAGAGAGCGATACAGTTTGGCAGCAGTGGCGTCAAAGCAGTTGTCAGTCAGCAGTGAATTCAATATAGGATTGCCTTAGGGAATCCAGCTCAGGATTTTTTTTCCATAGGATTTATATTGTAGGGTTGTGAGTGGCTGAGACAACTACAACTTGATTGGAGATCCATCCGCCATCCCTTGCAATAGAGTCAACTGAAAGTGAACTAAGAAAGGTACTGGATGATTCCACAGCAGTGATCAAGGATGGCACTGGAAATCTCAAACATATCAAGGGTAAAATAGTGTTAAATGAAAATCCCATTCCCAAGTTTTACAAAGCCTGTCCAGTTCCTTATACCATCCATGATAAAGTAGCCAGAGAGCTAGATTGTGTGGAGACTGAAGGAATTCTTTCCAAGGTCGAGTGGAGCCCATGAGACATGCCAGTGGTCCCAGTAGTCAACAAGGATGGGTCTGTTCAGATCTGTGGTGATTTTAAGGTCCCCATAAGCCCAGTACTGAAAGTAGATCAGTACCCTCTGCTGAGGGTAGAGGATAGCTTTTCTAACCTTTCCAGAGGGAAACACTTCAGCAAAGTGGACTTAACTGAGGCCTACCTACAGATGGAGATGGAAGAAGGTTCCAAAGTGTTTCTCACCATAAACACTCACAAAGGGCTTTATTGCTATAATAGACTTATTATTTGGAGTATCATTTGTACCTGTACTCTGGCAGAAAGCTCTCGACCAAGTGTTGCAAGGCTACCCAGGCATTCAGTGTTACCTGGTGAAGATAACAAAAAACATCTCTAAAATCTCAAGACAGTATTAAAAATATTACAAAATTCTTTAAACTAAGCATCACTTACTGTGGTCACACCATTAAGGCACAAGGATTACATAAATGCGCTGAGAAAGTTCAAGCAGTGGTGGATGTCCCAAGGCCAAAGGATATGTCACAGTTGTGATCCTTTTCATAATTTTTCAATTACTACAACAGGTTCCTGCCAAACCTGGCTACTATGCTCCACCCCTTGAACTCATCACTACAGATTGGGAAAAGATGGCAATGGACAAAGCAGTGAGAGTTAGCTTTCCAAAAGGTAAAGGAAGTGGTGACATCAGACACTGTACTCACACATTGTGCTCCATATTGTCCAGTGAAATTTGCCAGTGATATTTCACCTTATGGTATAGGTGCAGTCATGTCACATATTATGAGTGATGGAAGTAAATGCTTCATAGCCTTTGCATTATGTTCCCTTGTTACTGCAAATAAAAATCACGTATAGATTGACAGAGCGGCCTTGAGTCTGGTTTGGGGTGTCACATATTTCAACCAGTACCTGCCAAGGAATGAGTTTACCCTCATTACTGATCATCAACCACTAGTGTCCATTTTCAATCAACAGGAGGGTGTTCCACTGACAGCAGCAGCTCGAATGCAGAGATGGGCTCTGTTTCCAGGGGACACAGTTGCAAGATCAAATTCAAGAGGACAACTAATCAAGGAAATGCTGATTAATTGTTCCATGTACCTTTGGAGAAGAAAATACATGAAAAATTTACAAAGGAGGACACTCCTCTTGACATACTCTCCCTAATACAAATTGATAGTCTCCCTCCTACAGCAGAGAAACCATAAGAGATCGCACACTGTCTCAGGTCTACATGGCAATGCAGAATGGCTGGAATGTGCAGCAGAAACTCCAGTTCTCCGATTTTACCAGCGCCTGGATGAACTTGCCCTTGAAGAGAGTTGCCTTATATGTGGATTGAGAGTTGTTGTACCCTCCAAGCTGAGAGCTAAAGTATTGGAGGAGCTACATGCTAGTCATGTAGACATCGGCAAAATGAAAGCATTGGCTCAAAGCTTTGTCTGGTGGCCTGGGACAGATCGTCAGATCAAGCTGCTTACCAAGCACTGTTTGGGATGTCAACATATCCGGTATATGGTCTTTAAGCTCTATAGTCTGTACTCTACGATCTGTGGCATATTGCCCCTGGCCTAAGCTCTCCATTCCTGGGAATGGGTGCATTTCCCTAGCAGAGGATTCATGTGGATTTTGCCAGACCATTCATGGCAACAAGTTTCTTGGTAGTAGTGATGCAGCTAACAAGTGGCCAGAAGTGTTCCCCGTGGCCTGCACTACAGCCCCGCACACTGCTGATGTGTTGAGAAGCCTCTTCTCAAGGACTGCTGTTCCAGAACACTTAGTCAGTGACAATGGAGCACAGTTTGTTGCAGAATAGTTTCAATTATTCCCAAAAATGAATGGAATAAGACATATTACGTCTGCATCCTACCACCAGCTACAAACGGCTTGGCAGAAAGGTGCCACAACTACGGATTCAGTAGCATGGTAGATACGGCAATTGTGCTTGTGAATTTGCACTTGTCGGCTAATTATTTAATCGTGATAGTATTTAACTCCATACTTGTCGTCGTAGTGCTTGTCAAGACTTGGACAGAGCACAGCAGCGCTTTGCTGCCTGTTTGCTTTCAGCCTTCCCTGAGAAATTGGACTTTTGAGTCAACCGACTTTGAAGACTAGCGGTATTTGTTTAATGTTTAGATTTTCTTTTCAGCAGCAGTATAGGTTTCGTTTCCCATTTGTGAGTTTTAGTTAACGGCCCTATTTGGCCTAGCGTTTATTGTTTATTTTCCCTTTAATACTGTTTGCAATAAAGTTTGTGAACTATCGACCTCCGCACTTGGGCCATATCCAAACCTGGTAACAAAAGGTTTGTCCAGAGTCTAAAGAATGCATTGCATGCCATGTCAGCAGAGCACTCTACACGAACACTGAATCAGAAACTCACCAATTTCCTCCTTGCATATCACAACGCAATAAAGTCCATAACCAGAAACTCACCCGCTATGCTGTTCCTTGCACTCACGCTTGGATTTCCTCAAACCCAATCTCAAAATGAATATGCAAGACAAACAGTTGAGACAAAGTGAGGATTCCTCAAACAAGGAGGTTCAATGTTTTGCTCCTGGACAAGCAGTCCTGGTGAGGAACTACAGAGTTGATCAAAAGTGGGCACTTGGAAAGATTAAGGACAGAACTGGACCACTCTCCTACACAGTGGAGATTGCTCCTGATATCAACACATTGATCGGTTGAGAAGAACAGAGTGAATTGCTAGAGAAGGAAGGTATCCAGTGGATTCAGAAATTCCTGTAGTCAGAGAAGCAACTCCTACAACCACCATGGAGGAGGCCCCAGAGCCTGAGATTGTTTCACAGCCACAAGTCTCTCCTGCCAAGCAACGTGACCCCTACCCCATCAGGAAAGACATTATCAGGAAAGTAGTTGTATATAGATAGATATATGTGTATTTATTTATACAGACACACACACACACACCCCTATCAACTGACATGCATTCTATATTGAGTTGGACTTTATAGTTAATCAGGGAATAGTGTTGTGTATTTAATATTTAAGTAATATTGTAAACATCTTGTTTAATTAAGCCTTCTTTGTTCATTCTACTAACTCATTACATATTATGTGAAAAAGTACATGAATGGTAGATGTCATTAAGCCACCATGTCATATGTTCATTCCTCACTAAAGTAAAAATGAAATCAGTTTCCTTGTTTTTCTTTCAATTAGTTTTTGGAATTCTTAGGGAGTACTCAATAGGTAGTGGGGCCTTAGCTCCGCTAACAACACCTCCCACCCCCACCCCGCACCCCCACCGGCCTTAAGGAACCTTTAGATATATTAAACAATAGATCTTTTCTCACATTCCTTATCAGAGTTTAGATGTTTTTATGCCTTTTCTACATTAAATCCATTTCTTGGAGTTTACAGTGCTTTAGATCTCTCTCAAAGTAATCTGTCTCTGTGGTATTTGCCACCTTAGCACATATGTTACCAACAAATGTAAAGTTATAACTTATAAACAACATACGGGGGTCTTGGTCTGAAAAGTCAGCTGTTTATTCCTCTCCACTGATGCTGCCTGACTGACCTGCTGAGTTCCTCCAGCATTTTGTGTGTGTTAGTCTAGATTTGCAGCATTGTCGGATTCACTCGTTGTGTATATCAGTGTTCTGATTAATTTGACCAATTTCGAATCAGCTCCCTTGCTCCAGAGAACCCTAAGGAAAGTTATGAAGCTTGACAAACCTATAAACCCCAGTAGAGTGAAGGAGGATGGGAGCACATTGTGGAGAGAATAATATGCATGGGTCAATTATTTTTATTAAGACCCTGAGTACAAGCTTAAAAAGGAGGTGTTCTTCCTTGTCGTTGGATAGAGGGCTGGTGGCACAACACAATCATGGCTCTTATCTGGATGAGGTCATGTTCTAGACAAGTGGAGAATTGAACTGGGGCCAGTGATCAAGAATAGGTTGGTTTTGCTGGCAGGGGAAGAGGGCAGGGTATTGGCAGTGGCTGGGGTCAGTGGTGTTTTGGACAGTTATTAGCTCTCCAGTGATCTCTGAGTCAGGAATCTCAGGGGTGGTGGTGTGGTTTAGGAGGGGCGTTGGGCTGATTGGAGTGTCTCAGGTATGGGTAGAGGAGATCACGGAGTATGCAGGGCGATCGGTATCTATAGGTGTTGGGGGCAGTGGATAAGAGGAATCAGAATCAAGTATGTCGTGAAATTTGTTGTTTTATGACAGCAGTACGTTGCAATAAATAATAATAAAAACTATAAATTACTATAAGAAATATATATAAAAAAGAAAATTAAATTAACTAAGTAGTGCAGAAAGAGAGGGAAAACAAATGGTGAGGAAATGCTCATGGGTTCATTGTCCATTTGGAAATCTGATGATGTGGGGAAGAAGCTGTTCCTGACACATTAAGGAGGAGGTACAGAAGTCTTCAGGCTCCTGTACCTCCTCCTTGATGGCAGCAACAGGAGAGGGCACGTCCTGGGTGATGGGGTTCCTTAATGCCACATTTTTGAGGAAATGCCTTTTGAAGGTGTCCTGGATGCTGGGGAGGCGAGTGCCCATAATGGAGCCGGCAGACTTTACAGCTTTTTGCAGCAAAAAGGTGCAACATAGCTAAATTCCTGCCCAGCACTGAGCTTCATGGCAAAACAAAAACAACTGCTCCACCGGTCAGGCAACATTTGTATAGCTAACAGGTCCATAGCTTTCCACTTTTTGTCCCTCTCTCTCTCCCTTTTTGAACAATGGAGTCATATATGTTAATTTCCAATCCACTCATACTCTGAAAGAGGTCGGAGAGTTTTGGAAAACCCCAACCAATGGTCCATCACCTCTGCAGCTACTTCCTTCAAAACCCCTGGATGCTGGCCATCTAAACCTCATGATCTGTCTGCCTTTAGTCTCAATATTTCCCATTAGTCCCTTCATGGATTTCCACCTGAAACATTAATTGTCCATTCCCTCTACAAATGCTGCCTGGCCTGCTGAGTTCCTCCGGCAGATCACTTTATGCTTCAGATTTCAGCATCTACAGTCTCTTGTGTCTCCATTGTGCTTCATAGATCTTGATTTCTCGGAAAACTTATCAACAGTCACTTATAGAACATCACAAGTGATTCTGCAAATGCTGGAAATCTGGAGCAACACACACAAAATTCTTGAGGAACTCAGCGGGTCAGGCAACCTCTATGGAGAGGAAGAAAGAGTTGACATTTTGGGCTGAGACACTTCATCAGGTCCTGACTCTTTATTCCTCTCCATAGATGCTGCCTGACTTGTTAAGTTCCTCCAGCACTTTCTGTGTGTTCCTCTGAACAATGCCATAGCTTCCCTGTAATTCTCTACAGAGCTTTAGAGAAAAGTTCCAGTCAAATTCCCTGTGTGGCAAAAAAAGAGCCAGTAATGTGTTTCCCTCTGTTGTAAGAGTATCTCTCATTGTATAGCACTGAAATGGACAGCGATGCCCAATCCACTGACTAAGTGGCAGAGTATTCGCAGCAAAAACCGCAGGACCTAACAGATGCATGAGCAGTAACAGCAGTAAAATGGAGTGAGTACTGTACTGAGAAGAATATATTACTCTCCATAATATCATGATTGTAATAAGATCACTGAACCCTGGGGCCTACAAAGAAGCAAACCAGTCCACAGACAACAGGAATTCTGCAGATGCTGGAAATTCAAGCAACATACATCAAAGTTGCTGGTGAACGCAGCAGGCCAAGCAGCATCTGTAGGAAGAGGTGCAGTCGACGTTTCAGGCCGAGACCCTTCGTCAGGACTAACTGAAGGAAGAGTGAGTAAGGGATTTGAGAGTTGGAAGGGGAGGGGGAGATCCAAAATGATAGGAGAAGACAGGAGGGGGAGGGATAGAGCCAAGAGCTGGACAGGTGATAGGCAAAAGGGGATACGAGAGGATCATGGGACAGGAGGTCCGGGAAGAAAGACAAGGGGGGGGGTGACCCAGAGGATGGGCAAGAGGTATATTCAGAGGGACAGAGGGAGAAAAAGGAGAGTGAGAGAAAGAATGTGTGCATAAAAATGAGTAACAGATGGGGTACGAGGGGGAGGTGGGGCCTTAGCGGAAGTTAGAGAAGTCGATGTTCATGCCATCAGGTTGGAGGCTACCCAGACGGAATATAAGGTGTTGTTCCTCCAACCTGAGTGTGGCTTCATCTTTACAGTAGAGGAGGCCGTGGATAGACATGTCAGAATGGGAATGGGATGTGGAATTAAAATGTGTGGCCACTGGTTTGTGAGGATTCTTTGGAAATCTCACTCTCAGCACACCTAACAGAATTATACATAACAGCCACCTTATTGGGTGCATTTGTACACCTGTTTGTGAATGCAAATATCTAATCAGCCAATCATGGCAGGAACTCAATGCATAAGAGCATTCAGAAATGGTCAAGAGGTTCAGAAGATCATCTCTGAGCACACAGCACATTGAACCTTGAAGCAGAAGACCACAAACATACACTCTTTATTAGGTATAAGAGACACACAATAAAGTGGCTACTGAGTGTAAGTAATAGAGGCCAGGACTACCTCCTGTCAGATTGATTGATTGATTTACTCATTTATTTAGAGATAGACAGATAAATACTCTATTGATCCCAAAGAAAGTTACAGTGTCACAGTAGCATTACAAGTTCACAGATATACAAATGTTAGGGGAAGTAAGAAAGAATAAAAATTAAGTTAGCTCAAACAGTTTAACAGGAGGGGGGTCATCACTTCCCCGGCTGTCGGTTGACTCATTATAGGGCCAAGAACAGCGCCTCTTTCACCTCAGATGGTTGAAGAGGTTTGGTATGGGCCCCCAAGTCCTATGAACTTTCTACAGGAGCACAACTGAGAGCATCCTGACTGGCTGCATCACTGCCTGGTATGGGAACTGTACTTCCCTCAGTCGCAGGACCCTGCAGAGAGTGGTGCGGACAGCCCAGCACATCTGTAGTTGTGAACTTCCCACTATTCAGGACACTTACAAAGAGAGGTGTGTAAAAAGGGCCTGAAGGATCACTGGGGACCTGAGTCACCCCAGCCACAAACTGTTCCAGCTGCTACCATCCTGGAAATAGTACCGCAGCATAAAAGCCAGGACCAACAGGCTCTAGGACAGCTTCTTCCACCGGACATCAGACTGATTAATTCACACTGATGCAACTGTATTTCTATGTTATATTGACTATCCTGTTGTACAAACTATTTATTATAAATTACTATAAATTGCACATTGTACATTTAGGCAGAGATGTAACGTAAAGATATTTACTCCTCACGTATATGAAGGATATAAGTAATAAAGTCGATTCAATTCAGTAATGACTGAGGTTAAGAATGATCACATATAGCACTCTTTGGAGCTACGCAGTTATCATAGTTTACTACTAAAAGTGTTCTTCTGTTCAGCCAATTTATTTGCTTATTTATTCCTTTATTCACTTACTATTCTTACTTACCAACCGCATGTACATCAAAGCATGTCTTGAGCTCTAATGTGATTAATTGATGATTGGTAAGTGGGTAGCTCAGATACATTTAATGATAAGTAAATTCCCACATGGTAGAATTTCAGTTAGATCTTTGGAGTTTGGCTGACAGAAAAAGGGGTGGCAAGTAGTCAGCCATGCAAGTTGATTCTGTGGCCAACAAAATTGGATTGGAATTTACTATCACTGTCAGCATTTGTAACCTAGTTGCCGAGGAAACTCTGCTTTGCCCCTCAATTCTGTTGTGGTGTTGGTGGGATCAGGGGAGATGGGGAAAAGGAGAGTTGGAATCCAGCTGTTGATCTGCATTCAAGATTCAAATTTATTTATGACGTGTACATCAAAACATACAGTAAAATGAATGAATGAAAGAATGAAATTTATTTCGGTCAGTACAAACATAACAATGATTTCATAGGACAAAATTAGAACAAAAAAAATAGATATTCTTTAAAACAGACCGAAAGGGTGTAGGCTGAAGCTACAGCTTATTACGCCTACCCCTCTTACTTATACAACAACATATCTGGCGTCAATCATCACATCAAAACAAAAAATTTCATAATCTTTTAACACAAAATCCAATTCCAAGTATCATTTATTTACATTACTCCCATTCATTTTAAATCATGTATTTTATATTTGTTCATTAAATTATTTTAAAATAATTTTTTAAACTTAAGTGTGGTGCACGTTTTTAAATTCTCAATACAACTATTTCATAGATTCACCCCCTGACTGAAATACAATGATTTTTTACATTTGTTCTTATCCTTTGCTTTTGAAATATACATGTTCCTCTCAAATCATGTTGACTTACTCTCATTTTAAACAACCTTTGGATACTTTGTAGTAGCTGTCCATATTTTACTTTATACATAATTTGTATTATTTTAGAATCTACAAAATCTCTGAATTTTAAAGTGTTTGGTTGAATAAATAGTGGATTAGTTGGCTCATAATAATTTGTCTTATTTACAATTCGTATGACTTCTATTTTCTTTTGGAGTAGAAAAGTTGATTTTTGTATTTGTTTTGTATGTATTTCCCCATACCTCTACACAGTAGGCCATGTATGGGACTATAAGTGAACAGTATAATGTATACAAAGATTCCTGATTTAAGAAATTTTGCGCTTTGTACAGTATTGACATTTTTGCTTTGACATAATTTATGTGTGGGTTCCAGCTTAATTTATTATCTATTACTACTCCTAAAAATTTAAAGTAAAATGCATCGTTTGCATTAACAACCAACTTTTTCTGTCCGTTCAGCACATCGACCTGGTATTGTAATACCTCTGGAAACCGGAGCAACTTTCTTCTGGGAGATGCTCACTGAACTGAACTGAAAGAACTGAATGACTTCTGAGTCATCAGATGAGTAGTATGTTAATGTTATTTATATAGGCCAGTAGTTGTTATACGAACCTCTTCTGCCAGATGGTTCACATGACTGCTTTGATTGGCGGTTAATTCCTCCACTGACTTGTCAAAAGTTTTGTGGAGAAGAATTCTAGTCTGAAGTCCTTCCTGCACAGAGGGGCTGAGTATCCAAGCCCCTCAAACAGGTTTAACATTTGTAAGAGAGTACATGACTGGTCTTGGTGCTTTGTTAATAGAATGCATTGACTTGATGGATAGTTATTTTGAATGTAAGGAAAGACATGTAATGTCTGAATTTGTATTTCCTGTATGTTTTTTTATGAGTGGATTTAAATTTTGTAGTTTAAAAAGCAGGATATAACAATATGGCTAAGAATTCACCACTAAGGCCCTCACTCTTCACTGAAACATCACTGGCAACATTCAGCAGAGCAGCTGCTAAGTCCCAATGTGTTTCAAATTGGAAAATGGCTCGGGACTTTTGCTTGTGTCACTTTGTCTATATGATATAGCCTGCATTTGTAAACCCATGCCCTTTTGCAGAACTGGGGGCAATTCTAAAGGGTGAAATTCCTTTTAGCATATTAAAGACACATATTTAGAAAGGTGTAACCACTAGCAGAGGCTATTTTCTCTGTTAGCCAGCTGTACAAAGGAGGTTTTTCAGAAATGAGCAGCAGAGTTGGTTCTAGGTCTGAGTGCTCTGAAAGTCCACCTCTGGTTGTGGCAAGTTGATCTCACAGTATGCTCTACTGACCGGATTTTAACTCATGACCAGTCAGTACCGACTTTGCTTATGTGCAATAAGTCAGTCTCCCCACACCCAGGTCTCCCCAAGTTTGTGTTACCTTCTCCAGCCCAGACTGCAAAGGAAAGAAAGGTTGGGTAGATTTCTGCAGACAGGGAATTGAAAGATATGCATTTGACAAGGTACCTCATAAAAGGCTGGTGTACAAGATGACAGAACTTGGCATTCGGGAGAAGTTTGTTAGCATGGACTGAAGATCGGTTATCATACAGAAGAGAGAGAGTCAGAATAAACGGGCCTTTCTTCAGGCCAGAAGCATGTAATCAAGTGGTTAGCAAAAGCATGTTGGCCTTTATTTCAAGAGGATTGGAGTTCACAAATAGGGAAGTGTTGTTATAATTGTACAGACACTGGTGAGGCCATGCCTGGAGTACTTTTCTCAAACTTTGGTCCACTTATTTAGGAAAGGATATACTGTCATTGGAAGGAATCAAAAGAGAATCATCAGGCTCATTTACACCTTCTTTTGAAACTAGATCCTTGAGTTTCTGACCAGCAGGCTGCAATCAGTAAGGATAGGTAGCAATTTCTCCACCATGAGTATCTTCAACATTGGTGTCCCACCAGGCTGTGTCCACAGCCAATACTCTCATGACTGTGCAGCCAGATAATGCTGCAACTCCACCTACAAATCTGCAGATGATATGACTGCAGGTGGGCCAAAGTCAACAAATTGTTCAAATACAAAAAAAAAGAAGGAAAATAATAGATAAATTATAGTAAATAATATTGAGAACATGAGTTGTAGAGTCCTTGAAACTGAGTCTATAGGTCATGGAATTCAGCTCAGTACAGTATAAGGGTAAGTGAAGTTATCCATTCTGGTTCAGGAACCTGATGGTTGAAGGGTAATAACTGTTCCTGAATCTGGTGGTGTAGGACCTAAGACTCTTGTATCTCTTTCCTGATGGCAGCAGTGAGAATAGACCTTCTGGATGCTGAGAACTTCCTGGCCTAGACAGTGAGGGCCGTTAATGATGGATGCTGCTTTCCTGCGACAGGGCTCCTGGTAGGTGAACTCAGTGGTGGGGAGGACTTTACCTGCGATGAAACAGTCTGTATCCTTTTACACCTTTTGTACTACCTAGTGTAGCTTTTACATTCAAGGGCTTGGTGTTTCGACATAACAGGCCAGAATGCATCCAGTCAATATATCTCCACTGTGCATGATAGAAGTTTGTCAAAATTTTTAAATGACATACCGAATCTTTGCAAACTTTTCTGACCCTTTCCACCTCTGATACCCTGATGAAGAATGGCCCAAGGACCTCCAGGTTCTTCCTCTGCTAATTAATAATCTGCTCTTTGGTTTTGGTGATGTGGAGTGAGAGGTTGTTGTGGCACCATTCAGCACGATTTTCCATCTCCCTCCCACATGCCGATTTGTCAGCACCTTTGGTTTGGGCCAACAACAGTGGTGTCATCAGCAATCCTAAAATGGTAATGGAGCTGTACTTAGCCTCACAGTCATAAGAAGGAAGTGAGTAAGGAGTCTGGATAAATGGCTTGCTGATATTAAATTTCTCTCACTTCTTCACACTTTCTATTGGAAGCAAAGGTAGGTTTGCTCGTGGCCTAAAGCTTTCCACATGCGGTGAATTTCTTGTACCTCATTCACAAGGATGCTTACACTGGTCTCAGCCAGGTTGTATTATTCAACACCTGTTTGTGCTGTTGCATCATTCCTTGAGAACCGTTTGTATTTCTTCATTCTGCTTATTAATCACTATTCTTTTACTGATCATAGACAGTGCTGCTCCTCCTTTCTTTATAAGTATGCCTGAGTAGGCATTTTAAACATTATTTCCATTTATTCACAAACCTTCCACAAGACACCTACAGTATCAAAGTATAACAAATTAATGTAAGAATTCGTATTAGGCGGTAATTGCTGGAAAACACTTCTCCCATCGGGGAAGTCTGGTCTTTCATTAATAATGCACAGTTAATACTGCACATAGCATATTCATTACTGACACAGAGACCATATTTTCTTTCATCCATGCATGAGAGAGTTGGTGTTGTCCAAGGCAGGTAGAGGTGCAAACTGGCATGGGAATTTCCTACTTTTTTTTTGCTCCTTTTTCCACTCATCTGCAACTCTGCAATAATGCATCCACCCACAAAATGATATGAATATCATAATGGCAAGCTAACAGGTACTGTATATACTTATATACACTTAGTGGCCACTTTATTAGGTACCTCCTGTACCTCATAAAGTGACCACTGTATGTATGCTTGTAGTTTTCTGTTGCTGTAGCCCATTCACTGCGAAGTTTGACATGTCGTGGGTTCAGAGATATTCGTCTGCACACCACCATTGTAACATGTGACTTTTGAGTTATTGCTCCCTTCCTGTCTGGCCATTCTCCTCTGACCTCTCTCATTAACAAGGCATCTTCACCCACAGAACTGCTGCTGCATGGATTTTTAAAAAAAAAATTTGTCATTCTCTGTAAACTCTAGAGACTGTTGTGCATGAAATTCCCAAGAGATTGTCAATTTCTGAGATACTCAAACCACCCCGTCTGGCACCAATAATCATTCCATGGACAAGGTCACTCCCTGTTGTGAATCTAATATTAAATTTAATTTAATATTTTGGTAATATGAGTAAAATTACAAATATGTTGTTTGATTAAGTATTCTTTGTTTTAGAGATCATTTCTTATGGATTAAATGTAAAAGTATGTGAATGGCACACATCATCATGTCATCATGCCACCACGTCTTAAGGATGCGCCTCACTGAAAGTAAAAACAAATATACACGAGTTATCTCTGTATTTTTCTTTGAATTAGTTTTATGTTTTGGAGTTACAAAGCATAACAGTGACAATGAGAAAGTTTATAAATAAACCTGAGACAACTACCTATCTATTGAAGAACAGCAAGATGTTCAAGTTTTTTTAAAATGCAGCGAGATGTTCACATTTTTTAAAAAAAAGCACAACACACTTGTTTCTTTGCAAGGGGAAGAGAAAGACTGTCAAATTTTTAAAAAGAGGCAGAAATTTACAGGTTCATAAACAGTGAGTACAGGGTGATAATAATAATAATGTATTTTAAAAACAGTAATGGTTGGCTACATCAGAAAGATAGATATGTTCGATTGCACAACAGATAATTGGCTAATGTGTACAGAACAAATTGAACAAAATTTTGAAGCTAATGAAATACCCAATGTGAAGCGAGTGCCAGTTTTATATATGAGAATAATCAGTGGGAAAGTTTAGAGGTTTGATTGCTCCAACCAAACCAGCCAAAATTAATTTTGTTGATATCTTGAAAGTAATGCAGGAAGGTTTAGAACCGAAGCCATTGTTGGCTGCAGAATACTTCAGACTTCCTAAGTGGAATCAAAAGGAAGGGAAGTCCATTTCCATGTATGTGGTTAAATTGAAGAAGTTGTCTAAGCACTGTCAGTTCAGTGATGGACTTAGTGATGCGGAGAGGTCGTTAGTTTGTGGAATCTTACAAGAAAGCATTCAAAAGTAGCTCCTAACTAAAGCACAGCTTACAGTTAAAAGAACAGGTGAAATTGCTGTATCAATGGAACTAGCAGACCGAAACACAATTGAGTTGCAGTCTGGAATGAAAGTGATCTGTGGTGATTTTAAGGTCATCAACAACCCAGTACTGAAAGTAGATCACTACGCTCCACACAGGATAGCGGATATCTTTGCAAACCTTTCTGAAGGGAAACACTACAGCAACTGCACCACTCTCCTACACAGTGGAGGTTGCGTCTGATGTCATCTGGAGATGGCACATCAATCAGCTGAGGAGAGCAGAGTCATTTGGTAGAGAAGAAAGGAATCTAGAGCTGTCAGAACCACTTCCTGTATTCCCAGAGTCAACTCCTACGACCACTATGGAGGAGGCCCCAGAACCTGAGATTGTTTCACAGCCACAAATATCTCCTGCCAAGTAGTGTGACCATCACTTACCACCCGTGTCAGGAAAGACGTTACCCCACAAGAGTAAGAAATCCTCCCCAGTGATTAAATCTTTAGGCCTGAATTGGACAATCTAAAATGTACTATGCTGTGTATGTCTGTATAGTAGTTGTATTTATTTGTATGCTGTAGAGAGCAATGTATTTGGTGTATTTAAGGCATAGGTTGATAGATTCTTGGTTTGTCAGGGCGTGAAAGGTTATGGGGAGAAGGCAGCAGAATAGGTTTGAGAGGGAAATGGATCAACCATGATGAAATGGCATAACAGACCCGATGGGCTGAATGGCCTAAATATGCTCCTATGTCTTATGGTCCTATATAGTTGACATGGATTCTATATTGATTTGGAGTTTGTAGCTAAGCAGAGGGGAGTGTTGTGTATTTAATATTTCAGTAATATTTGAGTAATATTGTAAAATTGTAAATATGTTGTTTGACTAAGCATTCTTTGTTGTTTACATAGTTCATTACTGGTTATATGTAAAAGTACATGAATGGCATATGTCATCACTCTACTACATTATAAGTGTGTGCCACCACGTCAAAAGTATACACCACACTGAAAGTAAAAACAAACATACACAAGTTATCCCCCAGCTCCATGTTTTTCTTTCAATTAGTTTTATGTTTTGGAGTTAAAAAACAATATTTCTTCCCCATTCTGATCCAAACAACAGCTGAACCTCTTGACCGTGTCTCCATGCTTTTATGCATTGAGTTGCTGCCACATAATTGGCTGAATAGATATTTACCTAATAATGTGGCTACTGAGTATATTTATGCAAGAGTAACAGTATCTAAGTTATTGTGGATCCTGCCCATCAGGAAGCACAATGGGCATGATCTCTGTTGCATGTTAATTCAAGACGAATGTAGGGATAGCATCAGCTATTCTACATGTCTCTGTACAATATGACAGATCCTTCAACTCTAGCAACTGAGGGGATCCTTCTTAAATCTGCCTATCAATCTTGGTCCGTGATCAAGTGCAAGCTATGAACCTCATCATGAACTCAATGCAAATAGAGTGAAACCATGCTAAAAAATTACTGCCATCCTCCTCACAGTTATTGCTACAATACTTGATCTCATCTTTAGCAAGGACCCCATTGAAATGTAGTGAATCTACAAGAATCTGTTCAACATTTTCTGATGTTCCTGGACCAAGATTACACCAATCTTAGCGATCAGGCTCTTGTGTTGTACGTGCACTCTCAGACACTGAGCTCTGAGCCACCATTGCCTCCTTCTTCGAATTATTCAAGATGGTGGACCTCCTTGGCAACACTAAGAAGATGAACACACACAAAATGCTAGAGGAATTCAGCAAGTCGGGCAGCATTTACGGAAATGAAAAAAGAGTTGACGTTTTGGGCTGAAACCCTTCTTCAGGATTCATAAGAAGAAGGTCTTTCACCATCCAACCTCCAATGACATTCAAGTCCCACTGCATCAATCAAGATCTACAATAAGACCCTGACCGACACTTTCCATATCTGAGGATTCACCTTCAGTGAATAGAAATACCTATTCACATTCAGCTTCAACTACCTATGATCCCTGCATACTTTGGAGATACTGGTGAGTATTGGTATTGGTTTATTATTGACATATGTACCAAGATACAGTGAAAAGCTTGTCTTGCATGCTGTTCAAACAGGTCAAAAATCAATACATAGTGCATTGAGGTAGAACAAGATAAAACAATCATAATGCAGAATAAAGTGTATAAACTACAGAAAAAGAGTGATGCAGGTAAACAATAAGGCTCAGATTCACAATGAGGTAGATTTTGAGGTCATGAATCCACCTTAGCTCTATAAAGCATTGGTTAGAGTATAGTGAGCAGTTTGGGGCCTTTTATCTGAAAAAAGATGTTCTGGCATTGGAGGGGGTCCAGAGGAACTTCTCAAGAAAGATCCTGGCAGTGAAAGGGTTAATATGTGAGGAGCCCTTAATGTCTCTGGGCTTGTACTTACTGAAGTTTGGAAGAATGAGGGGAGATCTCATTAAAACCTATCAAATGTTGAAAGGCATAGATAGAGTGGACATGAAGAGGATGTTTCCTATAGTGGAAGAGTCTAGGGTCAAAGGGCACAGCCTTGGAATAGAAGGATGTCCCTTTAGAACAGAGATAAAGAGGAATTTCTTTAGCCAGAGGGTGGTGAAATTTGTGGAATTCATTGCTACAGATGGCTCTGGAGGCCAAGTCATTATTCCATTTAAAATCAAGGTTGATAGGTTCTTGATTAGGAAGAGTGTCAAAGGTTACAGGGAGAAAGTAGGAGAATAGGATTGAGAGGGATAATAAATCAGCATGATGGATGGCAGAGTAGATTCAATGGGCCGAATGGCCTAGCTCTGCAACTATGTCTTATGGTCTTATAATACAAGAGGTCATTTCAAGTGTCTGATAACAGTGAGATAGAAACAGTCTTTGAGCCTGGTGGTACGTGCTTTTTTATCTTCTGTCTGATTGGAGAGGGAAGAAGAGGGAATGTTCTGGGGGAGGGGGTTCTTTGATTATACTGGCTGATTTATTGAGACAGTGAGAAGTGTAGTCAGATTCTATGGAGGGAATCTATAGTTTCTTGTGGTTATGTGCAGTGTTGCTGCCATACCAAGCTGCTATGCATGCAGAGAGAATGGGAGAGAATGATTTCTATGATGCATCAATAAAAGCTAACAAGTACCTCAGAACAATTCAGAGATGCAACCAGTGCTGCCTCTGAAAAATCCTCCAATTCTACTGACAGGCTAAGCAAACAAATATTAGTATCCTATCCCAAGCCAATCTTCTCGATATTGAGGAGGATTATCCTAGTGCTGGAGCGGGCAGAGTTCACAACTTTCTGCAGCTTTTTCCGACCCTGTGCATTGTCGCCTTCATGCCATACAGCGACGCAACCAATCAGTATGCTCTCCATGATACATCTGTAGAAATTTGCTAGTCTTTGGTCCCATATCAAATCTCCTCAAACTCCTAATGAAATATAACTGCCAGCATGCCTTCTTCACAATTGCATTAATATGTTGCTCCAGGATAGATCTTCAGAGTCGTTGACACCCAGGAACTTCAAGCTGCTCACCCTTTCCGTTGCTGGCCCCTCAGTGAAGACTGGTGTGTGCTCTCCCAACTTCCCATCCTTGGTCCAGGATCAGTTCCTTGGTCTTAGTGATGTTGAGTGCAACACCACGCAACCAGCTGATCTATCTCACTCCTGTACATCTCCACATCACCATCTGAGAGCTGTGTCAATGGTGAATATATCTGGGCCTAGCCACACCGTCATGAGAGTAGGGAGAGTAGAGCAGGAGACCAAGGTGCGCATGTCATGATTGTCAAAAAGGAGGAGATATTATTTCCAATCCTCACTGACTGTAGTCTCCTGTTGAGGAAGTTAAAGATCCAGATGCATCTCACTGGACAACAAAGAGTTTGCTTCCTGAATACTCTTGTGGATTTTGGGCTGCTGATCATGAAAATTGCCATGAAATATCCCTGTCACACGCTGTTTTTTAAAAATTGCCTACATTAGATATTTCAATTCATCATTCAAGCTAATTCAAGCACAATGTAAGCTGTAAAGTTTTCTATCTTGTCCAGGAATGCCTGGGCATGTTTAGGCAGGGCAGATTCTGCATGACAGGGCAGGTTTTAGAAAGGTTATAAATTTCCGTGAAGGATTTTGAAATTTGAGACAGATGTTTCCAAGAACAATTGAAGGCATTTTTCTGGGTTCACAAATCAGACAAGTCATCAATGACAGGCAATTGAAATATTTCTAGTGGGACCAGACAAAATCGTATGAAAATTATTCAAGGATGTCGACGGAAATTTTCTTGGCAGCTACAGAGCATCAAACTACATGCAGCTGGTTGGCAACATGCTTCTAGCATCCAAAACCATGAGGAACAACATGTCACGAAAGATTCATTTTCTGCGTTCCCATTTGCACTTCTTCCCTGCAAAAGTCTTGGTGCTGTCAGTGTCGAGCATGGTGAAAGGTTTCACCACGACATTGCAGTCATGGAGAAATGGTATCAGGGCAACAGGAATCCATCAGTTATGGTTGGCCACTTAAGTGAGAGGCCTCAGACACTGATTATTGTTGGACACTTAAGCGAGAAGCCTCTTCACTGAGTACAAACAAAAATCATCAACAAAACATTTTTAGCTTAGTAGAACTATTGAAAAGCATCAGCAGTGCTAAATGCATTATATTCAATAAAAGTTAATTTCTGGTTCCTCCACATTTCTACGTAATACAGGTAGTCTGAAATTATACTTGTATCAGCTTCAAGCACTCTATTATAATCACTGAAAGATTCTGAGGAAGCAATAAGTTCGAAAAAAATTTGTTAACCAGTGTTATTTTCCGCCACGGCCATCTTGTTCTCTGGAGCTGAAATTTAGTTTTTTTAAAACCTTATTTCAAGAAAACAATTGACTTCCATATTTACGTTGCTGGAGTGGAACAATTTTATTTCTCTGATCCATGTTGACTGACAAGAGTGTGGTTTATTCTCTACTTATCAGGTAGGCTCATCTTCCACTTAATTTAGATGGATGTTCGCTGGCCACTGCTCCTACAGTGAGTCCAGCTGACATATCAGTCCATTCTCTTCTGTTTTTCTCTGTGGTGGCTGTTAGTCAGCAGGTTCCTGAGAATAGTGATCATTACTTTGCATCCCAGGAGCCAACTGCATAATGAAATGTCCTTCAGATAGTTGAGTGCTTGTCTGACAATGAGTGTTGCCTCTTGTACCTCTCTGTACCTGTGATTTCTTGGCATTTGCAGGTGACGCCAATGTATTATATGCTATATCTTTAGGCCATACTTAGCAAAGTTAACAAGCCAGCTATTCTTTACGTGCTTTATATAAAGATCTTTGGCACAATAATATGCTGATTCACAATAGAGACATTGTGAGAGCAGCCTCAGAAATTTGCAATAGTATGTCTGCTATTTGAAACCACCCGCACACAGAGCAGTTGGAATTACCTGTGACCGGATAATTCGTGCTTTTATTCACCCGGAGTGTCTCAGCCAAAATCTCATAGAATGGCAGAGCAGTCGTAAGTGCAGCTGTGTTAATTGCAAAGCATAGCAAAAGCCTCGAACACAAGCACACATGCATACAAGCTCAAAGGAATCTAATGCAAGAAAGGTCAAGACTGCAGTGTGGTAGGCTTAAAAATGCAGACAGTTTGTGCAAACATGACCTGTGTTCCCATAGGTTCAGGTGGCTGGGAGGCATTCAAATTGACATGAAGCTTTGAATTTAGAGTCTTGGAGTCATGGAGCTGTACTGGTTTGCAACATTATTCCCATTTGCCTGCACTAGATTTATATCATTATTTAACCACTTAGTTCAGAAAAACTTCCCTCTCAACTCCCCCCCCCCCCCAAAACTCTCCACTTATTTGTAGGAAGTTTTTTTTGTGCAGAACGCCTTCCTCTAACCTTAAACATGTGCCTTCTTGACTAGGAGACCCTTATGATGGGAAAAAATTCTCTAACTACCAAATATAATGCCTTTCATAATTTTATAATGTCACCCCTCAACCTCCTTACTCCAGAAAAAAAAACAAGCCCACCCTATGCAATCTCTTCATGCAGTCCAGATAACATCTTATTAAATCTGCTCTGCATTCTCTCCCCTACCATGCCAACTAGCATGGACCTCAATCGTCTAAGTGCTGAACATTCAGTGTTTTGTCAACTCCTAACTCTTATCGTTTATGCCCTGACCTATGAAGACAAGCATGACATAGGGCTTCTTCTCCACCTAACTTACCTGCGTTTCCACTTGCAGTGAACAATGAACTTGTATCCCAAGGTCTCTATACTCATCAGCTTCCCCCACTGCCCTGCCATTTATTCGTATATGTCCTACCCTTATATCATTTCCGAAGATGCATTATTATGCACTTGTGGATTAATTTCCATCTGCCAGCACTCCACTCAACTTTCCATCTGATCTATATCCTACTCTATCTTTAAACAACCTTCACTATTGTCAACATTTTATGTGTAAACCTGCTAATTCTACCTCCTCCAGGCACATCCAGGTCATTAACATATATCACAAACAGCAAAGGTCTCTACATCGATCACTGTGGTGCACAAATGGTCAAGGACTTCACAACAGAAAAGCACCTTCTATACAAGCCCTCTGCCTCCTAACACCATACCAATTTTGGATCCGTTCTTCCGGTACACCTTGGATGTTTTGTGCCTTAACCAGCCTACCTTATGGGTTTTATCAAACACCTTACTACATACATAGACAATATCTACCATCTTGCCTTATGATATCTTCAGCAACTTTCTATCTCAATTTTTGTGACCTTAGGACATTTCAAAGTGCTTCATAACCAGGCAAATAATTCTTGATATGTAGTGTTGGATTAGGGTCTAAATTGTAATTTTTTTGTGGTTTAACTTTCCTTATATGTTTATATAATCACCTGTTTGTCTGTAAATGTTCAGAGCATTTTCAATATTTTTTAGTATAACTGGTTCTGTATTTTTTTGTAGTTTCTTCATAAGTAAACACAAGGCTCACAGCAGTATAACTCAGAGCTGTCCTTGTTGTCTCATCGGCTATTCTTATCAAAGGAGTTCCCTTATCAAAGGAGTTCCCTTCCCTGTTAGAAGTATATTTCAGCATTGAGATCAACCACAACACAAAGCTCTTTGTTCTTTTCTTTGTTCTCTTGTTCCTCCTTACTTACAGTAGAATGAGTTGGTTATAGTTAGTCACTTATCTGCTGCTCTGTTTTATAGTTACTTCTTTGTTATCAACATCCAATACAATGGCTGTAACCACAAGTTCTCTGCCTCATTGTTGACTTCAGAGGAGCCTTCTGGACAACATCCATCAGTCGCCACTGTTGTAAAGTAGAAACCTCATAAGAATATAATAAACAGTTTCAGGAAACAGACACAAAATGCTGGAGGAGCTCAGCAGGCCAGGCAGTATCTATGGAAAAGAGTAAACAGTCGACGTTTCAAGCCGAGACCCTTCTTCAGGACTCCTGATGGAGCGTCTTAGCCCAAAACATCAGCTGTTTACTCCTTTCCATAGATGCTACCTGGCCTGCTGAGTTCCTCCAGCATTTAGTGTGTGTAGCTTGGGATTTCCAGCATCTGCAGATTTTCTCTTGTTTGTAGATAGTTTCAGGAGACCAGCTGGCCCTGCCCAATAACTTCCCCACTCATAAGGTGTCAGTCAGATCACATTTAGAAAGTTGTGAGAAAGTTTGGGGCCAGTATCTAAGGAAAAGTATGCTGGTCCTGGAGAGGGTCTAGAGGAGGTTCGTAAGAATGATCCCAGGAATGAAAGGCTCAACATATGAGGAATGTTTGATGTCATTGAGCCTACACTCAATGGAATTCAGAAGGATTACAAGGATTCTATCTGAAATCTAGCCAATACTTGAAAGACTCGGATACAGTAGATGTGGAGAGGATGTTTCCATTAGTAGGAATCTGAGGACATAATCTCAGAATAAAGAGATGTCCTTTTGGAACAGAGATGAGGACAAATTCCTTCAGCCAGCTGGTGGCAAATCCATGGAATTCATTGCCACAGAGGGTTGGCGGTGTTTAAGATAGGCATTGATTCATTCTTGATTGGTAAGGGGGTTAAAGGTTATTGGAAGAAGGTGGAAAAATGGGACTAAAGAAATCATCAGCTATGATCGAATGCCAAAGCAGTCTCGATGGACCAAATGGCCTAATTCTGTTCCATTCAATAAAGTGAAGGCTATTTTCAATACCATCCCCAGTAGCCAATTTGTGCAGAGCTGAAGCTACGCAAGTAGTTGGAGTGATTAGATAACCTATTAAAGTAGAGAATAAATAGAGTTGTCATTCAGATCAGATATGATCTAATTTCATAGTGGAACAGGTTTAAGAGGTTGAATAACCCGCTCCCTTCCCTATATTGCTGGGAACCTGTTCCATCTAGCCAAAGTAAGCCATGTTCCAGCAACATTCTTCGTAATGTCATTTATTTTCCCCACAGATGCTGCTTGACCCACCGAGTTCCTCTAGCAGATTTTTTTGTTTTCTCATATCTCTACTCTCACAGGAACATGACAAATATCAAACGATAAATCCCCCAGATGGATTCATCCATTCAGAATTTTCATAATTTAATTAAAAAGTCTCTCATCAATTCTGCCTTTGGCCATTTGCTGGGAGCAGCTTCACAACCCCAAGTCTCTGCTCTGGCTCTAGCTTCTTGTTCTTCTGTACCTATACAAACCTCTGGTTAGGCCATTCTTAGAGTACAGTGTGCAATTCCATATCAGGAAGGATGTGGAGGCTTTGAAAAGGGTGCAGGAGAGGTTTACCAGGATGCTGCCTGGATTAGAGGGTCTGAGCTGTGAGGAAAAGTTGGACAACCTTGGGTTGTTTTCACTGGAGCGTCAAAGGCTGAGGAGAGAATTTTGAGGCCTAGTAGTCATAGGCTTCGCCATACCGCCACCCCGCCCGCCCCCCATCTCAGGGTAGACACATTAAGTACTAGAGTTCATGCATTTAAGAGAGAGGGAAAGATTTTTACGTTTACAGTGATAGGTACCTGGAATAGGTTGCTGGGGTAGTACTGGAAGCAGATATGATAGCTTTGCTTAAGGGCTGTTAAATAGACACATGACAATGCAGGGAATGAGGGAATGGAAGGATATGAATCATGTACAGGTAAAAGAGATTTAATTCAGCATCATGCTCAGGACAAATATCATGGGGCAAAGTGCTGTACTATATTCTTTGTATAGTGTGCAGTGTCAACAAATCAGTGTGGCAACAGCAATGATCATGCCGTGTAATTGCTTCTTCTTGACATTCATACTACAGTGGACAGGAATGTACTTTGCTGTCCACCACTTCAAGGAATACACCAATGGAAGGGGAGGGCCAATATTTTGAAGTGATCATTCAAGGCCACCTAATGCTCGGGAATCCCTAGTAGGGATTTTTCTGTAATGGGAATTCCTTGAAGATCAGGGGAATGTGGGGGCTAGAAAGAGCACAGAAATTCAAATAAAGGGAAAATTTAAAAATTTACTCACTTTCCAGTTCAGCAGTTCCTGCTGCAATGCAGACAATGATGGATTCCCCTTAAAACTATGACATCATTGGAATACAATTTTTTTTACTTTAACACCTTTCTTTACTTCTGCTTTTGTAGTAGTTAACGTGACTGTTGGCTTTATGGTGCCTTTCCCAACATACACGGCAGAATATTCCATTTCTTTCGTAATGGGTATGTGTAAACGCACATATGTTGCTTGTATACTGCATTTTCTTCACTTCTGCTTTGAAGGAGTTAACATGATGGGAGTGGGGAATGGTGCAAGTTATCCGTAGGTCTCAGTTCCTCGCATTTTCATCCCCATGCTTCACAATTTCGTAGAACATTACAGCACACAGTACAGTCCCTTCAGCCTTTCCTGGACATAAAGAAGTGGAAAGGCCAGTTAAAAACCTAAACCAAAAAGTTACAAATTTTCTTTAAAATTAAACTCTGAGGACATCGAGAACTCCAAGCCTGCTTTAATGATCACAGGATCGTTTCGGGCATAGCCTAGGCATCCATCAAAACTGCGCCTATTCCTTCTTATTACTGCTTCCAAATTTTGAAAGGAAGTGATCCTCACCAACCAGTCACACCTGGCCTGAAGGGCCCTCATCTGTCAAAAGCTTTAGTTTTACTTTCAAGAGCCTATCTTTATTAATAATGATCGATGACGGCTGGTTCTACGCGTGCGAAGATCAGGATGGAAGGAGAGTCCTCGGGAGCAACGGTACAATTGTTGTAGAAGCAGGTTCGGGATCTGCAGCTCCTGGAGCAGTGGGGACACGGGAACAGCCAGGATGCAGGCGCGTGGGTAGTAGGATCCTTCCTGCGTCTCCTCGTCTCTTCAGCAGTCACTCTTTTGGATTCCTCAAAATTCTTGGCTGCTCCATGGGAATGATTGAACATTATTATTATTAATACTTACTTCTGCCATTCAACAACTTAGTATTCCCTGCATATAGCTTGTCTTAAGGATGTGCAGAATCTGTATCCTTTATTATTCCCACAGGGTCACCATCATAAGGATTAGGGCGATTTGAGCCCAACTTTTGTCCTTCGTTTACCCCAGGATGTCCCAGAAGGACAGGGTTTTAGCCACGTTCTTATTATCACTTAAAATTTAAACTTGAGCCAAGCGTGTATTCTTAATCAGAGTTATGATTTGCAGCATTACTTCAGTGTTCAGTTGAAAAGTAATCCATTTAAGCCCCTTTTTTGTTTATATTAAAACCACTGATCATTCCACTGTGCAAGATATGGAATGTGGTTTAGCGTGGTTTCTTGTGTCGCACCGTTCTGTCTCAAAAGGCAATTACAGCTCTGCTCAGGTTGAACCGGCTGTGGTTCTGGGTGCAGCCAGTGTTAACATTAACTTCACAATGGATGTTGCTATAGCACGTCTAGACACCGAGCATGCGGCTGGCACGTTAGCCGCGATCTCTTGCTACGTGCTCCAAACACCATGATATTTGCATTCACTGTGAGTTCTTATCACAATAAACTACTTTATACTGGTAACTGTCACACTGTATTTGTTTTTCTTTTCATGAGCTGTATATAGTTTACACAAGTCTGCGAGGTCTCTACTTTTACCATGTTGTAGAGCATGTGAAGACTGTGAACTGAACAACTTGAAACAAAACAAAATTACTTTCTTTTCTTAAAGGTGCTTAGATTCCTACAGTGACTTTTATCTCGCACTACAAACT
Source organism: Mobula hypostoma (assembly GCF_963921235.1). Taxonomy (NCBI): domain Eukaryota; kingdom Metazoa; phylum Chordata; class Chondrichthyes; order Myliobatiformes; family Myliobatidae; genus Mobula; species Mobula hypostoma. The sequence goes on along the minus strand of NC_086101.1, from coordinate 166,724,755 downwards.
GAGGAAGTGTTCAACACCCACCACGGCAATTACTGCATAAAAATTCCAGTGGTATTATTAATGTCACCCATAGCAGAAATAGAATGTATATTGGCAGGAGATTCTTGTTAATTTTTTTTTGATGATAAGTTCCTCTCTATATTTACAGTGGAATTTCCCTCCACATGCTTAGTGAACTACAGCCGTGATTCCAGGCAACCTACTGTTTAGGTTTCAAATTTTATACGGATTCTGATTCAAGATCAGAAGCAATTTGCCTCTTTGTGATTAATGGGTGAATGTGTTGAAGAGGTGTATTTTCTTTATCGTCCTCACTATTGCTGGTTTTTCCACGTTGCTCCTGTGACATTGCTATTGATTAGGGCAGGTACACCCTGTCAAATTCTGCAAGGTGCATGTGAAGAGAACAATATAGCTACACTCAGCAGCCACTTTATAAGGTAACTTCTATAGCACAGCGTAGCATTCTGCAACACATCGCTTCACAGTACCAGCGACCCGGGTTCAATTCCCACTGCTGTCTGAAAGGAGTTTGTCTGTTCTCTCCGTGACCGTGTGGATTTCTTCCAGGCACTCTGGTTTCCTCCCACAGTCCAAAGACGTACTAGTTGGTAGGTTAATTGGTCACTGTAAATTGCCCTGTTATTAGGCTGGGGTTAAATGGAGGACTGCTGGGTGGCGCGGATTGAAGGGCCCGAAGGGCCTGTTTCGCAAAAAAAATAAATGAATAGAAAATTTAGGAGTCAGAGCTCACCTGATTCATTTACAAATGCATGCAGAACTTCACTCTGCATGGCATTTTAGCTGATTAATGTAATCAGTGTGACTGACTGGTTCCCTGTGTACAAACACAGGAAGCAACAACATCAACTAAAGTAAAAGAGTACAGGGGCCTGAAGACATCCACTGAACGTTTTAGGAACAGCTTCTTCCCCATCACCATCACGTTTCTGAATGAACCCATGAACCCATGAACCCATGAACATTATATCACCATTTTGATCTCCTTTTATACTTAGCTTTTTTATATATATATATTTCTTATTGTAACAGTAACAGAGCAATTTTTTAATGCATTACACTGTATGGCTGCCGTAAAACAACAAATTTCACAACATACATCAGAGATAATAAACCCAATTTTGGTTATGATTCTGTTCATTTTCCCAGACGGTCTTACAGCATATTGTGTCAATAAAGAGTAATGCCTTGCTTGATCTTCTGCTATGAAGATTGTATCCATTTTTGCATATGCTGAATAAAGTCAAATGCAAATAAGCTGTAATGACAGGGGTCGTAATAATAAAAAAAAACTCATTTAAAGAAAACATTGCAAAACAGGAGCCTAATCTCAACCATTCCAACTGCGAGAGGCAGGTATCTAAAGACAGATCAATACTGTTCTGGAATGGTGGTGTAACATTTTCATAGCAAATTCCTCTCTGTGCTATTTTAAAGCAGGTATGAAAATTAGGTGCAAACATATTTTTTTCTTAATTTCCACAAAGAAGAATCTGCTACAAGCCTGATTTATAACTTCTAGCCAAATAAAGGTTTATTAGGTTTGCTTTGTTACACATGTTTTTTTAGGTACTTAAGATTCTTCTGAATCAGTGGAATAGCCAACGGATGTGTAAGTAGATTTGGCAGGATGGTTCTATTACTAGACAAGTTGCAATTTTATATTGTATGAAACATTTAACATTACTTTTATAAACAAATCAATTTCTGTGGCCTTTCGTTCATTGTACATTTAAGACTGTAATATTCATACACAGATGGATAAATCTCATGTACACACCACTATTGGTGTGTACCTGCTTTACACAGCACCGTAAGTAACAAGTGTAATTGACTTGTGAATAGCCAGTGTATGCAGGTATGTTTTTCCTTTTTCTTACGTGATGGTTCTTTTGTGAGGGAGATAGTGGATGGAATCAAAATCTGAATCTGTGAAGGTCCGGTCCGTGAAGTCCGCATTCCGGTTCACGGTCCGGTCATTCGACCCTTGCTCCAGGTTTTCCTGTCTACCCTGTTTCTGTTTCTGTTGAGCACTAATTGAGGCAGCTGATTCTCGTTGAGGCTGGCTGCATAAATACCTCCAGAAACCAAGGCATGGCACCTGAATTGTTCTTGTCCTTACTCCTTGTATCCCTTCCCTGCCTTCTGTTTCCTCGCCTGGAGCCTAGCCTAGCCTAGCCTAGCCTAGCCTAGCCTAGCTTGTCTTGTCTTGTCAGTAACTCTTGCCTTGCCTGAAGTTCTTGTCTCGCCTTGCATTGCCTGAAGCCTTGCCTTGTCTTGCTGGTAACTCTCGCCTCGTCTTGCCTGAAGTTTATCTTGGAGCCACCCTGTACCTAGCTCCCTTCCTGTCCTATGCCTCCGTTGGGTAAGTCAGGCCAGATTGCCGTTACCCTGCGGTTGGTTCTGTCCCTTCCTGTCCCTTGCCTCCGTTGGGTAAGCTAGGCCAGATTGCCGTTACCCTGCGGTGAGTCCTGTCCCTTCCTGTCCCTTGCTTCCGTCAGGTGGAGATCTGTGTCCTGCTCAGGAGTACCTCACCCTGCTCAGGAGTACCTCACCCTGCCCAGGAGGAGTTTCAAGACCCCAAGTCTTTGGTCTCCAGCCTCGCCCCAAGTCTCAAGCCTGAAGACTCCAGCCTCGTCCTGCCTGCCACCCAAGTCACGTCCTTGCCTAGTTCTGGGGTCGGAGCCAGAAGCAAGACCCAGGTTCTGGGTCCTTGTTCAGTCTCTGGCTCGGAGTCCAAGCCCTGGCTCCTAGCTCCCTAGTTCTGTCCTGTTCTGGGTTCCCAATTTTTGTGTCCATGTCCTAGCCCTCACCCTGTATCCTAGTCCTGTCCCTAGTACTTCAGTGTCTGTGTCTTGCACTTGGGCCCGTTCCCATCCGCCACCGTATGACAGAATCAAGTTTATTATTACTGATATATGTATGTTGTAAAATTTGTTCTTTTGCAGCAGCAGTACAGTGCAGGACATAAAAAATTACTGTGACATAAAATAGATAATTACTATAAAAGATGAATAATGAGGTGGTATTTATGGGGTCATGGAGCATTGAGAAATCTGATGGAGGAGAAGGAAGCCATTGTTAAAACATTGAGTATAGATCTTCATTCTTCCTGTATTTCCTCCCTAGCTGGAAGTAACACAAAAGGGACATATCCCGACTGTTGCGTGTCTTTAATGATGTGTGCTGCCTCCTTGAGACATACCTTTTGAAGATGGGAGACTGGTGTAGGAGGCAGGGCTTCAGGTTCCTGGACCATTGGGGCCTCTTCTGGGGGAGGTACAACCTGTACAAAAAGGACGGGCTACACCTGAACACAAAGGGGTCCAATATCCTAGCAGGCAGGTTTAATAGAGCTGTTCGGGAGGGTTTAAACTAATTTGGCAGGGGGATGGGAACCAGAGTGATAGGGCTGAGGAAGGGGAAAACAAAAATTATTCAAAGATTGCGTGCAACAGAGATTATAGAAAGGGATGGCAGGAGATGAGGCATAATCACAGCCAGTGGGATGAGTTACAGGGCAATAGAGACATGGTGCTTTTAAAACAGAAAGCAACAAATACTGGACTGAAAGTGTTGTATTTGAATAAACTCAGCATAATGAATAAAATGGACACTCTTGAAATTCAGCTACAGATTGACAAGTATGGCATTGTAGCCATCTCTGAAACTTGGCTAAAGGATGGCTGCCATTGGGAGCTGAATGTCCAAGGATATACAGTGTATCGGAAAGATAGGTTAGTAGGCAGAGGGGGTGGTGTGGCCCTGTGTATAAGAAATAATATAAAATCATTAGAAAGGGATGACATAGGATTGGAAGGTGTAGAGTCTCTATGAAATGACGAGGGTAAAAGGACCCTAATGGCAGTTGTATACAGGCCTCCAAACAGCAACCGGGATATGGATTACAAATTTCAAAATTTCAACAGGAGATAGAAAAGGCATGTCAGTAGGGCAATGTCATGATAATCGTTGGGGATTTTAACATGAAAGTGGATTGGGAAAACCAGGCCAGTACTGGACCTCAAGAGAGAGAATTTGTTGAATGTCTAAGGGATGGCTTTTTAGAACAGCTTGTTGTTGAGCCTACTAGGGGATTGACTGTGCTGGATTGGGTGCTGTGCAATGATCCGGTGATAATAAGGGAGCTAAAGCTTAAAGAACCCAGTGATCACAATACGATCAAGTTCACTTTGAAATTTGAGAAGGAGAAACCAAATTCCAATGTGCCGGTATTTCAGTGGAATAAAGGAAATTACAATGGCATGAGAAGGGAACTGGCCAAGGGTAACTGTAAAGGGACGTTTGCAGGAAGGACAGTAGAGCAGCAATGGCTGGAGCCTCTGCGAAAAGTGAGGGAAGTGCAAGACAGATATATTCCAAATAAGAAGAAATTTTCGATGGAAGAAGGACACTACCGTGGCTGACAAATGAAGTCAGAGCCAAAGTAAAACCAAAAGAGAGGGCTTGCAAGGAATCCAAAGCTAGTAGGAAGATTGAGGTTTGGGAAATTTTTTAAAACTTGCAGAAGAAAACTTTGAAGGTCATTAGGAAGGAAAATATGAATTATGAAAGAAAGCTGGCAACTGATATCAAAGAAGTATTAAAAGCTTTTTTTTTAAGTATATAAAGGGTAAAAGAAAGTTGAGGGTAGATATAGGAACTGGAGATATTGTAATGAGAGACGCAGAGATGGCAGAGGAACGGAATGTGTACAGGTATATGGCATCAGTCTTCACAGTGGAAGACGTCTGCACTGTACCGGACATTCAGGAATGTCAGGGAAGTGAGGGAGGAGGCAAACATGAGAATGGCTTTGCTCTTCTCTGGCAATGCATCAGTGTCTGTGTATTCACTGACCTTAAAGAGAAGAAATGAACTGCAGCATACTGCTGAAGAAGAGCTGCTTTATAAGACAGGTGCAAGCATTCACCATTTGCTTGGTGTGGTTAGTGGAAAGATATAGATCTTTTCTTCTTCTTAGGAATGAACAGCTTCCATTCCTGCCACATAAATTCGGAGGCAGCTGATGAAGCCAGTATTAAGATCGGGATTTGATTCTCACCATTCTCTGTAGGAATTTGTGCGCCCTCCATGTGACCGCATGGGCTTCCTCTGGGTTCTTCCACTTACGTGCGTTGTGAACGTGCTATGTTGACAATGGAGATGTAGCCACACTTGTGGGCTGCTCAGCAGAGTCTTTGCAGATTTGATTTGACGTATTTCATTGCATGTTTCAATGTACATGTGACAAATAAATCTAATCTCTAATTGTGGCAGTAGTTGCCTGAATGGATGGACAGCTGAGTAGTTTGTGAAGTTCTTTCTTTCATGCTAAACTTCTATGTTCTCCCAGTGTACAGACCTGAGGTTGTCAGTTCCATCCCCAATACTCCTCTACTTTGAGCAGTCTAGACCAGAGATCGCTAAGAGTCGATGGGGCTATTGCAAAATTCCAGGGAGATTTGAAGAGCATCCTTCAACGCTTTCCTCTGTCCACCTGACCAATATCTTCCCACGAAGCAGCTTGGAATACAATAACTGCTTCAGGATACTCAGATTTATCAAGTAAAGTACCTTGCCAATCAGCAGGGAAGTTAACAGGGAGAAGACTATTCAAAAGCGACACCGCATGCCTGCCTTAATTTTCCTTTTACGATTATGAATACTGGGGGCTCAGACTACCAAAATCAGGATGCGACCTTAGTTACAAATGCTCAAAATTGCTCTCGGCCTAGCAATCTAGATAGGCCCAAAATTAAACCTTAAGTTCACTTGAATACTCTGGGCTATTTCCTTTTGAGCAAATTGTGATAAATGAAAGTAAATTCGTCTCTGTCTTTCTTGTGACAGCCGTGGAATAAGCTGGAATACAAGCAATTAGTGAAGAATTTTTAAGTAGAGTCACCCTTAAGTCTGTTCTGCTCAATGGAATCCTGTCTCACTGAGGAAACCTTAGGTGGATTTTATGTCCTACATTTTACAGATATAAAGGATCTAATATCAGTTTTCAGTGACCATGGGAATAGTTGAAAATTAACCTGCTCCAGCAGCAAATCAGATGTACTTCAGGAATCCTTAGTAACCAGAAAAACAGCTGCACAAATTAGACCTCCTTGTTCTCAGTTTGTGCCTCTAATATGCACATATTTTCAATTCCTACATTATTAACAGAAATTTAGTAAATGGATTTGTGGTCGCTGTTTTTAATAAAATATCTGGCAATCATTTAAACTCATTAGCAAACTGTTAATTTCAAACCATAAACAGTTTGTTCTTCTCTTCTCATGTCTCCCTTTTCTCTTCAAGGTGGCAGGGGTCCTGTCGGAGTCCATGGACTGCAGCTCAGCTCTAAATACAGTTCTCCACGGGTGGTGGGTGACTCGCTGCGCGACCTGGCATTCCGATTCCGCCAGGTGCAGCCTCGAAGACATGTGCCTTCGGGATGTGGCCCCGTGGACGACCCAACCCGGGTCCTCGCCGATGTGGCCAACTGGAGCATCATGGGAGATTGAAACATCGAGACAACAGGTGGTGTGCCCTGCTTCTGGAAGGCCCCTGCACTCCCTCTCACTCTCTCGCTCTCGATGGTGAGCGAGAGTCTGGTGGTCCTCGAGTCAGGGAACTCGGACAAGCGATACAGCAGGTTGTAAGAACAAAACAGCGAGCTTCTGGTCTCCCCGCTCATTGTTGCAGGAGCGAAATCTCTCTTTTCCTCACTAGGGAGAGAGAGCCTTGCTGGGATGTCAAGTTATTGGGATGGACAGTAATTTTTGATGGACTCTAGATCATGGTCTCATGGTGGGGTGGGCTTTGCTATTGCTTGCACGGTGGGTGATGGGGGGCGGTCGATGCTTTTGCTGGAGCAAGAGGCGGGAGGGGCAGGGGAGGGTTGATGATTTTGCTGTTGATTGTGTGTGGGAGGGGGAGGGGGCCTTTGAGAGTTCTAACGTTTCTGTTATTCATTCTTTGGGTTCTTATCTGTTTCGTGGATGTCTGTGAAGAGTAAGAATTTCAGATTGCATACTGTTTACATCCTTTGATATCAAATTGAACCATTTGATTTGAATCTTTAAATGTAGGTGTAATACCGTCTTATTTTAAGATAAAGTCTTTGGACATTCTGAAGACACAGCAGAAAATATTAGAAAAAGTCAGTCAGCAGGTCAGGCAACAACTATGGAGAAACAAAAACTGAGCTACTGCTGTAGGTCGATGATCTCCTACCAGATAAAGTATAGTCTGAACTTCACCTGCAAGGAGCCCTGGGTGGTTTACTTCCCAGCTTGTCCTCTGAGACACCCTCAGAGCAATTCTACAAACGTATCCTCTGACACACCCTCAGACAATTCTACAAACCTGCACAAGCCACAAATGGGACTTGGAATAGTGAGAGCACCACCACTTACAAAATGAGACCATCAGTAAAGAGCGATTAGTAATTGAAATCCCTTGTTATATTAACCTTCCAGTGACCTGTTACAATAGCTGCACACTCCAACTAAACCAAGGGTATACTCTGATAATTGATTTCACTTTACCCTGCAGCCCATATAACATTAGATGAATATTTTCTCAGTGAAAGTTACTTTGCAGTACCTCAAGTCCCTGGGCTTTCTAAATCCTCTGGAACTGCCAAAGCAGGCAATAGCCTAAAACCCATATTACCAAGGCAAAGCCAGCAGAGCGTAGGTTAGCAAGTTTCACTGACAGATATACAAGCCCATTGATTGGAACTTGTAGTATTTTGGGTTTGAAATAATAACATTGAGTCTGACTATCCTCCATAATGGAAAGACTAGCAGACCTGCCAATCCCTTTCAGACAAAGCCTCAGTATATTTGGAAATATTGCAGCATTAAAACCAGGCTGGATAACAGCTCCTTTCCCCAGGCTGTTATATTTGTTAACACCCTGTTGGCACCCAGTACACATGAACACCCTGTCTGAACGCCTTGCCGTACACCAGAACCACGCGCCCCCACTCCGCAACTCACTGACACACTCTCATCCTGCAATTTTCATCTTTTAATGCTGCTGTTCCACACATTTATGTGATTGTTTGTTTTATTATAATAGCGCCAGTAGCAGACACTGTGTTACATACCCTCGGTGCCACTTCATTACATACCTCCTGTACCTAATAAAGTGGCCACTAGGTGTATGTCCATGGTATTCTGCTGCTGTAGCCCATCCACTTCAAGCTTTGACTTGCTGTGTATTCAGAGATGCTCTTCTGCATGGCATCATTGTAATTCATGGTTATTTCAGTTTCAGTAGCCTTCCCGTCCTCTTGAACCAGTCTGGCCACTCTCCTCTGACCTCACTCATTAACAAGGCGTGATATAATGGAAGTTTTCAGTATTTATTGAGTCATATCATATTAATGAGAGCCAAATGTTGGTTTTGTAGCTACTCAAGTTTTACAAGATTTGGTAAGCAATAAGAACTTGGGTTTGGCTAGGACTAGATGGACCGTAGGGCCTGTTTCTGTGCTGTAACACTCTGTGACTCCATCGCTCTTGGGAATTACATCAATGGGTAGCAAGGGGCTGAGACTTCACTTTAGCTCAAGCAGCATCTGATGAAACCATGATCCGACACAGGAATGCTAAGTGCAGGATATTACAACATCTGATGTGTGCACTTGCTGATGTGAGGGAAAAAAGTCAAGGGAGGGAAACATATCCTTTATGGGAGCTTTATAGGTCCCATTGGGCTAACTTGGCGCTTAACGAGAGATAAATGAGACATTGCTTCGGAGTAAACGCATGCTGACTTGCAGAAGGTTTTGGGATCACGGTCGGCTGTATCTAGCACAACTCAGAGATAGCTTTGAACATGCCTTTTATCATCTATGGCTGAAGTTCTTGCTATGGTATTGTGTGTTGCAGTGGTCTCGTGATGCATGTTCTGCCAAAATGCATAGCTATGTTTTGGATGAGGGTCTTTAACTTGTTCCCACCCTTGCACACAGTCTGGCCAGAGATCTCCTCCTCTGTAATCCTGCAGTGCACCTGACCTGGGTAAGCATGGGGCAGTGAAATACTTCCACGGGCCACCAAGGAAAGGAAAATGATCCTCTGAAGTTAAAGCTGAATTATATGCAATATGGCTTTTGTATCCAGTATTTTTAAATGGACTACTATTTTGTATTTAAATAAACTTCTTAAATTTTGACTTTCCCTGTCCTCTCTAATGTAATAAATCTTGACTACCTTGGGATCGGAGACCTTAACTCTACTGGTTTTAAAATAGTTTTGGAAAAAGGTAGCACAGGCCACAAGTTAAAGACCTAAATTGGGCAAGGCTCACTTTGCCACTGTTAGACAAGAGCTTGGAAAGGTTGACTGGGGGGAAACTGTTAGAGGTATGAGGTGGGGGGGGGGGGAGTGGAATAAGGCAATTGGAAAGCTATACAAAGTAACATAGGGAGAGCTCAGGACCAACACAATGCTGTTGGAGTGAAAAGAAAAGCAAATGAGGAGGGATAATGAAGCTGCAGTTAGGAAAAGCGAGGCATATATCAGGTATAGGCAGCTGGGATAAAGCAAATCCATTGAGGAGTACAAGGTATGAAGAAGTGCACTTCAGAAGGAGATTGAAAGTGGACACAAAATATCCTTAGCGAGGAAAATCCCACTGGAAGGCAGGTAATAGTGCGCCTTAATTTAAAAGGACCACAAGAACAACCCAAAGAACTACAGGCCAGTGAGGCAAATGTCAGTAGTGGAGATCCAATCACAAACAAGAGAAAATCTGCAGGTGCTGGAAATCTGAGCAACACGCACAAAATGCTGGAGAAACTCAGCAGGACAGGCAGCATCTACGGAAAAGAGTACAGTCAACATTTCAGGCTGAAACCCTTCGGCAGGACTGGAGAAAAAAAGATGAGGAGTAGATTTTAAAGGTGGGGGGGAAAGGGGAGAGAGAGAAACACAAGCTGATAAGCGAATCTGGGAGGGGGAGGGATGAAGTAAAGAGCTCAGAAGTTGATTGGTGAAAGAGACAGAAGGCCATGGAAGGAAGAAAAGAGGGGGAGGAGATGGGGGGGCAAGGAGATAAGGTGAGAGAGGGAAATGGGGAAGGGGGGGCGGGGTGCCTTACCGGAATCTATGTACATGCCATCAGGTTGGAGGCTACCCAAACGGAATATAAGGTGTTGCTCCTCCAACCTAAATGTGACCTCATCACGACAGTGGAGGAGACCATGGGCGGACATATTGGAATGGGAATGGGAAGTGGAATTAAAATGGGTGGCCATTGCGAGGTCACGCTTTTTCTGGCAGATTTTACTAAAGTTACTAAAGAGGATTCTGGGAGACAAGATCTATCTCCATTTGGAAAGGCAAGGACTAATTAAGGATTATCAGCATGGGCTGTGTAAGGGAAATTGGTGTCTCACAAATTTGAGTTATTTTGAGAGGTGGGGGTAGTAGAAGTTTTCTACATGGACTTGCAACAAGGTTCTGCATGACAGGCTGGTACAAAAGAACCCAACTGATCCAGGGTTAACATGAGAGATTCTGCAGATACTGGAAATCCAGCACAACACACCCAAAATGCTGGAGGAACTCAACAGGTCAGGCAGCATCTAGGGAAGTAAAAAAAACAGTCGATGTTTTGGGCCAAGACCCATCACCAGGACTGGACAGGAAGGGGGAAAGTGCCAGAAAAAGAAGGTGGGGGTGAGTGGGAGGAGTACAAGCAAGAAGGTGATAATGGTGCCAGGTGGGTGGGGGAGGGGTTATGAAGTAAGAAGCTGGGAGGTGATAGGTGGAATAGGTACAGGGCTGGAGAAGAAGGAATCCGATGGGGGAGGAAATGGACCATAGGAGAAAGGGAAGGAGGAGGGGTACCAGGAGGAGGTGATAGGCAGGTGGGAAGAGACTAGGTGGGGGTGGAGGGCAGAGTGGGGAATTGAAGGTGAGGGAAGGGGCTGGGGAAAGTTACTGAAAGGTGGATAAAGCGAAGTTTATGCCATCAGGTTGCAGGCTACCTAGATGGAACATAAGGTGTTGCTCCTCCAGCCTGAGGGTGGCCTCATCATAAAAGAAGGGGAGGCCATGGACCGATATGTTGGAATGGGAATGTGGTTTGGAGTTTAAGTGGTCGGCCACCGGGAAATCCTGCTTGTTGCAGATGGAGCAAAGGCATGATCGACAAGGCATAACCCAATCTATGTCAGCTTTCTCCAGTGTAGAGGAGACCGCATCAGGAGGACTGAGTACAGTAAACAACCCCAACAGATTTGCAGGTGGTGTTGTCTCACCTGGAAGGACTGTTTGGGGTCCTGAATGGAGGTCAGGGAGGTGGTGAATGGGCAGGTGTAGGGTAAGTGGGGAGGGATGAATGGACAAGAGAATCGTGGAGGGAGCAATCCCGGTGGAAAGGAAAGAGTGGCGGGGGGAAGGTAAAGATGTGTTTGGTGGTAGGCTCTCATTGAAGATGGCTGAAGTTGTGGAGAATGAGGCACTGGATGTGGAATCTCATGGGGAGTTAGGTGAGGACAAGAGGAACTATATCACTGTTAAGGCAGCAGGAAGATGGGGTGAGCACAGATGTCCAGGAAATAGAGGAGATGCAGGTGATGGCAGCATCAACGGTGGAGAAAGGTAAACCCCATTCTTCAAAGAAAGAGGACATCTCTGAAGCCCTGGGAAAAAAAAACCTCATCCTGGAAACAGGTGTGGCGGAGATAAAGGAACTGAGAAAAGGGAATGGCAGTGTTGTAGGAGACAGGGTGGGAAGAAATATAGTCAAGATAACCGCAGGAGAGGGTAGGTTTATAAAAGATATGGGTAGACATTTTGTCTCCAGAGGTGGAGACAGAGAGATCAGAAAAGGGGAGTGAGGTGCTAGAAATGGGCCGAGTGAGTTTAAGGGCAGGGTGGAAGTTGGACGCAAAGTTTATGGAATTAGCAAGCTCAGCATGGGTGCAGGAAGCAGCAACAATGCAGTCATCTACGTAGCGGAGGAGTTGGGGAGCATAACCAGGGGATCCAGGGTGAGCTGGTCAATTGCGTCCGAAATTGGTTTGGTGGTAGAAGTCAGAGGGTGGTGGGGAAAGCTTGTTTATTAGATTGGAGGCCTGTGATTTGTCATGTACGGGTACATTAACAATTTGGATGAGAATCTAGATGGCAAATTGTGAATGACACCAAAATGTAGAATGAAGAAGCCTGCCTAAGATAAAACAGGATGGAGATCAACTGGTGAAGTTAAACCAGTGCAGAACATACACAGCGAATGCCTGGTATGGGAACTGTACTTCCCTCAATTGTAGGACTCTGCAGGGAGTGGTGCGGACAGCCCAGTGCACCTGTAGTTGTGAACTTCCCATTATTCAGGACATTTACAAAGACAGGTGTGTAAAAAAGACCTGAAGGATCATTGGGGACCAGAGTCACCCCAACCACAAACTCTTCCAGCTGCTACCATCCGGGAAATGGTACCGTAGCAAAAAAGCCAGGACCAACAGGCTCCGGGACAGCTTCTTCCACCAGGCTATCAGACTGATCAACTCACGCTGATACAATTGTATTTCTAGATTATATTGACTGTCCTGTTGTACATTCTGTTTGTTATAAATTACTATAAGTTGCACATTGCACATTTAGACGCAGATGTAACGTAAGGACTTTTTTACTCCTCATGTATATGAAGGATGTAAGTAATAAAGTCAATTCAGTTTAATTCAATTCAATTGGGAAAGAGGGTAATAGAAATTCAGATGGAATTTAATATAAATAAATATGAAATGATGGATTTTGTGAAGTTAAACCAGGGCAGGACAAACACAGAGAGTAACTAGGGTCTGGGAGTGTTATAAATCAGACAGACCTAGGAGTACAGGTACATTGTGGTAAAGAAGATATCTAGCATGTTTTCCTTCCTCAGAATGGGGCAAGAGTTAGTACATCATTTTACAACTGCACAAGAAGTTGGTGAGATGGCATCTGGAATTTTGAGTGCCTTTTCTGGTTGCTATACTATAGAAAGGGCGTCATTGAACTAGAGATGGTGTAGTAAGGATTCACAGGACTGGAGGGCTTGAATTATAAGGAGAGGCTGAATTGTTTTCCCTGAAACCGAGGAGACTGAGGAGTGAGCTCATGGAGGTTTATAAAACCATGAGGAGCACAGCCAAAGCAGGTGGTCACAGTCTCTTCCCCAGGGTCAGGGATTCTAAAACTGGAGGTCATGGGTTTGAGGTGAGACGGGAACCTGGGGGAGGGGGGGGTGAGTTATTCTCATAGCAGATAGTAGGTAAGTGGAGAGAGCTGCCGGAGGAAGAAGTGGAGCTGAGTGCAATTACTCAGTATAAAGGATGTATGGACAGGCACATGGATAGGATGGGTTCAGAAGCATATGTGCCGAATGCAGGCAAACGGGGCCAGAAAGGCATCTTGGTTGGCATGGCTGATTTGGGCTGTAGACCCTGTTTTTATGCTGTATATCTCTACGACCGCTCTATATCCACAGCCTTTGTTCACCGTGTACTGCTCATACATTTTAGGAAAGGTTAACTCTGTTGCATTATCTGGGATCTGCCTAACTACCTGCTGGAAGCTTGACCACCCCCCCACCCCCAAAGGAGTGTGTGTAAAGGAATCTGGTGCAGCTGCAGGTTTCAAGAAGATGCCATCTGTGAGTTAAAATGGAGCTGTTTTCTTTCGGTAGGTAAAAACACACCATTTCCATTGTTGTAGAGAGGTGTATAGTCTACAACGAATTCCTCTGTTCACTGAGAAAACTGTTATTTCAGGAAGCAGCTGTAAGGAGGAGTTGCGTTGCTCTGGAACTGAAGATCACCTTCTCGAGTCTGCAGGAACATGGGGTGGAAGAGGTCAATGATGTGAAAGACATCAGGGAATCTGAGTGCAGATGAGAAAAGAATTGGAGTGGTGAGATTACACTATTTGCAAGAAGCCGAGGGGTGGGGGATAAGGGTGTATGTATCCATAAGTGAAATTACTCATTGCTGAGGAGCCAGAAAAAAAATTGTGGCTTTAAATGGAGTAACCTCCCACAGGACATCTGAGTGACTGAGTTCCAGATCCCACGCTTGCCATTGTAAGTTTGATTTATTGCAGACCTTCAAGAGGCAGAATGTCAATTTCTAGAATGCTGGAGAGAAATGTAGACTTATCCTAGGCCTTCGAAAGGGAGCAGGCTGAGGTTGGCACTTTGACTTATCAGGTGAGGCTCAGTGGGAGCATATGTGCCCCTGCTTCAAGTGCCATTCCAAATACGCGACGTCAGAGGTAAAGATGATACAGAGAGAGTGTTGGAGGTGCTGACTTTTGGGTTAGCTATTAAGCTAAGGTCCCACCTGCTCTTTCAGGAGGATGTAAAAGTTCCCTGGCATTACGTTGAAGAGCCTGGCATTTATCTGTGTTGTCCTTGCAAATGTTTACCCCTCAATCTACATCACTGAAACTGATCATTGCTCATTACTGAATTGGTGTTTATGGGAGCTTAACGTCAGCAAATGGCTCCCATGTCTTAGATTACTGTGGTAATTACTGTTCAAAAGTATTTCAGTAAAGTGTCCTGGAATATCCTGAAACTGCTACAGAGATGAAAATTTATTTCTTTGTATCAAAAATAACTGATTTACATAGGAATATAAATGGTCAATTCACCTCTTCTAGCCCAAGCCTTTTCGTAGCATCTTGGTAACTGTGACAATAATAAACCAATTCCAATTCTAGCCTGAATTCAGCAGGCAGTTAATTATATCTATCCACCTAACTTGGTTACATATTCATTTTGCCTAATTAAAAAATATCAATCACAGTTTTGAAATGATCAGTTCAGCAGTGTTTTGAGGGATAGAGTTTCTCCTTCACCTTGTGAAGTAATGCTCTCTGATACCATTTGCTCTGCACTCGCTCTTGTCAGTCCTTTGACGTTCCTAAGCATTTCAGTTAGTTCACCTCATGATCTTTCTTCAAGAATATACCGGCCTGCAGTCTACTCGACATAACTCTTAACTTATTCCTTTTGTATCATTCCGCAGGATCTGTGCTGTGTCCTCCCAAGGTCCATGTACCCTTTCTGGATGCCCTAGAATTACTCTCAGTGCTCCAGGAGTGGTCAAACCAGAGCTTTGTATGGGTGCAACATAACCGCTGCTCTCTTCATAATTGCAGTGTTCTAGATAATAAGGACAACACTGCATTAATGTTTATTAATATTTATTTCTATCCATGTCATTCTAAAAATCAAAGCAGTTTTGAACCCCCACTGCTGCAAGGTTTTCACAACTTTGAAACTGGTCCATTCAATCTTTTTTTCTGCAAAGCTGATGGCCTCACTTTTAAATATCAATTTTCCATAGATTTATCCATTTGCTTAATTCAACACTAACCGTCTGTAATTTAAAGCTTTTAGCTACACTAAGTACAATACTGATTTTGGTGTCACAGGCAAGCTGGAAAACATTATATTATATTTCATTATCTCATATTATTTTCCATATTTCTGAGAATCTAGAAGGAAGTCATCCAGTCTATCAAGTCTTCTCCAAACTTCCGCATCAATCCCATTCTCCCTCTTATCTTCCTGTAGCCTATTCTCATTTCATTGCAATATATTCCTCCCTAAGTCACCTGTCATCTACTTACACAAGGCACAATTTACAGTCACCCCTTAGCCAAACAACTCAGCACAACTAGGTTGCTTGTAAATGTTCTAAACAGTGTAAATCCAACACAGATTCTTCGGGATCGTTCTAGTTGCCATCCAGACTACTTAAGTACACGCTCACTACTTGTCACCTTACTGCTCAATTAATTTCCTAGCAAGGTCAATAATTTATTTTCGTTCCCAATTAATGAACAGATTATCATGGAGAATGATATCAATTGCTAGAAATAACATGATAGTGTAAAACTATTACAGTCACAGAAACCTGGGTTTGGTTCGCTCCAGTGTCTGTAAGAAGCTTGCATGTTCTTCCTGTGATTGTGTGGGTTTCCTCCGGGTGTGCAGGTTTCCTCCCAATTTCCAAAGACGTACGAGTTAGCAGTCTAATTGGTTACATATGTATAATAGGGGAGTGTGAGCTGGTTGGGCCTGTTATCGTGCTGTATCTCTGAATAAAACCATTTTACTTCCCTGTCTTCCAGTCTGTTTTGTCAAGTGTCTGGTTTTGTCAGAAGTATCCTTTACAAAGCCATCACCGATCTTTCATATCCATCTGATCATTCTGATTATAAGCGTAAGCGTAATAATGATAGCAATCGATGGAATACCTCTTCCACATGATCAAGGGGAAACTTTCCCTTTCACCATACCCTTGCATGTAACAGAAATTAAAGGTCACTGTTTTAATTTGGTTTAATAATACGTTAGGTGTTGCAAATCCAAGTATGCTTGCAAGTCGACTTTTTTTTAAAAGGCTGCCACTTGCGTGCTTGAGTCACCTTGTCAGAATGGGCAAATTATTTGACACTACTGGGTGAAGTATCCTTCAGGTCCACATAGAATCCAGTAGGATGTCTGATTTTCTATCCCATGCCTACTGTCATGAAGGTTCCTTACATGAAGAGATACTGGGTAAATCTGGTCTTTCTTATTGATTCTTAGTTCCTTTCAAACCTCTTAGTAATTCTGCGCCACCAAATGAGAATCCAGAGTAGCTTACATGAATTCTGTTTAAACAAACTATTCAGCTCTGAATCTCCGTACACCACTGTGACAAATATCCTTGCAACAATACTAATGAATATTGTTCCATTAATTAGTTGAATAGAAGGGAAATGAAAGGACCTTTTGGCCATATGATTTAAGAATGTTTCCTCAGCACCAGTAAGGTAATGTGCCAGTGGCTGGAAGCAGACTCCAATGAGTGAATCTCCAAGAAGGAATTTGTAAATTCACAGTGAAGAACAAATATAAGGCTGTTTAAAATCATAACATTAGTATTCTCATTCTTGAATCATTCTCTAGATTATTAGTGCAATTTACAAACAATGTAATAGGGGGAAACGGGGTGGGTTTCCTCTGCATTGTATGTGAGACAACATTTGAAGCATAATTTCAAGGGAAGTTTCAGTTCACCACAACTAATTAATCCACTTGTCCACTCTTTATGGAGAATAGCTGAATAAATAAAGCGAAAGTAAAATGATTCAGAAAATAAGATAGGAAAGAAACAAAGGAACTGATAGGGAATAGATTTCAACTGCAATCTGCCACCAGCCTTCCGTGAACCTTTCCATTTAGAGCAATGTTAAAGTGGAAACGATACACCGAGTGGCCACTTTATTAGGTACATCTATACACCATCTCATTAACATAGAAACATAGAAAATAGGTGCAGGAGTAGGCCATTTGGCCCTTCGAGCCTGCACCGCCATTCAGTATGATCATGGTTGATATCCAACTCAGAACCCTGTACCAGCTTTCCCTCCATACCTCCTGATCCCTTTAGCCACAAGGGCCATATCTAACTCCCTCTTAAGTATAGCCAGTGAACTGGCCTCAACTGTTTCCTGTGGCAGAGAATTCCACAGATTCACCACTCTCTGTGTGAAGAAGTTTTTCCAAATCTCAGTCCTAAAAGGCTTTCCCTTTATCCTCAAACTATGACCCCTCGTTCTGGATGTCCCCAACATCGGGAACAATCTTCCTGCATCTAGCCTGTCCAATCCCTTTAGGATTTTATATGTTTCAATCAGATCCCCCCTCAATCTTCTAAATTCCAACGAGTATAAGCCTAGTTCATCCAGTCTTTCATCATATGAAAGTCCTGCCATCCCAGGAATCAATCTGGGGAACCTTCTTTGTACTCCCTCTATGGCAAGGATGTCTTTCCTCAGACTAGGGGACCAAAACTGCACACAATACTCCAGGTGTGGTCTCACCAAGGCCTTGTACAACTGCAGTAGTACCTCCCTGCTCCTGTACTCGAATCCTCTTGCTATAAATGCCAGCATATCATTTACCTTTTTCACCGCCTGCTGTACCTGCATGCCCACTTTCAATGACTGGTGTATAATGACACCCAGGTCTCGTTGCACCTCTCCTTTTCCTAATCGGCCACCATTCAGATAATAATCTGTTTTCCTGTTTTTGCCACCAAAGTGGATAACTTCACATTTATCCACATTAAATTGCATCTGCCATGAATTTGCCCACTCACCTATCTATCCAAGTCACCCTGCATCCTCTTAGCATCCTCCTCACAGCTAACACTGCCGCCCAGCTTCGTGTCATCCGCAAACTTGGAGATGCTGCATTTAATTCCCTCATCCAAGTCATTAATATATATTGTAAAAAACTGGGGTCCCAGCACTGAGCCTTGCGGTACCCCACTAGTCACTGCCTGCCATTCTAAAAAGGTCCCGTTTATTCCCACCCTCTGCTTCCTGTCTGCCAACCAATTCTCTATCCACATCAATACCTTACCCCCAATACCGTGTGCTTTAAGTTTGCACACTAATCTCCTGTGTGGGACCTTAATGCAAATATCTAATTATGTGACAACAACTTAATGCATAAAAGCATGCAGACATGGTCAAAAGGTTCAGTTGTTGTTCACATCATACATCAGAATGGGGAAGAAATGTGACCTAAGTAACTTTAACCATGGAACGATTGTTGGTGCCTGATGGGGTGGTTTGAGTATCTCTGAAATTGCTGATCACCTGGGATTTCCACGCAGAGCAGTCACTAGAGTTCACAGAGAAGGGTTCATAAAATTTAAAAAAAAGAGAGTGGCAGTTCTGTGGGTGAAAAAACCTTGTTAATGACAGAAGTCAGAGGAGAATGGCCAGACTGGCTGAAGCTGACTGGACCTCCTGTCCCTAATAAAGTTGCCACAGAGTGTAGATTTTAGACTCTTCTGTGGAGATAAGTGACAGTGGAACAATATTATTGGTCAATAGGAGAGATAGATATCAGCCGCTAACTTGCCATCACTTCTTTTGCTCTCTTTCAGTAAGTCAACATTCTTCCATGATATCCAAAGAGAGAAGTTTAAGATAAAACTGTGGAATTCACTTATTTCAGTGGCTGAAAGGGAGCCTAATTTCCGTTAATTGCTTGAATAGACAAAATATGAAAGACGACCTGAATGGAACTAGCAAGGGCTTCATTAGCATATAAAAAGCAGAATGGATAAAGAACGATGGAATATTTGAAGATAAAGAGATTCTTATACTTTCAGGAGCTAATGATAGAGATGCTTAATAAAACTTTTAAATTATGTTCTTTTAACTTACGGAGTTACCACTGTAACTTTCATAGAGGAAGTTGGAAAGAATGTTGGTTAAAAATGACACAAAACTAAGAGGTATTGTGAATTATATGGGAGAATGGTAATAGATTTAGAGGAGGTGTAGATATTCCCTAGCACCAGATCCCGCAGATCTCAGCTCAACTTTCCTAGTTGGGCTGAGAACATTAGAGTTGAAGAAGTTCTCTTCAACTCATTTCAGAAATTCCTCACCTCTTCCTTTATTCTAACATTACTACAACTGATGTTTAGATCATTAAAATCACCCATCACCACCATTCTATGTCTTTCTTATCTCTGTCACTTCCTTGCAGATTTGCCCTTCTTTCTCCCTCTCAGTTTTTGAAGTAAAACTCACTGAAATGTATTAAAAATTTATTGCACTGTTGTAATTTGAGCCTTTTAAGTTCTCACCTCTAACCAAAAGGATTCTGTCCTTGCTCACAAAAGACTTTCACCTGTTTCCAATCCTACAATAACTGACCAAATCGGTTCTGGCACCAGGCCTTTTCCCCTTTTCTATCTTTTCTGAAATCTTTGTACAGTTCAATATTAAGCTCCTTTTCCTCATCATCCCAAACCATCCTTCGATGACTGTCACTACATCAAATCTCCACATGGCAATTTTTGCTTGTAGCTCATCGACATTACTCACCACACTATGTGTTTCCATACAAAAATTCTAAAATTTCCAGACTTCAGTCCTCCTTGGTCACCTCCTGCCTACTATGGGAAAACTTTCATCATTGGTGCTACCTGACACCCACACTACTTTACACAACTTCTTTCCTATTTATCAACATCAATTCACAACTGCTGATAAGGCTAAGTCCTCCACAACTGCACATTTCAATACAACCAAGAGTTCCCTTTGCTATGTTGCAGAATTAAGATCAGAGTGCAGAGACAGAGGGTGGAAGGTCTCATGCTATCCATTCGAAGCAGGCTGCCGTCGGTTTATTGCGCTCACTTTCCAGAAGTGGCTGCGTGACCTTGGCTTCACTAGAAGAGAGATCAAGTTAACCAGCAGGGCTGTAGCTGAGGCAGCAGAGACAGGATCAGCATGGGTGTGGACCAACTATGTGTAACTGGGTGACCGTCGGATCTAATTCAGTATCGTTAAAAGTGTACTTAGGCATCCATCCGGATAATGCTAGAATAGTTGGCTGTGCCTTTAAGGGGAGACGGTGATGTCATTACGCACACGCAGGATAGTGGGGAGACCATTTTGTTTTCTGCTGAAGACGTGGTAGGGTGTTGGAATTGGGTTCCTCCCAGAGTGTGCTGGGCATGGTGAGGAAAGATTTCCACGAGCGAAGGAATCGACGCTGGGTAGTGTGGCTTATACAAAGTTCCTCACCATCTAAGTAAGATTGCCACTACTGTATTAGTACCATATTAGTTCTGGTACTTGTACACTGCATACGCAATTCTGTTCATACACGAGGGTGTGGATCGAAAGTCAAACTGAGATTGTAACGGCAGGAACTGGTTGTAAATTCATTCATTTTGTTTCGCGACCCTCTTCTGGCACTTAAACATCTAAAACAGATAAAGGACTTAAAACCCGAAAAAGTCTTTGTTGCCCTGAGCGTGCACTTTTCCCCAGGCTGCATATGTCCAGAGGGGCAGATAGTCAGACAGTGTATCCATCTTTTGCAAACGCTTCGGTAGTTGCATAGACACCTGAAGAGCAGACTATCTGTTGGATGGAAGCGACCAACAACTCTTATAGAGGCAGATGCCAAGTTTTTAAGCTCACTAGTGGGAGGTGGTGCTTTAGCACTGCTGGCCCGCCACCTCGAGGGAGTCTTGATCATAAGCGGGCCGAAACTCCTGAAGACAGGTGGCAGATCAACTGATGATCCCGCTGGTGATAGCACAGGACAGTTAACATCTTAGTCCACATGTATTTTCAATTCTGTATCATTTATAACTTATCTTCACACTTTCTTGTCAGTCTCTGTCCTCCTGCAGTGATTGGTACTTCCCTTACAGCTGTTTTACCAAATACCATCCACAATCATGTAAGGAAGATCGAGTCACAGCTTATGTGGGTCAAAGGTGACCTCGGACTCAGGACAGCTGGTGTTTACAGTGCATGGGGAGCAGCTTATATCGGCCACACGGGACGTGCGGTGGAGACCTGCATCAAAGAGCACAGGAGGTTTATCCGTTTGGATTACCTGGAGAAATCGATGGTAGCAGAAGATTGCAATTGCAATGGCCATAGGGTTGACTTTGACAGCACAAAACTACTGTGGCATGTCAATGGTCTTTGGGACTGCCTGGCGAAGGAAGCCATTGAAGTAAAATTAGGGGAAAAGAATTTTAACAAAGACAAAGGTCTCACTAGAATTCGATTGTAGACAAAGTGGGAGAGTGGAAACCTGATTGGATGAGCAGTAACCGATCAGGAGGGATGGATGATGGGGTAAAAATACCACCAGACGAGACATGCCCATGAAGATGGCAGAGTTTGTTATCAAAATGTCAGTTAAAACTGATATCTGTACCCGACTAGAAGCCTGAGAAGAGTTTATTTGTTTCTTATTGTCACGTGTACTGAGATAGAATGGAAAAACTTGGATATCTAATTGTGGAAATAGCATCAATATCTATCAGTGTAACACTTGTCATTTTGCTTCCTCCCATTCCATCACCATGACGAAATGGCAGTGTAAACTCGATGTACCGAATAACCTAATTCTTCTCCTGTGTTTTATGGTCTCGAACTTCACATGGCTCTCCCAGCGTTCCTCCTCTTCCCAGTTAGAAACACAAAATGAGAGCAGTGTTTTCTCTGCACTCTCATGAATCATTTGCCATTGTTGCAGAGAAGCATCAGAACTGTCATCAGTCCACCTCTGCACGTCTAACCACTTAAGATAAAACACCACTGCTGTGTGGGTGTTCTGTCTCACATTGGATAGACCCACTTCTTCTCCAGAGAACAGCAAGGCAACCAGAGCAGATATTTCTGGATGCCCTTAACAACTGCCATTTGAAGCACCCTGAAGTGAAAGGGATAAGAGAACCTATTTTCGGAACAGTCAGGCACAAAAGTCACCTTTGACCGGCAGGAGTTTGCTATTGAGTTGTTTTTCGATTCCTCCAGCTTCTTAATGCACTGAGTAAGTGAAACTCTAGTAGCTGATGGCATCTTTGGTCCTTCCTGAAGCTCAGAGCAGCCCCCTGCATTACTAATGTAGCATAGAGCAAGAGAAGAGACAGAACTTCTCATTTGATGATGTTGGTCAGCTCAGTAAGTAAAGTGACTTCCTGTTCTGGTGGTTGGAAAGTGTGTGACAAAATGATAACACTAATCAGGAAGTCTTTTTTCCAGTGAAAAAGACTGAAGGACAGTGTTATGACCACAAACTGTAGATGTGTTTGTTTTCAACCACGAGGATCTTGCTGTTTTCAATGTTTATGCATTTTTATTTTTTTGGATTCATTACAATGGTCAAAGGTCAGAGGAAGTTATACTCTAGCCATTTTAAAGGAGCTTTCTCCTGGCTCTCAGCATGTGTATGAAGTGTGCGCCCTAGATTCCCCACCTGCTAATCCTGGTGTCTGGCAGAAGGTCACGCAGTTCCATGAGGCACCTGGTTGCAAATACCATCCTCAGTTCACCACCGTCTCTGGTGTCAGAGATCCATTCTTGTTCTTTGTGATGAAGTGCCTCGGCCAAAAACATTGACTGTTTACTCATTTCCATAGATGTTGCCCCGGCTGCTGAGTTCCTCCAGTATTTTGTGTGTGTTTTTCAGGCTTGTTCTTTGTGGATGGAGGAGAGGCTTCAGCGCCCAGAAGACCGCTTCTAGCCAAGTCCACAGCCACAGGTTTTTCTGGGCTGTAGCCGTACACCATGTTTCCTCCCCCACCACCAATATGCAGCCACCTTATCGGAGAATGGTGAGACTTCCATGGCCATAAGCTATTCATGCAGTGTATCTCCATCTTGGTGCAGAGCAGGTTGTGGAGCGAGGGAGAGTGATGAAGTATGGTCATGGCTGGGACATTGGGATTGAGGGAGAGATGGAAGAAAGGAGAGTTGGTCATAGACACTAGGTTTAAAATTTATCCCCAAAAATTTAAACTGCTTCTATGTGGCATTGCCTGGTGGGAAATTGGCATAACGTTTGAGATCTAGGATTGACCTCTTAACTTAAATGAGAGTTTTCTTTTAGGGTCCTGTTATATCTATGGGTTCTGGGGCCAGGGGTCCAAGTGCAAGCAACCAACAAGCTGTTTGCCCCTAAACCACCCCTCAAGTTGCAGAAACCTATGAATCAGAGCCTAGGGTGACAAGAGGGACGATGCAGTAAGTTTAGAGAGGGTGAAGAAGAGGTTCACTGGGATGTTGGCTGGATTGGAGTATATTTATTATTGGGCGATATTAGACAAATTTGGATTGTTTTCCCTGGAACTTCAGCGGCTGAGGGGCCATATAAAATTAAAGAGATGCAGATAGAGTGGAGAGGCAGAGTCTTTTTTGTTCCCCAGGGTGGAATTTTCAAGTACTAAACGTTATGGGTTTAAGGAGAGAGAGGGGAAAGTTTGCAGGAAAGGTGTGTGACACTTTTTTTACGTAGAGAATGATAAGTGCCTAGAACACATTGCCAGAGAAGGTGGTAGAAGCAGGTAATGACATTTAAGGACAGATGCATGAACAGGCAGAGAATAGAGGGAAATGGACCACGGGCAGGCAGATGGGATTACTTCAGTTTGTATTCATATTTGGTGGAGATATGATGAGCTAAAGGCCTGACCCTCTGCTATACTGTTCCATCTTTGATGTTTTATGAAGGCAAACTCCAGGAGGAGCCTCACATGAGACAGTAGAGAGTCAAACTATACTGAAACAGAATACAAAAGAAAGTGAACCATTTCCTCAAACATTGCTAGGTAGAAGCAAATGAGCACAGATGTGTGGAACATCCCATTCCATTTACTACATAGGTCAGAGTTGCACTGAGAGTTCTTCTCTATGTCATAGGACCCGAATTTGCATACTGCAGATTATCTCTTTCCTGAAACAGGCATATGATAGTTTGGCCTTATTCCATCTGCTATGCAGTATCGAGCATGGTTCGGTTGTTAGTCTGAGTGTGGCTAAATTCAGATCCTTCTACAAAGGCTGAGTGCAAAAGCAGACATCCCATCTCTCCCAGAAGTTCCGGGAGTCTCCCGCATATTGATAGCGGCTCCCTGATGCCCACAAATTATATACAATATCCCGGAAATCAACTTTTTTGAGAACGAGCGAGTGAGAGGGGGAGAGAGAGAGAGAGAGACAAAGACAGCAATTGACAGACGTAGAGAGAGAGTGACAGAGAGAGCATCCTGATGGGTCTCTCTTTGTACTAAGTAGACCTATCAGTTTTCTCTGTGGGCAGGCTTTACAGTTGACTTCTCTCTCTCTTTCATTGTCCATCAGTTCAGTTTAGTGTCCTGCAGCGCCATGGCAGAGTGTTCCAAAAAAAGAACATATAAAACGTACTTCACCCCAGACTACACTAAAGTGTACCCCTGCCTAATAGGGGTCAAAAATAATGACAGTATTGCTCGCTGCACTGTTTGCAACAGTGACTTTTCTATTGCCCATGGTGGGTTAAATGACTGTAAAAGACGTGCTGAGGTGAGTTTAACAGGTGTCATTCGTTCATCAGCATAGCTAATGTTATTTAAACTAGCTGGCCAGCTGCTAAGGAGCCTCTCTATTGACGTCCTATGTGATGAGGCCAAACTTCCTATAGACTTTCTTAAAGTTGTAATAGAATAAAAAAACGACTCCATGAGTCCATGATAAGTTGATATTCAAAGAGCTCTGCCAGTTGATGAAGCTGCTTTTGGTGCTGCCAAACTCTAATTGTGATGTGGAAAGGGCATTCAGCAGGTGCGTCACATTAAGACAGAATTCAGAAGTCAGCCGTCTCAGAAAACACTTGTAAATCTGATGTCTTGCAAAATTAACAAATTCATTGACACAGACTGCTATGAGGTTGAGACTTAGGCAAAATGCTCAAATTTGCCAAGCAAGCCAATTCACAGTACAAGGAAAGTTTGCAAAAGAAATAGAAAAACTACTTGCATTAGCGTTTAGCTACTAGCATTGATACTGGCAACAAAATACTCAACTTTCTTTCATAATCAAATGTCCTGTATACATAACACCCTTGGAGGTTAACCGGGGATGGGGGTGTGGATATGGGGTTGTGGGGTCGGGGGTGGTGGTGCTACCTCCCTGAAATGAGTTTTTGCAGGGTGGGATGTCTGCAAAAGTCTAGACTAGCAGTCAGCGTTTGGGCAGTGCCGCAGTGTAGGAGGTGTCACATTTTAGGTGAGATGTTAAATCGAGGGCCTGTCTGCAAAAGATTACAGAGAACAGTCTCAAAGTAAAGGGAAAAAAAACAAATTTCCTACACTTCAAGAAGTTGTCATTAGCAGTGAGACACTTTAGGGTGATGTGAGATCATGAAAAGTGCAACAGAACTGCTAGCAACACACACAAAATACTGGAGGAACTCAGTAGGCCAGGCAGCATCTAGGGAAAAGAGTACTGTCGACGTTTCAGGCTGGGACTCTTCAGTAGGACCCTCGCAGATTTTCTCTTGTTTATAACAGAATTTCTAGCCTTGCTTTTGTTTTTGCAATATGATAATGGCCAAAAAGCCGGCTGGTGGCGTAGTGGCATCAGCGCCGGACTTCAGAGCAAAGGCTCCCGAGTTCGAACCCCAGGCATGCTCTCCCTCCGTGCTGGGCTGAGCGTCGAGCTAGCAACTCGACCTCGTAAAAAAGAAATTGTCTGCTACAGAAACATCAACAGCAAAAAGTTGTTTCCATTCTCTCTCGTGAGTTTAAAAGGCAATTTCCTTCCTTCAAGTCCAAAAGGGGAATCTACATAGTTGGTAAAAACAACACTCACAACACGCTTGAGGAACCCAGCAGGTCGGGCAGCATCCGTGGAAACGATGTCGACGTTTCGAGCTAGAACCCTTCGTCAGGACTGTAGGGGGAAGGGGCAGAGGCCCTATAAAGAAGGTGGGGGGAGGGTGGGAAGGAGAAGGCTAGAAGGTTCCAGGTGGAAAACCAGTAAGGGGAAAGATAAAGGGGTGGGGGAGGGGAGGCAGGGAGGTGATAGGCAGGAAAGGTGAAGAAGGAATAGGGGAAAACACAATGGGTAGTAGGAGGAGGTGGAACCATGAGGGAGGTGATAGGCAGCTGGGGAAGGGGGCAGAGTGACATAGGGATAGAGGAAGGGAGGGGGAGGGAATTACCAGAAGTTGGAGAATTCTATGTTCATACCAAGGGGCTGGAGACTACCTAGACGGTATATGAGGTGTTGCTCCTCCAACCTGAGTTTACCCTCATCATGGCAGTAGAGGAAGCCATGTGTGGACATATCTAAATGGGAGTGGGAAGCAGAGTTGAAGTGGGTGGCTACCGGGAGATCCTGTCTGTTGTGGCGGACGGAGCGGAGGTGCTCGACGAAGTCGTCCCCCAATCTGCGTCGGGTTTGACTGATGTAGAGGAGGCCGCACCGGGAGCACCGGATGCAATAGATGACCCCAACAGACTCACAAGTGAAGTGTTGCCTCACCTGGAAGGACTGTTTGGGGCCCTGAATGGTGGCAAGAGAGGAGGTGTAGGGACAGGTGTAGCATTTACTCTTACAGGGATAAGTGCCGGGTGGGAGATCCGTGGGGAGGGATGTGTGGATAAGGGAGTCGCGGAGGGACCGATCCCTGCGGAAAGAGGAGGGGGGTGGAGAGGGAAAGATGTGCTTAATGGTGGGGTCCTGTTGAAGGTGGCGGAAGTTGCGGAGGATAATGTGCTAGATCTGGAGGCTGGTGGGGTGGTAGGTGAGGACAAGGGGAACTCTGTCCCTGTTGTGGTGATGGGAGGATGGGGCCGAAGTGTGGGAAATGGAGGAGATGCAGGTGAGGGCATCATTGATGACGGTAGAGGGGAAACCACGATCCTTAAAGAAAGAGGACATTTGAGATGTCCTGGAATGGAAAGCCTCATCCTGGGAGTAGATGCAGTAGAGACGGAGGAACTGGGAATAGGGAATGGCATTTTTGCATGTGGCGGGGTGGGAAGAGGTATAGTCGAGGTAGTTATGAGAGTCAGTGGGCTTGTAGAAGATGTCAGTGGACAGTCTGTCTCCAGAGATGGAGACCGAGAGATCGAGAAAGGGGAGAGAAGTGTCCGAGATAGACCAAGTGAATTTGAGGGCTGGGTAGAAGTTTGAAGTAAAGTCGATGAAATTGACGAGCTCAGCATGGGTGCAGGAAGCAGCACCAATGTAGTCGTCAATGTACTGAAGGAAAAGTTGGGGAGCAGTGCCAGAATAGGTTTGGAGCACATACTGTTCCACATAACCAACAAAGAGGCAGGCATAGTTGGGGCCCATGCGAGTTCCCATAGCTACACCCTTAGCCTGAAGAAAGTGGGAAGAGCCAAAAGAGAAGTTACTAAGTGTGAGTACCAGTTCCACCACCACTACCCTCCTCCGGTTACCTCTTCCCACCCCGCCACATGCAAAAATGCCATTCCCTATTCCCAGTTCCTCCGTCTCTGCTGCTTCTGCTCCCAGGATGAGGCTTTCCATTCCAGGACATCTCAAATGTCCTCTTTCTTTAAGGATCGTGGTTTCCCCTCTACCGTCATCAATGATGCCCTCAGCCGCATCTCCTCCATTTCCCACACTTCGGCCCTCACCCCATCCTCCCGCCACCACAACAGGGACAGAGTTCCCCTTGTCCTTACCTACCACCCCACCAGCCTCCAGATCCAGCACATTATCCTCCACAATTTCCGCCACCTTCAACAGGACCCCACCACTAAGCACATCTTTCCCTCTCCACCCCTCTCCGCTTTCCGCAGGGATCGATCCCTCCGCAACCCCCTTATCCACACGTCCCTCCCCACGGATCTCCCACCCGACACTTATCCCTGTAAGCGTTTATGCTACACCTGTCCCTACACCTCCTCTCTTGCCACCATTCAGGGCCCCAAACAATCCTTCCAAGTGAGGCAACACTTCACTTGTGAGTCTGTTGGGGTCATCTATTGCATTCGGTGCCCCCGGTGCGGCCTCCTCTACATCAGTGAAACCCGACGCAGATTGGGGGACCGCTTCGTCGAGCACCTCCACTCTGTCCGCCACAACAGACAGGATCTCCCGGTAGCCACCCACTTCAACTCTGCTTCCCATTCCCATTCAGATATGTCCATACATGGCCTCCTCTGCTGCCATAATGTGGCTAAACTCAGGTTGGAGGAGCAACACCTCATATACTGTCTAGGTAGTCTCAAGCCCCTTGGTATGAACATAGAATTCTCCAACTTCCGGTAATTCCCTCCCCCTCCCTTCCCCTATCCCTATTTCACTCTGCCCCCTCCCCCAGCTGCCTATCACCTCCCTCATGGTTCCACCTCCTTCTACTACCCATTGTATTTTCCCCTATTCCTTCTTCACCTTTCCTGCCTATCACCTCCCTGCCTCCCCTCCCCTACCCCTTTATCTTTCCCCTTACTGGTTTTCCACTTGGAACCTACCAGCCTTCTCCTTCCCACCCTCCCCCCACCTTCTTTATAGGGCCTCTGCCCCTTCTCTCTACGGTCCTGACCAAGGATTCCAGCCCGAAACGTCGACTGATCGTTTCCACAGATGCTGCCCGACCTGCTGAGTTCCTCCAGCATATTGTGAATGTTGTGATCCCAGCATCTGCAGATAATTTTGTGTTTACGATTTTGTATATAGTTGGTAAGTGGTCTGAGACCATCTTTCAGATCATGTACACTGAGTGGATAGATGCGCTGGAAACTACCTCAGTGCTAAATAACTGGTATCCCAGAAGGCAACCATTCTGTGTTTTGACCACTGGGAAGAGATAGTTCAGGAGGACCCAAGTGATGGCTGCACTATGGCAACACACACAAAATGCTGGAAGAGCAAGTCAGGCAGCATCTACAGAGGGGAATGAACAGTCCATATCTCGGGCCGAGACCCCTCATCGGGAGCTTATTACAAAAATTTATTGAGATCCTTTTACAGGAGTTTCTTGTAATAAAGAGGCAGCTGCTGAATAATTGAAACGAAACACAAAGACTCCCAGAGTTGGATTCTGATAAGTAAAGGAGGTGATAATATGAACACATTGAGACTTGATTCAGTGTTTCAACCTGAAACATCGACAATCCCCTTGCCCCTTTGAATGCTGCTTGACCCACTGAGGTCCTCAGATTGTTGTTACAGGTGATAACAAGGGTCAGGTGAAAGGTAGGTGGAACCAGATGGAGGATGGGAATGAGAGAGAGCTGGTGGGTGAAATATGTGGGTAGTAGGTGGATGTAACCAAGGGGGGAAACGGGTGATGGATAGCTTGATGGGAGGTATGGGAAAGCGGACAAAGACTATGAGGTTTGGAAGACAAATTGGGAAGGATAAACACACCTCAGGTCAGGGTCCAGAGGTCACACCACTGAGTTCCTGCACCTGACTGAGAAAGCGGCAGAAAGCAGGCAACATCTGGCGATGTCCTTAGAAACAGCAGCAGGAGTTGCAGATTTATCTCGTGCTCCAACAGTAGAAGGGGAAGGACTTGTTCTGACCTACCCATCATGCATTGGCACCTGTCATATGACTGACTGCAATCACATTGCTTTCTTACTGATGAAGTGGTGAGAAGCAACATGAATCTATGTGGGAGAAAGCAAACCGAAACATTGTCACCAAGGAGAAGTACTGGTACAGGAAGCATTAATCTCACATGTACAGGTTGCACATGGTTTTGGTTAACACTTTGTTGAGCAAGCACCTGATGTTCACTCCATCTTTTAGCATGGAGCTGATTTCTATCAGAAAGTATTCCCATGTAATGCCATGGAATGTTTTTCCACAGCAAAAGTAGTAAATAAATCAAGTCCTGATGAAGGATCTCGGCCTGAAACATCAGCTATACTCTTTTCCACAGATGTTGCCTGGTCCTGCTGCGTTACTCCAGCATTTTATGTGTGTTGCTTAAATAAACCACATTTTTTATAGAGTTCATTTTTGGGTGAGATCGAATAAGATATAATCATGGGTATTCAATTCCTTCATCCATAAACTATGCCTTGGACATTGGCTGTGTTAAAGTATTAACTACTTATCATTTGGAAAAGATTAGCCAGTGACTTCCACATACAATTCCTCAGGATGCATGCCAAGGTCTGCAACTGCGTGCAATAAAGGAACAGCAGTTATAATGGGTGACTTCAATCTACATATAGATTGGGTGAACCAAATTGGTAAGGGTGCTGAGGAAGAGGATTTCTTGGAATGTATGTGGATTGGTTTTCTGAACCAACATGTCGAGGAACCAACTAGAGAGCAGGCTATTCTGGACTGGGTTTTGAGCAATGAGGAAGGGTTAATTAGCAATCTTGTCGTGAGAGGCCCCTTGGGTAAGAGTGACCATAATATGGTGGAATTCTTCATTAAGATGGAGAGTGACATAGTTAATTCAGAAACAAAGGTTCTAAACTTAAAGAAGGGTAACTTTGAAGGTGTGAGACGTGAATTAGCTAAGATAGACTAGCAAATGATACTTAAAGGGTTGACAGTGGATATGCAATGGCAAGCATTTAAAGATCGCATGGATGATCTACAACAATTGTTCATCCCAGTTTGGTAAAAGAATAAACCAGGGAAGGTAGTGCACCCATGGCTGACAAGAGAAATTAGGGATAGTATCAATTCCAAAGAAGAAGCATACAAATTAGCCAGAAAAAGCGGCTCACCTGAGGACTGGGAGAAATTCAGAGTCCAGCAGAGGAGGACAAAGGGCTTAATTAGGAAAGGGAAAAAAGATTATGAGAGAAGACTGGCAGGGAACATAAAAACTGACTGTAAAAGCTTTTATAGATATGTGAAAAGAAAAAGATTGGTTAAGACAAATGTAGGTCCCTTACAGTCAGAAACAGGTGAATTGATCATGGGGAACAAGGACATGGCAGACCAATTGAATAACTACTTTGGTTCTGTCTTCACTAAGGAGGACATAAGTAATCATCTGGAAATAGTACGGGACAGAGGGTCCAGTGAGATGGAGGAACTGAGGGAAACATGTTAGTAGGGAAGTGGTGTTAGGTAAATTGAAGGGATTAAAGGCAGATAAATCCCCAGGGCCAGATGGTCTGCATCCTAGAGTGCTTAAGGAAGTAGCCCAAGAAATAGTGGATGCATTAGTAATAATTTTTCAAAACTCTTTAGATTCTGGACTTGTTCCTGAGGATTGGAGGGTGGCTAATGTAACCCCGCTTTTTAAAAAAGGAGGGAGAGAGAAACCGGGGAATTATAGACTGGATAGCCTAACATCAGTGGTGGAGAAAATGCTAGAGTCAGTTATCAAAGATGTGATAACAGCACATTTGGAAAGCGGTGAAATCATCAGACACAGTCAGCATGGATTTGTGAAAGGAAAATCATGTCTGACGAATCTCATAGAATTTTTTGAGGATGTAACTAGTAGAGTGGATAGAGGAGAACCAGTGGATGTGGTATATTTGGATTTTCAAAAGGCTTTTGACAAGGTCCCACACAGGAGATTAGTGTGCAAACTTAGAGCACATGGTATTGGGGGTATGGTATTGATGTGGATAGAGAATTGGTTGGCAGACAGGAAGCAAAGAGTGGGAATAAACGGGACCTTTTCAGAATGGCAGGCAGTGACTAGTGGGGTAACGCAAGGCTCAGTGCTGGGTCCCCAGTTGTTTACAATATATATTAATGACTTAGATGAGGGAATTAAATGCAGCATCTCCAAGTTTGCGGATGACATGAAGCTGGGCAGCAGTGTTAGCTGTGAAGAGGATACTAAGAGGATGCAGGGTGACTTGGATAGGTTAGGTGCATGGGCAAATTCATGGCAGATGCAATTTAATGTGAATAAATATGAGGTTATCCACTTTGTTGGCAAAAACAGGAAAACAGATTATTATCTGAATGGTAGCCGATTAGGAAAAGGGGAGGTGCAACGAGACCTGGGTGTCATTATACACCAGTCATTGAAAGTGGGTATGCAGGTACAGCAGGCGGTGAAAAAGGCAAATGGTATGCTAGCATTCATAGCAAGAGGATTCGAGTGCAGGAGCAGGGAGGTACTACTGCAGTTGTACAAGGTCTTGGTGAGACCACACCTGGAGTATTGTGTGCAGTTTTGGTCTCCTAATCTGAGGAAAGACATTCTTGCCATAGAGGGAGTACAAAGAAGGTTCACCAGATTGATTCCTGGGATGGCAGGACTTTCATATGATGAAATACTGGATCGACTAGGCTTATACTCGCTGGAATTTAGAAGATTGAGGGGGGATCTGATTGAAACATATAAGATCCTAAAGGGATTGGACAGGCTAGATGCAGGAAGATTTTTCCCGATGTTGGGGAAGTCCAGAATGAGGGGTTACAGTTTAAGGATAAAGGGGAAGCCTTTTAGGGCCGAGATGAGGAAAAACTTCTTCATACAGAGGGTGGTGAATCTGTGGAATTCTCTGCCACAGGAAACAGTTGAGGCCAGTTCATTGACTATATTTAAGAGGGAATTAGATATGGCCCTTGTGGCTAAAGGGATCAGGGGTATGGAGAGAAGGCAGGTACAGGGTTCTGAGTTGGATAATCAGCCATGATCATATTGAATGGCAGTGCAGGCTTGAAGGGCCAAATGGCCTACTCCTGCACCTATTTTCTATGTTTCTATGTTTCTATCTTTGCTGAGTAGGAAGCTGATTTCACTGCCCTGTTCTCTCTCCCTCCTTTCCAAGCAACAATATTTTTGTTTTATTTGATAACGTCATCTTCCACCTTGATCCTTGGAAACATGTTAATGGCACTCATGACCAGTGGTACCCCAGCACGACCTATACTGATCACATCAATTTCTCTACCTCACTTGTCCTGTGCATGTACTGAAGGCATCCAACTCAAAAGCAAGATAATGCAAAAGCTGTCGTTGAGAACTTGTTGTTGAGGTAGAGAAAACTGGCAGAAGCAAGTATTGTGGAAGGGGAGTTAAGTATCATTTTATTGGGTTTCATAAGAACAAAGTTTTAGGCACAGGTGTTGGCTATTTGAAATTATAAACCATTCAATGAGACATCATTTATTTTCTCCCTCCATTCCATTTTCGTGCACAATCCCTGTATCCCTTCATTACCTTAATAACCAGAAATCTTTTGGCTCCAGTTTTGAATGAATTCAATTGCTGAGCCTCTGTAGCCCTTTGGGATAGAGAATTTCAAAGAAGGAATTTGTCTGCGGTTGCATATCTCCATGTGTTGGATTTCCACTGTTTGTTTCCTTTGTAAAGCTGAAGTTACAGTATCTATGCTCCTTATCAACAATTGGTTGTAAAGGTGAATTTTAGCTTTATCAGGAGTAGTAACTGTTAAATAATTCACTGCCCTTGTTGTATTAAAGGGTTAAGTTTAAAGTTCATCTCAGATTTTATCTTAATTGAGAGCTGCTTTCCTCAAGTGCAGTGAAATCAGGTTATGAATTGGATTATGTTTCCGTGTATACTATCTGCAGTGGAGAGGAACTGTACCTCCTTCAATCGCAGGACTCTGCAGAGAGTGGTGCGGACAGCCCACCACATCTGCAGTTGTGAACTTCCCACTATTTAGGACATTTACAAAGACAGGTGTGTAAAAAGGACCCAAAGCATCGTTGGGGACCTGAGTCACCCCAACCACGGTCTGTTCCAGCTGCAACCATCTGGGAAACAGTACCACAGCATACAAGCCAGGACCAACAGGCTCCAGGACAGCTTCTACCACCAGGCCATCAGACTGATTAACTCATGCTGAATCAATTCTATTTCTATGTTATATTGACTCTGTTGTACATACTATTTATTATAAATTACTATAAACCGCACATTGCACATTTAGACGGAGACGTAACGTAAAGATTTTTACTCCTCATGTAGTGAAGGATGTAAGAAATAAAGTCAATTAATTTAAGTCTGTGGGAAAAGCCTGAGCTCCCCTTTCTGTTTCATTGAAGTCTACAAAGTAACTGCTTGTGATATTAACCAATTAAATCATGAAGCACTTCATATATAACATTAGACTGACAGCTATTCTAATACAGTCATTAATCCATTTAGAAAATCATCCCAATGCTTTTAAACCATGTGCTAACAGAGAGTAATTCAAAGAGAATCACTTTTGAGGTATCTCAATATCATTAGATGCAACTTAAATCTAGTTATCTTTCCTTTACTCTGGCCTCATATCATAGTTTTATGGTTTTGTTTGACCATCTGATGGCTTACTGAATATGTCAGTTAGTGCCATAGAGTCATAGAGAAGACCAGCACAGAAACATGTCCTTCGGCCCATCTAGTCCATGCTGAAAGCATTTTTTACTGCCTACTCCCATTGACCTGCACCGGGACACCATAGCGCTCCATATCCCTACTGTCCATGTACCCATCCAACCTTGACTTCAAAGGTTTCAAGGTTTCAAAGTTACATATAATGTCAGAGAAATGTACACAATATACATCCTGAAATGCTTTTTCTTCACAACCATCCACGAAAACAGAGGAGTGCCCCCAAAGAATGGACGACAATTAAATGTTAGAACCCCAAATTCCCTCCCACGTGTAAGCCGCAGCAAGCAACAATCCCCCTCCCCACACCAGCAAAAAAAGCATCAGCACCCACTACCAAACACTCAAGCATTGGCAAAGCAACAGCAAAGACACAGACTTGCAGTGCTCCAAAGACTACATTGTTCACCCGGTATTCAACATACCACAGGCTCTCTCTCTCTCTCCCTAATAAGGGAGAAAGGGGTGTCTTCGTTTCACAGTGAGAGGGGAGACATAACAAACAACTCGCTGGTTCATGATGTTAAAAGTCCGCTGCATCGCTTTTTCTGAGCTCTGTACCCAATGATCTCGGGTCTCTGGGCACAAAGTCAGAGATCTTCCGTCTCCAACGTCACACCGATTTCCTGCAGAGGCACTGACCTCCAATCCCTCCCATCTCCAGAGCCATGGGATCCCAGCCCTCCAAAGGCGAGTGGAGCTCTTGCGCCGGGCCCTTGGCGTGCCAAACAACAGCCAGTTGTGAAATCCCAAGAGCGGGTCCCATTCCCGCAAAGGACTGTAATCAGCGTGTAACTCCAGGTCAAGGTCTTCAAAAGAATCCTGAAAGGGAGAGATAGAGATATTAAAGATGGAAATAGAGCTGTTTCCGATGATGCAAGCAAAGGAGATGCCATTAGGCACCATTAACCCGCCTAAACTCTGCTTTGTTGTTGAAATCAAGCCCACATGGACCACTTGTGCCAGCAGCTCACTTTACATGCTTACAACATTCGCAGTGAAGAAGTTTCCCTTCATGTTCCCCTTAAACTTTTCACCTTTCATCCTTGACCCATGACCTCTGGTTGTAGTCCCACCCAAGCTCAGTGGAAAAAGGCCTGTTTGCATTTACCCTATCTATACCCTTAATAATTTTGTATACCTCTATCAAATCTCCTCTCAATCTTCTACATTCCAAAGAATAATGTCCTAACCAATTCAATATTTCCTTATAACTCAGGTCCTCCAGACCCAGCAACATTCTTGTGAATTTTCTCTGTACTCTTTCAACTTTATTTACATTTTTCCTGTAGTTAGGTAACCAAAACCACACACAATACTCCAAATAGGCCTCACCCATGTCTTATACCATTTCAACATAACATCCCATCTCCTGTACTCAGTACATTGATTTATGAAATCTAATGTGCCAAAAGCTTTCTTTACAACCCTATCTATCTGTGATGTCACTTCCAATGAATTATGGACCTGTACCTCCAGATCCCTTTGTCCTACCACAGGCCTCAGTGCCCTACCTTTCATTGTGTAAGACTTACCCTCGTCGGTCCTGCCAAAGTGCAAAACCTCACACCTACCTGCATTAAATTCCATCTGCCAATTTTTGGCCCATCTTCCCAGCTGGTTCAATCCCTCTACAAGCCATGACAGCTTTCTTCACTGTCCACTATACCCCCAATCTCGGTGTCATCCTCAAATTTGCAGATTCAGTTAACCACATTACCATCCAGATCATTGATATAGATGACAGACAACAATGGACCCAGCACTGATCCATGTGGCACACCACTAGTCACAGGCCTCCTGTCAGAGAGGCAACCATCTACTACCACTCTCTGGCTTCTCCCACAAAGCCAATGTCTAATCCAATTTGCAAGATTCTTAACAGAATTGCATACTTGTCTGTTAGAATCTATAGATTGTTCCAGAAAGGGAATAGCGGTCAGACCATAAGCACTTTCTATTTTATGTAAGTATTTTATGCTGGAGAATAGGTTAATAATGTGATATTAATTCAGTGCTTCCTGTTCTTTGTATAACAGTTTATAGCAAAATCAATTCCTTTAACTATTTTTCCACATTATCAAGTTGCAGCCGACAGTTTATTATTTCTGAAACATATATTTAGGAGCTTTTATCCTGTCTCACAAGGCAGCCTTAAAGACTAAATAAGTTTAGGTCAATGTTACAGTGTTCATCAAATGACTTTTCCACAAATTGTCAGTAGAGTTGCCACTGGTAACTGAATTTCAGTTTGATGAAAGCCCTACAGTGTAGGAATAAGAGTAGATCATTTGGCTCTTCATGCCTACTCTATTGAATTAATCAGATCACGGTAGATCTCCCCATTCCCTCTCACTTTTCCCATTCCCCATTTTGGCTCCCATCTCATCCCTTTTCCTCTTCTGGCCTTTACCACCCTCGAGTGCCCTCCCTTCTTCCCTTTCATCTTTTGTCACAGCTTTCTCTTAGCAGATTCCTTCTTCTTCAGCACCTTATATTTTCCACCGAGACTAGCGCTCGATTTGGATTTACCAATACAACTTTCCGCCTGCCTACCCGTAACAAGACCTCCTGGATGCATTGGCATCTTATCGACTATGTCATTGTCAGGAGAAAAGACAGGCAGGATGTCAGAGCGACCAAGGCCATGTGTGGCACTGACTGCTGGACAGGTCACAGGCTCATTGTTTCCAAAATGAAGCCCCACATCAGACCCAAGAGGCAACCACAAGGAAGCAGGGCTATGAAAGAATCAATGTGGCCAGGCTGAAGAACTCCAGCTTAGCTTCAGCACTGACTGAGGATTTAGAAACCAAGCTTGCTGACCTACACCTTGCAGGCAGAGCTGTGGACGACTGGGATCGCTTCAGGGATGCTGTCCATTCATCTGCACTGAGGATGCTAGGGCTCTCTACCCACAAGCAGCATGACTGGTTCGATGAGAATGATGAGAAGATACAGGCTCTATTTGTTGAAAAGCACTGCCTTCACCATGCCCATCAGAACAACCCATCATCAGCTGCCAAGAAAAATGCCTTTACCAGTGCTCGCAGGATAGTTCAGAATGCGAGGGGTGGTTGATCAGTTCATGGCCTAAGGCAGAAGGAGTCAATTTTAGAAATCCTAGCACATTTATTTTTCAACAGTCCTCTCCTACATTTACACACTTAGTCCAACGGTTGTGGAGCATACGGATCC
The DNA here is from genome assembly GCF_963921235.1 of Mobula hypostoma. Classification (NCBI taxonomy): domain Eukaryota; kingdom Metazoa; phylum Chordata; class Chondrichthyes; order Myliobatiformes; family Myliobatidae; genus Mobula; species Mobula hypostoma. The sequence goes on along the minus strand of NC_086101.1, from coordinate 166,686,898 downwards.
CTTTTTTGTAGAAGTTGGCGTCTCGGACCTCCAGAAAGTGGTCCACAGCAGGGGTGATTGATAAGTTCGTGGCCTACAGTAGAAGGAGATAAGTTATTAACTTCAAACGTTCTGCATAATCACTCAAAGAGTTGAACTGCACGTGCATGAAATGAGAGCTGAATAACTCATCTCCTTCTACCTTAGGGCACGAACTTATCAATCACCCCTGCTGTAGACCACTCCTGGATGTCCAAGACGCCAACTTCTACAAAGAAGGGACCCGTATGCTCCACGACCGCTGGGCTAAGTGTGTAAATGTTGAAGGGGACTATGTTGAAAAATAAATGTGCTGGGTTTTCTAAAATTGACTCCTTCTACCTCAGGCCACGAACTTATCAATCACCCCTCGTAAACTGCGTAAAATGCAAGATGCCTGGCTGAGCGCCAAGGCAGATGAATTACAGGGGTATGCCGAGAGAAACGACTTGAAACGATTCTATGAAGCCCTCAACACTCTCTATGGACCTCAGTCTCTCGGGAGTTCACCCCTCCTGAGTATAGATGGTACAAATCTCATTACAGAGAAGGCTCAGATCCTACAGAGATGGGCTGAACACTTTGAAGCCGTCCTCAACCGACCGTCATCTATTAACAATGAGGTGATAGACAGGATTCCCCAAGTCGACATCAACAGCACCATGGATGACCTACCGGTAGTAGCCGAAGTCATGGAAGCTGTCAGCCAGCTATCCAGTGGCAAAGCCCCAGGGGCAGACGCCATACCCGCAGAGATCTACAAAGCCGGTGGTCCTGTACTTATGGATAAGCTCACCGAGTTGTTCCAGTCTTTTTGGAAGCAAGGATCCATTCCTCAGGAACTTAAAGATGCATCCATCGTACACTTCTAGAAGAAGAAGGACAATCAACCAGTATGCGACAACCACCGAGGAATCTCGCTGCTCTTCATTGCAGGAAAAGCCCTTGCAAGAGCCCTGCTAAATTGTCTGGTCACTCATCTGGAGTTGGGCCAGCTGCCAGGGTCACAGTGTGGCTTTCACAAAGGTCGTGGGACTATTGACATGATCTTTGCCCCGCACCAACTTCAGGAGAAGGGTCAGGAGCAGAATCACGAACTCTACACAACATTGGTTGACCTCACGAAAGTCTTTGACACTGTCTGCCAACAAGGCCTGTGGAGGAACATATCAAAGTTTGGCTGCCCCGCCAAATTCATTCAGATGGTATGCCAGTTCCATGGTGGCATGGTGGCCAGAGTGCTGGACGACGGAGAATCCTCTGAGGCGTTCCCAGTCACCAATGGTCGCACCCACACGATTCAGCATGATGTTTACTGCCATGCTGAATGATGTCTTCCAGGACAGTGATGCTGGAATCAGCCTCAAGTACAGAGTGGATGGGAAGCTCTTCAACCTGAGGAGACTTCAAGCTTTGACCAAAGTGAAGGAGACTGCTCTGAGAGACTTCCTCTTTGCCGATGACTGCGCCCTGTATGCTGGCTCGGAGCCAGAGATGCAAGTCAATATGGACAAATTCTCCACGGCTTGTAACATCTTTGGACTCACCATCAACATCAAAAAGACTGAAGGCATGCACCAGCCTGCCCCTCATGCACCGTACACAGAGCTAAAAATCACAGTCAAGGGACAGAAACTACAGGCAGTTGACCAGTTTACTGACCTTGGCAGCACCCTCTCCCGAGCAGTGACTATTGATACAGAAGTTAACTGCAGAATAGCAAAGGCAAGTTCTGTTTTTGGTAGACTACGCTCCACTGTATGGGAACTTCGAGGAATCAGTCCAGCAACAAAACTGAAGGTCTACAGAGTCGTGGTAATCACTGCCCTCCTGTATGCCTGTGAAATGTGGACTGTGTATCGAAGGCATGCAAGACAGCTCAACCATTTCCACATGACTTGTCTTCGCAGAATATTAGGCATCGGGTGGCAAGACAAAGTACCAGACACTGAAGTTCTCTCTGGAGCAAGTCTACCATCAGTCCACACATAATTGGTTAGAGCACAGACCTGGTGGGCAGATCATGTCATCCGCATGCCGGACGAGTGCATATCCAAGCAGCTCCTTTTTGAGGAACTCTCTGCTGGAAGACGCTCACATGGAGGGCAGAAGAGATGTTACAAAGCCACACTAAAGGCCTCCCTGAAATTGCTTGACATAGACACGGCCACCTGGGAAATGCGGGCACAAAACCACCCTACCTGGCGTGGCCTCATCCACAAGGGCTGTCAAGCTTGCGAAGCAAGGTGCAGTGCTGAAGCACAACATAACCGCGAGCTGCGCAAGTCCAGAGCCACCAGCGCAACAACTGCAGTGCCTACACATGTCTGCCCAACATGTGCCAGGACATTCCGTGCCTGAATTGGCCTGACCAGTCATCTTCAGACACACCGCATCCAGTCTCAGAAGTGACTAATGGTGTCGAGGTCTTCATCGACGATGACAATGGACGAACAACATTTTCCACCTGTCACCCTTCAGCTTCTCACTTCGTACCCCCTCCCCCACCCACTCACCTTCCTCCTCACCTGGTTTTAGCTATCGCCTGCCAGCTTGTACTCCTTCCCCTCCCACCACCTTCTTATTCTGACTTATTCCCCCTTCCTTTCCAATCCTGATGAAGGGTCTTGATGTGAAATGTTGACTGATTATTACCCTCCATAGATACTGCCTAACCTGCTGAGTTTCTCCAGCGTTCTGTGTTTGTTACTTTGGATTTCAGCATCTGCAGAATTTCTTCTGTTTATAGTTACATTGCCTCCTCTGATTGATTCTTCCCAGAACAGTCAGCTATTAAAGTTCCTTTGACCAATTGAACAATATACACTGCCTTTGACTGTAGTGGGGAATGGAAGAGAGTGGACAGGGAAGAAAAGCTTCACTGACAAGAAACAAGTAGTTCCTAATATTTGCAGACCTCTTTTGGTTTGTAAGAATGATGGGGTACAGGGTGGAAAATGGGGCTCTCGCCAAAATCTTAACTTCCCTTAAGTCCTCATTTTAATGGGTTCCGAGCGTAGCATGTTGCTGAATTCTTCTTCATCTTCTGCTACCTCGACACTAGAAGACACTAGAATATTACAGCACAGTACAGGCCCTTCAGCCCTCGATGGTGTGCCGACCCATATATTCCTTAAAAAAAAGTTCTAAACCCACACTACCCCGTAACCCTCTATTTTTCTTTCATCCATGTGCCTGTCCAAAAGGCTCTTAAATACCCCTAATGTTTTAGCCTCCACCACCATCCCTGGCAAGTCATTCCAGGCACCCACAACCCTCTGTGTAAAAAACTTACCCCTGATGTCTCCCCTAAACTTCCCTCCCTTAACTTTGTACATAAACCCTCTGGTGTGTGCTATTCATGCCCTGGGAAACAGGTACTGGCTATTCACCCTATCTATGCCTCTCATACTCTTGTAGACCTCTATCAAGTCCCTTCCTATCCTTCTACACTCCAAAGAGAGAAGTCTCAGCTCTGCTAACCTTGCCTCATAAGCCCTGTTTTACAATCCAGGCAACATACCGGTAAGTCTCCTCTGCACCCTCTCCATAGCTTCCACATCCTTCCTATAATGAGGTGACCAGAACTGAACACAATACTCTAAGAGTGGTCTCACCAGAGATTTGTAGAGTTGCAACATGACCTCTCTACTCTTGAACTCAATCCCCCTATTAATGAAGCCTAGCATTTCATAGGCCTTCTTAACTATCTTATCAACCTATGCAGCGACCTTGAGGGATGTATGGATTTGAAGCCCAAGGTCTGCCTGTTCATCCACACTCTTAAGTGACAGACCATTAACTCTATACTCAGCCTTCTCGTTTGTCCTTCCAAAATGCATCACCTCACACTTATCCAGATTGAACTCCATCTGCCACTTTCCTGCCCCAGTCTGCATCCTGTCTATATCCTCTTGTAACCTTCGACAACCTACAGTTCCATCCACAACTCCTCCAATCTTTGTGTAATCCTCAAACTTACTCACCCATCCTTCCGTCTCTTTATCCAGGTCATTAATAAAAATCACAAAGGGCAGGGTCCCAGGACAGATCCTTGCAGCACTCCACTAGTCACCGACCTCCAGGCAGAATACTTTCCTTCCACGACTACCCTCTGCTTTCTTCCTTTAAGCCAATTTTTTTATCCAAACAGCCAAGGTTCCACTGATGCCATGCCTCATGACTTTCTAGATGAGTCTCTCACGGGGGACCTTGTCAAATGCCTTGCTAAAATCCATATGGATCACATCTACCACCCTACCATCATCAATTTCTTTTGTTATCTCTTCAAAAAACTCAATTGGGCTCGTGAGGCACGACCTTCCCTTCACAAAGCCATGTTGACTATCCTTGAGTAGACTATACTTCTCAAAGTACTTGTAGATCCTATTCTTAAGAATTCTTTCCAATAGTTTGCAGACCACCGAGGTAAGACTCACTGGTCTATAGTTCCCAGGATTCTCCCTATTACCTTTTTTAAACAAGGGAACTACATTTGCCATTCTCCAATCCTCCGGCACCTCCCCTGCAGCCAAGGAGGATTCAAAGATCATAGCTACTACTCCAGCGATCTCTTCTTTCACTTCCCACAGCAACCTGGGGTATATAACATCTGGCCCTGGGGTCTTACCAATCTTGATGTTTTTAAGAAGATCCACCACTTCTTCTTCCTTAATCTCCACATTGTCCAGCATGCAGGCCTGTTCTATTTTGACCTCACCCTGAACAAGGTCCTTTTCCCTTGTGAAAACTGAAGCAAAGTATTCATTTAGGACCTCCCCAACTTCCTCCGCCTCCAGGCACATGTTGCCTTATTTATCCTTTAGTGGCCCCACCTTCAATCTTGTCATCCTTCTGTTCCTCACATATGCATAGAACGCCTTGGGATTCTCCTTAATCCTACATGCCAAGGCCTTCTCATGCCCCCTTCGAGCTCTCCTAAGTCCTTTCCTAAGCTCCTTCCTGGCTACTCTATATTTCCCATGAGCCCCTCCTGCTCCTGCTTCTTATATCTAACATATGCTTCCTTCTTCCTCTTGATGAGCTGCCTCACATGTTTCGTCACCCACGGTTCTCTTTTCCTACCATTTTTTCCCTGTCTCAGTGGGACAAACCTATCCTGAAGCCAGCACAAGTGATCCCTAAACTTCCTCCACATTACTTCTGTGCTTTCACCCTTGAACATCTGTTTCCAATTTACTCTCGCTAGTTCCTGCCTCATCCCTTCATAGTTAGCCCTTCCCCAGTTAAGCACTTTCTCAATTCGTCTGTTTTTATCCTTTTCCATAGTTATGCTGAAGCTAAGGGAGTTGTGGTCACTCTCACTAAAATGCTCCCCCAACAAGAGGTCTGCCACCTGACCAGGTTCATTACCCAGAACTAGATCCAGTATGGCCTCTCCACTCATTGGCTGATCCACATACTGTGTCAGGAATCCTTCTTGAACACACCTGACAAATCAAGCCCCATCTACCCCCCCTTGCAGTCAGGAAGTGCCAGTCAATATGAGGGAAGTTGAAATCGCCCATAACTACAACCCTGTATTTCCTGCACCATTCTAAAATCTGCCTGCTTCTCTGCTCCTCGGTGTCCCAAGGGCTATTTGGGGGCCTATAGGCTACTCCCAGCACAGTGATTGATCCCTTCCTATTTCTGACTTCCACCCACACTGACTCAGTGGACCCTCCCTCTGCAGCGTCCTCCCTTTCTATAGCTGTGATGCTATCCCTGACCAGTAATGCTACTCCCCCCCCTTTTCTACCTCCCATCCTATTCCTTTTAAACACCTAAACCCCGGTACCTGCATCGGCCAATCCTGCCCTTCCTCCAGCCAAGTTTCAGTAACGACCACAACATCATAGTTCCACGTACTGATCCAAGTTCATCCCCTTTATTCCTAATACTCCTAGCATTGAAATAGATACACTTCAACCCCTCTAACTGGCTACATCTATGTTTTGTCCCCTGCCTCTCCTTCCTCACCAACTCAGAACACGTAGCATCATGCCCTTGTCCTTCTACCCTAATCCCTGCACTCACATTCTGATTCCTACCCCCCTGACAAACTAGTTTAAACCCTCCCCAACAGTTCTAGCAAAACTGCCCGCCAGGATATTGGTCCCTTTCCAGTTCAGGCCAGACCCTCCCCAGAAGAGATCCCAATTTTCCAGAAATCTGAATCCCTTGCCCCCTGCACCAACTCTTCAACCACACATTCATCTGCCATAACTTCCTGTTCCTACCCTCTCTGTCTCGTGGCACAGGCAGCAATCCCGAATCTTGAGGTCCTGCTTTTTAACTTCTTTCCTAACTCCCTATATTCCTTCTTCAGGACCTCATCCCTACTCCTATCTGTGTCATTGGTCCCCACGTGGACCACGATATCTGGCTGCTCACGCTCTCTCCTGAGAATACTGAGAACTCCATCTGAGATATCGCGGACCCTGGCACCAGGGAGGCAACAGACCATCCGGGATTCTCGACCTCTCCCACGGAACCTCTGTGCCCACTTCATTTCACACTGGATGTGGATGCATTCAGAAATTCATTCACATTTTTTTCCCAGTCCAAGGGACCGCGTGAGGCAGTTACAACCTGTTCTGCTCTTCCATGGAGAAACTACAGAACAGCCACAGTCAGTTTGCAGGACTGGCTCACAGTTTCCTGTGTTACGTACCCCGTAACTGGGTTGCCAAACCAGCAGAAATGGATCACTCAGTTGGAGTCTGGATTACTAGAACTAAGAAAGTTTTATTAAAGAAACAAGCAACACAGTACTCTAATCAAAAGGATAATGAATGCAACAGTTCAGCAATGATAAATATACATGTACACAGAATTAAGATAACAGGATCAATCAAGCTCTATTGTTGTCTAGGGGTAAATGACCAGTTTCAAAGTGACGCAAAGTTCAGTTCAGTTCGCAGTAATCGCTGCCGTGGCGATGGACAGTGGGGGGAAGGAGAGAGAGAGCAAAACGAATGAATATTCAAAACGACTTCCACACAGACCTTCGCAGTCAGCTTTCGGGCGAGTCCTTTGTGATGTCATCTGAGGTCACCGACCGTGACCCCTCCGTTTCCAGATACAAATCGTTTCCCAGCAGTGAACCTGGCACCCAGGCAAGGGTGGACACACACCAGGTTCCCGCCGATCGTGCCTTTCCAAAACTTCCCACCGACTTGTGAGAGACGCACCGCTTCCAGGGTCTCGTTACCTCGGGTGTCGTGTGTGTCTTGCCTTAGCGAACCTGTCCCTTTTTATCCTCCTGCTGGGGTATCGCCTGTCCATCACTTCAAACAGTTCAGGGTTCAAAGGGGGAGCCGCTCCGGACAGCTCTCCTTCCTTCATTAACATCTCCAGATGCTGCTCCATTGTTTTCCTTATCTCTCTCGCTCCTGAAGACAGGTGGCAGACCAACCGCTGATTCCACTGGTGCTAGCCCAGGCCAGCTACATCTTAATCTATGTGTATTCTTGTCATACCTGTTGCCTATATATTAATTCATTATCCCTCTTAGACTGTGTCCTCATGAACTGTAACAGCAGGGTCCAACAAAAGCTTAAGTAAACAACACCTCACCCTCGATCTAGGCATACTGCAGCCTTCTGAAAATATTCAGTTCAGTAGCTTCAAATAACCAGTGTCCATTATTACAACTGGACATGCCCTCTTCTCATTGCTACCATCCGAACAGCTGGTTCCTCTCCACCATCATGTTTCTGAATGGACATTGAACCCGCCTATGAACACTACCTCACTATTTTTGCTCACTTTTTGCACTACTTGTTTAATTTAATGTTATGCTTCTTACTGTAACTTATAGATTTTTTGATTACTATGTATTGCACTGTACTGCTGCCGCAAAACAACAAATTTCATGCCGTATACCAGTGATACTAAACGGGATTCTGGATTTGATCACTGCTGCAAATCATCCATCTCTGACATGACATCAGATTGACTGGAGCTAGGGCTATACTCTTTGGAGAAAAGGAGGATGAGAGGAGACATGATAGAGGTGTACAAGTTAATAAGAGGAATAGATAGAGTGGATAGCCAGCGCCTCTTCCCCAGGGCACCACTGCTCAATACAAGAGGACATGGCTTTAAGGTAAGGGGTGGGAAGTTCAAGGGGGATATTAGAGGAAGGTTTTTTACTCAGAGAGTGGTTAGTGCGTGGAATGCACTGCCTGAGTCAGTGGTGGAGGCAGATACACTAGTGAAGTTTAAGAGACTATTAGACAGGCATATGGAGGAATCTAAGGTGGGGGCTTATATGGGAGGCAGGGTTTGAGGGTCGGCACAACATTGTGGGCCAAAGGACCTGTGCAGTGCTGTGCTATTCTATGTTCTATCAATTACACAGCCTAACCTGCAGGACATGCCCTACCACCCTGTACTGGCTCTTTTACTCTTTGTTTCTATTCCCACTCCCACTCTGCCCTCATTCCATGGCTCATCCAGCACATCACTGGCAGGGGCGTACCCAGCATCAAGGACATGCATACAGAAAAGTGCCAGAAAAAGTCAGCAATGTCATGAAAGATCTCACCCAACCTGCTAACGGACTGTCCACCACCCCCTCCCCCCATCAGGGAGGAGGCTATGCAGCATTGATGCCTGGACCACCAGACAAAAAAAAAACAGTTACATCCCCCAAGCTACCAGACAAATCAACACCTCCACCAGTCAGCCAGTTCCAGAATTCCCTCTGTCTACACTATGTCCACATCATGTGCCTATCTAAATATCTCTTAAAAGTCTCTAATATGTCTACCCAGGCAGTGCATTTCAGGCATTCACCATTCTCTGAGTAAAAAACTCGCCTCTCACATCTTTTTTGAAATTCCCCCCTCACCTTTAATGCATGCCCTCTACTATTAGATATTTCAACCGTGGGCAAAAGACACCCTCTGTCTACTCTGCCTAAGCCTCCCAAGATCTTATAAACCTCAAGCAGACCTCCCCTCAGCCTTCACTGTTCCAGAGAAAAAAATGCAAGTTTGTCCAACCTCTCACTGAAGCACGTGAACCTTTTCTGCACCCTCTCCAAAGCCTCAATGCCCTTCCAATAATGCTGCATCTGGAGTGTTTGCAATACACTAGATGCAGCCAAACTAGAGTTTTATAAAGTTGCAACATAACTTCCTGACTTTTGAACACAATGCCTCAACTAAAAAAGACAAATATGCCATTTGCCTTCTTAACCTCCCCATGAACCTGTGGAGCGATGAACTTGGACCCCAAGATTCCTCTGCTCGTCACCACAATTAAGCATCTTGCCCTTAACAGTGTACGGTTTCCTCACATTCTACCAAGGTGCAACACTTTACATTCTGCCAGGTTAAACTCCATCTGCCACTACTCCACCCATAAGTGCAACTAATCTATATCTCGCCATATCCTTTGCCAATTTCTTACGCTATCCACACCACCCCAATATTCATATCATCTGCAAACTTACTAATCTAACCAATCCATCTATATTTTCATCCAGGTCATTTATATACATCACAAGCAGCAGAGGTCCCAGTACAGATCCCTGCGGAACACCAATAATCACAGACCTCCAGCTAGAATGAATCCTTTTGACCATTACCCTCTGTCTCCTATGGGCAAGCCCGTTCTGAATCCAAATGGCCAATTCACTATGGATCAGAATCTTCTAGATGAGCCTACTATGAGGGACTGTGTCAAATATCTTACTAAAATCCATGTAGACAACATCCACAGCTCTACCTTCATCAATCACCCTCGTCACCTCACCAGAAAACTCCATCAAGGTAGTAAGTAAGACACAGCTTGCTTTGCACAAAGCCATGCTTTCTCTCCCTAATTAGGGCATGGTTCTCCAAATGTTCATAAATCCTATCCCTAAGAATTCTCTCCAGTAACATCCCTACCACTGACATGAGACTCGCCGGTCTATATTTTCCAGGATTATCCCTGGTTCCCTTCTTGAATAATGAAACAAAATTAGCCAGTCCTCTGAGGCCTCACCTGTGGCTAGGGAAAACACAAAGACGTTGGTTAAGGCCCCAGCAATCTCACCTCTTGCTTCTCTCAATAACCTGAAGTATATGTGATCAGGCTCTGGGAGCTTATCCACCTTAATGCTCTTTAACAGAATCCTCCCTTACTTCAAAATACCCTTGCATATTAATACTCTCGATACTGATCTCCCTATGCTCCATGTCTTTCTCCTTGGTGAATACTGATATAGAGTTCTCTTTTAAGACCTCACCTACATCCTCCACATCCAAGCATATGCTGCCCCATTTATCAATCAGTGGTCCTACCCCCTCCCTAGTTATCCTCTTGCTCTTGATGTAATAATAGGATGCATTGGTATTCTCTTTAATCCTACTTGCCAAGGACATTTCATAGCCCCTCCTGAATTTTCTAATTCCTTTCTTGCGCTCTTTTCAGAGGACCATTCCTGGCCCCAAAGCGTATGAGCAATTATGACGAAAGCATAGCAGTGCCTCTATTTCCCTAAAACTTTACAAAGATTTGGCGCAACACCTAAAACTTTGACAAACTTCTATAGATGTGTTGTGGACAGTATATTGACTGGCTACATCACAGGCTGGTATGGAAAACACTAATGCCCTTAAGCAAAAAATCCAACAAAAAGTAGTGAATATGGTCCAGTCTATCATGGGTGAAGCCCTCCCCACCATTGAGCAATCTACATGGAACATTGTTGCAGGAAAGCAGCGTCCATCATCCAGGTCATGCTCTCTTCTCACTGCAGCCATCAGGAAGAAGGTACAGGAGCCATAGGGCCCATGCCATCAGGTTCAGGAACAGTTATTACCCCTCAACCATCAGGCCCTTGAACCAGAGGAGATAACGTCACTCAACCTCACTCACCCCAACACTGAACTGTTCCCACAACCTATGGACTGACTTTCAAGGTTTTTTCATCTCACGTTATCAATATTTATTGGTTATTAATTAATTAATATCTCTTTTTTATCTTTTGTATTTGAATAGTTTGTTGTCTTTTGTACACTGGTTTTCTGCCCTGTTGGGTATGATCTTTGAATAATTCTATTATGGTTATTGGAATTACTGAAAATGAATCTCAGGGTTGTATATGCTGGCATACATATGTGTACTTTGATAATAAATTTAATTTGAACTTTGAACTTTCTGGCTTCTTTATAAATCTCAAGGGCTCTGTTTTATTCTAGCTTCTGAACTTTACATGCTTTTTCTTTTTCTTCTTGACTAAATTCATCACCTTTCTTGACATCCAAGGTTCTCTTACCTTGCTATCCCTGATCTTCCTTCTGACTGGAACATACCTGTCCTATACTCTGTACAGCCAGTCTTTAAACACCCTCCACATGTCACTTGCCCAAAAACAGCTGTTCCATACGTCCTGCCTAATGTTCGTGTAACTTTCCCCACTCCAATTTAATACTGTCTCACAAGCTCCATACTTATCCTTATCTATAGCTATCTTAAAACCTAAAGAGTTGAGGACACTGTTCCCTAACAGCTCACACATTGAAAGGTCAGTCAGCAGGTCGTGCTTGTTACCCAACACCAGGTCCAGTACAGCCCTCTTCTCACTGGACTGTCTACATATTGATTTAAGAAACCTTCCTGGATGCACCTAACAATTACTGTCCCATCTAAGCCTCTTGCACTAAGAAGGCCACAGTCCCCATGACAACAGCACTATTTTTTGCACCTTTCCTTAATTTGTCTTCGTGTTTGTTCCTCAATATCCTGGTGGATATTGAGGGGTGGAGGGGGGGATATAGCTTGTAGTACAAATCCCCCCCTCCCACCTTGTACCTCCTTCTCCATCCTTACTAGAACATAAAGGCCCTGGGACATGAAGCACCCGTTCCTGTTCCTCTCTCAAACAAGTCTCTGTAAAGGCTACAACATCATTGTTCTGTGTACTGATCCATCCTCTAAGTTCATTGCCTCTACCCATAATACTCCAACCATTAAGACACACACACACTTCAAACTATCTCTCCCATTGAATTTATTATTTAGCTCCTGCCTGTTTTTACTGGCCCTGACATCTGCCTGCCTCTCCATCCCTCCACTTTCTGACCTGGTGCTCTAGCTTCCAGTTCTATATAACTGTAGAAACTTTAGCAGCTATTTGGCCCATCGTATTTGTGGCAATTGAAAAAGAACTCTCAATTGTAATTCCATCATGCATCACCCTGGCCCTAGCTCTGTAGGTTACATCTCTTCATCGTCACTCGCAAGCTATGTTCCCCCTAAGCTGTGCGCATGTGCGCACGCACACCCGTTTTTCAACCAGCGCACAAAGGAAATTAATGTGTGCACCAAAGGTTAGTTACTGAAATAATGTAGTAATTAATAGTTATACTTATTGAAACTAATCTTTTAGCTAAATGTTTCTGTAAACTAGTTGGTCGGTTTTTCAAATACCACAATGCATGTCACTAATTTACATCACGTCACCTTTCTTGTTCCGGTTTGTACAGCTGCATCACGGCGGCAGCCATCTTTGGCGGACAGTGTTCATATCGTAAAGTTTACAAAGATCTGTTTCAAATCCTGTAGATAGCTTACTAAGTTTTTATTGGAAAAAATATTGATTCACTATGTCGAATTCAAAAGAAGCGAAGGGTGTGAAGCGCAAAAGAACTGCAAATTTGTTTAAAGTTGAATAGCTTAACAAAATAGTAGAAGCTCCTACACTGAAAGCTCATGAGGTCATTAACGTTCAGCTACGAGAAATATTTATGTATGACTCAGAAACTGGAGTTATCTGTTTGCATTGTCGTGATGTGAAAGTTGCTGGAGAATTTGCTAGTGGAAAGGAGTGGGATGATATTTGGAAACTCGACTTTTTGAAGCGTCATTTGGCAAGTAAATCGCATTTGGACGGTGTACAAAAGCTCAGGCAACAGAACCCGTCATTACCCGTTACAGGAATGCTACACATGTTACGGTTGAGTGCAGATGAGCGACAGTGAAAACCATCAAACCCAGGGGAGATCAAAGTGGAGGTACAAGAATGGTCAGCTTTTGATTTCTCCGCAATTGCAGATTGTGACTTCACATTTGGCGATGAACAGGTTAATGCCTTATGTCTAAAATATCATGATTTTCTAGCTGAAAATACTGTAATAGTTAAACAGTTTAATGATTTCAAATTTTCTGTGCAAGAAAGAAGTAAATCCAAACTGATTTCAAACTTTGCTCAAGTGGTGGCATTTGTACTTCAAAATGAACAGTTTTGTGACCTTGCACAGTTGATGGACATTGGGGGAACCTTTCTTGCGTCTCGTGCGGACTGTGAGCGAGGTTTTAGCCTAATGAATCAACTCAAAAACAAGCTGAGAAACCGTTTAGGTGAATGTCATTTCAATATGTTAATGAGAATCAAAAGCTATCAACTGGATGGATGTTCTATTAGTCTAGATAGAGTTTACAAAGAATGGGCAAATGCCAAAGACAGGAGAGAGAGAAAACAACTGAGTGACTTAAATATGTATGTTATTTTGTTGTTACTCTGTGCAGTTTTACATCAAATATTTTGTAAACCTACATAAACTGTGCCATGTGTGCATTCAGTGCGCACGTACTTTTGTCACAGGAAAAACATTTGCACAACATAAGATTTTTGCACACACTGAGTACTAAAAATTAGAGGGAACATTGCTTGCAAGTATCTTAGAAATGTGACAAAGGGTTTCTGCTTCTAGCTCCTTTTTGGTGGGGTGAAAATGTTTTTCATCGTGTCCTCCGCCCCACCCAATAAATCTGTTTCCCTCACATCCCTCCCCCTCCGCCCATTACCCAGCATACCTCTTCCCCTCCACCCATCCTCACCAACTCCACCCTCCACCTTTCATCTCAGTCAAATCTTCCTTTGGCCTCAAACATCCTCTGCATCCTCCCCAATGCAGTCACATATTTTGGTAATATGGTCACCAGAAATGTATGCAATAGTCAACCGACTAATTTATTGTGTTTCTGCGTGATTTCCATGGTCGTATATCATTTCTCAGTCAATAACTTATAGCATTAAGTATGTTTATTTTTCCAACATAATTGATCCCTCCTGCTATCTTTGAAGGTCACTGCAGTAATCTCCAAAATCCACCAGTTCCTCTCATCTACACCTACGCTTCCAAATATTATACATTCCCTCGCCGGGTTGCACCTCTCGAAATGCATTACCACACAGAAGCCTGGATTATATTCCACTTACGATTTTCTGTAGAGACCATTTATATCATCTTAGTCTAAAGCATCCCCACTCACTGTCAACCACACTGCCAATTCTGTATCATTTGTAATCTTCATTATCATGGTCCCTGCATTCAGGTCTATCCATTATTATATACTATATAAAGCAAAGCAAACTACTCATCTCCTTGGAACCTGTTGATAATACCCTCCAGCCACAAAAACACCTACCAACATATAACCAATTACTCCCTTTCTGGTGAGCCAACTTTGGATTTCGTTTGCCACAATTCTTTGTATTACATATATTTTTTGAACAAGGAACCTATCAAAAGCCTTGTTAAAATCCACATTGATACATCAAATACCTCAATTCATTTTAACTATTAAATGAATTCAGTCAAGTTCACTGGACTTGACCTTCCCTGAATGTGTGCTGACCGTCTCTGATTAATTTTTTGTTTTTCTAAATGATGATTTATATTGTCCCTCTGAATGAATACTAATCATTTGCACACTGCTGAAATTAAAATAACAAGTTTCTACAAACCTGGTTTGTCCTTATTTCTCTTTTTTAAATATACTTACAATATAAGTTAGAATGGTGTTTTTTTTTTGGAAGTGAACTTACAGGATATTGTGCTCACGGATACTGGAGAATTCAGCATGGAAAGAGGCCCTTAGGCCTATATGGACTTGACTGAGGCATCTGACAAGCTCTAGCATGGTAGGTTGGTCATAAAGGTTATGAGACATGGGATCCAAACTAATTGCAAACTAAATTGGCCTGACAATAGGAAGCTAAGGATAGTGACAGAAGGATGCTTTTTTAATTAGATGTCTGTGACCAGTGGCTATCACAGGAGGTGGTACTGGGACCTTTGTGACATAAATCTGTAACTTGGATATGAATACAGGAGATATGATTAATAAATCTGATGGATGATGGAGTTAAGGGAGGAAGATTGTCTAAATCAGGGGTTCCCAAACTTTTTTATGCCATAGACCTCTACAATTAACGAAGGGATCCACAGACCCCAGGTTGGGAAACCCTTGCCTAAGTGAACAGCAAGATACAGTATACCATATATCAGATGGAAAGTTGACCACTTCAGGCTTAAAATGGACATGTTCCCCCAGGCTGTCAGTCCTGCCCTTTGGTTTTATATTTCTTTTACCTGAGAGATCAGTGAAGTATTTAATGGATTCTTCCACTGCTCATAATGATTAGTGCTGGAACATGTGGCAAGCAAGTCTGTATTGATTGAGCTTCTATTGGCCATGTTATTGGGTTCACTGAAAGGTTTTCATGAGATTATTAAGCTGTTTTGAACTATCAATAATAGTTTACCTGTTTTGGTATTAGACTAAAGAGGTCCATGTGAGTATATGCCTAGATAAAAAGAACTGTGTGTGTTTGTGTCTTGTCATACCAGAACTTTGCCAAACTTTGTTCAGGCATAAAACTTTTTCCTCATTTAGGAGGATGAGCTAGTAACAGAAGTCTTACATTGGATCTTCCTGAGAGAAATAGTTCTATTCTGTAATACTTCTCTCAGTGTGATTTTCAGGGATGGGAGCTGCTTTTTCTATGTTCTTGGACTCTTGCAGATTGGCCTGACCAAGCTATTTCCCAGAGAAAGCACAGATAAGAAAGAAGTGACTCACAGGATTGAAGTGAAATATAAATTCGGCACTATAGCCTTTTGCTGATGACTGCTGACCAGAAGTAACATATGAGGTGATTAAGAGATAAGATTATGCTTGGAAGTAAGCTTTTGCTCACAGCAGTGCTCTCCTATGGTGTATGTACCATCCAGTGTTAGGAGAGAGCCCACTGCTGCCCCGTGATCTGTGAAGGCATTTCGTCAGTGTTATCACTGGGTCCTTACAGCAAGATCTGCTTATGTGGCTTGCAACAAATCAGCACTTGTTCCTTCTCAAGCCTTGAATTCTCACAGTCATTCTTTTCTGCAGTGCTTGTAAAAATATAATTGGCATGGAAACCATCCAGCATAGTAATTAGGTAGGACATCAAGTCTGCTTTCATAGCCTACCTTGGAAATTGGAATGTTCAAATGTACTAATCCTCTAACAAGACAGAGGTATGTACATCATTACTGCCAACCTCCCCCAAGAACATGTCCTCCACAAGTCAATAGGAACAATGCAGACATGGAATAAAAAAAAATTCTGCCCACTTGCACTGGACTACTTAAATAAACTATTGCATACAGCCACTCGATTGCATTCCTTGAGGCTCATTATATGTAGACATGAAGAGCACTTCCCACACAACCTTTGAGATATGATATAATTGCGAGTTCATTTGAAGATTTCAGTTTTCTATTGTTTGCCATTTGCATGAAAAGTGGGTGGAAGTGCCTTGTTACAGACCTTGGGTGAGTTTTTCGATCGAGTTTGCTAATTTACATCAGATAATTAGGTGAAGTCAGTTGGAACATGTATCTTATCATTAAAATGAACTGTGCTGAATCACGAAGATCAAGAAGGACCTAGTTTCTAAATGTATTCGCATAGGTGGCGGATGTCAGTCTAGGAAGCTGTGAAGATGACAGGGGATTCAATTAAATGTGATATCCCCCAGTATTTGAAAAGCCCACTGACGCTTAAAGTCACGGCTCACTTGATAAACAGCAGGATCTACCACGCACTGATATATATATATCACGAACAGTAAACACGTCAGGTCAAGACCTTTCACCTAGTCTGAGAGATGGTGTGGAAATAGCCAGCATGAAGAGGTGAAGGAAAGGGGCGGAGCAAGAGCTGGCAAGTGACGGGTGGATCCAGGACAGGAGGATGATAGGCAGATGGAGGAGGGAAGAGTGGAAGTTGTGACAGAGTCTGGAAGGTGAAAGGTGGAGGTGACAAAGGTCTGCAGATGATGGGAGTTGATAGGAAAGGGAGATGGCACATGAAATCAAATAAAGGAGGTGGGAGGAACAGTGAAGGAGGGGACCCGGTGGAAGGGAGTGTGTGGTTGATGGGTAGATGGAGTGAGAGGAGGTGGGGAAAGAGACGAGGTGATGAGGGGCTGAGGGAAGTGGGGTGGGTGTAGGAGGAACTAGGTAGATCAGGAGAAGAGGCATAGAGTAGAGCAGTCTACCTGACACTGGGGAATTCTTGATTACTTTTTAAGTATGTTTGAAACATAATCAAGAATATAATAAGTAAATAGTGTGGCTAATTCAAGTGTAGCGAGATCCCACAAATAAAATGAAGTACTTGTTATCTAATGACATTGGTCGGCAGATAAATATAAAGGAGGAAATAAATTGTGCAGACTAGTTATCTACATCTTACATCCATTTATAGAAATGTATTCTTTTATCTACCTGTTCCTATCTGCTGCATTCTGCATGCTGAACTCCTGATTGCAATTTATCTTTCCTTCATGTAGTTTCTAACTGAAGAGACCTCCTGGGCTAAATCACAATATCTTACAACCATTCAGCCCATCTTGTCTGTGCTCACTTTTGAAACAGCTATTTAATTGGCTCATTTCTCCTGCTATTTTTGCATAACACTGTAACATCAACATTCACCTTCTGTTTCCAAAGCTTCTGCTGGACATTTCTCAAACTTCTTTACAGGCCAGGCCTTCCAGATCATAACAACTTACTGCAAAAATAAAGTTCTAATTTCACCTCTACTTCTTTGACCAATTACTCTGAATCTGTGTGCACCTATTACTGAAACTCTTGTCCATAAAAGCAGTCCCTCCTTATTTCCTCGATCAAGACTCTGTCATTGTTATGAACAGCCTGATCCAAGCCCTGCCCATAAAAACCTCACCATATCCAGCTGACCATTATCCCCTGCATCATTTTGTTTTTCTTCACTGATTTATGAATTTCAGAAAATATAAATCTGGGATCAGATATACAAGATTCTAACATATCATTAGTCACATGGACTAAACATGGTCGTGGAGAAGGATATTTGCACTTTACATCAATTCTAAACTTTGGAACTAAGTTTTGGAAGTCAAATGCATATGCACTTGGCACAGCCAAGGAAAAAGTTCTACTCCATGTTTGTGGGATGTTGAAACTAATTGGGCTCAAATTCCCTTCTATTTGAATATTTCTTTCATGAAACAGCATTATTCTTCCAGTAAAGAAATTAAGTTTCTAATTAAGACCTTTTCTTTTGTGCATAACCTACTTTTGAGCCAGTAGAATATTTTATGCATTGCAGACTGACTTGCAAGAGGACGCCTATTTTAGCATTACATCATCGTCTTCTTTTAGCGCATTAAATCATTCACAGCAAGTCATTCTATTCGTGGCTGCACTTTGCAATCCGGGTATAACATATTGTGCACGGTGGGCTTCTCCGTGATGGAAGGATGTTAAAAAAAGATAAAAATAAAACTGAAAAAAATTGCTTTCACTCTTTTGGAAACAAATAGCCTGAGAAAAAAGTGAAAGCTAATTAGCAGCTGGCAGTACTCTAAAGGAAAACTGTACCTGGAACACTTAAATATGAGTCAGAGACAGGAAAAAGGCTCTGCTGTTTATTGAAGTTCTCATTTCCATTATCCTAACTCTTGCGATACCACATTCAATTGTGATTTAAACAATGTTTTATTGCTCCAATTTGACTGGGCAGACTATTATAATACCCTTTTTGATTAAAAAAATTCCTAAATTTAAAAAAAGTAGCATTTAACTAATTTCCATTATCTGTCTGGGCATTGGTGACTTGGACACGAAGATGTCCAGTGTCCTCACACATGACTGGGATGACCCCCTGACGTTACATCTGCCTACTCTATTACATCACTGAGCCATGTTTAACTTAACCCTGCCTCTGTTAATTTCAACTTTTCAACACAACAGCTTTTCCTATGAGTCACAGATAATGGGCTGGTCATCCTCCAAACCCCTGTCTCCGCTAATGTTCCCAAACACAGTAGACAGCCACATTGGCAAAGCACCTGAGCTAGCAGACTGTTGAGCTCTGGTAAATCAGCTTTCTTGCCGAAGCCCAGGAGTCCAATTGTGTTTTCACTCCAGTTGGTCAAGGATCCCATTCTGGGATGTGTGGACATCTAATGTCCAGATCAGATAACTCAAACCTCCAACTATGCAAATTGCCAACATCAAACGTCGACATGAGGCAGTGTAGGAAATGTGTAGGACCAGGAGGTATATTGGCTAAATAAAGTTCCTTGTCAACCACTTGCTTCTTTGTCAATCACTAACTTTCCAGTCAATTTCCTAATTTCCCCTTACACTGTACAGCATTCCTATAGCATTGTTGAGGACGTCTTTAAAAGACAGTGCCCCTAGAAGACAGCATCCATCATTAAGGTCACTCAGCATCCAGTTCATGGTCTCTTCTCTTTACTACCATCGGGGAGGAGGTACAGGAGTCTGAAGACACACTATCAACATCTTACAAACAGTTTCTTCACCTCTGCATCAGATTTCTGAACTGTCCATCGACCAATGAACCTCATTGTTTTTTCACTACCACAATCTATATACAGTGTATATAGATAGATATAGATATAGATTGATATTATAGATATATAGTAATTTACAGTATTTTTATGGACTGGTGTTACAAAACAACGAATTTCAGAATGTCGCTGATAATATAGATGATTCTGAACGGGGTGTTACAGTTACATGATGCAGCTACAATGAAGGAATTGCAATATCTTTTCCAGGTGAGGTTGAAGCTTAACCAGGGGGTGCTTTGCTCATCGGTTGTTATTCTGGACTGACAACCCAGGTTTGGGAGTTCTTTTGAAGAGTTCTTAGAAAATTGCTGCAACATTTTGTAGATAGTGCACTATGTACTGGTGGTGAAGGGAAGAAATATTTAACATGGAATCAATTAAGCAGATTGCTTCATTCTGAAATAGTGTCCAGCTGCACTCCTCGAGGCAAACGTAGCATAGTCCTTCACACTGCTCACTTGCAATTAATAGGTGGTGATTTTAGAGATTTGCAAAGTGAATCATTATCCACAGAATAAAATCATAAGATATAGAAGCAGAGTTAGACCATCTGGCCCAACAAGTCCACTTCCATGGTTGATTTACTATCCCTAATTGTGCTCTGCATCTGCACGTTGGCTTTTAGTGATATGGTCAAGTTTGAGTTTATTGTCACATGTGCAAATATATGTACGCATGGCTGCAAACAAAAGCTTACTGGCACGTCAGATAAGAGTATTCGTGAAAAAAACGTAAGTTAGACAACTTGCAATTTTTTTTGAAAAACAGAACATAATTACAACAAAAAAACTAAGCCACGGTCAAAGGAAAATAGCTGTTTTGAGCCTGGTGGTGTGGACTTCAGACTTCCCAGATACAATTTTTTCCAAATTATGTTCCACCTGCCATGGTGTCACCACTCACTCATCTTGTCCATATTCCCTTGAAGCCCCTTCACTCCCTTCTCTGTGCACGGAAGAGCCTTTGTGTACGGAGTGAGGTGACGTTAAATGTGGAGGAGGCAAAGGCATAGATGAAAGACCGGCTGTAGGACTAAAATACTTGTCTGTTGCATCAGGGCTGCCTGGAAAATGATGCCACATAATTTAATGCAAACTGGAAAATGAAATGTGTCAAAAGGTTCTCCTCATTTATTGCTTGTCAAGCTGAATCTACTTTATAACATGAGCATTTTTAGTTGCATTTTCATGCATCGCCATCCTTCAGCAGAGAGCCACTGTGATTCCATTCCTGATATCTTCCTCCAGAATCAACTTAGACATGTAGCAGCAATTAATTATCCCTGCAAAATGTGTGATTGTGCTGGCCCAAGGCACCTCATAGTGTTCTGAACAAAAGATGATCAAAGTTCAAAGTAAATTACTACCATGAGATTCATTTTCTTGTGTGCATTCACAGTAAATACAAGAAACACAATAGAATCAATGTAAAACCACACACAACAAGACGGGCAAGCAACTAATGTGTAAAAGACAACAAACCGCAAATAGAAAAAGGGAAAAAAAATTAATAATAAATAAATAAGCTATAAATATTGAAGGCATGATATGAAGAGTCCCAGAAAGTGAGTCCATAGGCTGTGGGAACAGTTCTGTGTTGTGGTGAGTGAAGGTGAGTGATGTTATACTCTCTGGTGCAAGAACCTGATGGTTGAGGGATAATAACTGTTTCTGAACCTGGTGGTGTGGATCCTGAGACTCCTGTACCTCCTTCCTAATGACAGCAGAAAAAGAGAGAACAGCCTAGATGGTGGGGTTCCTTGATGATGGATGCTCCTTTCCTGAAACAGTGCTCCTTGTAAATGTGCTCAATGGTGGGGAGGGCTTTACCCATGATGGACTGGGCTGTATCCACTACATTTTGTAGGCTTATCCATTCAAAGGCATTGCTGTTTCCATACCAGACCATGATACAACCAATATACTCTCCATTGTCTAGCCATAGAAGTTCATCAAAGTTTTAGATGACATGCTGAACCTTCACAAACTTCTAAGAAAGTGGAAGTTCTTTATACATAACATGAGTTACTAAGAACAAACCATATTCTAGAAACATAGAAACATAGAAACATAGAAAATAGGTGCAGGAGTAGGCCATTCGGCCCTTCGAGCCTGCACCACCATTTATTATGATCATGGCTGATCATCCAACTCAGAACCCAGCCTTCCCTCCATACCCCCTGACCCCTGTAGCCACAAGGGCCATATCTAACTCCCTCTTAAACATAGCCAATGAACTGGCCTCAACAGTTTGCTGTGGCAGAGAATTCCACAGATTCACCACTCTCTGTGTGAAGAAGTTTTTCCTAATCTCGGTCCTAAAAGGCTTCCCCTCTATCCTCAAACTGTGACCCCTCGTTCTGGACCTCCCCAACATCGGGAACAATCTTCCCGCATCTAGCCTGTCCAATCCCATTAAAACTAGAACTTTTATTTACAACAGCAAACAGCAACCACGTTTTCACCATACAATTTCTAGATCATTCTGTCATTTCTGCGCATGCTCCGAACTCTGTCCAATCACATTCTTACATGTGACACGTGATATCACCACATCTCCCTTTCCTTAAAAAGTAAAACAATTAGCAACATTAACCAAAACAAATGCATAATTTAACATGTCTCTATCAGTCTCTCTGGGGGTTTACAAACATGAGTAGACCCTCTAAGTGGTTCACACAGTTCTTGTGTTTCGTTGTTATTTTCATGTGTTGTCTGGTCTGCATCAGTTAAATGAAACTCTGAAGTTGGCTCTTTCTTGAGGTATGATCTGGGTTGTACTTCTTCAAGTACTGTAGCTTTCTGTGTCCATGTGTCCATTTTGTCTTGTATCCTAACTTCATCTCCTTGGTGCAGCTCAGGTAATGGATGAGAACATCTGTCAAAGTATGTTTTCTGCTTTACTTAGTGTTCATCTTTCCATCTTTTCACTTGTTCACCTCCTTCTGTTCTCAGAAGGCTCTCATCTACTGGTAGACTAGATCTCAAACGGTGTCCCATCAAGAGCTGAGCAGGTGAAAAGATGAAAAGATGAACTTTGTTTTCACAAAGCACATCTATATAAAATTCCTCGCCTTCATTTTCAAACACTGCATTTATGTGTTTTATTTCCTTTCTACTTCTGCAACAGCGTGAAAAATGATTACTCTTACCGTAGGTGTTGCATATTTTTCGATACGCTGGACACATTTTTTAGATGATGTTGCTGTCCACAGCGATCACAAAGTTTTTCTCTTTCAGATGACGTCTTGCTCTCTGTCGGTTTCATTGTCGCTGCATTATTTTTTTCTAATATGTTCGCACTTTACAGCATCTACGCAGCCGTTATTTTATACAAAGCGCTTTAGCCTACAACATCACAGTCTCAGAAGCTTTGCAGAGTGCCACCGCCTTTTCCAAATTCAAATCTTGTTCTAACAGTCTTTCTCTCAGACCATTATCCAGAATGCCGCAAACAATTCTGTCTTTAATGAGAGAGTCTGTAAGCTCTGCAGACTCACATCTTTTACTGTGGTTTCTCAACTCCATAACAAATTGATCAATCGTTTGACCAGGTCTCTGCCGACATTGGAAAAATTTATAGCACTGATACGTCACATTACGCTTCAGTGTACAAAATTCATCAACTTTGTCGATTATCGCTTTTAGATTCAAATTATCTCCATTTTCAAAAGTAAAATGGTTATATACCTCAATTGCGTCATCCCCTATTATGTGGAGTAGAACTGCAGCTCTCGTTTTTTCTGTTTTATTACCTGCTCCAATTGCCGATAAATAAATTTCAAAATATTGTTTGAATCTTCCCCAGTTCTCAGCTACATTCTCAGATAAATGAAGTGACGGTGGAGGTTGCAGTCCTTCCATTTGTAAAACCGTTAGCAAGCACCAAAACAGCTCGCACTCTTTTTTCAGAAACTTATCTTTGTTTCTCTCGTGTTAGCGAACGTACTATTCTTCCAGATCGACTTCTGACACCATGTTGTGTTGTTTATACATACCGTGGGTTACTAAGAACAAACCATATTCTGGAAGAATTAAAACTAGAACTTTTATTTACAACAGCAAACAGCAACCACGTTTTCACCATACAGTTTCTAGATCATTCTGTCATTTCTGCACATGCTCCGAACTCTGTCCAATCACGTTCTTAGACGTGACACGTGATATCACCACACTGTCATGCTTTCGTTTTAATAGCGCTTACATGCTGGATCCAGGACAGATCCTCAGAAATGATAACACCAAGGACTTTAAAGTTGCTGATCCTCTGGCATAGTTTAAGGAGAGAAGGAAAGACTTAAAGAGGACCTACGAAGCAACTTTTTCATACAGAAAGGTGAGTATGTGGAATGAGCTCCCAAAGGAAGTGGTAAATTACAACATTTGAAAGACATTTGGACAGATAACGTTGAGGAATTTAAAGTTGCTGGCCCTCTCCACCTCTGATCCCTTGATGAGGATTTGCTCATGGACCTCCTGTTCTCTCCTCCTATGGACAATAATCAGTTCTTTGGTTTTGCTGACATTGAGTAAGAAGTTGTTGTTGTGGCACCATTCAGAAAGATTTCCAATCTCCTTCCTAAATGCTGATTCGCCACCACCTTTGTTTCAGCCAGTGATAGTGGTGTCATCAGCAAACTTAAATATGGCATTGAAGCTGTACTCAGCCTCACAGTCAAATGTATAAAGCAAGAGGACTTGCTGACCAACACTTTAGGTCATTTTTCGTAATACAAGGCAGGCCAGTTGATTGGTAGAGATACTAAGAAAAGTGATAACCTTGTGACCTACTTCCAAGCCTTTTTGACGATTTTGCTGCAACAATCCCTTCTGCAGTTTGTAAAGCCCTGTTCTGTGGAGCTGAAACACACTGGGACATTTGACCCATATAATTGCCATATCACTGCGTTTATCTGAGGCCATCTCTACAATAAAAGTTACTCAGTGTGTTGGACCTAATTCTCTGAACAGGCCAAGTGTCAGAGGCTGTAAGTAAAACTGCCAATTGAGTTTTTCTTCTTCTATCAGTTGATATTTATATTACAAGTTTCAGAATAATGAAAAAGTACAGGGCATATAAAAAGAATATTCACCTCCCTTGGAAGTTTTCATTTTTTATTGTTTTATAATTTTCAGTCACAGTAGATTTAATTTGGCTTTTTTGACACTGAGAAAGAAAAAGATCACTGAAGCAGGAAAAGATTCTTTTGTGTCAAAGTGAAAACAGATATCTACAAGGTGATCTCAATTAATTACAAATATCAAACACATACTAAATGATTGCATAAGTCTTTGCCTCCTTTAACATGACACACCAAATCATCACTGGTGCAGCCAATTGGTTTTAGAAGTCACATAATTAGTTAAATGGAGATCATCTGTGTGCAGTTAAGGTGTTTCAGTTGATTATAGTAAAAATATGCCTGTATCTGGAAGATCCAACTGCTGTGAGTCAGTATCCTGGCAAAAACTATGCTGTGAAGACAAAAGAACACTCCAAACGACTCCACAGAAAGGTTATTGAAAAGCACAAGTCAGGAGATGGATACAAGAAAATTTCCAAGTCACTGAATATCCTTTGGAATACAGTTAAGTCAATCATCAAGAAATGGAAATCTGCCTAGAGCAGGCTGTCCTCATAAACAGAGTGACAGTGCAAGAAGTGGACTAGTGAGGGAGGCCACCAAGAGACCTATGACAACTCTGTAGGAGTTACACACTTCAGTGGCTGAGATGGGAGAGATTGCACACACAACAATTATTGCCCAGGTACTTTACCAGTTGCAGCTTTATGTGAGAGTGACAAACAGAGAGCTAATGTTGAAAAAACCTCAAGGATAGTAAGGGGGTCAGATAGGCGATTCTGTGGACGCAGTCCAGAGACTCGGATGGTAGTTTGCCTCCCTGGTGCCAGGGTCCGGGATATTTCTGATCGTGTCCAAGATATCCTGAAGTGGGAGGGTGAAGAGCCAGAGGTCCTGGTACATATAGGTACCAATGACATAGGTAGGAAAAGGGATGAGGTCCTGAAAGAAGAATATAGGGAGCTAGGAAGGGAGTTGAGAAAAAGGACCGCAAAGGTAGTAATCTCGGGATTACTGCCTGTGCCACGCGACAGTGAGAGTAGGAATGCGATGAGGTGGAGGATAAATGCGTGGCTGAGGGATTGGAGCAGGGGGCAGGGATTCAAGTTTTTGGATCATTGGGACCTCTTTTGGCGTAGGTGTGACCTGTACAAAAAGGACGGGTTACACTTAAATCCTAGGGGGACCAATATCCTGGCAGGGAGATTAGCGGGGGCTACTGAGGTGACTTTAAACTAGAATGGTTGGGGGGTGGGAATCAAATTAAAGCGGCTAGGTGTGAGGAGGTTAGTTCACAACAGAGGGATGGGAACCAGTGCAGAGAGACAGAGGGGTGTAAAGTGAGCGTAGAAGCAAAAAGTACAAAGGGGAAAAGTAAAAGTGGCAGGCCGACAAATCCAGGGCAAGCATTAAAAAGGGCTAAGAGAGTTGTAAAAGAGCGCCTGAAGGCTTTATGTGTCAATGCAAGGAGCATTCGTAATAAGGTGGATGAATTGAAAGTGCAGATTGTTATTAATGATTATGATATAGTTGGGATCACAGAGACATGGCTCCAGGGTGACCAGGGATGGGAGCTCAACGTTCAGGGATATTCAATATTCAGGAGGGATAGACATGAAGGAAGGGGAGGTGGGGTGGCGTTGCTGGTTAAAAAAGAGATTAACGCAATAGAAAGGAAGGACATAAGCCGGGAAGATGTGGAATCGATATGGGTAGAGCTGCGTAACACTAAGGGGCAGAAGACGCTGCTGGGAGTTGTGTACAGGCCACCTAACAGTAGTAGTGAGGTCGGAGATGGTATTAAACAGGAAATTAGAAATGTGTGCAATAAAGGAACAGCAGTTATAATGGGTGACTTCAATCTACATGTAGACTGGGTGAACCAAATTGGTAAAGGTGCTGAGGAAGAGGATTTCTTGGAATGTATGCGGGATGGTTTTTTGAACCAACATGTCGAGGAACCGACTAGAGAGCAGGCTATTCTGGACTGGGTTTTGAGCAATGAGGAAGGGTTAATTAGCGATCTTGTCGTGAGAGGCCCCTTGGGTAAGAGTGACCATAATATGGTGGAATTCTTCATTAACATGGAGAGTGACGTAGTTAATTCAGAAACAAAGGTTCTGAACTTAAAGAGGGGTAACTTTGAAGGTATGAGACATGAATTAGCTAAGATAGACTGGCAAATGACACTTCAAGGATTGACGGTGGATATGCAATGGCAGGCATTTAAAGGTTGCATGGATGAACTACAACAATTGTTCATCCCAGTTTGGCAAAAGAATAAATCAAGGAAGGTAGTGCACCCGTGGCTGACAAGAGAAATTAGGGATAGTATCAATTCCAAAGAAGTAGCATACAAATTAGCCAGAGAAAGTGGCTCACCTGAGGACTGGGAGAAATTCAGAGTTCAGCAGAGGAGGACAAAGGGCTTAATTAGGAAGGGGAAAAAAGATTATGAGAGAAAACTGGCAGAGAACATAAAAACGGACTGTAAAAGCTTTTATAGATATGTAAAAAGGAAAAGACTGATAAAGACAAATGTAGGTCCCCTGCAAACAGAAACAGGTGAATTGATTATGGGGAGCAAGGACATGGCAGACCAATTGAATAATTACTTTGGTTCTGTCTTCACTAAGGAGGACATAAATAATCTTCCAGAAATAGTAAGGGACAGAGGGTCCAGTGAGATGGAGGAACTGAGCGAAATACATGTTAGTAGGGAAGTGGTGTTAGGTAAATTGAAGGGATTGAAGGCAGATAAATCCCCAGGGCCAGATGGTCTGCATCCCAGAGTGCTTAAGGAAGTGGCCCAAGAAATAGTGGATGCATTAGTGATAATTTTTCAAAACTCGTTAGATTCTGGACTAGTTCCTGAGGATTGGAGGGTGGCTAATGTAACCCCACTTTTTAAAAAAGGAGGGAGAGAGAAACCGGGGAATTATAGGCCGGTTAGCCTAACGTCGGTGGTGGGGAAACTGCTGGAGTCAGTTATCAAGGATGTGATAACAGCACATTTGGAAAGCGGTGAAATGATCGGACAAAGTCAGCATGGATTTGTGGAAGGAAAATCATGTCTGACGAATCTCATAGAATTTTTTGAGGATGTAACTAGTAGAGTGGATAGGGGAGAACCAGTGGATGTGGTATATTTGGATTTTCAAAAGGCTTTTGACAAGGTCCCACACAGGAGATTAGTGTGCAAACTTAAAGCACATGGTATTGGGGGTAAGGTATTGGTGTGGGTGGAGAATTGGTTAGCAGACAGGAAGCAAAGAGTGGGAATAAACGGGACCTTTTCAGAATGGCAGGCGGTGACTAGTGGGGTACCGCAAGGCTCAGTGCTGGGACCCCAGTTGTTTACAATATATATTAATGACTTGGATGAGGGAATTAAATGCAGCATCTCCAAGTTTGCGGATGACACGAAGCTGGGTGGCAGTGTTAGCAGTGAGGAGGATGCTAAGAGGATGCAGGGTGACTTGGATAGGTTGGGTGAGTGGGCAAACTCATGGCAGATGCAATTTAATGTGGATAAATGTGAAGTTATCCACTTTGGTGGCAAAAATAGGAAAACAGATTATTATCTGAATGGTGGCCGATTAGGAAAAGGGGAGGTGCAACGAGACCTGGGTGTCATTATACACCAGTCATTGAAAGTGGGCATGCAGGTACAGCAGGCGGTGAAAAAGGCGAACGGTATGCTGGCATTTATAGCGAGAGGATTCGAGTACAGGAGCAGGGAGGTACTACTGCAGTTGTACAAGGCCTTGGTGAGACCACACCTGGAGTATTGTGTGCAGTTTTGGTCCCCTAATCTGAGGAAAGACATCCTTGCCATAGAGGGAGTACAAAGAAGGTTCACCAGATTGATTCCTGGGATGGCAGGTCTTTCATATGAAGAAAGACTGGATGAACTGGGCTTGTACTCGTTGGAATTTAGAAGATTGAGGGGGGATCTGATTGAAACGTATAAGATCCTAAAGGGATTGGACAGGCTAGATGCGGGAAGATTGTTCCCGATGTTGGGGAGGTCTAGAACGAGGGGTCACAGTTTGAGGATAGAGGGGAAGCCTTTTAGGACCGAGGTTAGGAAAAACTTCTTCACACAGAGAGTGGTGAATCTGTGGAATTCTCTGCCACAGCAAACTGTTGAGGCCAGTTCATTAGCTATGTTTAAAAGGAAGTTAGATATGGCCCTTGTGGCTACAGGGGTCACGGGGTATGGAGGGAAGGCTGGGTTCTGAGTTGGATGATCAGCCATGATCATAATAAATGGCGGTGCAGGCTCGAAGGGCCGAATGGCCTACTCCTGCACCTATTTTCTATGTTTCTATGTTTCTATGAAATCTTGGCTAGAGTTTACCCAGAAGGCATCTGGGAGACTCTGAAGTCAGCAGGAAGAAACCAAAATTGAGCTTTTCATCCCTCAGATGAAATACTATGTTTGCATAAGCTAAACACTGCACATCATCAAAAACACACTATCCCTACTGTGAAGCATGGTGGTGGCTGCATCATGCTGTGGGCATGTTTCACTGCAGCAGGCTCTGGAAGGCTTGTGAAGGTAGAGGGTAAAATTAATGCAGCAAAATACAGGGAAATCCTGGAGGAAAACCTGAGGCAGTTGGCAAGAGAACTGTGACTTGGGAGAAGATTTGTTTTCCAGGAAGACAAAGGCCCCCAGCATAAAGCTAAAGTTGCACAGGAATGGCTTAAAAAGGAGAAAATAATGTCCTGGAGTGACCAGGTCGGAGTCCAGAGCTCAATTAATTTGAGAATTTGTGGCTGGACTTGAAAAGGGCTGTTCACTCACGATCCCTATGCAATCTGACAGAACTAGAGCAGTTTCGTGAAGAAGAATGCAGAAAGACATGCAGTGACCAGATGTGCAAAGCTGATAGAGACCTATCCACACGGACTCAAGGCTGTAATTGCTGCCAAAGGTGCATCTACTAAATACTGACTTGAAGGGGGTGAATACTTATGCAATCAATTATTTTGTGCTTTATATTTGTAATTATTTTAAATCACTTTGTAGAGATCTGTTTTCACTTTGACACAGAAGGGTCTTTTTTCTGTTGATCAATGTCAAAAAAGCTGAAAATCCAAAAAATTAAATCCACTGTGATTCAACGTTGTAAAACAATGAAACTTGAAAACTTCCAAGTGAGGTGAATACTTTTTATAGGCACTGTATGTAAATGAGAATATTGTATTATAACGGTACTTAAAGCACCAGTAAAGGACTCTTCCAATCTGTGAATCAGTTCCAGTGCAAATGAGTAAACTTAATGAATTAATACAACTAGTTACAGGGAGGGACAAGGTCATAGCTGCAAAAGATCACTACTGCCCCCAATTCATTGGGGAGTAGGCAAGCTGTCTGATCTTTTGTTCTGTACACTTGTTCTTCCACTTAAAGCCAATTACTTCTCCATCCCTAAGAGCACATGGTCTCCATCCTCAGCCAATCAGTAGCAGCCTAACTGGTATGTACACATCTACAATGACTTGCTTTCATTTTGTTTCTACTTGCCAATGCAAAATTAGTTTTGGATCACAGAAGTGTAATAACACAGCATTGTGCATGTTGTAATTCCAAACTCAAAACAGAAAATGCTGTAAAGTATTAAGGATGTGAGATGCTTAATAGTGAGTGACTTTAACACCCAATCATATTTTTGTTATTAGTGAAATTAAAGAGTGAAATTAACACAGTTATTACTTCACTGATATTAAAGCCAAGAAATAGCTTGAAAGTCACCTAGCCATCAGCCACCCAATGATCCCTTACTCCCTTTTTTAACCACTGTAAATCTACTCTCATGCTGTGCAGAGTTGAGGAGATAGATGTAGCCCTTCTATCTCAATATTATTACTTCTTTGTTGAATATTTTTCCACAACTTATGGCTGCAGACTTTATTTTGGTTTTTTTTTGGCAGGTTTAATCATGTACAACTGTAATGGTATTTCAACTGGAAATATGCAGTTGTTAACTGTAACACAGAGGTTTATAAAATTATGAGAGGCAGTGAAAGAGCAGACAGCCAGTCTTTTTCCCAGGGTAGAAACACCTAATGCACTTAAGCTGAGAAAGGGAATGGTCAAAGAAGTGCAAGGCAACACACAGAGACTGATTTATAGGTGGACGGCAAGGGAGCTGCATGCCTTGGTGGTAGCAACGTCTAGGCCTCCAGCCGCAGTGTTGCCTGTTTGCAGTTGCCCGGGAGAGAGGCATCGGAACCGGTGCGTTCCACCAGAGGGGGTGTGACGTGGCGTCCAACTTGGAGTCAGAGCTGCCTTCCGGTGTTCGCTCGGCAGAAGACAAGCTATGTTGTTTTCAACTGCAGACTGCTGCAACATTCATGGAGTCAAGGTCTTGGACTGTGATGCACGACCAATTACTCCAAAAGACTGGAAATAGAGTAAATACTGAAAGGCTTTTATTAACAGTAAATGGACACTCGTCCATGCTGAATATCTGTCCTGGACTGAGGGAGGAGCAGTGACACAGTCGCCTTTATTCAGGGGTCTGTGGGAGGAGCCACAGGAGCAGTCAGCGGAGGGGCATGTCCAGACAGATAACCCAGTTACAACATATATACATGGTTTACCACAGACTATATTTTTTGTGTGACTGTTTTCTACTGATATCTTATATGTGCTTGCTATCTTGTATGTACCTTGTGCTGTGTGTGACTGTTGGTACTGTGTTTTTTGCACCTTAGCCCCAGACTATCACTGTTTCTTTTGGATATATTCATGGGTATTCATGTATGGTTGAACGCCAATTAATCTTGAATTTGAACTGCTTAAGAACTCAGTGGGTCAGGCAGCATCCACAGAGAGGTATGATTAATTGACATTTCAGGCCTAGGCCCTTCATTATGACTGGAAAGGAAGAAGGAAGAAGCCAGACAAGGATGGTGGGGAAGGGGAAGGAGTACAAGTTGGCAGTTGATGGGTGAAACCAGGTGAGGGGGAAAGTGGGTGGGTGGGTGAAATGAGAAGTGCAGGACAAGATTATTTTACACAGCGAGTGGTATAGTCGATCCATGTAAAGCACTACCAGGGGTTGTCATGGAGGAAAATACAATTGTCATTGAAGAAACTCTGAAATGTCTCTATTTTATTTGTATATGAATATGCAGGAAATGGAGGGATATGGACTATGTGTAGGTGTGTAGGCAGATGGGATTAAGTATCATTGGCATAATTAGTTCAGCAGAACATTGGGGCTAAAAAGATGTGTTTCTGTGCAATAAGTTCTGTGTTCTAACTCCAGAAGTTTCAGGTATCAACAATGTTTAATTCCATGAGTTCCTCTATCAGTTTATGTCTGTCAGCGTTAGAGCTTTATGCTAATCCTCTTCCATTGAGCAAACTTCCACAGATTGATCACCTCAGCCAGGAGATTGATCTTTGAATTTATATCAAGGAACAAGACAGAGGAAAGCCGAAAGACCCTAACGATTGACGTCCTCAAGTTGAATTGTGCAAGTCGTAGTCTAACATCATGCAACACTGAGAATACCACATTAAAGTGGCTTGGCAGGTTAGGTTATTTGGCCATTCTAAACTGGGTAGTGACAATGGGTGTGTGCGGCTCAGACAATACGTTGAAAGGAAATAAGTGAGAGAAATGAGACTGGTGGATTGTCCTGGCAACTGGCATGGACTCATTAGGCCAAGTGGCTTCTTAAGTTGTGTACATACATCTATTGATGCTTCTGGACACATCTTCAGTGATGTTCCTGGAATCATCGGGTGTTTCGGGTCTTTCAACATTATTCAACCTCCTCCAGGTGACCCAGCCGGGGCTGATCAGACCCCAGCTTGTGTCCAGATGGCTAGCTACTTATGACTCCATAGCCCCCCTCTTTTGAGCCACAGCCATCTTGAGGCCCTCTCTGCCGCATCGGTGGTACTGCGGATGGCTCTCCTCTTCCTCGCTCCCTCGATGCAGCTTCCTATCAACCCCTCCCTTCACCGTTGCCTCCAGAATTTGGTTAACATCGTCATCAAACTGCTTCCACAGTGAAGTCAAGTTAGCTGCAGGCCATTTGATCTGCCTCCTGTTAGACTTCATGTTCGAGGGATTAGTTTGCAACACTTGGAGGTTCCGGGCACTAGTAAGGAAATATGGAAATACAGTCAATACACATTGTAGATTGGGAAAGATATTGCAGTGCCATGAAGTTAGGTCAGGCACCTAGTTCTCCAGAAGGCTTCGACCCACAATTTCTGGTAAAAATAATGGTTTTCAGAAAACGATTGGGAAATCCCACATTTTTTTGTTTTCTGACAGCAAACTTTTGTAGAAGAATTTATCTGGCAGGAAATCTAGAAAAGGGGAACTCATTCTTATTTTGCTGTTTATTCATGGGCTATGAGGCTGACTAACAAAGTGAGGATTTATTGTAGGCCCAATTGCTCCTGAGCAGGTGCAGGTGAGCTGCTAAAATGAGTCATGCGGAGATGCTGTTTGGGCTAAAGACTCCAGATTTTGACTCAGTGATAATGAAGGAAGCTGAGCTCCCCAAGTTAGGACAGTGTGCGACTAAGAACAGAACTCGAAGAAGAACCAAACAGAGCTGTGCTCATATTCCTCAAAGCCTGAAAGTACTACATTTTTTCATGAATTTATACAAAATGATAGAGGAAAATCCACCAAGTTTTCAGCGCTGAGTTATGACACCAAGAGCAGTAATTGTAATTATTTGGCTTGCTAAGCGATGATATTTTTTAAAACGTAATTATTAACTTACAAGAATACAAGAGCCACAAGGTAATATTGCAGCTCTATAAAACATTGGTTAGACCATGCTTGGAATATACTATACTATGCTGTAATGTTCCTGCCAAAGGGTCTCGGCCTGAAACGTCGACTGTTTACTCTTTTCCATAGGTGCTGCCTGGCCTGCTGAGTTCCTCCAGCATTTTGAGTGTGTTGCTTGAAATATTGTGCTCATTTCTTGTCTCCTCATCCTAGGAAGGGTGTGGAAGTTCTAGAGGGGATTTACCAGGATGCTGGCTGGACTAGAGGGCATGTCTTATGAGGATAGGCTGAGCAAGCTAGGGCTTTACTGGAGTGATGGAGCATGAGAGGTGAATAGATAGAGAAGTATAGGGCATTAAGAGGTAGATCGAGTGGATAGCCAGAGACTTTTTCCCAGGGCAGAAATGGTTAAGATAAGGGGCATAATTTTAAGGTGATTGGAGGAAAGTACAGGGGAGATGTCAGATATAAGTTCTTTACACAGAAAGTGATTAATGCGTGGAATGTCCTGCCAGATGCAATGGTAAATGCAGTTACATTAGAAGAATATAAGAACCTCTTAGCTAGGCATGTGGATGACAGAACAAAATGGAGTAATGTAGGACAGAAGGGTTAGAATGATCTTAGAGTAGGCTTAAAGGTCAGCACAACATCATGGGCCAAATAGCCTGTACTGTGCTATAATGTGCTATGTTTTAATGATGGCAAATTTGGGTGCTTACATTTTAAAGTAATGGCCAATACTTCAGCTGTTGTTCACAAGGGCCATCTTACATCTGCACCGTTCTGTAATGAATCTGACAATATTTGCATTCTCGTTTGGATCATTAGTGCATGACTGTCTCATTAACCCAATATGCGCACGTATCATTACCTGCTAATCCTAGAAGCTAGGAGACAGGAAAAGGATATCCAGCCTGTTGATTCCGTGAAAGAGCTATCTGATTCATGCAGTTCCCCTTGCTCATTTCTCCATAATCCTTACAATTCTCTCCCCTTCAAGTATTTATTGAATTTCATTTTGGAAGACAGGACTGGACCTGATTTCAGGCTGTGTATTGCAAAGCATAATAAAAGCTGCTGTATAATATAAAATCTCAATTCACCATAGCCTCTTTTGCCAATTACCTGAAATTTGCATCCTCTGGATACCAATCCAGTTCCCCCTTCCTGCCAATGCAGAACAGGACTGACATCATCCCTGGACATGGAGTGCAGATCTTGCATGGACAGAGGGTAGGGAGGATTAACTAATCAAAGTTCTGATTGGCAGATCTAAAGCTCTGTATTTTGCATGTACCAACTAATTATAAGAAAATCCTGCAATTGCTTTTGCCTCTGAAGCTAAAGTAAAGGACAACTAATGAGTGAGATTTCTTCTTTTCAATTTTGTGCATAGCCTACTTTCGAGCTAACAGAATACTTTAGATGCTGCAGCCTGACTTGGAAAAGGACGCCTCTTTTGACATTTACATTACATCATCGTCTCTTTTTAGCACATTATGTCATTCACAGCGAGACGCATCTTCTCGCTGGCTATCCACTGCAGCCAGCCTGTAACATTGTGTGCAGGGTGCTGTTCCATGGTCGGAAATCTGTTGAGGAAAGGATTATAAAAATAGTACTGCAACACTTACTTTTGTCGTTAGAATGATTTAATTGCATAACCTTAAGAGCAAGGAAACGAAACAAAAATGTGGTGGTGTTCTCTATTCACATTGAACCTGTGAAGCAAAAACAATAAGGAATTTCACCATTGATGTTAGCATATTAGCACACAAGTATAAACACATTAACACCGATTTAATGTTTTCTAAATTGGAGGGGGAGGGGGATGCACCTGTATAGATGCCTGTAGTTCTTAACATTAATCAAAAGATTGTAATAATTTAGGCTCCCCTGACACAATACATTTACTGCAGGGGTATTTTATACCTTTGCCATCAGTGTGAATAACTAGGACAGTAGATTCTGGGCATTCGGTTGTCATGAAGATCTCATTTGTTTGCAAATCATGAGCACAACAGATTCTGCAGATGCTGGAAATCCAGAGAGAGAGAGAGACACACACACACACACACACACACACACACACAAAATGCTGGAGGACACAGCAGGTAAGGCAGCAGAACAAACAGTCAGCATTTCTGGCTGAGGCCCTTCATCAGGAAGAGGGGAGATGCCAAAATAAAAAGATTGGGGAAGGGGAAGGAGGCCTAGCTAGAAGGTGATAAGTAATGCCAAGTGGGTAGGAAAGGTAAAGGGCAAGGACAAGTTCCTAGGAAGTATACGCTGCCATGGTTGCAAGCCTGGGTGAGGACTTGGTCAATGAGTTGGATCACAGAAGCGGAGCAGTAAGAGAGGGTCTCACTAAACTCAAATCGAAGAGAAGATTTAAACTTCCTCAAGGCAGGCATCCCTCAAGCAGCTGCTCTGAGTTAAATTACTTTCTACAATGTAAACTACTGGAAACTTGCTGAATTGAAAATCCAGGTTATTGCAGATGAAAGTCTGTGACTCTTAGTAACACACACAAAATGCTGGAGGAACTAGGCAGGTCAGGTAGCATCTATGGAGAGGAATAAAGAGTCGATGTTTCTGCCACATTCCTTTCATCAGGGCTGCAAAGGAATGTAGCAGAAGCCAGAACAAGAAGCTGGGGGTGGGGGTGAGGGGGGAGTACAAGCTGGCAGGTGATGTGGTGAGGGGGAAGGTAGGTGGTAGGGATGCAGTGAGAAGCTGAGAGGTGATAGGAGGAAAAGGCCCCAAACATCGATTGTTTATTCCTCTCCATACATGCTGCCTGACCTGCTGAGTACCCCCAGCGTTTCCTGTGCTATACTCTCGATTTCAAGCACCTGCAGATTCTCTTGTGTCTGGGATTCTTACTTCTAGAGTCAAACATTCAAAAAGGGATCATAACAAAAGTGAAAAGAAACCCAAAACAAAACTAAAATACCGACGAACTTGCTCTATTACTCTGCCTAACTGCTCCCACTACACTGTAATGACCAACAGGAAAGATCAAAGATGAGATCCTGGATAATGTGGATCAACTTTCATACCTTGGGAGCCATCCCTTGGCAAAAGAGAAATTGATGATGAAATTCACCATCAACATCAGTGTATCAGCTTCACTTGTGAAAGGAGGGTGGTCAAAGGAAAAGCCCATCAATGTATCCCACTCATTTTAGTGAACCTGCAAGATTTGGAAACACAAAGTAGGCACCTCAAAGTGATGGAGAAGTGCAACTGACGTTAGGCTTACAAAATCTTCCAAAACCATTGGAGGAATAATCAATTCAACATCATCATCCTTCCCAAGGTCATCTCCCTAGGACCCGGGCTCTAGTCATATGGAGCTAGCTTCCAAGTTCCTAGGAGTTCACATCGTGGACATTCTCTCTAAGGTGTGTGCGTGCAGACACATCTTTAGCTACTAGTGCAGAAAGGAATTTAAATTGTGCATGAAAGGTTGTCACCCTCTACCTCGTTGGTGTGATAAGTATATTTCACGATCGTTCACGATCGTACACAATCACATTTCCTTTTCCGGTTTCTGATGCAGATGGTGTTGACAGCATGGAGTTTGCAATGATTTGTCTGCAGATTTTAGAACTGGCTTATTTATACTGTTTTTAATTGGAAAAATTATTCAGTGTGCACATGTTGTTATCACTGGGCAAAAAAAAATTGCACAGCACAAGATTTTTGTGCACACTGTTCATTACAAATTAGAGAGAACATTGCTGACCTGGTCCCTTGATATCACCTTCCTGAACAAGAAGGCACAGCAGCACCTCCTCTTCCTAAGGAGATTGAGGCAAGCAAGGCTCCCCCCACCCCAAATCTTCCCTGAATTTTATAAGAGCACCATTGAGAGCACCCCGGCAGGCTGCATCTCCATCTGGTATGGGAGCCGTGAGTATTGGACCGGAAGGACTGTGAGAACGACTGAGAGGATCAAAGGGGTCTCCCTACCATCCGTCAGAGACATTTATCAGGAGCGCTGTGTTCGCAGGGCCCTTAGTATTATTAAGGATCCCACCCATCCACCCAGCATCCTCTCTGACTTTCTATCGTCGGGCAGGAGACTCTGATGCATAAAAACAAGAATGGACAGGATGAGAAACAGTTTCTTCCCCCAGGCCATTGAGCTGGTGAACTCCCTGTCACGTTGCGTTGAAAGTGCCACTGGTTCATCTGTTCTGTACCTGACAATATTTAATTTACGCACTTTGTTAGTTTATGCATAATTCATTCATAGATTTTATCCTTACTTTCCTAAGTTTGTGTGTTATGTGCAGTACTGTGCTTTACACTTCGGTTCCGAGAAACATCATCTCATTTGGCGGTATACATGTACGTAGTTACATGACAATAATCTTGACTTGACATGACTTCAGAGAGTGGACAAGACATTCCACGTGCCAGGCAACAGATTCCCATAATGGGCATTCTTCCCTGACTTCTGTCATGGCAAGATAAACCTGTTGTGAGGGGGAAAAAAAAAGCCTTTCATCATCATCTGTTATCTTCTTAATGCCACCATTCATCCTGTGCATCACACAAATTTCGTTCCTTCTTCTCAAAGTCTCCTTGAAACTAATGCAACATCCTAGTGGAAATCCCTGACTCCTCAAAACGCAGAAAGGGCATCAAGACAAGTAATAAAAGCATGTAGTCCCATAGTCAGCACCACACAAGAGTCCAATGAAAAGAATGAAGCCTTCAAACCATCTGCGTCTGGAAGCGTCTGAATATTCCACACCGGTCACATCAGCCGCCTCAGAAAACACGCAGCCAGACTGGAACCAACCCAGAGGGACGGCCAATGCGGAGAAACAGATGATCAATATTCAGATGGAAGGGCAAATGTGCTGAATGGTTTTGCAAGCGTTTTGACCAGGTCAAAAGGTAGAAATACCTTTGTGGAGCACATGCACTTCCTATGGGTGTAAGTGACTTCCAACACTCAGATTACAGAGCAGGATACAGTCAGTCAGGAGCGTTGCACTGACTGGGCAGAAATATGATGTGAAAGCAGCAGTAACAAATACTCAGCAGCTCACTCAGCATGTGGGGGCAGTAAAATAACAAGCAATTGCTTCCAGTGATTTGTTTCAACCTTTCAAATTTAGTAGACCGTGTTTATTACAAATTGATTTAATGTGAAGTTGTTACATTGCTGCAGGCAGGCACAAATATTACTTTCTGATCTAACAGTATCATACATTGAATTCACTCAGAATCAGAGATGGCTTTGTAAGAATGCTTCAGAGTCCGTGTCTCACTTTGACCTCTTGGTCCTTCTCAGGGAAGGCAACGCCTCATCTTTCAGTTCGGCAACTTACAGTCTTCTGGATAGAACATCAAGTTCAGAAGTTTCTAAAGATAGCCATAGCCATTTTATGCATCTTAGCACCTCCTATTATCTGCCATGTCACATGCATCTTGTTTCTTCTTCTCTTCCCCCTTTTCTTGTATTTTCTTGAAAAAGACTGTTACATTTTTAGTTCAATTTCTGATGAAAAATAATCAATCTAAATATTGTCTCTAACTTCCTGTCAACCAGATGACCTCTTCCAGATTTCTTACAAAGAGTATGATACCAAGCCTCACGAGATATTAGTGAACTCTGACTGGTGGCAGGTATCACTTCCCCTTCACTGTCTTGTCTAATTTATATTCTGTGTTATTATTTATAACTGCGTTGGCTGAACTGTGCAAAAGACTTAGGCCCCCGAGAATTTTTATATGATTCGGACGGTATGGCCTCCACAGAGCCCTAATCTCAACATCATCAAAGCTGTATGGGATTACCTGGAGAGACAGAAGCAAGAGAGACAGCCAAAGTCTGCAGAAGATCTGTGGCAAGTTCTGCAAGATGCTTGGAACAACCTACCAACCAACTTTCTTACTAAACTGCATGACAGAGAATTGATACACTTTTAAAGGCAAAGAGTGGTCACATCAAATGTTGATCTGATTTAGTTTTTTTTTACTGTTTACCTTATAGTTTAAAGTTTAGAAACTTTTCATTTCATTATCTTCACTTTACAAAATATTCTTACATGTGCCTGAGACTTTTCTACAGTACTCGACATGTTTGTGAAGTTGCTGCAAGCCAGTTTTACTTTGTACTGGTATCTCACCAGACTAATGCACATGGTAATAAATTAATCTAGATCTTTTATCTGAAAGTATGCCCCTTCTCTCTACATCTGGAGAAAGAACCTGTAAATCTGTCTGAGAAACTCAAATGTTTTAGTGAAATCACTATTCATTCCTCTTAAGGTTATTACAGAATGCAAAAGCTCATGGCTGCCCTCTAATGTGTTAGAAGTGGGAATTGAGATGCATTGATGTTAATTTTGCAAAATTCCACAAACTCATGGAAGGTTCAATTAGATTGGAAAATAATAACTGGAACTGGGTTTTTTTTAAATGGAAGCAGTAGGAATCTACAGCCTATTTAGTTTATGACATAAAGAAAATGTTATATTACTAAGAACAAGTCACTTAGAAAATTTCAAGGAATGAAGCATATTTTTGTGAAAGAGAAATCAGGTATGACCAACTTATTGAAGTTCTTTGAAGAACTAGCCTGTGTTATGGATAAAGTGTACGTTTAAGACTTCCAGAAGTTATTTGACAAAGCATCATATTAAATGTTATTGTGGAAAATAACAGCTCATGGTGTGAGCAATAACATATTAATGAAGGTAGAAGATTGGCTGGCTAATATGAAATAATAGATCTTTCCTGATTAGCAAGACATTGCAAATGGCATGAACGGAGATCAGTCCTGAATTCTTTAGATTTTACAATTTACAGTATATAAATGGATGAAGAGGTCAAACGCGTGGTTGCTAAAGTTGGTAATGGTGTAGTATATTTATAAATTATAGGGAAATAAGGCTTCAACCCAACTCAATCATGCTGAACATGTTGCCTACCTGAGCTAGCCTCATCTGCCTGTGTCTATTTAGCCTATATCTCTCTAAACCTTTCCTACCCATGTGTCTGTCCAAATATCTTTTAATCGTTATAGTCGTATCCTCCTCTACCACTTCCTCTGTCAGCTTATTCCATATATACCTCTGTCTGAAAAAATTGCTTCATAGGTCCTCTTTAAGTCTTTCCTCCTTACCTTAACTTTGAATTCCTGGGTGATATCATTTCAGAGGATCTGTACTGGGTCCAGCCTGTACAAAACAAGCAGGGAAGAGCCTCTGCTTTCTTACAAGTTTGCATAGTTCGCATGTCATAAAAAAATGGCAAAGCTCTATAGCTGGGCAGTGGAGACTATAGTGACTGGTTGCATCACAGCCTGGTGCGGAAACACCAATGCCATCCAATGGAAAATCCTACAAAAAGTAGTGGATATGGCTCAGCTCATCACAGGCCTAGCCCTTCCCACCATTGAGTACACCTTTACGGAGCGCTGTCGCAAGAAAGCACCTTCCGTCATCAAGGACCCCCTCTCCACCAATGTTCCCTCTAATTTGTAATGACCAGTGTGCGCAAACGTCTTGTGCTGTGCAATTTCTTTTGCCCAGTGATGACAGCATGTGCAAGCTGAATAATTTCCTCAATAAAATCAATATAAATAAGCCAGTTCTAAAATCTGCAGTCAAATCATCGCAAACTCCATGTTGTCCACACCAGAAACCGGAAAAGG
Source organism: Mobula hypostoma (assembly GCF_963921235.1). Taxonomy (NCBI): domain Eukaryota; kingdom Metazoa; phylum Chordata; class Chondrichthyes; order Myliobatiformes; family Myliobatidae; genus Mobula; species Mobula hypostoma. The sequence goes on along the minus strand of NC_086101.1, from coordinate 166,645,634 downwards.
AAATGTGATTGCGTATGATTGTGAAATAGACTTAACATGCCAACAAGGTAGAGGGTGACAACCTTCTGTGCGTAGTTTAAATTCCTTTGTGTGTGTATACACACACACCTTAGTGGGAACTTTGCCCACCATCCAGGCCATGCTCTCTTCTCACTGCTGCCATCAAGAAGCTGGTACAGGAGCGTCAGGACCCACACCTCCAGGTTCAGGAACAGCTATTACTCCTCAACTATCAGGCTCTTGAACCAGAGAGAGGGGAGGGGAACGTCGACTCAGACCATGAGAGGCCTGCGTCAGGCATTTTCATGCCTTACAAGGCACAGATTGGAAGTCTGTGTGGGGTACTACTCCTCGCACAAACACTAGAGCAATGTGTGGTTAAATGCCTTGCTCAAGGACACAACACGCTGCCACAGCTGAGGCTCGAACTAGCGACCTTCAGATCGCTAGACAAACGCCTTAACCACTTGGCCACGTGCCAGAGGGGACAACGTAACTCGACTTCACTCACCCCAACACTGAACTGTTCCCACAACCTATGCTCCCATTTTCTCAATATTTATTGCTTATTTATTTATTATTATTATTTTGTTTGGGTGTTATTTGTTTCTTTGTATTTACTGTGAATGCCCGCAAGGAAATACATCTCAGGGTAGTATATAGTGACATAAATGTACTTTGTTAATAAATTTACTTTGAACTTTGGAATTTGAATGCCTTTTAGCTTTTAGATGTTGCCACTTCTGGCAGCTCATTCCACATGCTCACTTGTTCGTATGAAAAAAGTTGCTTCATTCATCTTTCAGACTTTCCTTCTCACCTTATCCTGGGAAAAAGACTGTGACTATACACCTTTTCAATGCCCCTCATGATCTTATAAGCACCTAAAATGGTCACCCCTCAGCCTCCCTGCTCCAGGCAAAGAGCCTCCGCCTATTCAGTCATTCCTGATAACTGAACACCTCCAATCGCAAGGGTTTGTGATGGCGAATATAGGGAAGTTACAGAGAGATATACACAGGATTTGTGATTGAGCGAGACGAGGGAAAATGCTAAACCGTCTCTTTTGACAGGGAAAGAAAAGCATATTATTTAAATAGCAAGACATTGAAGAGCTTTGAGAGGCGAGAGGATTTGGATGTCCAGTGATAAATTTGTTAAAGATCAGATTGCAGATGGAACAAGTTGTTAGGAAAATTAACAAAATGTTTTCATCTGTCACGAGGGGAATTGAATTCAGATATAGGGAGGTTGTGCTTTAGTTATAGAGGGTGTTGTTGAGACCATATTTGGAGTGCAGTATAGAAAGCAGCTGATAGAATGTTTCCTGGACTAATACTGGGTAGGAATGGACAGGTTGCCTTATGAGGAAAGGTTTGAGAGGCTAGTATTATATCCACTGGAGTTTTAAAGAGGGAGAGGGAATTTGAATGAAACTCTCTTTTCTGCTCAAGTATGGAGTTTTGGTGACCCCCCCCCTGACACAGCGGTGAGGAGTAAAATGCGAGCTGTAGCAAGAATCGTCAATGACAGCTAATGACCCCAGGGCTCAGGAGGACTGACCTCTGAACTCCATGGGGAAATAAAGCCATGTCAGTGTTTGCATGAGATCACAGATCTTGGTGAGATAAGGAAAGTAGTTTGAGTGTTATCTCTTTAAATAGCCTGGCTTCAAGGGAAATAGTGCCAGTGAAGGTTGTTCTGTAGTTAAATAAGAACTGCAGTTTTTCAGCAAGGTTGTAAATCTCATTGTAGACAAATGCTCAGTTCTACACAGTTGCTGATGTCACTGCGAGAATACAGAGTGAAACTCTTGCCAAGATTTGGAGTCCAATTTCCTATATGTCTTAAGACACCAGGAATGAGTGGAAAATTACTGTGCCCTGGGTTAATCCAATTTTCCAGCACTCCCCATTGTTCTCAGTCCTTACAAAGCCCCATCCTCACGTTGCCAGCTATTAAAGCTATGAGTGACATTTAATGGTTTTAAAGTTTAATAAGTAATAAAGAAATACATATAATTTTTGAAGGTTTGAAAATAAAATTAATTAAAAGCACTTAAAACCCAAACAAAATAATTAAACAGAAATAACTTAAATTCCCCTTTGCCCTTTAGCCTACAAACCCATGATACCAGCTAAAAATCAATGGGGTCTCAGATCTTGGCTTAAGATCAGAAGGGGGGATTCACAGTCACTATACAGCCAGTCCCTACAATTCTGTCAGTGTACAGGTCACAATTAAATGTCCCGGTTTCTTTCATTTAAATAACTACCCAGATCACTTAGAAGTGATGGACTGGTAATCTTATACAATACAGTCACAAAGAGAAGGCAACCATTTGAGCAGGTACTAATATTGCAGACATATGATACAAGGCAACAGAATTAATTGATTGCACTGTTTTTGAACTTTATCCATGGAGATTCTTATTGATTGCTTCGAACAAGACAATATCACTTTAGAAGATCGGCACTTTATGTTGGATGAGGATTGAGGTTTAAGACACATTAACAGGAGTTTCCTTGAAGTTTTGGCATTCTTTCAGAAGTACAATTTCTGAGTACTGAATATCCTGATTTTTTATGATTTTCACATATATTTTTGCAGCTAAATGCCCATGGGCAATTGCTGCACCTTATTCTAGACTTGAGCCTGGCATGGTTTTCGAAAAATGGAGGAGGAGGTAAAAGGGGAGGGGAGTTGTACTACTAATCAGGGACAATATCTCAGTTGCACTCAGGAGGGACATAATGGAGGGGTCAGACCCTGAGTCCATTTGAGTGGAATTTAGGAATAGGAAGGGTACAATCACACTGATGGGATTGTACTACAGACCCCCTAATAGCTGCCGGGACATTGAGGGACAGAAATGTAATCAGATTAAGGAAATGTGTAAAAATTATAGGGTTGTTATCATGGAGGATTTCAACTTCCCTAATATAAACTGTGACCTTCCTAATATAAGGGGTTTAGATGGGGCAGAATTTGTTAGGTGTATCGAGAAAAGTTTCTTAAATCAATATGTAGATGGTCCAAAGAGAGCTGGGGCCGTACTAGACCTGGTGTTGGATAATGAGCCTGGCCAGGTGACTGACCTTTTAGTCAATGAACAGTTGGGGAACAGCGACCACATTTCCTTAACTTTCAGGATAGCTATAAATAAGGATAGATATGGTCCTTGTGGGGAGTTTTAAATTGGAATAGGGAAAATTGGAAGAGCATTAGGCAGGAACTAAGAAGCGTCAATTGGAAACACCTTTCTTCTGGCAAGCTCACATCAGACATGTGGAGGGTGTTTAAAGATCAATTGCACAGACTACAGGAAAGGTATGTTCCTGTTAGAAGGAAGGATGGGGATGGAAAGATAAGAGAACCTCAGATGTCCAAAGAGGTGATGAATTTAGTCAAGAAGAAAAAGGAAAAGCATGTAAAACTTCAGAAGTCAGGATCAAACGAAACACATGAGGTATATAAAAAAGTCAGGAAAGAACTAATGAAGGAAATCGGAAAGCTAGGAGGGGCCATGAAAAGTCCTTGGCAAGTAGGATTAAGGTGAATCACAAGGCATTTTATACACACATCAAGATTAAGAGGATAGCTAGGGAGATGGTGGGGCCACTTAAGGATAAAGGGTGGAACATTTGCTTGGCTGCGAAGAATGTGAGTGAGGTACTTAATGAGTACTTTACTTCAGTATTTACCAAGGAAAAGGATATGGAGGACCAAGAAATCAGTGCTGAGTGTAGTAGGACATTTAGACCTAAAGGAGGAAGAAGTGTTGGGCCTCCTAATGAGTATTAAGGTAGAAAAGTCCCTGGGGTCTGATGGGATTTACCCAGGTTATTGAAGGAGCCAGCACGGCGTTGTGCATGGCAGGTCATGCCTTGCCAACTTGACTGAGTTTTTGACATGGTGATGAGAGAGACTGATGAGGGTAGGGCCGTGGATGTTGTCCACATGGATTTTAGTGAGGTGTTTGACAAAGTCCCACATGGGAGGCTAATCCAGAGGATTAAGTTACATGGGATCCACGGTGGATTGGCTGGTTGGATTCAGAACTGGCTTGCACATTGAAGACAAAGGGTGGTGGTTGAAGGGACTTATTTGAGCTGAAGGTCTGTAGTTAGTGGAGTTCTGTAGAGATCCGTGCTGGGACCTCTGCTGTTTGTAAAGCATATAAGTGCCCTGGATGAAACTGTAGGTGGGCAGATTAGTAAATTTGCAAATGATACTAAGATTGGTGGAGCTGTGGATAGTGTAGAAGACTGGCAAAGAATAGCACGATATAGATCAATTGCAGATATGGGCTGAGAAATGACAGATTGAGTCTAACCCAGATAAATGTGAGGTGTTGCACCTCAGTAGGGCAAATGCAAGGAGTCGGTACACTGTTAAGTGCAAGATCCTTAACAGCAACAGTGTTGCTGAGCAGAGAGATCTTGAGATCCAAGTTCATAGCTCCTTGAAAGTGTCTACACAGGTCGATAAGGTGGTTAAGAAGGCTTATGGAATGCTTGCTGTTATCAGTCGAGGCAATGAGTTCAAATGCAGGTTATGTTGCAACTTTATAAAACTCTGGATTACTGCGTACAGTTCTGGTTGCCTCACTCTAGGAAAGATGTTGAGGATTTGGAGAGGGTGCAGGTTTACCAGGATGCTGCCCGGTTTAGATGGCACGTGCTATCACGAGAGGCTGGGTAAACTTGGTTTGAGTACCAGAGGCTGAGGGGAGATCTGATGGAGGTTTTCAAGATTATGAGAGGCATAGATCGAATGGACGAGGAGTATCTGTTTCCCAGGGTTGAAATGTCCAGTACCAGAGGGTATGCATTGATGATGAGAGGAGGTTGGTTCAAGAGGGATGTGAAGGTAAGTTTTTTTACTCAGAGAGTCGTGGATGCCTGGAATGCGCTGCCTGGTGTGGTGGTAGAGGCAAATACATCAGAGGCTTTTAAGAGACGTTTGGATAGGCACGTGGCTGTAAGGAAGGTGGGGGGATAGGAACATCGGATGAGTGTTTGGGTGTTTTGATTTGCTTTTTAGTTGGTTCGGCACAACATTGTGGGCTGAATGGCTTGCTCCTGTGCGGTACTGTTCTCCATTTAACCCCTCAGTCTCACTTGCTACTGGGAAAACAGTTCCAGCATAACCAGTCTCCCCTTGTAACTCAGGCCCTCTAGACCCAGTAGCATCCCTATGGATCCTTTCCGTGTCCTTTCCAGATTAATGACATCCTTCCTATAGTGAGGTGACCACAGCTACACACACTACTCCAAGTGCCTTCTCTGTAGTTGATGTAAGATGGGGGGGGTGGGGAGGCACAAAGAACCATTCATGGCTTCTTTGAACAAAGCAGACTGGCTAAACGTGCATGCTAGTCTGCACCAAAAAGGAAGCATTACATGTAAAGGTAGCAGTTTTCATGATTTCTTCAAACATGGAAAAGGCTTAGTGAAAATTTTCCTGCATCAGACAGAAAAACTTTGTGCTTACTTCCGAGTTGGGCTGGAAACTGTGGAGGCAATTCTCCTTTCTTGTCGCCAGGTGGTTCAAAAGTTCAAAGTAAGTTTATTATCAAAGTACATATATGTCACCATATACATCCCTGAGATTCATCTTCCTCCGGGCATACTCAGTAAATCCAAGAACCATAACAGAATCAATGAAAGACCGCACCTAACGGCCGACAACCAGCCAATGTGCAAAAGGCAACAAACTGTGCTAAAGAAAATAAAAAGATAATAATTAGTAAGTAATAAACATCAAGAATATGAAGTGGAAAGTCCTTGAAAGTGAGTCCATAGATTGTGGGAACAGTTCAGTGATGGGGCAAGTGAGGTTGAATGCAGTTATCCCTCCTGGTTTAAGAACCTGATGGTTGAGAGGTTATATCTATTCCTGAACCTGATGGTGTGGGTCCTGAGGCTCCTGTACCTTCTTCCTGATGGCAGCAGTGAGAAGAGAGCCTGGTCTGGGTGGTGGGGGTCCTAGCTGATGGGTGCTGATGATTGTGCTTGAGCCTCAAGAACTGAATAATGCCAGATACAACTAGTCTGCCACCTGGAGTTCCTATAACCCCCTGCTACTTCTGTCACTCTTTCCCAAGAAACATTGTCTGAGGGGAACACTGAAATCAGTCCTCACAGCTTACAACTGAGTAGCTGTAAAGCAAAACATTTCGGGTTTCCTTTATCAATATGCCAAGCTGATTCATGACACTTCGTGCAGAATAAAAAGCCCTCTCTGATCACTGAACTAAGAAAGAGTATGGAAGTCTGTTGGGGGGTGTGGGGTGGTTACTGGACAGGATCAAAGGAAGCTAAGGAAAGGTGTAAAATTAGTCACCACCATCATGGGTACTAGCCTCTGTAGTATCCAAGTCACCTTCAAGGAGCGGTGCCTCAGAAAGGTGGCATCCATTATTAAGGACCCCTCATCAACCAGGACATGCCCTCTTCTCATTGCTACTGTCAGGAAGGAGGTGCAGAAGCCTGAAGGTACACACTCAACAATTCAGGAACAGCTTCTTCCTCTCTGCTATCCGATTCCTAAATGGACGTTGAACCTACGAACACTATCTCACTTTTTTATTATTTCTGTTTTTACACCACTATTCTCAATTTAACTATTTAATAAACATATATATACTTACTGTAATTCATTTACCCGTTTCTATATTTATCATGTATTGCAATGAACTGCTGCCGCTAAGTTAACAAGTTTCATGACATAGGCCAGTGACAGTAAACCTGATTCTGATTTTGATTTAAATAGAAAGCATTGGAAATACTCAGCAGGACAGGCAGCATCAGTGGAGAGAGGCAGTTAATGTTCCAGGTCAAAAACCCTCTATTAGGTCATGGTTTAATGTGGGTATCACCTTGAAATGATTGTGCAATTGAACACACTCTCCATGGGCTGGTATTTTGAAGGACAACAGATACTGTCTGACTGCCAGGTATTTCCACCATCTGTTTTATTTCAGATTTTTTGCATCTGCAGTGTTTTACTTAAGGAGGAAATAATTTAAAGGCCATAATATTTAAACATATATGCCTTTATTTCATATGTGATACCTGACAGTCTCCTAATTTTGTTATTTTAAAGGTTGCTCATAAATGAAAAATAATTGAGATTTAATTGCAGGCAGCTGTTTAGACTGTGAGACTGAGATCCTCTTGCACAGATCCACCTGAGACATTTAAATAAACATGGTTCATGGTTACTGATTAACCAGGGTAAAGTCCCTGAGGTCACATATGTTTAAATTACAGTAAATGGGCTGTTGGTGTTTCCCTCTCTGCTGTGAGAAGTTGGAAAATGTCTGAGATGGCTAGAGCCCAATGCCTCCACTTACAACTTCACAAAGGAATCTGGGACAGCTTTGAACAATGGTGTTCTTTATATCCAACATTCCTCAGTGACAGTGATGGAAGGCCTGATGTATGTGTCACTTGGTCAAGATCATGCATTTGAATGTGACCAGTCACCTCTAAGCTTGTCTAAAAATGATTAGTGAGAAAGCACTCAGGCCCTCATTGGATATTCAGATGGATATTCTGCCTGCTGTGTCCTACAGTCTTACCCTTACGCAGAATATTTCATAGAGATTTCCACGTTGTTTACTCTTTGACAACATAAGGACATGGAAACAAGCCACTCAGTCCAACTCATCTATTGCAATGTCTGTGCACCTTACATGTCTCCTCACATCCCTCTTCATACTTTATACTTTATACTTTATTGTCGCCAAACAATTGATACTAGAACGTACAATCATCACAGCGATATTTGATTCTGCGCTTCCCACTCCCTGGATTACAAATCAATAGTAAATATTAAAAATTTAAATTATAAGTCAGAAATAGAAAATAGAAAAATGGAAAGTAAGGTAGTACAAAAAAACCGAGAGGCAGGTCCGGATATTTGGAGGGTACGGCCCAGATCCGGGTCAGGATCCTTTCAGCAGTCTTATCACAGTTGGAAAGAAGCAGTTCCCAAATCTGGCCGTACGAGTCTTCAAGCTCCTGAGCCTTCTCCCGGAGGGAGGAGGGATGAAAACTATGTTGGCTGGGTGCTCCGTTCATATAACCTATATCCTTCCTTATTCCCACACTTCTTAAGCTTCTCTCTAAATGCATCTCTGGCTCATGTGGTTCCTGTGGAAATGACATGTCAGCATCAGGATGCTGTAGACAGGAGCAGTTAATGCTGTTTCAGTCCGCTTGGGAGGGGACCTGAGTTGGAATCGAGGTTTGGTGAGGCAAAAGGCAGCAGTGGAGGGAAAATTGGAGTTTGATATTGGGGGCAAATGGCAAAAGCAAGGCTACGACTTTGGGCTGGAGAGCGGGAGAAAGTTCGGCTATCATCATTGGTAGATATCAGTGGAGGAGTGGTTCAAGGCTTCCTTGAGCACCATGAGACATATTCCTGTTCCACCTGGCTCACAATGAGTGCTCTGAAAAGCATGTTATCAGACTTCCCACCTCAGTTTCATTGCAGATATCCTCGAACATCTGCCCGTCAACTGTTCAACTGAACTAGTGTTCCCAGCTGCACTGCTGGAGTCTGAAAAAGAGAAGATAGAAGTTTTGCACATTGCAAAATCAGGACAGGGTAGTACAGTTGCCATGCAGTGTCTATGGAGGGGAATAAACAGTCAACATTTCGGGCCTGATGAATGGTCCTGGCCTGAAATGTCAACTATTTATTCCTCTCTATCGATGCTGTCTGACCTGCTGAGTTCCTCCAGCATTTTGTGTGTTGCCCTAGCTTCATATGCAATAAGGCAGGGACACATTCTTTATTTTAACCTTTCTAGCTATTATCTTGTCCTCTCATGCCCATCATAGAGAAAAGAGACCTTTAAATGGAAAACTTCCTGTGATAATATCACATGCAATCATTCTCAGGCTACATCAAGGAGAAAGATTGAGTACAGATTCTTCAGTGGATAGACGAAAAGTTTTATTAGAAATTCATCTTTAGTTTCTTTCTTTAAATCCATACCTCATTGCTATTATATCACTCTTGCAGGGTTTAATTTATCTACAGGCATTACATCATTGAATTTGCAGACAGCACTGTGCTTTTAAGTAAGAATTTTCTTCACTTCTATTGAAATGCTGTACAATTAAGGAAATGTGATTGCAAACTATCTATCAGTACAATGCCATTATTAGCAGACCATGGCATAATTGTTCTATTTTGATATCTTTCAAGTTGCGTTCATTACTGTCAGTAGGCATACTTGTTGGTTATACTTCAATCAGAAGCAAGCAGTTAAATATTATACTGCACATAATACAGCTTTAATAAATAAGAACAAAAATCTGAAAATTAATATGTAAGCAAAGAAGATTATGCAGAATTCAGAAATGACGGTCTATTCTCAAAGGTATACTGTAAAAACAGAAAAAAGCCACAATAAGAAAATTCTGTATCCTCTGCCAACTAATTAGTATTAAATTAAATCTTGATTTTTATGACCTCCTACCTGCTAAGCAATTCCTTGCACACACCTCTGAAAAATGATGCCTTCAAGCCTGTCACCCTCGGCAGTAAATCTGAGCTTTTTCTTTACAGTAATAAGAAGCAACAATGACTTTAATGATTTTCAAACCCGTCCCATAATTTCATTAATTTAAAAAAAACAGATGCAGCCAGGATGATGTCATTCCTTTCCACACAGTGAAATCTGAGTCAGATTCCAGATATAGAAACTAGTGTTATTGCCTTCTAATCGTATTATTGCTGCGGAGCTGTGATCAATAGATGCTTTTTTTTTGTTGTAATCTATTAATGCTGAAGCAGTCCTTCCATACTTCATGCTGTACATCAATTCACAACCACCTTTCACCATGCTACTCTTCTCATTCATTCAACTGACCTCAAGAAACCTTGGACTGTTATCAAGTTATACCTTTAGGGACTAGATCTAAAATAGGGAGCTAACAATTATTTATTCTTTCAGTTCTAGTAAGTGCACTCCAAGATGGTCCAGCCTTTTCTGTCTTTACACTTCATTTCACCAGTAAAACATCCTTAGGATAATGACTACTTTTATACATTGCTATATCAGCAATAGTTGTACATTCAGTGATCACTTTGTTAGGTAAAGGAGGTGCCTAAAGTAGCCACTGAGTGTATGCTTGTGGTCTGCTCCTCCTGTAGCCCATCTACTTCAAGGTTTGATGTGCTGTGCATTCAGAGATGCTCCTTTGCGCACCACTTTTGCAAAATGTGTTTATTTGAGTTCTGCCGCCTTCCTGTCAATTTCAGTCTGGCTATTGTCCTCTGACCTCTCTCATTAACCAGGCATTTTTACCCACAGGGCTGTCACTCACTGGATGTTTTTTCATTTTCCGTCCCATTCTCTGCACGGGAAAATCCCAGGGGATCAGCGGTTTCTGAGATACTCAAACCACCCCATCTGGCACCAACAATCATCCTACAGTCAAAGTCACTTGGTTCAAATTTCTTCCCCAGTCTGAACAACAAATGAACCTCTTGACTATGTCTGCATGCTTTTATGCATTGAGTTACTGCCACATGATTGCCTGATTAAATATTTGCATTAACGAGCAGGTGTACTGGTGTTCCTAATACCTAATGAAAGAATTATATTATTTTATACCTACAGTATATATGAAGTCACGGAATACAACATTTATGCTGAATAAACTGCTCCTGTCTGTGGCACCTGTGTAATTGAAATCAATTCTCTAATTGCAAGGGTAGTGTGATGACCTTCTCCTAAAGCTATCTGTATATTTTTGAGGAAATTAGAGGCATTTTTCACATTCCTATATATTAAATGGTGCCATGCCTAAAATGATAGTTGAAGCAGAGATTGAAAAGCATATTAGAATTGAAGGACTTCTGGTGCTAGCAGGGTGTAGGAGGGGGGAGGGTGTCACTGTGTGTTAGCGCTGGAATACTAAGTGTGGCTTTTATTGAAAGGGATAGTTAAAACCAAATAGGAACCTGAATCTGAGAAGGTGATTTGAATGTAGCAGCAAAATTTAAGGCAAGATTTGCCCACTTACTTAAGATAAATGACCTGCTTTTTCCAAATTTGAAAAAAAAGCATTTAGTGTAAGGGTGAAGAGTGAGCAAAAATCACGTGTGTGGCGTTGTTCCTCATCTTGTCCGTTATTGAGAGATGGTAAAACAAGTGCATGTTACTGAATGTGTTAATGAGGTTATGATTCATGTCATGCAGAGCCACTGTTGCCTAGTAACATTTACATGTGAGGAATGTTACTCAAAAGAATGGTGTAGATTAATTTAAGAGGCACGCTGGCAATGTTTTATACTAATCAGAGATACTCTCAGCAATATAAAAAAAGACTAAAAGGAAAAATAAATGCTTGCATTAGAAAGATAGCATTCTTCACTTTGGAACTTCCCAAAACGAGAATCTGGATTGTTTATTCTGGAACATCAGAGGCTAAGGGATGACCTGAATGAATTAAGTAAAATTATGAAAATCATAGAGTAGATAGAGCATTTCCTCCCAGTGTCTCTATGTCAAGTACTAGAGTGAGAATGGGAAAGTTTTAAAGGAATTTATGAGGCCAGTTTATTTTTTTTACACAGAGTGATAGGTGCCTGGAACTCATTGCCAATGGTGGTAGCAGAAGCAGATATGACAGCAGTGTTTAGTAGGCATTTATATGGACACATGAACAGGCGGAAAACCGAGGGATATGGACCATGTGCAGGTAGAGGTGGTTGTTTTACACAGGCATCATGCTCATTGCTGACATGGACCAGAGATCCTGAAATTTAAAGATAGTTGTGAATGAAGACAAGTTTCGATCTGGAGGAAAGTATAAAGTAGGAATAGGGGAAATTGTAGCGTTGTTCGGCAGAAGTTTGAGAGAGTAAATTGGGAGCAATTGTTATTGGTTAATTCCAGATCTTACATGTAGGAGTTATTTAAAGACCAGCTGACCAACGTTCAAGACAGTTGTAAGAGGAAGTAAGAAAGGTGGTAAAGTAAGGGAAACCTTAGATAGAACATAAACTAGTACAGCACAGTACAGGCCCTTCGGCCCACAATGTTGTGCTGACCCTCAAACCCTGCCTCCCATATAATCCCCCACCTCAGATTCCTCCATATACCTGTCTAGTAGTCTCTTAAACTTCACGAGTGTATCTGCCTCCACCACTGACTCAGGCAGTGCATTCCACACACCAACCACTCTCTGAGTAAAAAACCTTCCTCTAATATCCCCCTTGAACTTCCCACCCCTTACCTTAAAGCCATGTCCTCTTGTATTGAGCAGTGGTGCCCTGGGGAAGAGGCGCTGGCTATCCACTCTATCTATTCCTCTTATTATCTTGTACACCTCTATCATGTCTCCTCTCATCCTCCTTCTCTCCAAAGAGTAAAGCCCTAGCTCCCTTAATCTCTGATCATAATGCATACTTTCTAAACCAGGCAGCATCCTGGTAAATCTCCTCTGTACCCTTTCCAATGCTTCCACATCCTTCCTATAGTGAGGTGACCAGAACTGGACACAGTTCTCCAAGTGTGGCCTAACCAGAGTTTTATAGAGCTGCATCATTACATCGCGACTCTTAAACTCTATCCCTTGACTTATGAAAGCTAACACCCCCATAAGCTTTCTTAACTACCCTATCCACCTGTGAGGCAACTTTCTGGGATCTGTGGACATGTACCCCAAGATCCCTCTGCTCCTCCACACAACCAAGTATCCTGCCACTTACTTTGTACTCTGCCTTGGAGTTTGTCCTTCCAAACTGTACCACCTCACACTTCTCCGGTTTGAACTCCATCTGCCACTTCTCAGCCCACTTCTGCATCCTATCAATGTCTCTCTGCAATCTTTGACAATCCTCTACACTACCTACAACACCACCAACCTTTGTGTCATCTGCAAACTTGCCAACCCACCCTTCTACCCCCACATCCAGGTCATTAATAAAAATCACGAAAAGTAGAGGTCCCAGAACAGATCCTTGTGGGACACCACTAGTCACAATCCTCCAATCTGAATGTACTCCCTCCACCACCACCCTCTGCCTTCTGCAGGCAAGCCAATTCTGAATCCTACCTGGCCAAACTTCCCTGGATCCCATGCCTTCTAACTTTCTGAATAAGCCTACCGTGTGGAACCTTGTCAAATGCCTTACTAAAATCCACTGCACTACCCTCATCTATATGCCTGGTCACCTCCTCAAAGAACTCTATCAGGCTTGTTAGACACGATCTGCCCTTCACAAAGCCATGCTGACTGTCCCTGATCAGACCATGATTCTCCAAACACCCATAGATCCTATCTCTAAGAATCTTTTCCAACAGCTTTCCCACCACAGACATAAGGCTCACTGGTCTATAATTACCTGGACTATCCCTACTACCTTTTTTGAACAAGGGGACAATATTCGCCTCCCTCCAATCCTCCAGTACCATTCCCGTGGACAACGAGGACATAAAGATCCTAGCCAGAGGCTCAGCAATCTCTTCTCTTGCCTCGTGGAGCAGCCTGGGGAATATTCCATCAGGCCCCGGGGACTTATCCGTCCTAATGTATTTTAACAACTCCAACACCTTCTCTCCCTCAATATCAACATGCTCCAGAACATCAACCTCACTCACATTGTCCTCACCATCATCAAGTTCCCTCTCATTGGTGAATACCGAAGAGAAGTATTCATTGAGGACCTCACTCACTTCCACAGCCTCTAGGCACATCTTTCCACCTTTATCTCTAATCGGTCCTACCTTCACTCCTGTCATCCTTTTTTTCTTCACATAATTGAAGAATGCTTTGGAGTTTTCCTTTATCCTACTCACCAAGGCCTTCTCATGCCCCCTTCTTGCTCTTCTCAGCCCCTCCTTAAGCTCCTTTCTTGCTTCCCTATATTCCTCAATAGACCCATCTGATCCTTGATTCCTAAACCTCATGTACGCTGCCTTCTTCCACCTGACTAGATTTTCCACCTCACTTGTCACTCATGGTTCCTTCACCCTACCAGTCTTTATCTTCCTCACCGGGACAAATTTATCCCTTACATCCTGCAAGAGATCTCTAAACATCGACCACATGTCCATAGTACATTTCCCTGCAAAAACATCATCCCAATTCACACCCGCAAGTTCTAGCCTTATAGCCTCATAATTTACCTTTCCCCAATTAAAAATTTTCCTGTCCTCTTTGATTCTATCCTTTTCCATGATAATGCTAAAGGCCAGGGAGCGGTGGTCACTGTCCCCCAGATGCTCACCCACTGAGAGATCTGTGACCTGACCCAGTTCATTACTTAGTACTAGATCTAGTATGGCATTCCCCCTGGTTGGCCTGTCCACATACTGTGACAGGAATCCATCCTGGACACACTTAACAAACTCTGCCCCATCTAAACCCTTGGAACTAATCAGGTGCCAATCAATATTAGGGAAGTTAAAGTCATCCATGATAACAACCTTGTTATTTTTGCACCTTTCCAAAATCTGCCTCCCAATCTGCTCCTCTGTATCTCTGCTGCTACCAGGGGGCCTATAGAATACCCCCAATAGAGTAACTGCTCCCTTCCTGTTCCTGACTTCCACCCATATTGACTCAAAAGAGGATCCTGCTACATTGCCCACCCTTTCTGTAGCTGTAATAAGAGAGGCTGAAAATTTAGACAAAAAGAAAAAGGAAGCACATGCCTGATTAAGGAATCTGAAATCATTTAGGACCCTTGAGGAATATGAAGAAAGCTGAAAAGAACAAAAGCAAGGAACTGGGGGTGGGGGGGAGGAGTGGAAATGAAATATCCTTGATAAGTAGGATTAAAGAGGATCCAAGGCATTTTGGACATATATTACTAAGCAAGATGGTGACTGGGGAAAGGGTAGGACCACTCAAGGATAAAGGAGGGAACTCATGCTTGAGGGTTGTCAGCAAAGTACTAAACAAGTGCTTTGCATCAGTCTTCCTTAAGGACAAGGACATGGAGGATAGTGAGATCAGGGTGTGGTCTTCTAATTTTTGAGATCAAGAAGGAGATGGTGTTTGGTCTCTTGAAGAGCTTTAATGTGGATGCACTACCAGGGCCTGATGGGATCCATCTCAGATTATTGAGAGAGGCAAAAGAGGATATTGCTGGCACCTTGACAAAAAAATTTTGTATCCTCTTTAGCCACAGACTTCCAAATGACTGGAGAGCAGCCAATATTGTCTTTTTGTTCAAGAAGTGAAATAGAGATAACCCAGGAAATTATAAGTCAGTGATCCTCAGTTCAATGGTAGGAAAGGTATTAGAGAGGATTCTTAAGGATAGCATTTAACTGACATTTGGAAGAGTGCAGACTAATAAGGGATGGTCAGCTTATTTTGTGTGGGGCAGGTCACTGCTTACAAACCTGAATGAGTTTTTTTAAGGAAATGACCAATGTGATCCATGAAGATTGGCAGAGGTATTTTCTACTTGGACTTTACTAAGGCATCTGACATGGTCTCTCTTGGTAAGTTGATCCAGAAGATTAAGATGCGTGGGATCTTGGTAGTACAGTTTCAGAACTGACTTGTCCATAGACCAATGGCAATAGTGGAAGAATGTGGAGGGGTCTGTGATCAGGGCTGTTCTGTAGGGAAATTGCAGACAGGGAAGAAGGTTGTCAAAAGATACAGCCGGATATCGATTAGTTACACTCGGAGATTAATCCAAGCAAGGGTGAAACGTTACACCTTGCACTTCCTCTCTCTTTCTTCACAATTGCTGCCTTACCCATTGAGGATTTCCACATTTTCTGTTTTCAGAGTTCCAGCGCCTGCAGTACTTTGTTTTTGATGAATGGAAAGCATCAAAAGTGAGGAAGGAATGTGAATGATTCTACTTGGCATGGGAAGATGAATGGAGCAGAAATGGCCCTACAGGGTTAATTCTAACCAGGTGAATGGGCAGTTAAAATTACCAGGGATACTCCCTACAAGAAAGGCAGGGAGATTTGTGTTGTTCTGATATTTGATATTTATGTTGTTCTGAGCAGTTTACAAGGTCACCTAACAAGAACTAGTGGGATCTTTTCACAATGGGACCCTTCTTTACACTCACAATAGGACCCACTGGTGATTTGCATTTCATTGGTGATCTGTGCCTTCCCCTGTAGTTGATGACAGTAAAAGCACAGGCAGGCCTAGAATTCCCCAAGTAGTTCTGTTTGTTGGGATTGAGAAGGAAGAGAAAAGTTGAAGTCTCAACTCTGGTTTGAGTCTTCTGCTTACTTTAGGATCTTTCCTTGATATTAGGAAATCCCAAATGGTGACACAATCAGGTTGCAAGGAAACTCCAGAAACAATAGAAAAAAGGACATTATACAATGACTTGTCCAGCCTCATCACATCCCAAAGCATTATATTGTTAATGATGCACATCTCACATGAAGTCATTGTCATTGGAAGCAGCATGACCATTTTGCTCACTGCAAGTCTCATCGAATAAAGTGAGGTCCTGATGAGGTACATTGCTAGAAACGTTGGCCTGAACACCCAGGATGAATCCACTGCGTTTCATTGCAATAGTCCTCTGCAGACTTTTGCATCCATCCAAGTAGGCAGATCAAGTATAGGCTGGGCCAGACTTTAGGCAGGGCTAGGCTGGGCTGCAGCCCAGGGGCCCGAGCTGCAGAGGGGCCCAAAATAGGTAGCTATCATCATGGCAGACAAAACAAAATGAGAGTGGAGCACAGAAAAGAAAAAAGAAACAAAAAAAAGAGGACCATGAGAAAAGCATTAAAAAAGACATTGAAATTGACAGAATTTTTTAAACCTGTTCTCGATGATGTAGAAGTATCATCACTCCTGTCACAGTCTGAGACCGGTGGACAAACGGAGACTTGTTCAACAGCTAGCGCTAGCACCAGTGTTAGCACAGGACCACCGTCCTTGCCACAGTCAACAGCTAACGTTGAAGAGGCAGAAAGCATGACTTTGGGATTCCCACACACAGAGGCCTCCGAACAATCAAGACGGGCCGCCATTAATGTTAACGTTACCGCTACTGAGGATCCTTACGGCACCGATCCTGCTCGCTGGGGAAAGGAAACGTAAGATGATTCAGTCCGAGCATACTGGGCTAAGAAAGGGCCGGAGTCCTGCCAGAGTAAGGACGTGGATTTCAAAGCTTCGGAATGAGTATACAAACAGCAGAGACATTTTTTCTCCAAATTTCACTTCAAATGCAGGCTCGTAAATGTTGAGTACATATCAAGGCAATGGCTCTTATATTCCCCTTCCACCGGCTGTGTGTTTTGTTTTGCATGCCGCATCTTCAGTGATGGTAACTGTCAGTCCATCTTCGAAACTGGCTTTAGCGACTGGAAACATGTGCTGAGTGCATAAATAGCGAACACCGCAGGAAAACGATACAGACCTACGTTACACTAGCATCTGACAGTGGAAGAATAGATACGGAACTGCAAAAAACAGTTCGAACTAGAGTGTGTCTACTGGACTGACGTATTGAGAAGAGTGTTGGTGGTTGTCAAGTTTTTGGTCGAGAGGGGACTGGCTATCCGAGGCTCCAGTGACATTTTTGGCAGGCCTGATAACGGCAACTACATAGGCTCAGATCACAATGGGACCGGACAGGCTGAGTCATCTTACTCTGATGTCACTTGAAAGTGATCTTGTTCGGAAACTGGATTTTACTGATCTGATCAAGGACTTTGCTGCGAAGAAATCCAGAAGACCTAGGCTTTAATTTTGAAAAACAAGCATCTGACTTTGTAAATATCTAGGCTTGTGTGTCAGTGCTGTTCCTGTTTTTGTGGCAATAGGCTAGTAGTTGACTGTTTACAAACTTAGTAAGTAATAAGTGGTCTTTACTCTGCCAGCCACACAGCACAGCAATAGGTTAGTATGTGCTAGATCTCATTTTTCAAAAAGATTGTTGGAGTATTGTCAAGTTTCCCAGTTTGCCATAGTGCCATCTCTCTTGGCCTTTTTGTCTCTCATTTCCATTTCACTTTCTCAGACCACACAGTTGAGAAAAATACCTAGATAAAAACGCTTTGGCATTGTTTGAGAGATAAGACCTATGGTATGTGCAGCAATAGCTAAATAAAGATTTAAGATTGGATACATTATACTTCGTCTCCCTCATAACTTTACTAAGCCAACTAAGCCTAGGTCAATTTTTGAGTGCTTTAGATGCTGTCCTTCAAACTAAGAATCTGCATTACTTTCTGCCCTCCCTCTTAAGGCCTGTAAGCTTATAGCCTACGTATTGTACTAAACCAATGTCTTGGTCCTCAGCTTTGATATTTAGACCAGTACGACCTTTGCTCTTGATCTTGCCTTTTTTTTGCCTGGTACAGCAGCATTTTACAGTGTCCGCAGGGGTCCATCAGGGCCTTCCAGCCCAGGGGCCCAGGCCCCACTAAATCCGGCCCTGAGTATAGGCTATTCAAATTCTTGAATCTGTTCCAGCTTACAGTGACATCATGGCTGAACTATGACCCAGCTCTGAACAGCTACCTTCCTCATGATCCATTTATACCTTGATCAAAAAATTAACAGCCACATGTTTAAAATTAACAACTGGTCTAAAATCAGTCAGTGTTTACAGAAGAGAAATCCATTGCCCTCTGCTCAAAGAAGCACTTCCAAACTTTGCTCTAATTTGGAGGTGCTTTCCCTGGTCCTAGAGTCCCCAGCCAGCAGAAGTATCTTCCTGTCATCTCATTGTGTCATTTTCCCTGTAAAATCATTCTGATTTCCCCATCCTCGTAATCTTGCAAATCCTGAGAAATTCCCAAAGTACACAGGTTATATTGGGAGGGAAGTTTCCGTATCATTCCAGTAAATCAATGTTAAACATCCTCTAGGACCACTATTCCTTCCCAAGAAACAGTACCTGAAGCATTTAGTGCTCTGCATTTAAAACTCAGCACTATTTTATCCATTGGTTTTCGAACAATAGAACCATCTCATTTGAAAGACAGTGCATGCACTGCATGAAGTTTGAGGATAGCAGAATTGTTTAGGTTGCCATGTCTGTAAGAAATCCTGAGGGACACTGAGTACTTGAGTTCAATTTAGCAACATCTCAACACATCAGGAAAAGGTGGGTGAGTTATGGCTGGTGGAATAGCTGAAATATTTTCACCAAACTATGGTGACAGCTTAGAGCAAATTAAGAATAGGAAGGTGTGTCAGTCCAAAAATAGGGTAAGGCATAGTTTGGCGATGGAGAGAAGGCTGCACAAACACTGGGGTATACTCAACAGGCACAGCACCTCAACAGGTAAAGTTTCCTCCCCGGCTACTTAATCTAATCAACTATTCTAGTTAGCCACCCCCACCCCTCTTTATCTATTATCTCCATCACTGCCCTGCACTTTAACCCACTTTTTCTCATGCTGTTTACATTGTAGATACATGCTGGTTTTTATGTACATTTATTCCATATCCATACTTTAACATCTAACTTTATTTTTATATAATCTTTTATCCTTTATAATCGTTGAATGTTGCTTTTTGTCACATGATGCGTCCTGACCAACACACCACAGTAAGTGTCTGATACATGAATATAGTTGATTCTTGGTACATTTCATGTGAAGAAAAGGGGAAAGGCTAGAGGATAGATTGAATTCTAACCATGACAGCCAGTCCTCGAGGGAAGGTTCATTAACTAGGTTATGGTCAAAGGGGATTCAATCATTTAATGTTGCAAATAAGAATCAAGGATAATGTCTCACCTGCCTGGTAACAAACACACCTTAGAGCAATTAGAGATGAACTTAGCAAGGAAGAAGAAAGATACAGTGATCACTGTCCACATGCATCAATGACATATGGATGAGAAGAGAGGAGATCCTGCTTATTGAGGTTAAGAATTAAAGGGCAGGATTATTGATCTAGGAAGGTAGATGTAGGTAAGGGAGAGGAGGTGTTGGAGTTGTTAAAATACATTAGGACGGATAAGTCCCCAGGGCCTGACGGAATATTCCCCAGGCTGCTCCACAAGGTGAGGGAAGTGATTGCTGAGCCTCTGGCTAGGATCTTTTTGTCCTCGTTGTCCACTGGAATGGTACTGGAGGATTGGAGGGAGGCAAATGTTGTCCCCTTGTTCAAAAAAGGTAGTAGGGATAGTCCGGGTAATTATAGACCAGTGAGCCTTATGTCAGTGGTGGGAAAGCTGTTGGAAAAGATTCTTAGAGATAGGATCTATGGGTGTTTAGAGAATCATGGTCTGATCAGGGACAGTCAGCATGGCTTTGTGAAGAGCAGATCGTGTCTAACAAGCCTGATAGAGTTCTTTGAGGAGGTGACCAGGCATATAGATGAGGGTAATGCAGTGGATGTGATCTATATGGATTTTAGTAAGGCATTTGACAAGGTTCCACACAGTAGGCTTATTCAGAAAGTCAGAAGGCGTGGGATCAAGGGACGTTTGGCCAGGTGGATTCAGAATTGGCTTGCCTGCAGAAGGCAGAGGGTGGTGGTGGAGGGAGTACATTCAGATTGGAGGATTGTGACTAGTGGTGTCCCACAAGGATCTGTTTTGGGACCTCTACTTTTCGTGATTTTTATTAACAACCTGGATGTGGGGGTAGAAGGGTGGGTTGGCAAGTTTGCAGATGACACAAAAGTTGGTGGTGTTGTAGATAGTGTAGAGGATTGTCAAAGATTGCAGAGAGACATTGATAGGATGCAGAAGTGGGCTGAGAAGTGGCAGGTGGAGTTCAACCCGGAGAAGTGTGAGGTGGTACACTTTGGAAGGACAAACTCCAAGGCAGAGTACAAAGTAAATGGCAGGATACTTGGTAGTGTGGAGGAGCAGAGGGACCTGGGGGTACATGTCCACAGATCCCAGAAAGTTGCCTCACAGGTGGATA
Organism: Mobula hypostoma; assembly: GCF_963921235.1. NCBI lineage: Eukaryota > Metazoa > Chordata > Chondrichthyes > Myliobatiformes > Myliobatidae > Mobula > Mobula hypostoma. Next base: position 166,624,768 of record NC_086101.1, on the reverse strand, counting down.
GGGTAGTAAAGAAAGCTTATGGGGTGTTAGCTTTCATAAGTTGAGGGATAGAGTTTAAGAGTCGCGATGTAATGATGCAGCCCTATAAAACTCTGGTTAGGCCACACTTGGAGTACTGTGTCCAGTTCTGGTCGCCTCACTATAGGAAGGATGTGGAAGCATTGGAAAGGGTACAGAGGAGATCTACCAGGATGCTGCCGAGTTTAGAAAGTATGGATTATGATCAGAGATTAAGGGAGCTAGGGCTTTACTCTTTGGAGAGAAGGAGGATGACAGGAGACATGATAAATGTGTACAAGATATTAAGAGGAACAGATAAACTGGATAGCCAGTGCCTCTTCCCCAGGGCACCACTGCTCAGTACAAGGGGACATGGCTTTAAGGTAAGGGGTGGGAAGTTCAAGGGGAATATTAGAGGAAGGTTTTTTACTCAGAGAGTGGTTGGTGCGTGGAATGCACTGCCTGAGTCAGTGGTGGAGGCAGATACACTCGTGAAGTTTAAGAGACTACTAGACAGGTATATGGAGGAATTTAAGGTGGGGGCTTATGTGGGAGGCAGGGTTTGAGGGTCGGCACAACATTGTGGGCCAAAGGGCCTGTAATGTGCTGTATTATTCTATGTTCTATGTATGTTCTATGTGTGGCTGAATAAACAAAGCCGAAAGGAAAGGGTTCTATCTCCTGGAGACCCGATCATTGCTGGAACAAGATACACTGCAGGAGTGTTCCTTTGACTCCCTTTTCATGCCCCCAGCCACCCCCAGCCATTACCTAAGCTCTATCCCCTCCTTCACCTGGTTTCAGCTGCTCATTATCCCTCCCTTACCTAATTCCTGTTAACACACACAGCCTCTTCCCTTTTCTTCCTGCTCCTTTCCCACAGCAGGCTCCATCTACCCATCATCCTCCACCTCTCCTCATGGGACGAGGCAGGGTCATAGTACAGAATGGTTTAGATGAGCCCAAGGCCTGTTTCTGTGACCAACCCCTGCCTGATCCCTCCCTCCCACTTCTCTTGACTAATTATCTTCCTTTTACACCATCTGTGTCCTTATGCAGGGTCTTGACCCAAAACCTGGCCGTGCCTCTGTCCCCACAGATGCTGATCAACACCTCCCCACCCCAGTTTGTTTTTTGTCATCCAGATTCCAGCAGTCTCTGGTGCCTCCAAGCAGTACTGGGACAAGCTTCTCTTGTATGGGATAACGCTTGACTCCTGATGGAAATAATAAATAGAATAAGATGTGGATGGGATGTGGTTGGAGATGGGGAGAGACCCTAAAGAGAATGTAAATATGTATTAGAATAAAATATGTAAGTGAGGCTCAGATCGAGGTAAAGAATAATTGTCACCAGACAGAAATGGTTGTAGTTATAGAATGTAAGTATTAAACGGCTGTTAAAAAATAGACTAATTGGAACATAAATTACATTGCCTGAGCTTTAGTGTGCACTGCATCGAAAACAAGAAAGGAGACCTGAAGGCAATAGCTGAGATGTAGAAGTGATAACTAATTACTGGATGAACGGTCCATGAATTCAATCGCACAGCGCATGGTTTTAATGGGAGCAGTTGAACTGATTGGATAGCAGATATTTTTTCACAGGTCACTTGACACAGAAGGAAAAATGCTTAACGCGGTGTTGAATTGTTCACTACTGTACCCCTTGCTTAGTTATCGCTGAGCATGTTGCAATGACGGCATTTAGGGTGCAACACACAGGAACTCAGCAGGTCGGGCAGCATCTGTGGAGGGGAATGAACAGTCTGGATTTCAGATTGAGACACTTCATCCACATTGGAAAAGAAGGGGGCAGAAGTCAGAATAAGAAGGGGAGTGGAGGGGAAAGAATACGAGTTGGCAGGTGACAGGTGAGACTAGGTGGTGGGTGTGGGAGAGGGGATGAAGGAAGAAGCCGGGAAGTGATAGGTAGAAGAGGTAAAGGACTGAAGAGGAAGGAATCTTATCTGAGAGGACAGTGGACCATGGAAGAACAGGAAGGAGGAGGGAACCAAAGGGTGCAAGCCAAGTTTGATGGCGCTGGTGCCTTTTTAGACTATGAACTTGCAACTAGGAAGCAATATGATGTGATTAGGAAAGTAAATCTTTACAGAAGCAAGCAAGCCCTCCATAAACAGACAGATCATACCTACTCCATTTTGGAGAATCTACCATTGACGAATATAATGCATTCAGCTTCCATGAACCCAAAGGCTAGATTTTCAGAATCCTGGGGTCCCCACCTTTGGTAAAAAGGGAGTTTGTGGGATGAGGGGCTTGGCAACGACCACTCTAGAATACCAGTCCACTGCAAACTATTCCCAGTATAGATGGGTGGCAGGGGAATCAGGAAAGAGCTTACACGTATATTAGAGAACACAAAATATTCTGCAGATCCTGGAAGTCTTGAGTAACCCACACAAAATGGCTGAGGAAGTCAGAAAGTCAGCCAGGTTCTATGGAGAAAAATAAGCAGTCAATGTTTCATCACCTGATGAAGGGTCTCACCCGTTTATTCCACCATGCTGACAGACTTGCTAAGAGCTTCCAGCATTTTTTAGGTGAGAGAGAATGTTACAGGGAAAATAAGTGGGGTAATGGAATTGATTTAAATCGACTGAGAGCTGGCATAGACAAGATCTTGTATAGAAAGATGGACTCTTGTCCTCACAGTCTACCTTATCATGGCCTTGGACTTTATTGTCTGCCTGCACTTCACTTTTTCTGTAACTGTAGCACTTTATTCTAAATCATTTTATTGCTTGTAGTACTGTCATGTACCAGTGTGATGAAGTGATCTCACAGAATGGCTTGCAAAATGAAAATTTTCACTGTACTTCAGTACATGTGAAAATATAAGCCAATTTCCAATCTAATTTACTAGTTCACCAAGATAGCCCAAACAGTTTTCTTCTATATTGTTTGGAAAATATATTAAAAATAAATGAAATTCTGATTATTTGCACCAGATCACCACTACACTTCCCTCAATCGCAGGACTCTGCAGAGAATGGTGCAGACAGCCCAGTGTTTCTGTAGATGTGAACTTCTCGCTATTCAGGACATTTACAAAGATAGGTGTGTAAAAAGGGCCCAAAGGATCATTGGGGACCCGAGTCACCCCAACCACAAACTGTTCTAGCTGCTACCATCTGGGATACAGTACCGCAGCATAAAAGCCAGGGCCAACAGGCTCCGGGACAGCTTCTTCCAGCAGGCTATCAGACTGCTTAATTCACGCTGATGCAACTGTATTTCTATGTTATATTGACTATCCTGCACATAATATTTATTATAAATTACTATAATTGCACATTGCTCTTTTAGACAGAGATGTAACGTAAAAATTTTTACTCCTCATGTATAGGAAGGATGTAAGTAACGAAGTCAATTCAATTCAATTTATGCGGGCTACAGCTTTATGGATATACACTGCTAATGATATTATCGTGCATGAACTGTTGAGTAGGTTTTGTTCTGGATCTCTACTTAGCTGAACCAGTGCTTTGTTCACAATCTACCAGTGCCTATCTGACACCTACCCCAGTCCTATCATGTTTTATTCATGCCAAATCTCTGAAATGAGTCATCAGGGTTAAATCTACTTTACACCAGTGTGCAATGATGCAACAAAGCTTACACTGAAACTTAGCGATCAAATAATTCTTACCTAGCTTCCTGTGTGACACGTGTAATAAATGCTTGCTGGCATGTTTTGCCTCTAATTGGAATATTTTTGTCAAATACTCAACAATTAGTCATTGATTGCATTCAAAGCAAGGGCCAATATTGAATATGAATAAAATAAGGGGGTTAGGGATAGGAGAGGAGATTGATCAGCTCTGTAGATGTACTAATTAGTAAGTTTAGATGACATGAACATTGGCAGAGATGTGAAATTAAGGATATTTTATCAAAACATTCAGCAGGATATAAACATAGAAAATAGGTGCAGGAGTAGGCCATTCGGCCCTTCGAGCCTGCACCGCCATTCAGTATGATCATGGCTGATCATTCAACTCAGAACTCTGTACCTGCCTTCTCTCCATGCCCCCTGATCCCTTTAGCCACAAGGGCCATATCTAACTCCCTCTTAAATATAGCCAATGAACCGGCCTCAACTGTTTCCTGTGGCAGAGAATTCCACAGGTTCATCACTCTCTGTGTGAAGAAGTTTTTCCTCATCTCGGTCCTAAAAGGCTTCCCCTTTATCCTCAAACTGTGACCCCTCGTTCTGGACTTCCCCAACATCGGGAACAATCTCCCTGCATCTAGCCTGTCCAATCCCTTTAGGATTTTATATGTTTCAATAAGATCCCCCCTCAATCTTCTAAATTCCAACGCGTATAAGCCTAGTCGATCCAGTCTTTCATCATATGAAAGTCCTGCTATCACAGGAATCAATCTGGTGAACCTTCTTTGTACTCCCTCTATGGCAAGAATGTCTTTCCTCAGATTAGGGGACCAAAACTGCACACAATACTCCAGGTGTGGTCTCTCCAAGGCCTTGTACAACTGCAGTAGTACCTCCCTGCTCCTGCACTCGAATCCTCTTGCTATGAATGCCAGCATACCATTCGCCTTTTTCACCGCCTGCTGTACCTGCATGCCCACTTTCAATGACTGGTGTATAACGACACCCAGGTCTCAATGCACCTCCCCTTTTTCTAATCGGCCACCATTCAGATAATAATTTGTTTTCCTGTTTTTGCCACCAAAGTGGATAACCTCACATTTATCCACATTAAATTGCATCTGCCATGAATTTGCCCACTCACCCAACCTATCCAAGTCACCCTGCATCCTCTTAGCATCCTCCTCACAGCTAACACTGCCACCCAGCTTCGTGTCATCCGCAAACTTGGAAATGCTGCATTTAATTCCCTCATCTAAGTCATTAATATATATTGTAAACAACTGGGGTCCCAGCACTGAGCCTTGTGGTACCCCACTAGTCACTGCCTGCCATTCTGTAACGGTCCCGTTTATTCCCACTCTTTGCTTCCTGTCTGCTAACCAATTCTCTATTCACATCAATACCTTACCCCCAATACCGCGTGCTTTAAGTTTGCACACTAATCTCCTGTGTGGGACCTTGTCAAAAGCCTTTTGAAAATCCAAAACCAATTTGATATATAGGCAAAATATGACAGATGGAGTTTAATTGGGACATGTGTGAGGTGCTGAACTTTGGAAGATACAGTAAGTGGCAGGACACTTAAGAGCAATGAGGTAGAGAGGAATCTGGCGTACAAGTCCATAGTTCTCTGAAAATGGTAGCTCCCAGTAAATGGATAGTGCAGAAAGCATACACATATACTTGCCTTCATCAGTTGGGGAATTGAGAGTCAGGTATAAAACTTGCAGCTGTATAAAACTTTGGTCAGACCACATTTGGGTCTTGTGTGTAGTTCTGTTTGCCACATTATAGGAAGGATGTAACGACTTTAGAAAAGACACAAATGAGACTTACCAGGATGCTGCCTGGATAAGAGAGTAAAAATAGATTAGCGTTAATGTCACATACACATAGAAGCATGAAAACATACAGTGAAATGCATCATTTACATCAAAGACCAACATAACCCGAGGATGTGCAGTGGGTAGCCCGCAAGTGTTGCCGTACATCTGGCCCACAACCTATTAACCCTAACCAGAATGTGGACCTCCTGTCCCATTGACCCTCTCGTATCCCTTTTGCCTATCACCTGTCCAACTCTTAGCTCTATCCCTCCCCCTCCTGCCTTCTCCTATCATTTTGGATCTCCCCCTCCCCCTCCAACTTTCAAATCCCTTACTCACTCTTCCTTCAGTTAGTCCTGACGAAGGGTCTCGGCCTGAAACGTCCACTGCACCTCTTCCTAGAGATGCTGCCTGGCCTGCTGCGTTCACCAGCAACTTTTATGTGTGTTGCTTGAATTTCCAGCATCTGCAGAATTCCTGTTGTTTGGAGGAAATCCATGTATGTTTTCCAGGGAGAAGATACAAACTCATTACAGACAGTGGTGGAAATTGAACCCAGGTTGCCGGCCCTGTAAAGCATTATGCTAACCTCTATCCTATCATGCCATACCATATTAGGTATGAGGAGAAGCTGGATAAACTTGGATTGTATTGTCACGAGTTAAGGGAGCAACCAAATATAAGTATTTCAAAGTATGAGAGGTGGAGTGAGGTTAAGTAGTCTTTATTTCCAGAGTGGAAATGTCAAATACTAGAAGAGATAGTTTTATGGTGAGAGGGGGAAAGTTTAAAGGAGATTTTCAAAGGAAGTTTTTCTACACAGAGAGTGGTAGTGTCTGGAAAGTATTACCAGGGTAAGTGGTGGAAATAGACAAGATAGCTATTTTTCCGAGGCATTTTGACTTTACATGAAAAGGAGCAAGAGACAGAAGGATATAAACCACGTGCAGGCAGATAGTATGAGTTTATTTTGGCATCATGGTTAGCACAGACATAATGGGCTGAAAGGTTCCACTGTTCTATGTTCAATGTTCTATATATGGCATATAGAAAGTTCTTTCTGAGCTTTGATGTTTTAACTTGATACTCCTTTCAGATTTTGAATTGGGTAAGCCAGGTATGCACACATCCTCTGAAGAATCCAAAGTAATTGGTTATATTTTTCTCACATTGGTCATGCACTTAATAAATCGAAGAGAACCCTGCATTTGGTTTCAAATGTGAATGATAACCATAATAATGTCACAATAAATATAAACCAGTGCAATATCCAACACCAAGATAGGCACTTGTCAAACGTTCCCACTCAATATTTTTTTTTCCTTCTTGCTTTGATGGAACTGTTCAAATTTGAATTTTGAAACAGACTACTGGAACAATGGTATGTGAAAAGCAATGACAAGATACAGTGGCTAAGGTTATCTGTGGGCTCTGGGTCTGATCAACGTGAGGAAATAAAACATGTTCAGCTTCAAGCTGCTGCTATTCCCATGCATTCCACTGTGCTGTGAATGTGGCTTTGCAGAATGATCTAATGCGCTTGGTCACACACCATGTACTGACAATGAATCACAATCAGAATCAGGTCTAATATCATTGGCATATATCATGAAATTTGTTGTTATCTGGCAGCAGTACTTTGTGATGCATAATAATAAAAACTGTAAATTACAGTAAGTATATATAGTTTTTAAAATTAAATTAACTAAATTGTGCAAAAAAAGGGAAAATAAAGTAGTGAGGTAGTGTTAGACCATAAGACATAGGAATAGAATTAGGCCATTTGGCCCATTGAGTCTGCTGCACCATTTAATCATGGCTGATCCTTTTTCTCCTCTCCTCAGCCCCAGTCCCTGGCCTTCCCCCCGTAACCTTCGATGCCACGTCCAATCAAGAACCTATCAAGCTCTGCCTTAAATACACCCAATGACCTGGCCTCCACAGCTGTCTGTGGTAATAAATTCTACAAACTCACCAGAGGTTCATGGGTTCAATGTCCATTCAGAAATCTGATGGCAGAGGGGAATAAGTTATTCCTGAATTGTTGAGGTTCAGGCTCCTGTACCTCCACCCTGATGCTAGTGATGAGAAGAGGGCATGTCCTAGGTGATGGCGGTCCTCAGTGATGGATGGTGCCTTTTTCAGGCATCACTCTTTGAAGATGTCCTGGAAGCTGGGGAGGCTAGTGCCCATGATGGAGCTGACTGAGTTTACAACTATTCATCAATAAAGGTGAATTGAATCTTAGAGTCATAGCGTCATCAAACACTACAGCACAGAAGTAAGTCTTCAGCCCACCTTGAGGTTGCAGATACCAGAAAATAGAATTTATGCCTTTTCATAAATAATTAGTGTTGTCTAGTACCTTCACTTTAATTGCCTCTAAACATTTAAATTAGTTGTCACATGCTTTCTTATCATTTTAGCTCTGTGATGCATTCTCAACGGAAGTTATTGGGCTCCTGTAATCTACTTATTGGGTTCGTGCATTGCTTTCTGTCCTACTGACCCATATAGGGATGAATTCAGTTAATCCCTATACAACTAACCAATACCCCATAAGAGAAGAAAAATATCAATCACAGAGCTCGTACCCTGCTGAAAATATGTATTTACATTTAATTGAGATAAAATCAGAAAATGTTGCAAATGCTAAGCAAGTCAGGCAACATTTGTGAAGAGAGAAGCAGATAATATTTCACCAAAAGGTTAACCCAGTTTTTCTCATTTTGGATTCTGCCCATCCTTCTGAGTATCTCCAACATGTCCTGTCTTTATTTCAGATTCCTAACAGATGTATTTTTTCCTTTTGTGTTTCAATTATATTACATTGGGTGGATTGTGTCAAAACAATTACCTTACTGCCACCTTTTATGCATAATAAATGAAGCACACTCAGTAGCCACTTTATTAGGTACCCCTGTACACCTGCTCACCAATGCAAATGCCAATCGTGTGGCAGCAACTCAATGCATAAAAGCATGCAGGCCTGGCCTGGAGGTTCAGTTGTTGTTCAGACCAAACATCAAAGTGGGGATGAAATGTGATCTAAGTGACTTTGACTGTGGAATGATTGTTGATGCAATCATTGAATGATTGTGGAATGATGGTGTGGCTTGAGGATCTCAGAAACTGCTGATCTCCGAGGATTTTCATGCACCACGGTCTCTAGAGTTTAAGAGAATAGTGTGAGAAACAAAAATCATCCAGTGAGCAGCAGATCCGTGGGCAAAAATGCCTTGGTAAGGAAGAGGTCAGAGGAGAATGGCCAGACTGGTTAAAGCTGAGAGGAAGATGACAAATAACCGCATGTTATAACAATGGTGTACAGAAGAGAATCTCTAAATGTGCAATGTGGATGGGCTACAGCAGCAGAAGGTCACACCAGTCTCCACTCCTGTACCTAATAAAGTGGCCGTTGAGTATCTATCTTTTTGGAAGTTACTCAGGGGTTATACCTTCTGAATCAGGCAAAAGAAAAATTGTTGGGAGAGGGAATAAAATTGAAGATTCAATAACTTCTACCTCACTACGAAGGCTTTTTCACTCTCTAGCGACAGTTTAACAATAGGTAGCTTAAGTGGCAATGACCCTCACTCCTGCATTAACTTATGCCTTTAAGCACACTTTGACAGGGAGGACTACGACGTATCCACGTGAGACACCCACACATCTGGATATCCTTGTAATTTCTGTCTCTGAGTTTGACATCCGGGCATCCTACAAGAGAGTGAGCTCGCAAAAAGGTGTCTGGCCCAGATGCTGTATCTGGCTGAGTACTGAAGATTTGTGTGGACCAGCTGGCTGGAGTATCTACAAACATATTCAACTTTTCATTTCTGCAGTCTGAGATTCCCACCTGGTTCAAAAAGACATCCAGTGTCTAAGAAGAACATTATGACTTGCCTCAATTATGACCGTCCAATAGCACTGTTTCTACTGCAGTGAAGTGCTTTGAGAGATTGGTTATAGCATGAATAAACTCTTGCCTCACCGGTGACCTGGATCTGCTCCAGTTTGCCCACCACCACAACAGGCCAACAGCAGATGCAATTTCTACGGCTCTTCGTGCTGCTCTGGACCATCTGGGCTCAGTAACTCATTCATCAGGCAGTTGTTTGTTGACTACAGCTTGGCATTCACAATCACCACATCCAAGCTCATCATCAAACTTCAAGACTTGGGCTTCTGTATCTCCCTTGCAACTGGATAGTCAGCTTCCACATTGGCAGTGAGGATGGTAACAGCTCTCCTCGCTGACCATCTCAAAGTGCATGATTAGTCCCCTGCTTTACTTTATTATACATACATAACTATGTGACTAAGCACAGCCTCAATGCCATCTTCAAATTTGCCCATGATACTACGGTAGTTGAACAAATCACAGATCTTGATGATTCAGCTTACCAGAGTGAGATCTAGCGGTGCCTCAGTTACAATCTTTCACTCAACGTCAGCAATACTAAAGAGCTGACACTGGATTTAAGGGAAAGAATCGTGAATATGCACCAGTCTACACTAGGGGATCAGTGATGGAGTCAGCTGCTTTAAATTCCTGGGCATTGGCATATCAGATGACTTGGCTAAGCTCATAGATGCAATCATAAGGGATGCAGATCAATACCTTCAGGGGGTTAAGGAGGTCACCTTGGCATCGAGCACTCGCACAAATTTCTACAGTTCTACTGTCGAAAGTGTCCTGACTGGTTACAACATGGTTTGGTATGGTAATCTGAATGAGAGAGAACATACAAAGCTGCAGAGAGCTGTCAACTCTGCCCAGTACACCACAGGCACACCCCTCCACACTATTGATTGTATCTACAGCAGGAGCTGCCTTAAGAAGGCAACATCGATCATCAAAGATCCCCACTATTCCTTCTTCTCACAGCTACCATCAGGTGGTCTGAGGTCAGGTGAGTTAGTAGCTTGGGAGTTGGTAAACTTTATGCAGGATTCTATTTGCTTCCAAGCTGAGGACTTGAGTTTCTCGTAAACACGAAGAATTCTGCAGATGCTGGAAATTCAAGCAACACACATCAAAGTTGCTGGTGAATGCAGCAGGCCAAGCAGCATCTCTAGGAAGAGGTACAAAACGTCGACTGTACCTCTTCCTAGAGATGCTGCCTGGCCTGATGCGTTCACCAGCAATTTTGATGTGTGTGACTTGAGTTTCTCAGTGCCCTCCAGAACATTCTCCTCTCTGACCAGTCATGGACCAGGGTTTCCGAAGGGTCAGTGAGGATGTTGACATTTTTCAAGTATATTTTGATAATGCCCATACTTTTTATTCTGCCCACCTCGTAATTTTTCTGCGGCAGAGCTTGGAAAAGAGTGCCTGATTCAGGAATTTTGTGTTGGCTGTGAAAATGATATGGCAAGTCCAGTGAAATAGTATATGGTTACATATACGCACTTAGAACTTTGAAATTCAAACTTTTGATGGATGAGTGGACCTGGAGGCCTTATCATTCCAGTGGAGTTGAAGAGCTTTGCGGAGGTAACTATCTCAAAGGTGATTTGACATCCCTTCTGCAGACATGTCTAATCTTGGAAGCATAATGGCAAGTGGGGATTGTTGCTGCCTGGTAGAACATGAGCTCTTTTCTGGGTTTGTTGTGTTCATCCTCAAGCATTCTTCTCTTCTGTAGGTACACTGAAAGTAATGGTGAATCACCCCAATAATATCGGTCTTCATAGACAGGGTCTTGCTATCAGTCATTGTCAGAGAGATCGGCATACCAGTGGTGGATGTTTCCTTTGCAGATATTGAGTTGAGCACCCGTTGGATTATCAGAACGGCAAGGACAGTAAAAGAGACAGAAATGAAACAAAGGCATCTGCTGAAGCTGTGAAGTACAAGTCAGATCTGTTGCTCAGATGGAGAACATTGGAGATGCACAGCTGATCAGACTGTCTGCAGAGAGAGAAAAATATTATTTCAGGATGATAACTGGTCAGTTCATATTCAAATAAATTAAGCCAGTTACCTGACTGTGTTGAACTCTGTATTGAGCCCCAAAGATCGCGTGCACTCAGATGGTGCATGAGGGCGCTGTTCCTCAAACACACATTGGACGCTATTGAAACAGCAGCTGAGGCCCAACGTCGATAGGTCAGAGTGACTGGGAATAGAGAATTAAAGTGACAGTGAACCTCAGACTGAGCTGAAATGCTCTATATGGCAATGCTTGACTTCCAAAATCTGAATCTTCCACCAACTAGAAACTCTACAACAGAATGCGGAGGGGGGGGGAGGGAGCATAATCAATTCCAAATTCTCTTTCAAGATATATTCTATCCTGATTCAGAAAAACACATCCATTCATTTCCAGCTCATATTTGCTCTGGATAGTTTCAACCCTATTCCCATTCTGTCCCTTTTCTTGCTTCTTCTGGTCTACCCTACATCACCTCCAGCATCCTATCACCCTATTTCTTTCCTTTCCACCATGTATTCCATCTCTCCTGATCCGCACATTCCTCCTACTGGGTTCTCCTCAACCCCGCCCTACCAGTTCCCAATTTCCACTGCACCTCCCTTATTTAATTCCATGCTCCACCTTCCTGTCCTATCAGATTCCACCACCTGCTGCCCTATGTTGCCCCCAGCTATCACCTCGCAGCCTCTGTTGCTACCCCAGTGTCCTCTCTGGATTAACCTATCACTTCCCATCTACCCCTCTATCATTCAATCTGGATAAAGGGTCTCCACCTGTAAAACAACTGTCTACTTCCATTCACTGAGCTGTTGAGTTCCGCCAGTATTTTCAAAGCTTTAAAGTACATTTAGTATCAAGGAATGTATAAATTATACAACCTTGAGATTTGTTTACTTACAGGCAGCCACAAAGCAAGAAACCTGAAAGAACCCACTTTAAAAAAAGAAAGTAAAGACCAACACCCAATGTGCAGAAAAAGGGGAAAAGCCACAAATCAAGCAGACGACATTCCGAACCAAAATGAATCCTTAGATCCGAATCCCGGAGCAGGCCCAACACCTTGGTATCAGTCCATCATATTAACAGGCACGGAGCACAGCAGCTGGAACAGTCTTCATCAACTCCACGCCACGGAGAGCAGACTGAACATCAGAGGAGAGCAAGCAAAATTGTCTTTTGTCTCCGATCCCGACACCCTGTCTTTCCAGTCTATCTGGGCCGGCATTTGAATTGTCCAGACAGCGTATTATACCTCGCACTGGGACCCAGGCCCCGTGCAGCAAAATGCACTGGGCCTAGACCACGTCACCCAGCGACTCGCTCCGGGCCCAGCCCAAAGCCGCTCTGGATTTCCAGCATCTGCAGAATCTCTTGTGTTTATGATCTTCTCCTAAAGCCTGCTTTATGCCTATTCCTTCATTGCCAATGAAGCAAGATACTGGAGTTCCCTACTTAATCACACGATGAAGATATCTTCACCACAAGGGTTGCACCGCGTTGTTTATCAGCACCTACTCAAGAACAATTAGGAATGAGAAATAAATGCTTGCCTTGAGTTAAACATTGTATAATCACATCTGATTAAATCATAGAAAGATGTAGCATGAAAAAAGGCCATTTGCACCACCGATGGAAAGTCACTGAGGTGAAATATTAATTGTTTTTCACTCTGGAGTAACATACACAAGCTTAGGAGGAATGATGGCACCTAACAGCGACTCATTTGCTTGCATCTTCGGAAACAGCTCTACTTCCACCTTTAATATCTTTAATTTTCCCTTTCAGGGTGCTTTTGAAGACCCTGACCTGGAGTTACACGCAGGCTTCAGTTCTTTGCAGGAATGGGACCCATTTTTGGGGTTCCATGACTGGTCAGTATTCGACATGCCAAGGGTTTGGCCTTGTTTGGAAGTCTTTGGAAGCCTAAGATCTCGGGGCTCTGGAGACGGGCGGATCGAGGGTTGGTGTTACAGCCGGAGACTCGTGTGTCATCAGGGAGGCCAGAAAATCTTTCACTGTGGACCCAAAGTCTTTGCGATCTTCGGACAGAGCACAAAAAAAGTGACGATATGACTCTTAAGGTTGTAAACCAGTGGGTTGTTGTTATGTCTCCGGCTCGCTGTGAAAATGGGGGACACCTCCCTCTCCCTTGCCAGGGAGAGAGAGAACCTGTGGGTTAGAAACATAGAAACATAGAAAATAGGTGCAGGAGTAGGCCATTCGGCCCTTCGAGCCTGCACCGCCATTTATTATGATCATGGCTGATCATTCAACTCAGAACTCTGCCCCAGCCTTCCCTCCATACCCCCTGACCCCCGTAGCCACAAGGGCCATATCTAACTCCCTCTTAAACACAGCCAATGAACTGGCCTCAACTGTTTCCTGTGGCAGAGAATTCCACAGATTCACCACTCTCTGTGTGAAGAAGTTTTTCCTAATCTCGGTCCTAAAAGGTTTCCCCTCTATCCTCAAACTGTGGCCCCTCGTTCTGGACTTCCCCAACATCGGGAACAATCTTCCTGCATCTAGCCTGTCCAATCCCTTTAGGATCTTATACATTTCAATCAGATCCCACCTCAATCTTCTAAATTCCAACGAGTACAAGCCTAGTTCATCCAGTCTTTCTTCATATGAAAGTCCTGCCATCCCAGGAATCAATCTGGTGAACCTTCTTTGTACTCCCTCTATGGCAAAGATGTCTTTCCTCAGATTAGGGGACCAAAACTTGCGATCTTCGGACAGAGCTCGAAAAAACTGACGATATGACTCTTAAGGTTATAAACTAGTGGGTTGTTGTTATGTCTCCGGCTCGCTGTGAAAATGGGGGTTGTCGAATTTCAGATGAAATACGAAGCCTTTGGGGTAACTTTGGTCTGTGTCTTTGCTATTGCTTAGCATACGCTTGGGCTCTGTAATGGTACTGACGTGCATTTGTTTTTGCCAGTGGGGGGAGGGGGGATTGTTGCTCGCTGCTGCTTACATGCGGTGGGGGGAAGCTGGGGTGGACTTTGAGGTTCTCACGTTTAACTGTCGTTCATTCTTTGGGGCAGTTCGCTGTTTTCATGGATGTTTTGCGAAGAAAATGCATTTCAGGATGTATACTGTATACATTTCTCTGACATTAAACTTGACCTTTGAACCTTTGAACACAAAATGCTGGAGGAACTAAACAGCTCAGGCAACTGGTACAGAAAGGAATAAACAGTTGACATTTCGGGCTGGGACCCTTCATGAGGACTGGAAAGGAAAGGGGAAGAAGTTGGGGCAAGAGGGAATGGAGTACAAGCTGGCAAGTGATAGGTGAAGCCAGGTGAGGGCGAAGGTGGGTGGGGAGAGGGGTTGAAGTGAGAAACTGGGAGGTGATAGGTGGAACAGGTAAAGGATCGAAGAAGAGGAATCTGATAGAAGAGGAGAGTGGACCATGGGAGAAATGGAAGGAGGAGGGGCACCAGGGGGAGGTGATAGGCAGCTGATGTGAAGAGAAGTTTTTCACTCTATGTGGATGCTATTTACCCTGCAGATTCTCTAATTTATTTCAGATTCCCAGCAGCGGCTGCATTCTCCTATTGCCTTTCTGTACTGAAATTTTGTTAATTCTATAAGCATTTTATACATCAGTTCCACAATTGAATAAAGGCAAAGCACAATTGTACAAATGGATCAGAATTTTAAATTCTGTGGCTAATGAGGAGGATCGGGATGCAGACAAATTGGTAATTAAGTCATTTCAGTCATAAGAAAAGCAAGGCAGTGAGAAATCATTCATTTCCTGAACAATGCTATAGTGAAGCTGTTAGACAGTGATCTGTGTACAGCCATTCCTCACTTCACTCTGACTCTAATGAATGCACTAATGACTTAGCAGTGAGCCTACAAATCTCCTCTACGGCAGAAAGTTATAACTGTAGTGGTTTGGAAATGTAATCAGAGAATACATGCCCATGAGGTCAGCAGGGGAGCCAGAAAGTTGCGAGATACAGAGAGGCTGTGTGTGTTGTTATTTATTGTGATAAACCTGGACCTTCGCTCAGAGTCATTATCACCAGCTGCCACTGAAATATCATCACAATGAAGGCGCTGGAATGGATGAATACATTCCTGGTCTTATCCTGACATAAAGACCCAGTGGATTGACAGAAGCATTAGTATATCTGTTGGCATCAAACAGCAATAACGACTTTATTGCTAATTATTGTACATGCACCTGAAATGTTACTTCACAGTCTTGTTGAACAAGCCCATCATATACGTTTAATTAAAAACAGACTTGAACAAGATGAATTAGGTGTCGTGAAATTTTAAACCCTTTCCCTGTGGCAGGCTCGTTAATCCCCTATCTGAGCCGGGCATGCCTGTAGTATCAAGGACAATGCTGGTGATTGTCAGCAAGCTTAGACAGCGACTGGTAGGTTTGCCAACAGTAGCTGGATGCACTCCTGCAAGTCTAAGATTTTGGATTACGTGCTGGTTGATCATGTGACCTCAATCATAAGAGACCATGAGACATAGGACCTGAATTAGGCCATTTGGCCTATTGAGTCTCCTCCGCCATTCCACCGTGGCTGATTTTCTCGTCCCTCTCAACCCCATTCACCTGCCTTCACCTTGTAACCTTTGAAGCTCTTAATAATCAAAAGCCTATCAGCCTCCACTTTAAATATACCCAATGAGTTGACTCTGCTGCCGTCCATGGCAATGAATCCCACAGACTCAACACCGTCTGGCTAAAGAAATCCCTCCTCATCTCAGTACTAATGGGACGGTCGTGCCCTCTAGCCCTGGACTCTCCAGTAAAGGACGCATCTTCTCCACGTCCACTCTATCTAGGCCTTTCAATATTCGATAGGTTTCAATGAGATTCCCCCTCGTCCTTCTAAACTTCAGCAAGTACAGGCCCAGGGCCATCAAATTCTCCTCATGTATTAACATTAACCGACCATGCAATGTACTCTTTTCACCAGCACTGAGCAGCAATATGGCATTTTTGTTGATTTCAACAACATCAGGCCTGGCCTGCTGTTCCCATTTCCCAAAGGCACGATGGGACCAGCTCCAATTTCGACACTTCATTTCATCGTTATGGGTCTTATAGCTCTCTTGTACTTGCCCGCTAGAGGTTAGAACTCTGAAGCCAAAAGGAGGAAACAGAAAATGGAAGGAAGATGTACAGAGGCTGCGGGAGAATGTTTTTGCTACCAATCAATAGGATATGCTAAGGTCAAGGCTAAGGTATCTTCTGTCAATCCATTTCACTTGCATCCTTATTCACATTCCTCAAGCACTCGACCTGTGTGTGGCAGTTCTGTAGGCGAAAAAGCCTTTTTAATGAGAGAGGTCAGAAGAGAATAGCCAGACTGGTTCAAGGCAATAGGAAGGCGAATAAGCATTGTGGTCAATAGCTCAAATAACCACGCATTACAACAGTGGCATGCAGAAAAGACTACAGAAATAGAAAACCATAAATTTTATTAGGTGCAGAAGGATATGTAGTGTCTCACAGCATTGCCTTTAATTCTTCCACAATTGTGCACAAGGCTTGAAATATTCAGACCTACGTTTTGTCCATCCATTGGTGAGTCAGAATCAGGTTTTTTATTACTGACATATGCCGTGAAATTTGTGTATATGTGCCAGCAAGACATAAAAAAGTTACTGTAAATTACAATAAAAAGTAAAGCAAT
The DNA here is from genome assembly GCF_963921235.1 of Mobula hypostoma. Classification (NCBI taxonomy): domain Eukaryota; kingdom Metazoa; phylum Chordata; class Chondrichthyes; order Myliobatiformes; family Myliobatidae; genus Mobula; species Mobula hypostoma. The sequence continues at coordinate 166,607,680 of NC_086101.1, read as the reverse complement.
AGTCCAAAAGAGCAGTAACGAGGTAGTGTCCAAGAGTTAGATTATGAGAACACTCAGTCCTCTTTTATTGTCATTTAGAAATGTATACATGCATTAAGAAATGATACAATGTTTCTCCGGAGTGATGTCACAGAAAACAAGACAAACCAAAGACTAACACTGACAGAACCACATAATTGTACCATATAGTTACAACAGTGCAAAGCAATACCATAATTTGATGAAGAACAGTCCATAGGCACAGTAAAAAAAATAGTCTCAAAGTCCCCGAGTCGATCGACTCCTGAGTCCCCAATAGCGGCGGCAAAGGGGAGAAACTCCTTGCCATAAACCTCCAGGCACCGTCAACTTGCCGATACCTTGGAAGCAGCCGACCACAGCCGACACTGAGTCCATCCGTCCGAAAACTCCGAGCTCCCGAGCAGCCTGTCCGATACAGCCTCCTGAGCACCATCCTCTGCCGAGCACCTTCGACCTCTCCCCGGCCACTGAAACATGCAAAGCCGAGGATTTCGAGGCCTTCAGCTCCAGAGATTCCGGTTACCACACAGTAGCAGTGACAGCGAAGCAGACATTTCAGAAGTTTTCCAGATGTTCCGCTGTGCACTCACGTCTATCTCCATCAAATCAGAGTTCATGGACTGTTCAGAAATCTGATGGCAGGCAGAAAGAAGCAGATCCTAAAACATTGAGTGTTATTCAGTTTAATGTATTAATGTTGTCCCTTTGCCCCTTTAGTTCTGGATTTCTTCTCCAATTTCTGATCCGGGAAGTTAGGGCGAGCTGGATCCAAAATTAGGAGGTGGGAGACCATGGGTAATAATAGAGGTTGATTTTCAGATTGGAAATCTGTAGCTAGTGGTGTACCACAGGGATTTATCATATCTAAAATCACCTGTCCTGAGATTAGACTGAATATGTGGGTGGGCGGGAGGGAAGGAGGGTCAGGGCTTGTTTCACTGTTGTTTTTTTTTTGCTTGTTATGTCTATTCTGTTGCGTTCTGCGTTGTTCATTTCTGTCATTGTGGCACACTACTTTGACACAGGAATGTATGGCAACACTTGCAGGCTGCCTTTTGCACATCCTTGGGTGTGTTGGTTGTTAACGTAAATGACAAATGTGCATGTGATAAATAAATATAAATCTGAAATATTACTCTAGTCTGATAAGTAAGGCTGTTGGAGTTATACTTGGTCAAGATGGTTCCCCAAGAATATAAAGGGTCATACACCAGCTGGAAAGATCAGCTGAGGAGTGGCAGATGGATTTAGTCTAGGCAGGTGTGAGGTAATGCGTCCTGCATATTCATTGTTCAGGAAAGTGCGATTAGCCTGGATTGGCATCTTGCTCAGCATGGACAAGATGGTCTGAAGGGCCTGTGTCCATTCGGTGTGACTCCAAGACTTCATGACCCTTTGATGCCTGTGACAAAGTTCAAGTTTCAAAGTAAAATTTATTGTCAGAGTACATACATGTCACCACATAAAACCCTGAGATTCTTTTTCCTGCATGAATACTCATCAAATCTATAGAATAGTAACTGTAGACCGGGTCAATGAAAGAGCAAGAGCATAGTAGAAAACAAACCGTACAATTGCAAATATAAATAAATAGCAATAAATAACAAGAGTATGAAATAACAAGATAACAAGTCCTTCAAGTGGTGGTGGAAACATCTCAATAGATGAGTATAGCTATCCTCTTTTGTCCAAGTCCCTGACGGCTGAGGGGTAATAACTGTTCTTGAACCCGATGGTACGAGTCCTGAGGTTCTTGTACCTTCTACCTGATGTCAGCAGCGAAAGAAGAGCATGGTCTAGGTGGTAAGGATCTCTGACGATGAATGCTGCTTTTCTATGACAGTGTTTCATGTTGATGTGCTCAATGGTTGGGAGGGTTTTACCCGTGATGTATTGGGCCGAATCCACTACCTTTTGTTAGATTTTCCAATCAAAAGCATCGATTTTCCCAGACCAGGTCATAACGCAGCCAGCCAGCGCACTTTCCACCACACACCTATAGACGTTTGCCAAGGTTTTTGATGACGTGCCGAATCTCCTAAGGAAGTAGAGGCACTGTCATACTTTCTTTGCAATTACACTTACATGATGGGTCCAGGACAGGTCCTCTAAGATAATGACACCCAGGAACTTATAGTTACCGACCCTCTCCAACTCTGATCCTCCAGTGAGTACTGGCACATGGACCTCTGCTTTCCCTCTCCTGAAGTCTACAATCAGTTCCTTGATCTTGCTGACATTGAGTGAGAGGTTCCTGTTATGACACCACACAGCCAAATTTTCAGTCTCCCTCCTATATGCTGATTCATCCCCACATTTGATTCGGCTGACAGCAATGGTGTCGTCAACGAACTTGAATATGGAATTGGAGCAGAGCTGACCTTAGCCACACAGTCTTAGGTGTAAAGCGAGTAGAGCAGGGGCCTACGCACACAGCCCTGTGGTGCACCTGTGCTGATGGAGATTGCGGAGGAGATGGGTTTGCCAAGCAAGAGCCTAGAGTGCTGAAAACTGTTGTGTTTGCACTATTTCAATAAAAAATTACCTCATTCTGTGGTTAAAAGGCACCTTTAATCCAGTTACTATTGAATATACAGTTATTCAGATTTATTAATATATTGATCAGAAAGAACAAAATAAAGACTTCCATATCTATAATGCCTTTCGTAATTGCAGCTCATCCCTGAGTACTTGACAGCTAATGATGTATTTCTGAAAACTGTAGTTATTGTTGGAACACCAACAATGTTTTGCTGAGTCATTGGAGGAACCTGTCTTTAAAGGAGGCACCTGTGAAGAAGTGGTCAGATAGAAGTATAGGTTATAGAACTTATTTCCTTAAATGAAGTTTGAACTCGAATCGCTTAGAGAGAGGTGAGATTACTAACAACTGAGTTACAGCTGTCTATAATAACTAACATCAAACTAATTGTTCTCACCGAACACTCCCTTTGTACACGCAGAGGCTATGATATTTCAAAGGGACAGGGCCACTGTACCAATTTAACCCAGTATCGTGTCACTAATCCTTTGCTTGTGAGGTAACTCTTGGAATAGAAGAAATTGTAGAGAAGCCAAGAATGTGTCAGGGCAAGGATAAGATTTTCAAATATGTTACATTTTGAAGGGTCTAATTAACACCGGTGTTTATCTGATTGTAATTAAATGCCTTCTTTCATGAAGATTAATTCATTTATAAAGATGAATGAGACTGCAGTGGAGTTCTGGGAGGCACCTTCTGGACCACAATAATTTGAGCAATAATAAATAAGAAGCATATCATTTCCCCTCTTGTCCACTGGCTGAAATTTTGATGACTCAGCAGGAGAATCTTTGTGGAAATTAAGCAAAACTTTTTCGAAAGAATAGTAGACTTTCTGAAGTTCATGAAACATCAAACAAATTGTATCACCATTGTGTATCTGGTGGGATCTATTTTCACCATTACACTTACATGCATTACAAAAAATATTCAATGTAAATTTTAACTGAGTGAAGATTTTGAAATTTCTCTCCAAACAGTTTTCAAGTATTACTGTTGACATTTCAGGTTGAAACTCTGTATTAGGACTGAGAATGGAGAGGCAAGGTTGCCAGCAGAAAGCAGAGAAGGGGAGTGGCAAGAAAGTCCGGGGTGACTGACGGACTGAGAAGGATGTAAGATGACAGTAAGTCACCCTTTTCAAAAATAAGGCATTTGATAAGTTTCCCCATGTGAGGCTCATTCAGAAGGTAATGAGGCATGGGATCCAAGAAGACCTTGCTCTGTGGATCCAGAATTGGCTTGACCACAGAAGGCAAAAGGTAGTTGTAGGTAGTTTGTACTCTACTTAGAGGATGGTGACCAGTGGTGTTCTGCAGGGATCGGTTCTGGGTCCCCTCCTCTTTGTGATTTTTATGAATGAGTTGGGTGAGTAAGTAGAAGGGTGGGTTAGTAAGTTTGCTGATGACACAAGTGTTGGGGGTGTCCTGCTACAGTACCATTAATAATAGTTTCTCACTTTTCACCATGTCAGACATTGACCTAAGCAGTCTTTAGTTTCCTGCTTCCCGCCTCCCTCTCCCAGGATGCCATACTTGTTGCTTTCAAGTTCAAGCTCAAGTTTAATTGTCATTCAACCATACGATGTATACAGCTAAATGAAACATTGTTCCTCTGGGGCTAAGATGCAAAACACAGTACGTACAGTCACACACAGCACATATAGTTACGATAGCACACACAGTCACAAAAATAATATTAGCACAAGTCCATGAATGGTATGGCCTGAAGATTAATAGTGCATGGGATGTTGTCCTGGAGTCATGATTCTATGGAAACAAACACGCACCAGTTCCTCATCTCGCAATGGGTCAGCCACGGACGAAGGCAAATGAGCTCGTCTCATGCTCAGTCAAGACACAGATGAAGGCAACCAGTCTGTCTTCCAGGGAGTGAACAGTTGAGATGAGAGAGCCAGCCAATCTAAAGAAACCTTTTTCTGAATCTACTCAATTTGAAAAGTTGAAACCATATTCTGAGATGTCAATTGTATCATCAATGGAGAAGACATCTTTAATTCTATCACCTCTTATTTTGTGCTACTGATTCTCCAAACTTAAGGCAATGCATTAGAAAGCGGCATCTACCGTTAAGGATCCTCACCACCTAGACATGCCCTCCTCTCATCACTGCCATCAGGGAGGAGGACAGGAGTCGGAAGACACACACTCAGTGTTTTAAGAACAGTTTCTTCCCTTCCACCATCAGATTTCTGAGCGGTCTATGACCCATGAACACTGCCTCACTAACTTGCTCTCTACTTTTTAATATGTATTTCTTACTGTGACTTGTAGTATTTTTTGCTGTATTCCACTGGATTGCTGCTGCAAAAGAACAAATTTCACAACATACACGATAATAATTTCACAATAATAAACCGGATTCAATTCTAATTCTGATTCACTTACTCTCTATAGCACAAATGTTTGCTTTGTTTTTTAAAAACATTTATGGAAACCCTTTTAATCAGTTTTTAATATACTTTCTTTATCTTTATGTAATACACTAATTAGACCTTTTCATTAATCTTCTAGTCTTTCGTTGATGTTTTTGATATTCAGTCCAATCTTTACATCTGTAATCCAGCTTTGAGTAATTGTATGTATTTCCTTTAATCTTGATCATTTCTATTTTAATGCATCGTAGATGGTGGATCCTCTCTTGTTTTTTTTTCTTTCTCATTGCATGTATCCATTCTGTGTATCTTGATCAATTAACTTAAATGTCTGCCACTGCATCTCTACTGACTGAACCCAAGTGCATCGAAATGAGGTCATCAATTAATCTCACTCATTGCACAATGCCAGGTCTAGAAACACCAGTTCTCTGTTTGACTCCATGATGTGCTTTACTAAGTCGACCTCCTCAAAACACCAATGACCTTCTCATCAGGACTGCCTTTGCTCAGATGATTTATTTTTTTAATCTACATATAAATTAAAATTGCCCATCATTATCATTATTCTTCTCTAAGAAGTTTCTATTACTTTTTCCTTTCTCTGCTCTTTCCAAACATGGAGTTATTGTTAATGGGTTTCATACACGTTCCGAGTGAATTCTTGCCTTTATTGGTTTACGTATCCTCCCAAATGGATTCTACAGCCTGGTTTCCTGAACTTCGTTCATCCTTCTTTATTGCCCTAAGGCCGACTTTAATTAACAGGGGCACCTTTCCATCTTCTCCTGCTTGTTCCTCTTTCCTAAATGTCACATAAGGCTTCAATATTCAAGTCCCAGACTACACCAGCTGTCTCTGTAACAACAATCAGATCACATTTATTTGCTTCTAGTTGCATTCTCCATTCATCTGATTCACTTCAAAAACCACATGCACTCAGATATGCAGCCTGTAGATGCGTCTTTTTATTATTTTTGTGATCTCTTTGCCTTATCTACTGATCTACTGGACATCTTCTACGTAAACACTAAAACTAGAGAATTAATCATACATCATTAAACAGTTCCACAACTGCATTAGAAAATAATCACAAACAGAAATGTTTGATTTGGCAGATTATAGTATTCCAATTTTTATAGTAGATGGAGAAAGATAGGCATATAATTTAGATGTTTCTAGTTTTAGCTTTTATAAAAGAGGACTAATTGACAAAAGAACCAACACAAGTTTACATTTTTAGATGCAGCTGAGTGGTAAGGAATGGCAGGGTTAGTAATGGAAGCCAATTCAATCATTATGGTCAGATGTTCCAACTGTTTAAGTGCTTGAAAGGAAAGTATTTACAGAGCTGAGGGGAAAGGGCAGAGGTGTGGAACTAGCCTGATTTTCTTCACAAGAAATGCCTTGAATTCAGAGCGCCAAATGGCCTCATTCCACGATGTAATCTGTGTTCTGGTGCTCCTATTATTTATTTTCAGTATCTTTATGTACTTTGAAATCTTTTCCTCAGGGGACTTGTGACAGTTTTCAGGAAAGACTCTGACTACATTTCCTTCAAAGAAATGTACTAAATGTTACTGGGGACTTTCCTGTGTAACTATGGAAACACAGACAAACATAATTTTAGAAGTAACATGGCTTTGAGTGTTTTACTTTACATACATAAAATGTACTGCACATCATTTTATTGGTCCACCATGTCTACACAGACCATAATACTAATCTAAACTAATTCTATTTACCTGTACCTGATCTATATCTCTGTCCCCTGCTTCTTCCTGTGACTGTCAAAATGTTTCTTAAAGATTATTATTGAATCTCTTTCTACAGCCTCCTCTGGCAGCACATTCCAGTCACCCACCTGTAATGAGCTTCGGCCTGTGTGGGGCACTGGAGCGTGTTGGGCTCCAAGATTTTTAGAGCACCTGAAGTGGTTAATTGTTGTTTAATAAGAGTTGTTAATCATTTAGAGTTCTTTGTGATTTTTCCTCAAGTGTCTCGGTCTTTGTAATGTGGTCTCCTGGTGGTTTCTATTCACACTTATTAAGTTTATTTTGATAGACTTTGGGATTTCATGTTTCTTGTATTATATAAGTGGACGCCCGATTAGCAGTAATCCCAGGGTCCTAGTTTTGAGAATGTTACATCTCACCATGTCACTCAGCTGCGCCACTGCTGTACTTTTGGAATTATAATGAATAAACTCTGGTCACAGTCTCTACATTGGAGTCTGTCTTTTCTTTGCACTTGGGTTCCGATATTGCCTACACACATTGGAACACCCGCCACTCTCTGTGTAAAACGAACTCAGCTGTAAACTTTTGCCCTCTCATCTTAAATTTGAGTCCCCTAAGTATTTCACATTTCCACCCCGGGAAGAAAACTTGGACTATCTATGCTTCTCAAAATTTTCTATCAGGTCAATCCAGCTCAAGAAATTACTCCATATTTGTTCAACTTCTCCTGTAGCTAATACACTCCAGACTGGACAACATCTCAATATTCTTTTCACCATCCAAGGAGCCTCCTGTAGTGTGGCAACCAAAACAGCACACAATACTCCAAATCAATACAGTTTAGACCTAAACAAAATCCAGATGCAGGCAGAAAAATGGCCGATGAAATTTAATGTAAGTAAATGTAAAATATTACACGTAGGAAGTAGAAATATAGAATATAAATATACAATCGGGGTCTTGGGTTAGAATGTGCACTATATAAGAAGGATTTGGGCATCCTGATAGACTCATCACTGTCAACATCTAGACAATTCACAGAAGTGATTAGGAAGGCTAATTGAATGTTGGGCTATAAAATGCACTCAGTGGAGTTCAAGTCTGGAGACGTTCTCCTTAAGCTGTATAACACACTTGTGAGGCCAAACCTTGAGCATTATGTACAATTTTGGTCTCCATATTATGTGAAGGATGTGAAGGCATTGGAGAGAATTCAGAGAAGGGTGACTACACTCATTTCAGATCTGCAGGGTATAAGCTGAGAAGAAAGATTGAAAGAATTAAATCTTTTTAGCCTAAGTAGACATAGAATAGAACTAGATTAGATTAGATTAGATTAGATTCAACTTTATTGTCATTGTGCCGAGTACAGATACAAAGCCAATGAAATGCAGTTAGCATCTGACCAGAAATGCAAAGACTAGTGTTATTTACAAAATAACTGCGAATAAAAAATAAGTGCTACAGTACACAAATATAAAACTACTGAGACAGTACAATATGGGTGCAAGACTGTTTAGTGCTGTGATGTGAGGTTCAACAGTGTCATAGCCTCGGGGAAGAAGCTCTTCCTGTGCCTGCTGGTGCGGGAGCAGAGGCTCCTGTAGTGCCTACTGGATGGGAGGAGAGTAAAAAGTCCATGGTTAGGGTGAGATACATCATTGATAATGCTTTTCGCCCTGCCCAGGCAGCGTTTATGGTAGATGTTCTCAATGGTGGGCAATTGAGTGCCGATAATCCGCTGGGCAGTTTTTACCACACCCTGGAGTGCTTTGTGGTCCAATACGGGACAATTGCCATACCACACTGAGATGCCGTTGGTGAGTATGCTCTCAATGGTACAGCGGTAAAAGTCTGTCAGTATCCTGGGACAGAGGTGAACTTTCTTGATGCTCCGCAGGAAATAAAGGCGCTGTTGCACCTTTTTTGTTCAGGATGGTGGAGTTCAGGGACCAGGTGAGATCCTCGGAAATGTGGATACAAAGGAATTTGAAGCTTCATGCACGCTCCACTACAGCTCCTTTGATATAGATGGGGACGTGAGTGTGCCTCCTATCATGTCTGATGTCCACAATGATCTCCTTGGTCTTCTGGGTGTTAAGGGCTAGGTTGTTGTCAGCACACCATGCGGCCAGGTGCTGGACCTCGTCCCTGTAGGCCGTCTCGTCAGCCCCTCTGATCAGGCCAACCACCGTGATGTCGTCTGCAAACTTGATTATGGTGTTATAACCATGTACAGGAAGACATGATAGAAGGGTTCAAAATCATTAGGGGTATAAGTAAGGTGGATGCCAGCTGCTGCTTCAGAATTAATCCATCAACGAGAACACAAGGCCATAGGTGGACACTGATTAAAGGGAGATTTCAGACGAACATCAGGAAGCATTTCTTTACACAGCGAGTTGAGGACAATTGGAACAAACTACCATGTTGTGTAGTTGAGAGTAGTACCTTAGAGACTTCCTAATCTAAACTCAATAGTTTTTTCAACACCCTCTATGAATAGGAATTTGGCAAGCTTTGTTGGGCTGAATGGCCTGTTCTTCTCAAAAATGTTCTATTGTTCTAATACGGGAGGAGAAGATGGCTGCACGATGCAGTGCGCAGCGGCCATTCCGGTGAGTGATATCTGTAATCTGTCAAGTAGGATGCCATGCACAATCCTGATTTGATGGAGACAGACGTGAGAGAACAGAGGAACATCTGGAGAAACTTCTGAAATGCCTTCTTCGTTGCCACTGCTACTGTGTAATCCAGAATCTCCGGAGAGGAAGACCCCGAGTCCTCAGCTTTGCTTGTTGCTCGGCGGCCGGGGCAGGGTCGAAGCGCTCGGCAGAGATGGTGCTCGGTGCTCGGCGTTGGAGGGCTGGTCGGAGACTCGGTTTTCGGACGGACTCAGAGTCAGCTGTGGCCGGGTGCTTCCAATGCATCGACAGTTGTCGGTGCCTGGAGGTTTATGGCAGGGAGAGTTTCTCCCTTTTGCCGCCTGCTATTGGGACTATCAGGAGTCGATCGGAACTTTGAGACTTTTTTTTACCGTGCCCATGGCCTGCTCTTTATCAAACTATGGCATTGCTTTGCACTGCTGTAACTATATGTTATAATTATGTGGTCTTGTCAGTGTTAGTCTTTGGTTTGTCCTGTTTTTTTGTGATATCACTCTGAAGGAACATTGTATCATTTCTTAATGCATGCATTTCTAAATGACAATAAACGAGGGCTGAGTGTCCTCATAATCTAATTTTCTAAATGTGGCTTTAAGTGGCCAAACTAAAGTTTCACGCAGCTGCAACATGGCTTCCCAGCTTTTAAACTCAGTGCCCTGACCAACGAATGTAAGAAAGGAGCATGTTTTCTTTACCATCCTTTCTACTTCGGTTGCCACTTTCAAAGAGGTATGAACTCACACCCCAAGATCTCTCTATATATCAATATTCCATTACTGTACATTTTCCTCTTGCATGCACTCTTGCAAAATGCCACACCTCACATTTGTCTGTATTACTCTTCATTTGCTAAACCCCTGCCCAAATTACCACCTGATCTATATTCTGGTAACAGTATGTCATTTGACAGCCTTCCTCATGGTCCACAACTTGACTAATTTTCTTATTGTCTGCAAGCTTACTAATCAGACCACCTAGAGTTTCATCAGATCATTCAAATACATGTAACATTTATTTAATTATTAGTTAAAAGCAACAGAGGTCCTGGGCCTGATCCTTGTGGAATGCCACTTGCCAGAGAAGCACCACCAGTCATACGAACACCCCTCCAACATTACCCTAAATGCAAGGGATTCTGCAAATGCAGGAAATTCAGAGTAACATAGACAAAATGCTGGATGAACTCAGCAGGTCAGGCAACATCTATGAAGAGGAACAAAGAGTTAACGTTTCAGTCCAAGACCCTTCATTGGGCCTGATGAATGGTCTTGGCCCAAAACGTTGACCTTTATTCCTTCTTATAGATGCTGCATGATCCACTGAGTTCCTCCAGAATTTTGTGTGTGTTACTCCACCATTACCCCCTATCTCCAATGACTTTTATATATTTTGACTGGGTGAAGAGAAAATGCAGATTGCTAAACCTCTGATAAGAATCACATGAACAAACTAACATCATTTTCCACTTATCAACACAATTACCCAACAGGATTCTAGCCTTTCACAATGTACATAACAAAATGTTCTTTGAGAAGATGAATGATTACTGAAGTTTCATAACATTTGTACAGAGACATATGGGAGTAGAAATAGGGGTTCCCAGATTTAAGACAGCAAATAGGATTTTGCACAGAAACCCTTTGCCCAGAAGATCACCCTGGGCCATATTCGTTTAGTTGCCAAGTAGGTACTCCAATAACTGCCCAGACAAACACTAGCAGGGCTTACATAAGTAAAAAAAGGTTCTACCCTTGGCCAAAGACCTTTTCTAAAACCAGTCAATTGACTTCACAGGGTGCTGCGGTGATGTATATGATTCATGAAGATATACAGATATTTTTGATAGATTTGATAAATGTTTTGCTCTGAGCTAGCACAGGTCAGAATGTTTTTCTTTGAGGAGGTGTCATTGCTTTGATCCTGGGCAGTCACCTCTTTGTTCAAAGACATTTACACTCAGCAGGCTTGAAGAAAATAAATGCACTTTCTAAAGGATGGTCAAACACGAACATCCCTCATGTTAGTGAGCGATGATTTCATTTCCTGGTCAAAGCTGCATCCGGGCTCAAAAAATGCTGAGTAACTGATGTTTATTACAATCTTTTCCCAACATCTCTTCCCTCAACCCTATTCTGTCTCTGACATCCACTTCTGAGGGCACTTTTGTCTTGGTCTGGGCTCTGCTCCCTACTTGTAGACTCCTTTTATAAGATACTCCAGCCATTGTTCCAATATGCTAAAGAATAAACTTGATATCAACCCCAAAGGGGAAAAGTTCAAATAAACCCAAGGAACATCTTTAGTTGTGGAAAACATTCTTCCTAAATCCACAAGCATCAAAACCACAAATTAACTAGTTGCTCAATATACTAATATTGCAGAACAGTTACTGAATTCAACAACTGCACTCCAACGTAATTAGCTTTATTGTTTGAAACATTTTCAGGCATTCTAATATAAAAAGGATGATACATAAATAAAAATATTTATTCCCTATGGATTTATTTGACCTTATCTTTGTAGCCATTCCATTATCATTAGATCGGTTATATTTTCAGCTTACTAATTAACTCTCATTGGCTGGTAAATGCTTACTTAATAGTTCCCATTTTATAAAGCAGTCTCTGGATTGTCAGTGTTGTCTTCATCCATCTTCTATGTCTCTTTCATGTCAAAAACTCTCCACTTATCTGTAAATTGGCCATTTTAATAATTGATTGAAATCAAAGATCTTGTTTATTCTTTCCATAATGCAGAGCTAAATAGTATCACCAATCATTTTGCCCTCGGTGAGGTTTCCATTTGTCCAGTGTATTTTTCTTCAACCTCAGGTGCTATGTCAAAACTGATTGATTCTTGTACAATGTTTCCTCAAAAGCCTAAAATTATATTTTGTTTTCCGTCAAGATCATGGAGACATGTTGATTAATGCCACTTTGAGTAAATGCACACTAGTACATAAGAACATAAGAAATAGGAGCAGGAGTAGGACATCCGGCCCATTGAGCCTGATCCACCATTCAGTAAGATCATGGCTGATCTGGCCATGGACTCATCTCCACTTACCTGCCTTTTCCCTATAACTCTTAATTCCCCTACTATACAAAAATCTATCCAATTTTGACTTAAATATATTTGCTGAGGTAGCCTCCACTGCTTCATTGGGAAGAGAATTCCACAGATTCATCATCTTTGGGAAAAACAGTTCCTCCTCACCTCCGTCCTAAATCTATTCCCCCGAATCTTGAGTCTAAGTTCCCTAGTTCTACTCTCATCTACCAGTGGAAACAACTTTCCTGCCTCTAGCTTATCTATCTTTTTCATAATGTTATATGTTTCTGTAAGATCTCCTCTCATTCTTCTGAATTCCAGTGAGTACAGTCCCAGGCGACTCACTCTGTCCTCATAGACTAACGCCGTCATCTAAATCAAATCCACAAAAATGCAGTATGACAGTAAAACAAACAAAAACAACTGAATTGTGGATAACAAACTTACAATATTTTCCAGATAATAGACTGCACTCAAATTATTTTTAAGCAATTTTTAAAAACATGGACTACAAAAGGCATGTTTTGGGGTGCTAAAGCAGGTCTTAAATCCACAATTCTTCCTCCTTTGAAGTGAGAATAGTCTCATCTACCAGTGGAAACAACTTCCCTGCTTTTATCATATCTGTCCCTTTCATAATTTTATGCGTTTCTATAAGATCTCCTCTCATCCTTCTGAATTCCAGCCAGTACAGTCCCAGGTGACTCAATCTCTCCTCATAGTCTAACCCTCTCACCTCTGGAATCAACCTGATGAACCCCCTCTGCACTGCCTCCAAAGCCAATATATCCTTCCCCAAGTAAGGAGACCAGAACTGCATGACATACTCCAGGTACAGACTCACCAGTACCCTGTACAGTTGCAGCAAAATCTCCCTGCTCTTAAATTTGCTTTCTTAATAGCCTGCTACACCTGCAAAGCAACCTTTTGCGATTCATGCACAAGCACTCTCACGTCCTCCTGCACAGCAGCATGCTGAAATCTTTTACCAGTTAAGTAATAATCTGATCTTCCATTTTTCCTTCCAAAGTGGATGACCTCACATCCTTAGGTTACCCTGGCATGTGGCAGCCCAAAAACAGTTAACAATTAGTTGTGATGAAATTAGGACAAGTAACATAATGTGGAGCCTTCCAGACTGCTCTTTCATTTAATAAGATCATGGTTAATTGGATCTTGGAGCCAATCCCACTTGCCTGCTTGATCACCATTTCCCTTGACTCCCTTGTAGTCCAAACTCTGACTCTCTCGGTCTCGTATATATTCGATGACTCAGCCTCCTCAACCTAATGAGGTACAAAACTCCAAATACTGATGAACCTTTGAGAACAGAAATTCCTCATTATCTCCATCTCAAATGGGCGGCCCTTTATTTCGCTATTACGGCCGCTAATTCCATCTGGGGAAATGTCCTCTGAACATCTCCCCTAACAAACCCCATGAAGAATCTCGTCTTGCAATAAGGTCGTGTCTCATTTTCCTAAACTCCAAATGATATGGGGCCAACCTGCTCAATGTTTCCTCATATGACAATCTGGTCATCCTGGGAATCAACCTAGTGAATCTTTCCTGAATGGCTTCCGTTGCAAGAATAAAGATTGGCTTTATTTGTCACAGATATGTCAAAACATACAGTGAAGTTTGTTGTTTGCATTAAATCAAGTCAGCGAGGATCATGCTGGGGCGGCCCACATGTTCTGATGTCATCATGGCGTGTCCTAGCCCATACATCTTTGGAACTTGTGAAGAAACCAAAGGACCCGAATGAAATCTACGCAGTTACAGGGAGAACATACAAACTCCTTATAGACACTGGTGGGAATTGAACCCAGGACAATGATGGTTGGCATTGCAATGTGATTACACTGACTACTATGCTGCCGTGCCATTCATATTTTCCATTAAAGCCAGAGAACAAAAGTACTGTTCACCAGTTGTGCTCTAAAACCATATTTGGAGACAAAATCAGAGAAATGTTTCAAGAAATTACTGTTGTGGCTTTCTGCCACTGTCAGTCGGTGAGCAATCGTGACGAACATTTACCAGCTACTGTCTCTTTACCATGGTATCTTCTGGGAAACAGGGTCATCCTACTAAACTGAATTCCAAATACAGTAGTCACACAGACTTCGAGATGTGTGAAAATGAGGAGGGTGGGCGAGGGGAAATGGGGAAGTTCTGCTGAAAATAAAGGAATTTAATTCCAGGATGAGTAAGAAATCAAGGGCAAGGGGAAATGAAAGGGTTAAACCAAAGACTCCGTCCCACTATTGGGATATAACCTCAGCGACCATATTTAATTCATCGATAACAGCACCTTGAAGTAAATCTGAGAGGCTCTGTGATTATAAGATCAATATCCCAGCAGGAAACCCTTCAATCACATTGTTTCCTGACTTACTGTGCAGCTTGTTCCTTGTTTTACACTGAGTGAAATTCAAAGGTAGTAAATCATATCCTTTTGAGCAAGTCCTGCCCAGTAGGTTATGTGGTACCTATTATGTGGCCCCTTATTGTCTTTCTTAGGAAATCCAAATACATTATTATTTATGTGTGGATATGGGCGGGGCCCAGAACAGTCAAAAAGACGGGCAAAGCTGCAAGAATGAGAGTGTAATTCTTCTGACTTGGCTTGAGAGATCCAGGAGATGAACTGCTGGAGACCTCCTAAACGCTGACTTGGTCCGATACCTACAGTGCTTATGGAGTCACAGAGTAATAGAGCACGACAGCGCAGAAACAGGCCCTTCGCCCCATCTAGTCCATGCTGAACTTTACCTTACTTTACTGTCGCCAAACAATTGATACTAGAGCATACAATCATCACAGCGATATTTGATTCTGTGCCTTGCGCTCTCTGGAGTACAAATCGATAGTAAATAGCAAAAATTTTAATTATAAATCATAAATAGAAAATAGAAAAAGGAAAGTAAGGTAGTGCAAAAAAACCGAGGCAGGTCCGGATATTTGGAGGGTACAGCCCAGACTGTTGTTCTGCCTAGCCTCATCCACCTGCACCTGAACCACAGCCCTCCATACCCAACTGTTGCAGCTGGTCTGGTTAAGTTTCCGGTGAACAGGGTGGCACAGTAACATAGCGGCTAACAGAACACATTACAGTGCCAGTGATCACCGAACAGGGTTCAGTCCTGCCTCTGTCTGTCAGGAGTTTTCACCCTCTGTCTGTAAGGAGCTTTCATGTTCCCCTCATGACTGTGTGGGTTTCCTCCAAGTGCTTGGGTTTCCTCCCACATTCCAAGGACGTGTGGTTAGGGTCAAGGTTAGTGAATTGTGGGCAGGCTACGTTGGCGCTGGAGGCATTGCAACACTTGCAGGCCGCCCCAGCACAAAATAGGGTATCTCACTGCACACTCAGTGACCACTTTATTAAGTCTATCCTCTATATGTTCATGATCTTCTGCTGCCGTAGCCCATCCACTTCAAGGCTCAACGAGTTGCTCTTCTGCACAGCACTGTTGTAACCCATGGTTTGAGTTACTGTTGTCTTCCTGTCAGCTTGAATCAGTCTGGCAATTCTCCTCTGACCTCTCACCTCTCACATTAACAAGGCATTTTAGGCCACCGAACTGCTGCTCACTTGATGTTTTCTTTGTTTTTCACACCATCCTCTGTAAACTCTAGAGACTGTTATGTAAGAAAATTCCAGATCAGTAGCTTCTGTGACACTCAAACCACCCCATCTAATACCAACAATCATTCCACTGTCAAAGTCACACTTCCTCCTCATTCTGATGTTTGGTCTGAACAACAACTGAAGCTCCTGACCAAGTCAGCATGCTTTTATGCATTGAGTTGCTGCCACATGATTGGCTGATTTGATACTTGCATTAACAAACAGGTTAACGGGTGTTCCTAATAAAGTGACCCTGAGTGTATGCTTCAATATTTTGATGAATTCAAAATCAAAGATTCAATGATTCAAAGTACATTTCTTATCCAAGTATGTATACAGTATACAACCCTGAAGTTCATCTTCCTGACAGACAGTCACAAAACAAGGGACCATGGAACCAGCCTGCCCAAAGAAAAGCATCAAACGTTAAAGCCACACCCGCAAAAGGCATATTTCAGTACAGTTCAGCTCAGTGCTGATTATCTACAGGCCGTCCCATTCAAAAATCGCCCCGCAGTAGAAACAAAAAAAGACTGGAACTAGAATGTGACCTAGAAACTGAATTACACTCCAAATCTACCATCCATGTCAATTAAACCTTGCTCCAACCCCATCCACTGACATCATCCAGGGAGAGTGAGGTCACTCGAACGCAAGGACCTTCCCTCAGGAGCAGCGAGCGTGAGAGGGCAAGAGACCACCGCGTGCAGACACCTTCCTGCGACAGCAGTGAATGAGAGGCTGGTAGCCGGCGTTGAATACTCGCTCGCCTTCCGCACCTGCCTCCAGGATTTCAATCGTCCTCGGCACTTTAATCAGCGAGAAATGGAGTCGGTCGTGGGCCCGCACCTCGTCTCCCAGCTTCCTGGCCTCCGTGATGGGCACTTTGGACACAGCCTTGTGCAACCCTCTCAGGGATGGCAGAGTGCCAGGTCATCCATTCGGTGAAATCACACCGCCAGAATGTAGAGTGTGACAAACAAAGTTAATCTAATCTTTTTTTAAAAATCTTTTAATCAATGCTGAGCCTCAGGACTCTGATGGAGGAGATTTCATCAAGGGTAGTGCCATCGAAGGTCAGGGTAGGTGATTAGATTGTCTCCAGCTGGGAAGAGAACTCTCCTCTTCAATCTGACAGGGTCCAACAGGAGTGCCAGGGACATTTCAGAGACACTAGGCTTGCAGGTGCCACCTACGGAATTAGATTCCATAATACCACTGAGATGCAAAAGCCAAGGCATGGTGCATTCTCCCATTTGCTGGATCTGATTCATATCAGGGATGTGCTGGCAAGTCCGGGAATCATTTGGGAAAACAATGCGTGGGATTAGGATGAGTTTAAAAAGTCCCAAGCCTGCCCTGCTCCAGAGAGTGAAGTTTCTACTTATCTTGCTAGCCAGCCAGCCATTGCTCATCCGTAGTTCATCCTGAGAGCAATGGTGAAATTTCATTGATGAAATAAACCTTATTTATTGAGTAGAGTCATAGACTCATAGAGTACTACAGCACAGACAAGCCCTTTGGTCCATCTAGTTCATGCTAGCCTGTTTTTCTGTCCGATCCCACCTACCTGCATCCAGACCATAACCCTCCATAGCTTTCTCATCAATGTAGCAATCCAAAGTTCT
Organism: Mobula hypostoma; assembly: GCF_963921235.1. Lineage (NCBI taxonomy): Eukaryota > Metazoa > Chordata > Chondrichthyes > Myliobatiformes > Myliobatidae > Mobula > Mobula hypostoma. Next base: position 166,590,004 of record NC_086101.1, on the reverse strand, counting down.
CTTAAATGTTGCAAATGGACCTACACTTCCACTGACAGCTCATTCCACACTTGCAATACCCACTGAGTGATGGAGTTCCCCCTCAAATTCCCTTTAAATTCCCTTTCCCTCTTTTTGCCCTTAACCTAAGACCTCTAGTTCTAGTCTCACCCAACCTGAGGGGAAAAAGCCTGCCTCCATTCACAATGCATAATTTCGTATACATTTATAAGATCTCTCCTCATTTTCCTGCGCACTGAGGATTAAAGACCTAATCTATTTAACCTTTCCCTATAACTCAGGCGCTCAAGTCCCAGCAACATCCTTGTAAATTTTCTCTGTTTCATAGTGTGACAGAGAATTAGAGATGGCTGGACAAGGTTCACTGAGGCCACGCACACAAGAAATACGAGAAAACCTGCGGATGCTGGAAATCCAAAGCAACACACACAAAATGCTGGAGGAACTCAGCAGGTCAGGCAACATCTACGGAAAAGAGTACACAGTTGATGTTTCAGACCGAGACCCTTCATCAGGACTGGAAAGAAAGAGGAAAAGTCGGACTAAGAAGGTGGAGGGGGGAGGGGGAGGAAGAAGTACAAGGCGGTAGGTGATAGGTGACACCGGGAGAGGGGGAAAGGTGAAGTAAAGAGGTGGGAAGTCGATTGGTGAAAGAGATAAAGGACTGGAGAAGGGGGAATCTGATAGGAGAAGATAGACCATGGAAGAAAGAGAAGGAGGAGGACCACCAGAGGGACGGAATGGGTAGGTAATGAGGTAAGGTGAGAGAGGGAAACGGGAATGGGGAATGGTGAGGGGAGGGGCAATTACCAGAAGTTCGAGAAATCGATCTTCATGCCATCAGGTTACTCAGACGGAATATAAGCTATTGATTTTCCAACTTGAGTGTGGCCTCATCGCGGCCATAGAGGAGACCATGGGCTGACATGTCAGAATGGAAATGGGAAGTAGAATTGAAATGGGTGGCTACCGGGAGAACCCGCTTTTTCTGGTGGAGGGAGCATTAGTACGCCGCAAAGCGGTCTCCCAGTCTACATCGGGACTTGCCGATATACAGGAAACCACACCAGGAGCACCGGATACAGTAGATGACACCAACAGACTCACAGGTGAAGCGCTGCCTCACTGAATGTGATCTAGGAATTAAATTTCAATCGATTACTTCCTAATGGTTCATATGGATTGACAGAACATATTGTGCCTATAAAAAGTATTCACCCACACTTGGAAGTTTTCATGTTTTATTGTTTTACGAGATTGAATCACAGAGGATTTAATTTGGCTCCATGTAAAGGTTATTGAAAAGCACAAGTCAGGAGATGGATACCAAAAAAATTCAAGTCACTGAATATCCCTTGGAGTACAGTTAAGTCAATCATCTAGAAATGGAAAGAATAAGGCACAGCTGTAAATCTGCCTAGAGCAGGTCGTCCTCAAAAACTGTGTGACCGTGCAAGAAGTGGACCAGTGAGGGAGGCCACCATGAGACCTATGACAACTCTAAAGGAGTTACAAGCTTCAGTGGCTGAGATGGGAGAGACTGTGCATAGAACAACTGTTACCCAGGTGCTTCACCAGTTGCAGCTTTATAGGGGAGTGGCAAAGAGAAAGCCACTGTTGAAAAAAACTCACAGGAAATCTCGGCTGGAGTTTGCCAGAAGGCATGTGGGAAACATTGAAATCAGCTGGAAGAAGGTCTGATGGAGCCAAAATTGAGCTTTTTGTCCATCAAACTAAATGCCACGTTTGCATAAGCCAAACACTGCACATCATCAAAAACACACCATCCCTACCGTGAAGCATGGTGGTAGCTGCATTGTGCTGTGGGGATGCTTCACTGCAGCAGGCCCTGGAAGGTTTGTGAAGGTAGAGGGTAAAATGAATGCAACAAAATACAGGGAAATCCTGGAGGAAAACTTGGTGCGGTCTGCAAGAGAACTGCGACTTGGGAGAAGATTCTTTTTCCATCAAGACAATGATCCCAAGCATAAAGCCAAGACTACACAGGAATGGTTTAAAAATAACAAAGGTAATGTCCTGGAGTGGCCAAGTCAGAGTCCAGCCCTCAATCCAATTGAGACTTTGTGGCTGGACTTGAAAAGGGTTGTCCCTCACGATCCCCATGCAATCTGACAGAGCCTGAGCAGTTTTGTAAAGAAGAACGGGGAAAAATTGCAGTGTCCAGATGTGCAAAGCTGGTAGAGACCTATCCACACAGACTCAGGGTTGTAATTGCTACCAAAGGTGCATCTACTAAATACTGGCTTGAAGGGGGTGAATACTTATGCAATCAATTATTTTGTGTTTATATTTATAATTGTTTTAGATCACTTTGTACAGATCTGTTTCACTTTGACACTAAAGAGTCTTTTTCTGTTGATCAGTGTCAAATTGCCAAATTAAATCCAAATTAAGATGAGGGATAATCACATTATTCTAATCTGTAAATAAAACTGATGTACAGTATACCTTAGGCCAAAACATTCAAGGGATTCCATGAGGTCACAAAATTTTGTTCAATTGAAAGATCTGTGTTTTATAATTTTGTGTTTATTGACCTATCGTCACAAAGGTGGATTTTATCACAGGAGGAACATTCAGTGCCTGGATTAAGGGTAACATGGAGGACAGGAACAGCCCTTTTCACCCAAAGATTCTATGCTCACTGTCTTCTTTATTAGGTACAGGAAGTACCAAATAAAGTTGCCAGCAAATGTATTTCTGCATGTTTGTGGTCCTCTGCTTCTGCAGCCCATCCACTTCAAGGTTTGACATGTTGTGCATTCAGAGATGCTCTTCTGCACACCACTGTTGTAATACATGGTTATTTGAGTTACCATCATCTTCCGGACAGCTTGAACCAGTCTGGCCATTTACCCTTAACCTCTATCATTTACAAGGCATTTTTCGCCCACAGAACTGCCATTCACTTGATTTTTTTTTGTTTATCACACCATCCTCTGTAAACTCTAGAGACTGTTGTGCACAAAAATCACAGGAGTTAAGCAGTTTCTGAGATACTCAAACCAGCCTGTCTGGCACCAACAATCATTTCATGGTCAAAGTCATTTAGATCACATTTCTTCCTCATTTTGATGTTTGGTTTAAACAACAAGGTGAACCTCATGACCATGTCTATATGTTTTTATGCATTGAGTTGCTGCCACAAGATTGGCTGATTAGATATTTGCATGAATGAGCAGCTGTACAGATGTACCTAATAAAGTGGCCAGTGAGTGTATAATGACCACCAGTAATGTAATAAGTCTGTTTCTATTGTTCCCCCATTCCCAAAAAAAGTCCCCCAGATTCTGCCACTCAATAATGCATTAGAGTCAGATAACCTACCACATTTGTCTTTGAGGTATGGGAAGAAACCAGGGAAAGCCCATGTGGTCATAAGGAGAAAATATGCAAACTCCACACAGATGATACAGGAGGACGGGATTGAAGGGACATCACTGGAGCAGTGAGGCTGCAGTTCTGCTATGTGCACCAGTCAGCTGCCCAGAAGAATGGACCTCTGACTCCTGGAGCTTCTGTACACCTTTAATTACTTTCTGAGGAATAGTGACAACACATGTTGTCAATATAGTCAGACAGTAGTTAATCTGTGGAATGCTCTGCCACAGACTGCAGTGGAGGCCAAGTCCATGGATATATTTAAGGTGGAAGGTGGTTGTTTCCTGATCAGTCAGGGCATCAAAGGAAATGGCGAGATGACAGGTGTATGGGGTTGAGTGGAATCCAGGATCAGCCATGACGGAATGGCAGAGCAAACTTGATGGGCTGAATGGCCTAATTCTGCTCCTATGTGTTATAATGGAGTAACAATCCTTAGCATCAAAATAGATGGTACTGGAGACAGTGAGAAAGGAGATCTTGTTCAGCTGGGTCAGTAAGCTAAGGAATAACAAATGGTGTTCAAAGCAGATAAGTGCAAGATATTGCTTTCCAGGAAGTCAGATCAGGGTAGGACATTCACAGTGAAGAGTAGGGCCCTGGGAAGTGTTGTAAAACAGAGATAACTAGGGGGAGCAGAAATGAGCTCCCTAAAAGTGGCCGTGTAGTGAAAGTGCTTGACATGCTGGCCTTCATCAGCCAGAACACTGGGCATACAAGTCGGGATGTTATGAGGCCACACCAGGAGTATTGTGTATAGTTTTGATTACCCTGGTCTAGGAAAGACGTCATTTAGATGGAAAGAATGCAAAGATTTACAAACATATTGCCGGAACTTGAGGGACTGACTTATAGGAGGAGATTGTGCAAGTTAGGATTCTATTCACTGGAACAGAGGAGATTGATGAATGACCTTATAGTGGTGTATAATATCATACAGGGCATTGATAGAGAGTATACATAGGTTTTTTTTTCCCCTGGGGGAAGGGAATGATAAACTAGAGAGCATGGGTTTAAATTGAGAGCAAAAAGATTTAAAAGGGACCAGAGTGGTAACTCTACACACAGAGTGTAGTTCAATTGAGAATAAGCTGACAGACTAAGTTGTTAAGGCAGGTACAATAATAATACTTGAAAGAAATACAGATAGGAAAGGCTGAGGAATGTGGGCCAAATGCAGGCCAATGGATGTAGCTTAGATTAGCATCTGGAGTTGGACTGAATGGGCTATTTCTGAGCTGTATTTCTCTATGACTCCATGAGTCTAACATAGAGCAATTCATCGATTAGTTTGAGAAAGCTATTTTAAGCCTCAACAAGGAGATACTCAGAGATAATGTGAAGTAACTGGATTTATATAACAAATTTGACATGACCAATATGTTCCAAAGAGGTCTACAGACTCAAAACTGCTTACTGCAATATCATCGTTGTTCACTAGGAGGATAAATACACACTGAGCTAGTTCAACAAACTGAGAAGATGAACCCTAAACAGCCCACTTTGAATTCTCTATGGAAAATGCACAAACAGGTTTGTCATGGTACTTATCAGCCAGATGAACGTTTAGTCAACAATATTGATTACGTATCACTAATGAGGCAGACTGTAACCTCAAATTTAAAAGAACAACAAAAAAATTGAAAATGCTGGAAATATGCAGTAGATCAGATTCCATCTAAGAAGAAAGAAACAGAACTGCCATTTCGGGTGAATGAACTTGCATCAATGGAATAGAAAATGAAACGGCTTTAAGATGCAAAGAAAAGGAGGGGGAAGGCCTTGACCGAAAGAGACGAAAGATTAAAAGATAAAAAGAGTGATCATGCAACATAATAAAGGCCTTGAGGAGGTAAAGACAGAATAATTTTCTGAAATAACCAAAAGTAAATGGAACGATTAAAACAACTATGAAACGAAGTGCTGGTTATCTGAAAGTGTGGAAATCAGTTTTGACCTTGGAAGGCTGCAGTGTCAGAGGATGCTGCAGCTCAAGTTGACATGGAGCTTCGTTGGAAAGGTGTAGGAGGTTGTGAACATAGAGGCCAGGGTAGGAGTGATGTGGAGAATGAAAGGGAGACGTGGCAGACTGAACTGAGATGTTCCATGATTGGTCAATCTCATTCACAGCAAGAGTGGAGATAGACACCGATAGTCATGAATGCTCTAGAAAAAGAGTTGAGGGAAGTGAGGACCTGACTGCTGTGGGAGTAGAGCATGTTCCACAATCTCACAGAGGAGCAGACAAGAATTGCGCTCTAATGTTGTCACATAACAATTACTTTTATTTGGAGGAAGAGGGTTGGATCTAATTATGGAATTGGTCAATGTTCAACCAATTCAATTGGCGGAGGAGAATGGTAATGGAGAGGCCCTCCACTGGCCAGGGTCCACCATGGATGTTGCGTTCAGCTGTCCTAGTGATGCATAAACTAGAGGGGTATGATATGGAGAACAAGCCCCTCTCCATGCAGCTGATGAATCCAACGGAACAGCAGAGACTAATACAGTTGGACACCAGCAGCGAAGCAGGAGTTGTCAGTCAGTGTTGACCTCAATGTAGGACTGCCTTAGGGACTTCAGCTCTAGATTTTTCCCCGAGGTTTTCTCCCAAAGCCTTCCCCATGAGTGGGTATAGCCACAAGGCAGCAGAGGTTTGAGATCAGAGTTTTCCCTCTCCTAGATAAGCTGCCAACCACAACCGATGAGGCTTATCTGCCCGAAGTGACTGGTTTTAAGGCACCAGTATCCCGTCTTCGTCCCTTCTCCCGTCAATAGAATTGGTTCCGTCAGACTTGGTAGCTGAGTCACATGTGAAGGCTAGAAGCTGGATTTGGTTGTCAGAGGCTATTTGAGATACACACCATTGGGAGTATTTAATAGGTAGTGGGAACTTAACCTTGCTACCACCCCTGACTGTAACAAGGTTAAGGAACTGAATCCCATCCAACTAACTGTATTGTATCCTCAGCAAAGAAAATCCATCCTTACCCTGTCTAGTCTATCTACGGCTCCAGACATGTGGTAGGTGCTGAACTGTCTCCTTAGTTCAAGAGCACTTAGGGAAGGATAGTTCTGTGATTAACGTATTTCATATCAAAAGCTCCTGGAATGACCTTAAACCTAAATACAATTTTTTATTAAGAATGTAAGTACCCAGTTGTTGAGCCAAACAGAAACACAATTAGCTGTCCCTCTAAATGTAAACCAAAGGTTATATCATGGATGAATTCTAAACACCGGACAATCTGGAGATGCTGGAAATCTTGGTTCCTGATGAAGGGTCTCAGCCTGAAACATCAACAATTTGCTCTTACCCATAGACGCTGTCTAGCCTGCTGACTTCCCCCAGCATTTTATGGATGAAATCTATTTAGTCACAAACAAGAGAAGATCTGCAGATGCTGGAAATCCAAGCAACACACACAAAATGCTGGAGGAACTCAGCAGCCAGGCAGCATCTATGGAAAAGAATACAGTCAATGTTTCGGGCCCAGGCCCTTCATCAGAACTGGATAGGGAAAAAAGGATGAAGTGTCAGAGTAAGAAGGTGGGGGGAGGGGAGAAAGAAACACAAGGTGATGGGTGTAACTGGGATGGGGGAGGGGTGAAGCAAAGAGCTGGGAAGTTGATTGGCGAAAGAGGTACAGGGCTAAAGAAGGGGGAATCTGATAGGAGAGCACAGAAGGCCAGGGAAGGAGGGGTAGCACCAGAAGGAGGTGATGGGCAGGTAAGGAGACAAGGTGAGAGCGGGAAATGGGAATGGGGAATGGTGAAGTGGGGGGGTGGGGTCATTACCTGAAGTTCAGGAAATCAATGTTCATGCCATCAGGTTGGAGGCTACCCAGACGGAATATAAGGTGTTGCTCCTTCAACCTGAGTGAGGCCTCATCATGACAGTAGGGGAGGCCATGGATTGACATGTCAGAATGGGAGTGGGAATTGGAATTAAAATGGGTGGCCACTAGATCCTGTTTTTTCTGGTGGATGGAGCATAGGTGCTCAGCAAAGCAGTCTCCCAATCTGCATCAGGTCTCACCGATATAGAGGAGGCCACACTGGGAGCACCGGATACAGTAGATGACCACAACAGACTCAGAGGTGAAGTATCGCCTCACCTGGAAGGACAGTCTGGGGCCCTGTATGATAGGTGAGGGAGGAGGTGTAGGGACAGGTGGAGCACTTGTTCCACTTACAAGGATAAGTGCCAGGGGGGAGATCTGTCGGGAGGGTCAAATGGACAAGGGAGTCACATAGGGAGCGATCCGTGCAGAAAGCAGAAAGTGGGGGGGGGAGGCGCAGTGAAAGGTGTGCTTGGTGGTGGGATCCCAACCAAGAATTCTTCTCGGTGACTGGTTTAGCACATGTATGGAAGCTGGACAGTATGCTAGAGATGAGAAAATTGAAAATATTTAAAATTATAACAAAATAAATAGCTTGCATTCTCTTCAATAGTGTACATGACAATATACTTCGGTTTTGTATTGCCAAGTGTTCTGCAAATCTCACTATTACTCTTTCACACGAACCGTTTAAATTCATTTTTTTTTAAACAGTAGAAGTCCATCTGGGTCTAGAGACAGGAGACTTAATGATTCTTTCATCATAACAATGTGAGTTTAAAGGTCATTCGTTGCCTAAGTATTTCCACATCTTAATCTGCCTCTCTCCCATTTCTGGCATGTCGTTTCCAGTATCTTTCCACTATTTTTTGTGTCTGCTCGAGTTCCAAGAAGAAGAAACTGAATCATGCATTTTTATATGTGGCAGCTTGTCATGTGGTCTATTATACAAAACCAAAGGTCTTTTCATGGACTTTAACTCGATTAACTGAGAAAAATATAGCTCTGGTAACCAAGACATATCATTCAGAAAGAGCATGTCCCTGTTAAAGAAAAAGTCTTTCATGTTTACTTTCTGATGTCTGCATTCAGGCAGAACACTTAATTCTGCTTTAATACATCTGTTGTTGCCTTTGAAGATTCAATAGCACATTAGCAAGGTAAGAATCATATATTCATTCACCTCTGGAAGTAGAGTTCATACCTACCTCAGAGAACAGGATGAAATTTCCCAGTGTTTGCTACCTATGTCAGAGGAGTCCCTGGTCAGCACAATTAGCAAAAGCTTTGGCACCAAAGTGACCACTCAAGCAAGATCAGAAATTGATTGGAATCAAAAATGAAAAACATTATCCAAACAGAGATCTCAACTCAAAATGTTCATCACCCATTTCCCTCCTCAGAAGCTGTGTGACCCATTGAATTCCTCCAGCATTTTGTTTCTTACTCCAGATCCCAGCACCTGCCATCTCCCATGTCCCTTTCTGTCAATATTATCTTGATACAGCAAGGAATCCCTGTCCAAGACTGGAGTGAGGAGGAGGATGAAATGTACGAATACTTCTTCATGCAGAGGAACCATAAAATATTTTTCCTTTCCAGGATTCTGACAAGTTGGTCATTTATTGATTTGCTCTGCTTTTTCAGAGAAACGATGGTGAGCCTTCTTAGAAACAGAGAAAAAAGTAGAACTTTACAGCAGAGAAGCCATTTTGTCCATTGAAGATGTGACAGCTCTTTGCTCAAGCAACCTAATCAGTTCCAATGTCCTAAGCAGGAGAAAATCTGCAGATACTAGAAACTCAAAGCAACACACACAAAATGCTGGAGGAACTCACTAGGTCAGGCAGCATCTATGGAAATGAATAAACAGTCGACATTTCAGGCTGAGAATATTCTTCAGGACCGAGAAGGAGGGGGGAAGATGCCAGAATAAAAAATGGAGGAGGGGAAGGAGGCTAGTTGGAAGGTGATAGGTGAAGTCAGGTGGGTGGGAAAGGTTACGGGCTGGAGAAGAAGGAATCTGATAGAAACATAGAAACATAGAAAATAGGTGCAGGAGTAGGCCATTCGGCCCTTCGAGCCTGCACCGCCATTTATTATGATCATGGCTGATCATCCAACTCAGAACCCTGCCCCAGCCTTCCCTCCATACCCCCTGACCCCCGTAGCCACAAGGGCCATATCTAACTCCCTCTTAAACACAGCCAATGAACTGGCCTCAACTGTTTCCTGTGGCAGAGAATTCCACAGATTCACCACTCTCTGTGTGAAGAAGTTTTTCCTAATCTCGGTCCTAAAAGGTTTCCCCTCTATCCTCAAACTGTGGCCCCTCGTTCTGGACTTCCCCAACATCGGGAACAATCTTCCTGCATCTAGCCTGTCCAATCCCTTTAGGATCTTATACATTTCAATCAGATCCCCCCTCAATCTTCTAAATTCCAACGAGTACAAGCCCAGTTCATCCAGTCTTTCTTCATATGAAAGTCCTGCCATCCCAGGAATCAATCTGGTGAACCTTCTTTGTACTCCCTCTATGGCAAAGATGTCTTTCCTCAGATTAGGGGACCAAAACTGCACACAATACTCCAGGTGTGGTCTCAACAAGGCCTTGTACAACTGCAGTAGTACCTCCCTGCTCCTGTACTCGAATCCTCTCGCTATAAATGCCAGCATACCATTCGCCTTTTTCACCGCCTGCTGTACCTGCATGCCCACTTTCAATGACTGGTGTATAATGACACCCAGGTCTCGTTGCACCTCCCCTTTTCCTAATCGGCCACCATTCAGATAATAATCTGTTTTCCTATTTTTGCCACCAAAGTGGATAACTTCACATTTATCCACATTAAATTGCATCTGCCATGAATTTGCCTACTCACCCAACCTATCCATTCATCCTGCATCCTCTTAGCATCCTCCTCACTGCTAACACTGCCACCCAGCTTCGTGTCATCCGCAAACTTGGAGATACTGCATTTAATTCCCTCATCCAAGTCATTAATATATATTGTAAACAACTGGGGTCCCAGCACTGAGCCTTGCGGTACCCCACTAGTCACCGCCTGCCATTCTGAAAAGGTCCCGTTTATTCCCACTCTTTGCTTCCTGTCTGCTAACCAATTCTCCACCCACACCAATACCTTACCCCCAATACCGTGTGCTTTAAGTTTGCACACTAATCTCCTGTGTGGGACCTTGTCAAAAGCCTTTTGAAAATCCAAATATACCACATCCACTGGTTCTCCCCTATCCACTCTACTAGTTACATCCTCAAAAAATTCTATGAGATTCGTCAGACATGATTTTCCTTTCACAAATCCATGCTGACTTTGTCCGATCATTTCACCGCTTTCCAAATGTGCTGTTATCACATCCTTGATAACTGACTCCAGCAGTTTCCCCACCACCGACGTGAGGCTAACCGGTCTATAATTCCCCGGTTTCTCTCTCCCTCCTTTTTTAAAAAGTGGAGTTACATTAGCCACCCTCCAATCCTCAGGAACTAGTCCAGAATCTAACGAGTTTTGAAAAATTATCACTAATGCATCCACTATTTCTTGGGCTACTTCCTTAAGCACTCTAGGATGCAGACCATCTGGCCCTGGGGATTTATCTGCCTTCAATCCCTTCAATTTACCTAACACCACTTCCCTACTAACATGTATTTCGCTCAGTTCCTCCATCTCACTGGACCCTCTGTCCCCTACTATTTCTGCAAGATTATTTATGTCCTCCTTAGTGAAGACAGAACTAAAGTAATTATTCAATTGGTCTGCCATGTCCTTGCTCCCCATAATCAATTCACCTGTTTCTGTCTGCAAGGGACCTACATTTGTCTTTACCAGTCTTTTCCTTTTTACATATCTATAAAAGCTTTTACAGTCCGTTTTTATGTTCCCTGCCAGTTTTCTCTCATAATCTTTTTTCCCCTTCCTAATTAAGCCCTTTGTCCTCCTCTGCTGAACTCTGAATTTCTCCCAGTCCTCAGGTGAGCCACTTTCTCTGGCTAATTTGTATGCTTCTTCTTTGGAATTGATACTATCCCTAATTTCTCTTGTCAGCCATGGGTGCACTACCTTCCTTGATTTATTCTTTTGCCAAAATGGGATGAACAATTGTTGTAGTTCATCCGTGCAGCCTTTAAATGCTTGCCATTGCATATCCACCGTCAATCCTTTAAGTGTCATTTGCCAGTCTATCTTAGCTAATTCACGTCTCATACCTTCAAAGTTACCCCTCTTTAAGTTCAGAACCTTTGTTTCTGAATTAACTATGTCACTCTCCATCTTAATGAAGAATTCCACCATATTATGGTCACTCTTACCCAAGGGGCCTCTCACGACAAGATCGCTAATTAACCCTTCCTCATTGCTCAAAACCCAGTCTAGAATAGCCTGCTCTCCAGTTGGTTCCTCGACATGTTGGTTCAAAAAACCATCCCGCATACATTCCAAGAAATCCTCTTCCTCAGCACCTTTACCAATTTGATTCACCCAATCTACATGTAGATTGAAGTCACCCATTATAACTGCTGTTCCTTTATTGCACACATTTCTAATTTCCTGTTTAATACCATCTCCGACCTCACTACTACTGTTAGGTGGCCTGTACACAACTCCCACCAGCGTCTTCTGCCCCTTAGTGTTATGCAGCTCTACCCATATCGATTCCACATCTTCCCGGCTTATGTCCTTCCTTTCTATTGCGTTAATCTCTTCTTTAACCAGCAACGCCACCCCACCTCCCCTTCCTTCATGTCTGTCCCTCCTGAATATTGAATATCCCTGAACGTTGAGCTCCCATCCCTGGTCACCCTGGAGCCATGTCTCTGTGATCCCAACTATATCATAATCATTAATAACAATCTGCACTTTCAATTCATCCACCTTATTACGAATGCTCCTTGCATTGACACATAAAGCCTTCAGGCGCTCTTTTACAACTCTCTTAGCCCTTATACAATTATGTTGAAAAGTGGCCCTTTTTAATGCTTGCCCTGGATTTGTCGGCCTGCCACTTTTACTTTTCTCCTTACTACTTTTTGCTTCTACCCTCACTTTACACCCCTCTGTCTCTCTGCACTGGTTCCCATCCCCCTGTTGTGAACTAACCTCCTCACGCCTAGCCTCTTTAATTTGATTCCCACCCCCCAACCATTCTAGTTTAAAGTCACCTCAGTAGTCCCCGCTAATCTCTCTGCCAGGATATTGGTCCCCCTAGGATTCAAGTGTAACCCGTCCTTTTTGTACAGGTCACGCCTGCGCCAAAAGAGGTCCCAATGATCCAAAAACTTGAATCCCTGCCCCCTGCTCCAATCCCTCAGCCACGCATTTATCCTCCACCTCATCGCATTCCTACTCTCACTGTCGCGTGGCACAGGCAGTAATCCCGAGATTACTACCTTTGCGGTCCTTTTTCTCAACTCCCTTCCTAGCTCCCTATATTCTCTTTTCAGCACCTCATCCCTTTTCCTACCTATGTAATTGGTACCTATATGTACCACGACCTCTGGCTCCTCACCCTCCCACTTCAGGATATCTTGGACACGATCAGAAATATCCCGGACCCTGGCACCAGGGAGGCAAACTACCATCCGGGTCTCTGGACTGCGTCCACAGAATCGCCTATCTGACCCCCTTACTATCGAGTCCCCTATCACAACTGCCCTCCTCTTCCTTGCCCTACCCTTCTGAGCTACAGGACCAGACTCTGTGCCAGAGGCACGGCCACTGTCGCTTCCCCCGGGTAAGCTGTCCCCCCCAACAGTACTCAAACAGGAGTACCTGTTGTTAAGGGGCACAGCCACTGGGGTACTCCCTATTACCTGACTCTTCCCCTTCCCCCTCCTAACCGGAGAGAAGAGTGGACCATAGGAGTAAGGATAAAAGGAGAGGAACTAGAGGAGAAAGGGATTGGGGGAACCCGACTCTTTCCTTGAGTTCTGCAGTTATTTTAGCCTTAAGTTATTTTTTGAGCCCTTTCTGAAAGCTACAATTGAATTTGCATCCAAGCACTGCATTCTTGGTACAGCTGCTCAATGTGTTATCACATCACCCCTTCATCCTTTGCCATTCACCTTCACTTGGTTTACTGTGGTCCTAGACTCCTCTGCTAATAAAAACATATGTAGATAATTTTTGACTTTGTATATCTGCATCAAATCTCTCCACTTTCTCTGCTCTAAGAAGAAAAATCCTTGATGGCATTGTTGTAATGCTTGTTGTTTACCGGGCACTTTAAGACTATCAGATCATAAGACATAGTAGCAGAATCAGGCCATTCCATCCTGGCTGTTTTTTTAATCCCCCTGAACCACCCCACCCCCATCCTCCTACCTTCTCCCTGTAATCTTTGATGCCCTGAAAAATCAAGAACCAATCAACTTCCACTTTAAATATACTCAATGTCTTGGCCTCCACAGACATCCATGGCATTGAATTCCACAGATTCACCACCTCTGGCTAAAGAAATTCTTTCTCATCTCTGTTCTAAATGGACGTCCCTCTATTCTAAGGTTGTGCCCTCTGGTCCTGGACTCACCCACTATAGGAAACATTCTCGCAACATCCACCTTGACTAGGACTTCCAATATTGGATAGGTTTCATTGAGACACCCCTCCCTCCACCCACCCATTCCTCTAAACTCCAGCAAGTGCAGGCCCAGAGCCATCAAACATTCCTTATATGTTAACCCTTTCACTCCCAGAATCATTCTCGTGACCTTCTTATCAACCTTCTCCAATGCCAGCACACCTTTTCTTTGATAGAATGCTCACAGTACTCCAAGTGTGGTCTGACCAATGCCTAAAGCCTCAGTGTCACATCCTTTCTCTTATATTCTAGTCCTCTCAAAATGAATGCTAATATTCCATTTGCCTTCCTTGCTACCAATTCAACCTGCAAGTTAACCTTTAGGGAATTCTGCACAAGGATTCCCGAGTCCCTTTGCACTTCTGATTTTTGAAATTTCTCCCCAGTTAAAAAAATAGTCTATGCCTTTATTCCATCTACCAAAGTGCATGAACAAACACTTCCCAACATTGTATTCCATCTGCCACTCCTTTGCCCATTCTCCCAATCTATTCAAGTCCTCTTACAGACTCCCTGCTTCCTCAACACTACCCACTCTTCTACCTATCATTGTGTCATCTGCAAACTTGGCCACAAAGCCATCAATTCTGTCATCCTAATCATTTGTGTACAGTATAATATAAAAGAAGCTGTCCCAATACTGACCTCTGTGAAACACCACTAGGCACTGGCAGCCAACCACAACAGGTCTCCTTTATTTTGACACTTTGCCTCCTGCCAGTTAGCCAATCTTCTATCCATGCTAATCTCTTTCCTGTGATACCATGGGCTCTTATCTTGTTAAGCAGCCTCATGTGCGGCACCTTGTCAAAGGCCTCCTGAAGATATAAGTACACGAGATCCACTGACTCTCCTTTGTCTATGCTACCTTTTATTTCCTCAAAGAACTCCAACAGCCCTCGTCAGCCATGGTTGCCTCATCCTTCGTTTAGAATACTTCCTCATCTCAGAGATGTATCTATCCTGACCTTTCGAATTGCCCCCAGAACCTCCAGCCATTGCTGTTCTGCTGTCATCCATGCTGGTGTCCCCTTCCAATCAGCTTTGGCCAGCTCCTCTCTCAGGCCTCTAATTCCCTTTACTCCACTGTAATACTCACAGATCTGACTTCTAACTTCTCCCTCTCAAACCGCAGGGTGAATTCTATCATATGATGATCACTGCTTCCTAAGGGTTCCTAATTTAAGCTCCCTAATCAAATTTGATTCATTACACAACACCTAATCCAGAATTACCTTTCCCTTAGCGGGCTTAACCACAAGCTGCTCTAAAAAGCCATCTCGTAGGAACTCTACAAATTTCCTCTCCTGGAATCCAGCACTGACCAGATTTTCCAATCTACCTTCATATTGAACTTCCCCCATGACTATTGTAATACTGCCCTTAGTACATGCCTTTGCTACTTCCTGTTAACTACCATGTCCTGGCTGCTCTTCGGAGGCTGCTTATAACTCACATCAGGGACTTCTTATTCTTGTGGTTTCTTAATTCTACCCACAATGATTCTACATCTTCTGATCCTATGCCATCTCTTTCAAAAATTTTTTTACCAAAAGAGCCACACCAGCCTCTCTGCCTACCCGCCTGTCCTTTCGATACAATGAGTATCCTTGGATGTTAAGCTCCCAAGTGTGAGCTTCTTTCCGCCACAACTAAGTGATGCCCACAACGACTTGCCTGCTAACCTCCAAATGCACTACCAAGTTCATCTACCATATTTAGGATCAGGTTGATTATCACTGGCATGTGTCATGAAATTTGTTAACTTAGCAGCAGTAGTTCGATGCAATACCTAGTACAGAAGAAGAAAAAAATAATAATAAATAAATCAATCAATTACAGTGTATGTATATTGAATAGATTAAAAATAATTCCATGTTCCATATATTGCGTGCATTCAAAATATATCACCTTCAGTCCTGTATTCGTCACCCCTTTTTGTTTCTCCCCCGTGTCGCACTTCAACTCATTTTGCCCTATTATCTGCCTGTCCCTCCTCACAGTCACACAATACATTTCATCAGCTTGTATACCAACTGCCCCATTCTCAGCCCTGTCACTCTGGCTCACACCCCCCTCCCCAACAGCTCTAGCAAAGTGCCTACAAGAGATCTTCCCCAGAAGACATCCCAATGGTCCAGAAATCAGAAACACTGCCCCTACACCACTTCCTCAGCCACTCATTCATCATTCATCCTTTTCCTGCCCTGACTAGTACAAAGTACAGCAAGTAATCCGGAGATTACTGCCTTGGAAGTTCCGCTCATCAGTCTCTTCCCTAACTCCCTGTGCTCACTGCACTGGACCTCATTCCCTTTCTACTTATCTCATTGATGCCATCGTGCAACATGAACTCTGGTTGCTCTCCCTCCCTCTTGAGAATCTTCCGCAGCCATTCTGAGACATCCTAGACCCCAGCACCTGGGAGGCAACGCACCATTCTTGCTGCTCTTTTAGAAACAGAAACATAGAAAACCTACAGCACAATACAGGCACTTCAGCCCACAATGCACTGCCATCGGGAGGAGAAGATGGTGGCGCGCCTGTGTGTGCGCAACCCTCCAGTGAAAAATGATATCGTATCTCTTAATAGGGGCCGTGGACAATTCTGATTTGATGGAGAATGGACGTGAAAGCACAGAGGAACATCTGGAGAAATTTCTGAAACGCTCGTTCGCTGCTGTCATTACTGTGTGGTCGGGAATCTTTCGGAGGGTAGGCCTCAAAATCCCCAGCCTTGTCTGCTTTTGGCGACCGAGAAGGAAGTCAAATTGTTCGGACAGAGATGGCGCTCAGTACTCGGTGTCGGAGAGCTGATCAGAGCTCGAAGTTTTCGGATGACTCAGAGTCGGACTGTGGTCGGCATGGCAGGGAGAGTTTTCTTCCTTCTGCTGTCTGCGTGAGATGTGGGACTTTTGAGAAACTTTGAACTTTACTGTGCTCATGGACTTTCTTCATTAAGTTATGATATTCTTTCACTGTAATAACTATATGTTATAATTATGTGGTTTTGTCAGTTTTTTTCAGTCTTGGTCTGTCCTGTGTTTTGTGATATCACACCGGAGGAAATAATGTATCATTTCTTAATGCATGCATTACTAAATGACAATAAAAGAGGACTGCTTGTCTTCATAATCATCATCAAACATGTACTTACTTTAGAAATTACCTAGGGTTACCCAGAGCCCTCTATTTTACTAAGCTCCATGTACTTATCCTAGTGTCTCCATCACCATCACTGGCAGCCCATTCCATGCACTCACCACTCCCTGTGTAAAAAACTTACCCCTGACTTCGCCTCTGTACCTACTTCCAAGCACCTTAAAACTGTGCCCTCTTGTGTGAGCCATTTCTGCTCTGGGAAAAAGCCTCTGTCTATCCACACGATCAATGCCTCTCATTATCTTACACTCCTCTATCAGGTCACCTCTCATCCTCCGTCGCTCCACGGGGAAAAGGCCAAGTTCACTCAACTGTTCTCATAAGGCATGCTCCCCAGTCCAGGCAACATCTTTGTAAATCTCCTCTGCACCCTTTCTATGGCTTCCACATCCTTCCTGTAGTGAGGTGACCAGAACTGAGCACAGTACTCCAAGTGGGGTCTGACCAGGGTCCTATATAGCTGCAACATTACCTCTCGGCTCTTAAACTCAATCCCATGGTTGATGAAGGCCAATGCACCGTATGCCTTCTTAACCACAGAGTCAACCTGCACTGCAGCTTTGAGTGTCCTCTGGACTTGGACCCCAAGATTCCTCTGATCCTTCACACTGCCAAGAGGGTCTTACCATTAATATTATATTCTGCCATCATATTTGACCTACCCAAACGAACCACCTCACACTTATCTGAGATGAACTCCATCTGCCACATCTCAGCCCAGTTTTGCATCCTATCAGTCTATCAATGTCCTGCTGTAACCTCTGACAGCCCTCCACACTATCCATGACACCCCCAGAGCCCAAGAGAGCTCTTGCTGATTTCCAACAATGTAAGCTCTATGTCGCGTGATAAGCATGAAATAGTAAGATAAAAGAGTGCTTAAATGTGTAGTTATCCCCTCTGTTTAAGAGCCTAATGGTCGAGGAGTAGTAACTGCTCTTGAACCTGGTGGTGCGAGTCTTGAGGCACATCTACCCGATGGCATTGCAGTTCTCTAAACAGGTGATCAAGAATGTTATGGGCATGGGAACATCAGGATCTGCATACTCTCCAAGTCTCACACAATCCTGAGCTGAAAATCTACTTAGTCCATCTTCGTCTAAATCTTGGAGCTCTCTCTGTGGAAGCAGAGTCTGCTGTCCTGAGCCATACATCAGGATGCTCGTTATTGACTACAGTTTGGCAATCATCCTCTCACAGCTAATCAATAAGCTTCAAGACCTTGGCCTCAATACTTCCTCGTGCAATTGGATCCTCAATTTCCTCACTTACAGACCCCTGTCAGTTCAGATTGGCAACAACGTCTCCTCTACAATCTCCATCCGAACAGTTGCACCACAGGGCTGTGAGCTTAGCCGCCTGACGTACTCGCTTTGCACTTATGACAGTGTGGCTAAACACAGTTCCAATGGTATATTTAAGTTTGCTGATGACACCACTGTCATTGGCCAAATCAAATCAGTACATAGGCGGGAGATTGAAAAGCTGGCCGAGTGGTGCCTTAACAACATCCTCTTATTCAATGTCAGCAAGACCAAGAAGCTGATTATTGACTTCAAGAGAAGGAAACCAGAGATCCATGAGTCAGTCCTCATCGGGGCATCAGAGGTGGAGAGGGTCAGTAACTTTAAATTCCTCAGTGTTATCATTTCAGAGGACCTGTCCTGGCCCTAGCACATAAATGCAATTACAAAGAAAGCCCGGTAGCACATCTACTTCCTTAGAAGTTTGTGAATATTCTCCATGTCATCTAAAACTTTGACAAACTTCCATTGATGTATGGTGGAGAGTTTGTTGACTGGTGCATCACTGCCTGGTGCACCAGTGAGCATGAGTGGAAAGTCCTACAAAAAGTAGTGGATACAGCCTAATTCATCATGGGCAAAGCCACCCCACCACTGAGCACATCTACACAGAGCATTGTCGCAGGAAAGCAGCATTGATCATCAGGGAGCCCCATCACACAGGTCATGCTCTCTCCTTGCTGCTGCCATCAGGAAG
The DNA here is from genome assembly GCF_963921235.1 of Mobula hypostoma. Classification (NCBI taxonomy): domain Eukaryota; kingdom Metazoa; phylum Chordata; class Chondrichthyes; order Myliobatiformes; family Myliobatidae; genus Mobula; species Mobula hypostoma. Next base: position 166,571,003 of record NC_086101.1, on the reverse strand, counting down.
AAGGTACTGGTACCTCAGGACTCACACCACAAGGTTCGGGAACCGTTAGTACCCCTCAACCATCAGGATCTTCAACCAAAGAGGATAATTCCACTCAACTTCACATGCCCCATCACTGAAATCTTTCCACAACAAATGTACTCACTTTCAGGGACTCTTCATCTCACGTTCTCAATATTTATTGATTACTTATTCTTTACTATTTTATTTTTATTTTCTCAGCTCAAGCTGGTAAAACCCAAGATGTGGGCATAACCAAGCACACTCATTTCTCAATTACTGGGAATCTTTTCCCTGGGTTTGTGTAGCAGAATAGTCTGTTCAGTCCTGATTGATGCTTGCATCAGTTGTGCCAAAACATAGTTTAGTTAAGAAGACCACAATTTAGATTCCTTCAATATTTCAATTAAGTCATGGACTAAGTGCATAAAAAGGATTGAACACGACTTATAATTTTGAAGAAGGGAAGAAGTCCAATTTCTCTTTTACTTATAGGTGCCAAGACAAACAAATTGATAAAAAATTCTTGATGGCTCCAGCCAAGCCAGGAGACAGGATATCTGAAGAGTTAATTATCTTTAACAGCTGGGGTACGTCTTCAGATACAAACCATCTGTAAACTTTATTATAGTGCTAAATTGGGGCAATGCTAACTACAATGAGCAGTAGGCAGGAACTGGGGAGAGTAGCTTGGGGGGGGTGGTGGGCAAATCCACATCCGATGTGTGGGGGTCCTTTCAATGCCATCTGCTGAAAGTTGAGGACCAGCAATTACCCATGAGGGTAAAATACAAGGGTGACAAGATTCAGGAACGCTGAACGTAAAGGAATACTGTAATTTTAATAAAAATTAAGAAAACATTTGAAAGATTTAGGAAGATAGAATTGGACAAGGTCCTTGATGAAATAAAAACTAGGAGGACTAAAAATGGTCATGAATGTCCTTGTCAAATAGGATTAATGATTAAGGAAATCCCCTAAGGCATTATATATGTACAGCAGATCGAATGTAGGAGGGTAGACAGGGAAAGGATGGGGTATAATCTTGATTATTCACATAGACTGGAGTTTCCCTGTCTGAAGCATAAGACTCCCTTGGTGTGGGAAGGTGCTGTAGTGGGGAGTGAGTATGGTGGCAGGGGCAGGAGTTAGTGTGGGAATTATAGAGGTGGTCAAGTAGTAAAGGAGATGTTGGTGGTTTAATAATATTTAGGTAATTTAGTTAAAAATCCCACAGAAAATGTTATAGAACTACAAGTATACTCTCCCACATGGGAGGCTGGTCAAGAAGGTTTAGTTGTTTGGCATTCAGGATGAGGTAGTAAATTGGATTAGACACAAACAAGAGAAAATCTGCAGATGCTGGAAATCCAAGCAACACACACAAAATGCTGGAGGAACTCAGCAGGCTAGGCAGCATCTATGGAAAAGAGGACTGAATCTTTGCTGAAGGGTTTCGACCCATTACATTGACGGTACTCTTTTCCATAGATGCTGCCTGGCTTGCTGAGTTTCTCCAGCAGTTTGTGTGTGTAAATTGGATTAGACACCAGCTTTGTGGGAGAAGCCAGCAACTGGCAGTGGAGGGTTACCTCGCTAACTGGAGACCTGTAACTAGTGGTGTGCCTCATGGATCGGTGCTGAGTCCTTTGTTGTTTGACATCCATATCAGTGATATGGATGATAATGTGATTAACTGGATCAGCAAATTTACAGATGACACCTGGATTAAAGACAGTGACTTGCAGAAGGGCCTGCATCAGCTGGAAAACGGCTGAAAACTGGCAAATGGAAATTAATGGTAGGGCACTGAGGAGTGTGGTAGAACGGAGGGATATGGGAATACAGGTCCATAATTTGTTGAAAGTGGTTTCATAGGTAGATAAGGTCACAAAGAAAGCTTTTGGCACATTAGTCTTCATAAATCAATTACTGAGTACAGGAAATGGGATGTTATGTTGAAGTTGTATTAGACATTGGTGAGGCCTAATTTGGAGTACTGTGTGCAGTTTTGATCCATACTGACAGAAAAGATGTGAATAAGGTTGAAAGACTATGGGGAAAATTTACAAGGGTGTTGCTGGATCTGGAGGACCTGAGATATGAGGAAAGATTGAATAGGTTAGGACTGTATTCTTTAGAATATAGAAGATTGAGAAGAGATTTGACAGAGGTACACAAAATTATGAGGGGTACATGCAAGCACGATTTTTCCACTGAGATTTGGTGAGACGATGTCCAGAGGTCATGGGTTAAGGATGAAAGATGAGAAGCTTAAAGGGAACATGGGGGAAACTTCTTGAAAGTATGGAATGAGCTGCCTGCGTGGGTGGTGCATACGAGCTTGATTTCAACATTTGAGAGAAATTTGGATAAGTACATGGATAGTAGGCGTAAGTTGATGGGAGTAGGCAGTTGAAATGGTTTCAAATGGACTCGATGGGCCAAAGGGCCCGTTTCTCTGCCGTACTCCTCTATGACTATATGACTCTACTGCTAGCTGTTCCTAATTACAGCTGCGACATTGTCAGGTGTTTAGAGGATTAGGGGAAGAGATCGAGAGCACCAAGATAATGACAAATAAAAAAAATTGCAAGTACTGAAAATCTAGAACAAAAATAGAAAATTCTGAAAGAGCACAGCAGATCAGGCAGCAGCTGTGGAAAGAGAAATAAGCTTCAGGTGGGAGATAGGAGACCTATAATCAAACTCTGATGGAGCTTATTGCACTGATTCTTTCCCCATTGTGCTTCTCTCTCCACAGAGGCTACTTGCACAGCTGAGTATTTCAGACACTTTCTGATTTTACCCAACTAATGCACATAAGAACATAAGAAATAGGAGCAGGAGTAGGCCATGTGGCCCATCGAGCCTGTTCTGCCATTCAATAAGATCATGGCTGATCTGGTCAGGGACGCATCTCCACCTACCCGCCTTTTCTCCATAACCTTTAATTCCCCTACTATATGAAAATTTATCCAACCTTATCTTAAGTATATTTGCTGAGGTAGCCTCCACTACTTCATTGGGGAGAGAATTCCACAGATTCACCACTCTCTGGGAAAAGCAGTTCCTCCTCATCTCCATCCTAAATCTACTCCCCCAAACCTTTAGTCTATGTCCCCGAGTTCTACTCTCAACTTCCAGTGGAAACAACTTTCCTGGCTCTATCTCATCTGTCCCTTTCATAATGTTATATGTTTCTGTAAGATCTCCTCTCATTCTTCTGAATTCCAGCGAGTACGGTCCCAGCCAACTCACTCTCTCCTCATGGTCTAACCCCCTCGTCTAAATCAAATCCACAAAAATGCAGTATAACAATAAAACGAACAAAAACAACTGAACTGTGGATAACAAACTTACAATATTTTCCGGATAATAGACTGCATTCAAATTATTTTTAAGCAATTTTAAAAAACATGAGCTACAAAAGGCATGTTTTGGGGTTCTGAAGCAGGTCTTAAATCCACAATTCTTCCTCCCTTGAAGTGAGAATAACTGTTACCAGTGATCAGATTATTCCATAGAACTAATCATTATGTTACTTTAGCTCAGATATGCACAAAACCTAAATCAGGACAAAAGGCCTGAATTTTCTGGCTGGTGAAAACTTCACCGGTAAATCAACAATAAATCTTATGCCACATGGACTGTTATATTTTCACTATAGTAAATATTGCACTGGCACTATATGAAGCCATTCAATCAACTGAACTTAGAAATGAAAATCAATCAATTTGATGAGCAGGAATGGAATCTCTTGACTGTTTATGTTGGCAAACAGTGTTGGAAAATGCACACTGCCAGGAAGCAGAATGCTCTGTGAGATTGAGGAGGACTTCATTATTCATGAAGTGTTAACATGGCATTTAGCCATGTCTGGTACAAAACATAATTGCCTTATCCCTATAACATATAGAACTTTCCTAGCAGAAAGTAACAACGTTAGCCAATCCTTAAATAGTTAAGCGTTTGCAGAAATTTGTTAGTGAGTGATTAGATTCGCACTAACATTTCAGTGGAATGGGAAAATAAGATTCTGGGCTTTTGACCAAGATTTATATCAAAGATGATATCCGTGTGATCCTGCCTGAGATGGCAGCACAACATCTATCAGCTAACAGTTCTGCTCTGAAGAAAGTGAAGTCCCGTTCATGAACTAATTGCTAGTATGTTAGATGTTCCTTCCGATTTACTTAACATAATAAAAAAAATGTAAAATCATTTTCTAAAAATCTTGCAGGAACTACAGAGAGATTGTTAATGTTTCAGGTTGATGACCAGGTTAGAGTTTTGACACTTTTTAAGTAAGTGCAGAGGTGAGTACAGATGGTAGCCAAAGAGTGCGCGAAGAAAGGTCTAATACAGGATGGAAGAAAGAAAGAGTGATAATGCAAGGCAAAAGTGTCATGTTATGAGCTGATAAATTTGCATCCAGAAGAGATGTAAGTACGAATGGCAGAATCACAATCACAAATTGCTGAACACATGTTGCCTGACCTGCTGAGTATTGTGTTTTTTTATTATCAGTTAGGGACATGTTTTCATCTGAATTGTAGCAGTCAGTCTGACTGTGGGTTGGATGCAACATAAACTCAACACCTCGCTTGCACCTTATTGTTTTGGTTCCCAGGACTGGGACATCAGAGCAGGCGTGCCTCAGGGTACCCAGCCCAGCCATCTTCTTCAGCTGCTCATCAATGACCTTTCATCTACTATAAGGGCAACTCCTATTCCACTTGAAGATCCTCAATAAATGAAGCATATCATATAAGACCCAGATGAGATTAAGGCATGGACTGTTAAGTGGCGAGTACATTTGCTAACAAAATTTCCAGGCAATGATGTTCCCTAACATAAGAGAGTCTAACAGCGTGTGATATCCTGGGGTCACCATTGACCAGAAACTCAAACTGGACCAGTTGCATACAAATCATAACTACATGTTGGGAAACCTGTTGGACGTGACTCCGTTCCCGATACCTAGGTCTTCCCACCATCTTCATAGCAAAACTTGGGAGTTTGTTGGAACACTTGCCATTTGTCTGGATGAATGCAACGTCACCTCTCAAGAAGCTCGACACCTTTGAGGACAAACTTCATTGGTATCCCACCAATCTCCCTAAGCAAGTGTTCCTTCCATCACCAGAGCACAGATTGCAATTTACAAACTGCACTGCAGTTGCTCACCCAAGCAACGTTGATGACATGTACCAAGACCAATGAACAAGGACAGAAGGTACACGGGGAATTGTCAGTGGGATAGTATGGAGAAGGTGGAGTGAAGGGACTGCTACGCTGCTGTGTGACTCTATAACATTACCTGCAGATTCACGTCCAGGTTAGACACCTTTCTAACTTTGGAAACTTATTACCAGTCCTTCTTCACTAGCTTTAACTCCCCAACACAGTGCAAACAACCTCACTGGAATGACCTCAGCAGTTTAAGACCATCTCTCCAAGGACAGTTGGAGCTAAATAACAAATGCTGGCCCTGGCATGACTCCCAGACCCCCAAAACCAATCCTTAAATATCTATTTCCTTATTTTAGTTCAGGACACTGTATTGCCGCTTGGTTTCGTATTTCTGGACATCTGTCAACAGCACATGAGGACTAAGTGAAGTCGTTGAGGCTTCAGTGAAGAAGTAGACATGTTGGAGACACGACCCTGTAGAGCTTTTCCAGTCCAAAGCTGGAAACATAGAAACATAGAAAATAGGTGCAGGAGTAGGCCATTCGGCCCTTCGAGCCTGCACCGCCATTTATTATGATCATGGCTGATCATCCAACTCAGAACCCCGCCCCAGCATTCCCTCCATATCCCCTGACCCCCATAGCCACAAGGGCCATATCTAGAAAGACAAAAGTTGGTGAGGTTTGATTCCTTAAAGCAGGAAGTCTGCATCTGGAATGAGACAAGTTAATTTTTCCCCATGTGGAGGAGGAAAATTTGAGGTGAATGTAGAGGTTGAGGAAATAATGTATGAAGGTCTGTGGTAGCACAACTGGGTGGGCACAGCAATGCAGTCAGCAGGGGCCATAATTTAATTTAATTGTAACAGGCCCTTCTAGCTCAACAAGCCCAGGCTGCCCAAATACACCCATGTGACCAGTTAACCCACTAACCCGTACGTCTTTGGAATGTGGGAGGAAACCAGAGTGCCCGCAAGAAAAGCACGCGGTCGTGAGGGGAACGTACAAACTCCTTACAGACAGCGGCAGGAATTGAACCCGGGTCACTGGTACTGTAACACTCATATGATAACTGCCACAGTACCATGTCCGCCCGAGTAACAGAAGAGTTCTGTGTAACAACCGGAGTTCTGGGGTTGACAGGGCTAAGAGTTGCGCTTACAGTGAACCTTAATGAGTAAGCACAGCCTTCAAAAATACTGCTTCTTCAGATCAGAGTCTGGTAGCAGGTTTTTATCCAATAAGGAACAGCTATGACCTAGCCAAGAAAAGAATATGGCAATAACCGATAGTATTTGTCAAAAGCCACTTCTAACTTTAATTTTTGTTTAATTTTATGTTAACAGATTTATAATTGAAGAATTCAAAGTCAGTGTATTAATCAAAGAATGAAAGAACTGTGCTGTGTTTAGCCACTTTTCCTATAAATATTAATAAAGACAGTGTAATACAGTATATCCATAAAGGTGCAAAGCAACAAAAGTGCCAGAACTGCCGTATTCAATTCTGATAATAAAATGCCATTTAAGTTCACCATATAATACAGCACTATGACTCAGATATTAATATTTACAAATCAATGTGGAATGAAATTGTCTGCAGGCCTCGCTGTGGGCAATGACACAGATGTGCAGAATTCCATCTAAGGCAGTGCTCTGTAACCGGACAGCACACGTCCACCAGTCACGTGGAATATTGTGGCTCCAGGTTGAAGAACTGAATGCTTCAATATTTCATGGCAGCTTTAGCAATGTCCCATAGTGACCTGTGAAATCCCCACACAAATGACATGAAGACAGTTGTAGACCAATTGTACCAAGTCCTCACCAGTTGTGGTCATTTCCACATTTATATAACCCAGGTGCAGAGATTAACAGACCTGGGAGTTCCTGGGCGAACCATCCAGGAGAAATCCACCACAATATTGACTCCCATCATAACAAAGGACTCCATAAGAGGAAAATGCATGGCATGCAGTTATTTTCTGGTAGCTTGGTAGTTTTTAACTGTACATTCAGTAGCCACTTTATTAGGTACACATGCACGTCTGATGGTTAACTTAAACATCTAATCAGCTAATCATGTGGCAGCAACTCGATATATTAAAGCATGAAGATACGGTCAAGAGGTTCAATTGTTGTTCAGACCAAGCATCAGAATAGGGGAAGAAATGTAATCTAAGTGACTTTGATGGCAGAATGATTGCTGGTGCCAGATGGGATGGTTCGAGTATCTCAGAAACTGCTGATCTCCTGGGATTCTCACACACGACGGTTTCTAGCTGGAATTTATAGAGAATGGTGCAGGAAAAAAAAAAATCATCTAGTGAGCAGCAGTTCTCTGGGCAAAAATGCCTGGTTAATGATAGAGGTCAGAGGAGAATGGCCAGACTGGTTCAAGCTGACAGGAAGGTAACAGTAACTCAACTAATCACATGTTACAACAGTGGTGTGTGGAAGAGCATCTCCGAATGCACAACACATTGAGCCTTGAAGTGGATGGGCTACAGTAGAAGACCACGAACATATGAGGCGAATCATCCCGGGTTCGAATCCAGCCGACCCCTTGTACACTTTCCATCCATGCTCTTTGATTGTGGGAACATCTCAATAGATGAGTGTAGTTATCTTCTTATGTGCAAGAGCCTGAAGAAGGGGTAGTAACTGTATTTGAACCTGGTGATGCGAGCTCTGGGGCACTTGTACCTTCTACCTGATGGCAGCAGCAAGAAGAGAGCATGGCCTGGGTGGTGAGGATCTTTGATGCTGCTTTCCTATGACAGCATTTCATGTAGATGTCCTCAATGGTCAGCTAGACATACTACCTAATAGTTTTAAGTAGTTCCTACTTCCATCTTTCACCGTCTGTGATTTTCATGAACCAAATTTAATTTGAATTAAGACTCCAGTAGCCCCATAAATAGGTGTTTCCAAATCTGGAACTTAATACTACTTTGAATTCATTGTTAGAAGTGGGAGGCTCCATTTTTTGAGTCATAACAACACAAATGATTTAAAGATAACTCACGCAACCAGATTAGAGAATGTGCCTGTCCATGGGTCACCGAAGAGCAGCAGTTATGACCAAAGTAATCCATACCTCTCTAATCTGTCAGCTAAAAGAGTTTATTGGCATTTGTAGCAAAAAGCCTTCGTAACGTAGCAGTATTCATTGGAAAAATAGGTGTCTCAAAATCAATCCATCAGCTTGCTCAGTGAATGGTTAATTTTTTTGCCAGAGGGAATGTAAAAGACCACCCCATTTCCCAAAGGGTTTCACCAGTACCATAAGCTCCCAACTTCATGACAAGTCCCAGCTTAATACCAGAGGTGAAGTGAGAGTTAATGAATTTGAAATCAATACAACGTTTAACGGAGAATAATATCAAGGAGGTCCGGTAAAGATGAAGTCACTGGAAATCCAGGGAATTGGGTGGAGTTATAGATTGCTCAAAGGAAATTAAATCCATTGCGAGTGGATTGCTGTACTCGACAGCTGCAGTTTGCAGCTCGCGGTTCTCTCGGATACAGAACACCAGCAGGTTGTTCACACAAAGAGATGCCTCGGCTCAGGAGGCTGTTGATGCTAGAATCTGAAATATTCAGATTCCGATGGAAGAATTCAGTGGGTCAGGCAGCATCTCTGCTTCCCTCCAGCAAACCCTCAGTATGTTGCTTCAAATGGCCCAAGGCAGCAGTAAGCTGGCCCATCTAGGTCTCAGGCTCTCTGTTAAGGAAGTGTATGTACGTCACAGTGAAGGAAGAGGTCTTCCAGTGCTAGTGACCATGTTATTAGCAAGGGAGTGATTGTACTGAGCAGGGTGCAGGGTAGATTCATTGGGACATTTCGGCTCTGAGGTCATAGGTTGGGTTGGAGGAAAGAAAGCTGATTGGGGGATTAAAAAATTATGAGGAACATAGAGTTATAGAGTCATAGAGAACTTTCAGTGCAGAAACAGGCCCTTCAGCCCATCTAGTCTGTGTCAAACTATTATTCTGCCTAATCCAATCGACCTGGCCCTGGCCCATAGCCCTCCTTAACCCTCTTATCCATGTAGTCATCCAAACTTCTCTTCAACGTTCAAACACAACCTTCATCCACCACTTGCGCTGGCACAGAGTAAAATAACACGGAAGTAGGCCTTTCAGCCCAAGTAGTCCAGTTAGATGGAAATGCCCACTCAGGCTAGTGCCATTTGCCCATCTCCCTCTAAACCTGTTCTATCCATGTACTGTACCTGTCCAACTATCTCTCAAATGGCATTATTGTATTGGCTCATCCACTTGCTTTAGCAAACTGCTCCATATATTCACCACCCTCCCTGTTTAGAAATAACCCCTCAGGTGTCTTTTAATCTTTTCCCACTCACTTTAAACCTATGCCCCCGCCTCCCAGTCTTTGATATCCTTTCCCCGTGATAAAACTGTGTGCATTCACTTTAACTATGCCTTCATGATTTTATAAGTTCAACCCACTCTGCAGCAATTAAATCCTTAGCCTGCCCAACCTCTTCCTATAACTCCTACCCCGAGTCCTGGCTACATCCTGGGGAATCTTATTTGCACTCTTTCCACCTTCATGGTGCCTTTCCCAACAAACTAACCAAAACTGTACACAGCACACCAGAAGTGCCCTCGCCAGCAACTGCAACATAATGTCCCCATACTCAATGCCCTATTCACAGCAGGGTAGAAGCCTTTCTCCTTAATAGGGCATTTGGAACACCAAAGCATTGTAATGGATAGGCTGGCATGGACATATTTCCACACCCCATGCCCTCAACCCTGTGATTCTGTGAGATAAATCCAAGTCAGATATGCTGTCCCTGAAGGCCCTCTAGGAATAAGCTCTTGGCAGGTAGACGTGCCTTTGCCTGCTGCTCTGATGTTGCTAACCTTGTCTGGGTGGCAGTCCAGTAATGCAATGTGTCAATGCTGGGGAAGCAAGAGTAGATCACCAGCTTGGTGCTGGATAAAACTCCGTGTTTGTTGTAGCACAGTCTGGATTTTGGAAGGTGCAGATCAGCTGAAGTCACTACAGAAGGTCCCCAGTCAAGTCTTCTGAAGTCAGCAGATCGTTCATCAGTGAGAAATCTGAAGGACGTTGATGGTGGCAGATGAGCAGAATTTCTGAATGATTGAACATTGCTGTATTAATTTTCTAATGCACTTTTATTCAACACTTTAGACAGTGGGATCATAAATAGTCCAGCAAGTCTGGTAAGTTTCAAGAGAACACAGAAGACAGACCAGGTGAATTTCCAGAGAGTGAGAAAAGCAAACCCTGGTGGACTGGAGGAACTGAGGCCCTGGTGCATTCACAGGAAGCACAAGATAGGAGCCCCAGTAAATGGCACGGGAGTGTAAGAACTGGAGCTACTGTGAGTCAGAGGAGAAAGTGAACCCAGTGACATGTCTACAGCGGTCACTTCCAAGATGGCGGTGCATACAGTCGCAGTGGCTTCCAGCTCTCCAGTCCAACTTGGAGGCAGAAACTTTTTCACTGTGTCAGAAGTGATCTTTTTAGGAGCAAGCCTGATACCAAAAGAAGGCTGGGCACACTCTCTGGCCCCATTCTATGTAGAAATGAATGTTAATGTGACCAGTTACAGGTAAAATCACGTTTTAATCCCACAGCATTTAGCAATGCATGATCTAATACCTGTGCTGAGATAGTTCAGGGCTTAACTCCCAATAGAAAATTAAATATTTATACCAGTTCACTTACTGGTAACTTAATGGTTCTTGCTAACATTATAAACCCATAAAATATTTCCGTATGACCTTATTTAACTGCACCATCCTACAATCACCTTTTCTTTGATACTACAGTAACTCTTGCTCAGTAAAATTCCAAGATGTTCTATCCGAATATTTGGAAATCCTAAATAGTTTGGCATCTGGCTACTTGGTGCTGATTCTCACATTAACGTTCACTTGGGCTATGGTTCGGGCATCTCCTTATACTGAATGGGGTCCCACACCCTCTTCCACTGACCAGGACCCTGGTTCCCATGCTTCTTTTCCACTTTCTGGGGTTCCAGCTCCTGTGAACACTTCCACTCACTGGGTCCCAAATTCCCATTCTCTCCTCTGACTCACTGGTACTACAGTTCCCACACTCCGTTCCCACACTCCGTTCCCACTTCCAAAGACCCTAGTTCCTGCAAACCCTTCCATCACTGGGGCGCCAGCTCCCATATTCCCTTCAACCCACTGAGGCCCTGTTTCCCACACTCCCTTTAATTTTGCCACTATCAAATCATAATCAGAGCCAGGTTTACTATCAGTAACACGTGGTGAAATTTGTTGTTTTATGGCAGCAGTACAGTGCAATACCTGAAATGTACTATAAGTTATATTATGAATGTATTCAGAATAAAAGATGAATAAGTAGTGCGAAAAGAGAGTAAAAATAGTGAGATAGTGTTCATGAGTTCATTGTCCATTCAGAAATCTGGTAGCAGAGGGGAAGAGTGCAGGTCCTCAGGTTCCTGTACCTCCTCCCTGATGGTAGTAATGAGAAGAGGACATATCCTAGGTGGTTAGGGTTCCTTATGCTGTTGGGTCTACAATAAACAATTCATGATTCCACTGCAAACAACAGGAATTCTGCAGATGCTGGAAATTCAAGCAACACACATCAAAGTTGCTGGTGAACGCAGCAGGCCAGGCAGCATCTATAGGAAGAGGCGCAGTCGACGTTTCAGGCCGAGACCCTTCGTCAGGAGGAAACGTCGACTGCGCCTCTTCCTATAGATGCTGCCTGGCCTGCTGCGTTCACCAGCAACTTTGATGTGTGTTTCATGATTCCACTGCCTGGATCGCTAAATAAAATTGTATGAAAGCATCAATACAACAACCTCCAGTAATCCCATAAATCTGCTCGCCCAGTACCACAAACTTTTGCCGGCTGAATTCATTTTTACTTTACTAAACACAAGATACAGCTGTTTACATGGATTGACTTCAGTCACTGAAATCTGACTAATGAAGTTGATACACTTCAGAATGATTTTGGGAATAAATTGATGAACTGATTGTACTTCCTAGATGTCTTTGACTCTGCGACTCCAAACATGTAACTTCAAAGAAGCTGGCAAAGCCATATCACTGCAAAATATGCATTCTTATCTGAATAAAACTGTCTAATAATAAAATAATTATAAGAGGCTCTTTCAATATACCAAGGAAACTGTAGAGAGATATGCACATTTGTCAGGAGATGATGTAATGGAAAAATGTCACGACATACTCATTGCAGCTTAGTAACCTTAAAGTATTTGATTCTATTTTACTGATTATGCTGCAAGCACATATGTATCATTGTCCATTAATGAACTCAGTGTGTACTTCTTCTGTCACTTTAACATTGCACCAAAACTAAGGTTATTATTTCAAGATAATATTAAGAACTTGATATAATTTTGTCAGTATAATAAACCTTAGCTTTGCAGATGCAGTTACAAGTTTGTGATATTTTAAAACTTACTGTCATTATAGATTAATGGGGTGTAATGACTTGCCCTACTTTACATAGTACTTATAAATTTGAAATTTGCTTTGCATTTTCACATTTTGTACATTAAAGAGCAGATTTCTAATGTAGTTCAGAAGGTGATAAACCCCTAGAAAGAACTGGATATGTGACATCAAAATAGTGGAATTAAAACAAAAAAAAAATCTGGAAGAACTCAGCTGGGCAGACAGCATCTGTGGAAGGAGGAACAGAGGTAACATGGAGCAGATGGAATTTAATGCAGACAAGCCTATGATGTTGCACTTAAAGAGGGCAAACCAGGGTAGGGTGAACAGTGAATGGTAGGCCACTGAGGAGTGCAATAGAACAAAGAGATCTGAGAGTACAGATCCATAATTCCTTGAAAATGGTGTAGAAAGCTTTTAGTGCATTGCCCTTCATAAGCATTGAGTACAGGTGTTGGGATGTTCTGTTGAAGTTGTATAAGATGTTGGTGAGGTCAAATTTGGAGTATTGTGTGCAGTTCTGGTCACCTTCCTATGGGAAGGATGTAAATAAGATAGAAAGAGTACAGAGAAAATTTAAAGGATGTTGCTCGGATTGGAGTTATGAGGAAAGGTTGAATAAATTGGGGACCTTATTCTCTGGAACATAGGAGAACGAAGGGAGATTTGACAGAGACATACAAAACTTTGAGTGGTAATAGACAGGGTAAATGCATGCAGGCAGGTTCTACTGAGGCTGGGTGAGACTAGAACTAAAGGTCATAGGATGAGGGTGAAAGGTGCTAGATTGCAGGGTAACCTGAGGGCGAACTTCTCAGGTTCCCTTTAAGTACTGAAGGGGATACTGCAAGAATGGAGTGAACTGCCAGTGGCACGGTGGATGTGGATTCAATGGCAATGTTTTAGCGAGGCTTGGATGGGAGGGGTATGCATGGCTATGGGACAAAGCAGACTAGTAGCTCGGCACAGACTAGGTACGCCAAAGGGTCCGTTCCTGTGCTGTGGTCCTCTGTGATGCTGGTTGAAAATGTTTTATTAGAATGTGGATAAAAGATTGTCTGTCTAACAGGAAATGGAGAGTAGATACACATGTATCTTTTCTCTGGTTGGCAAGAGGGAGCAAATGGTGTGCTGTAGGGATCGGTGCTGGGGCCTCAGTGTTTTACAACTTACATAAATGACGGATGACGTCTTCAACGTTATGAATGCTAAATTCGCTGATGACAAAGAGATAGGTAGGAAAGTGAAGAAGACATAAATAGATAGCAAGCAAATTTAGATAGGTTGATGCATGAGCAAATACCTGGAAAATAGACTGTAATGTGGGAAAAATTGAAATTCTCCATAGATAAAGGAACACAAAAGAAAAACAAATTATTTAAATGATGAAAGAGTTCTGTGGTGTAGAGGGATCTATATAGAATTTGCAAAAGGGTTGCGTGTAAATGCATAAAGTAATTAAGAAAACTAACAGAATATTATTGTTTAATGGAACATAAGAGTAGGGAGTATATGCTTCAGTTATGGTGCATTGGTGAGATGACATCGGGAATTCTGTGCACACTATTGAAAGAAGAATGTGTGAGAGGCAGTTCGAAGAAGATTTACTAGATTATATGCAGGGATGGATTGGCTTATAAGGAAAGGTTAGACATGCTTGGCCTTTATTCCTGAAGTTTAGAACAATGAGAGGGACTTGATGAATTGAAAAAAAAGGGTAATCCACGAAAAAAAGATGAGTATCTTTTTTTCTTTGTGGGACTGTGGATCATTTAGACCATGTGACCAATTAATCTACTAATCTACTACAGGAATGTGGGAGGAAACCAGAGCACTTGGAGGAAACTACCTGCTCATGGGGAGAATGTACAAATTCCTTACAGACAGACCTTTGACCTCACAATCTACCTCATTATGACCTCACAGCTTATTGCTTGTCTGCATTGCACTTTCTCTGCAGCTATCACAGCACCCTGCGTTACTATTGATTTCCCTTGTGCTTCCTCACTGCACTGTGACATGAATTGATCCGTATAAACAGTGTGCAAGACAAGCTTTTCATCTATCTCAGTACGTGTGACAATAATAAAACAGTTCCAATTCTAGGGGAAATTAGTTTTGAACCCTGAGAGCTGTAGTGGGTACAGACAGATAAGGAGCTGCTCCTCAAGCTTACAGTGGACTTTTCTGGAAGAGTGTTGCCACAAATATCCAGCGGATCAGGCAGCCTCTGTGCAATAAAAAAGGCCAGCAATTCTGCAGGTTTATGCTGTGTTTATGATATTGATGTGCAGCGCCCTCTGCTGGTGAGCAGTGTAACTTCCAAGTACAAATAACAATTAGAAATGCAGTCTCATGTTAAATTTATAGTGGTATGATTCATTGACACTGTAAATATTACAAAGCTATAAACACATACTCTAAGTTAAAAATAAATATGAAATATATTTGAGGTCTTTTGGTACTGCTAATATTTACTTATAATTCTGGAATTTATAGCATGAGTTATTAAATTTGACTTACCAACTTTATCATAAGAACATAAGTACAATGTTCTTGAGTAGGGTCAATCAGCCCCAGAAGATTCTTCCATTCAATAAAATCACAGTTAGTCCGACTTTGGCCAGAACAGGGATTTCCCATTCTCAACCCATAATCTTCCGTTTCCTTGTCACTGAAATATCTGCCAAAGCCTTATTTTTATTAGAGTCAATGACTCTTCCTTCACAGCACTCTGGAATAGAGAACTGCAAAGGTTCACAACCCTGTGGGAGAAGAAATTCCTCCTCAGCTCCTTTGTTATGAAACTATGTTCCTAATTCCAGATGGCTTGTTGAGGGGAAACATTTTATCAGTAACTATCAGGTCATTCTCCTTCAGAGTCTTAGGTGTTTCAATAAGATCACATGATCATGTCTTATGATTCTATAATTCAATGAGATCAGATCCAATTTGTCCATCCTCTCTTCATTTACCCCTTTAGCTCAAGAATCCTAGTGAATCTTTTTTGAATGGCTGTGGTTGGCATCTGTCTTATGATCATCATCATAAGCCCGGGCAGAAGGTCTTCAAGATCCCCCTCTCGGCCTCGCCAGTATAGTCCAAAGGAAAGCTTAAGAAGCAAAATGTTTGACACCAGCTTGGCTGCAGAAGCTGCCAGAAGGATGTTCCATGATATCCAGCAGCCTTACGGGATCCACTCTGGATTTGCTGTCTGGGTTCACTCCCGTAGCCTTTGTCTCTCCTGAGGCTGCACACAAGGCAGTGGGGCTATTTGCCCATAGCTGGGGATCTGGTTCACAAGCACCAGGCCTGCCCACACGCCGGTGGCCTGCGTGCTACGTGTGCAGGGGCCAGACCTCCTCCCCGTCCTCTGTAGTTCAGCCTGAGTCTGTCACCGTGTGTCCCCAGTGAGGAGGCACTACATGTGGCTTGCTGTTGGAGGGGCTATGTACTGGCAGGGAGAGACTTACACATTCAGCTCTCCTTTTCGTGAGGCCACTAGCCAGCAGTGGAAGCTGAAAGTGAGAGTGACAAGCACTACCCACTTCACTACCACACCAGAGGCATCACGACAACCATTTTGACACCATTTTTTGAATTGCCTCTTCAATTTAAGCATATCCTTCTTTAAATAAGATTAAAACTCTACTTTGTCCACACTTGCAATTAGAAAGAATCAGGCAACATTCAGGCATGTGCTAAGTGGTAACTTGTGTGAAATGACTACCTCCAACAAGAAAGAGTTTAACCACCTACACTTGACATTTGTGAAGCTAATATTGCAGATGCTGAAAATCTGAAATAAGAACAGAAAGTTTTGACAAGTCACACAACATCTGCTGAAGAAATTGAGTTGATGGTTCAGACACTGACCTTTCATTGGACCTTGTGTTTATATTAGTATTTAACGAACTACTGTCATTTACTACCAATATTCACCAGAATGTCAACTGGACTTATGACATAAATGCTGTGGCAGAGCAATAGTTGGGTATCCTGCATCTCATTCTGATGCCCATAGCCCTTCCACCATCTACAAGGCACAAGTCAAAAGTATGGTGGAATCCTCTTTTTTGCCACGTAAATGAAGCTCCCACAACACTTAAGAACACCAGCAAGGGCAAGGAGAAGGTAGGCTGCTTGATTTTCACCCCCATCCACCACCCTAAACATTCAGTCCATTCACCAACATCAAGCCTTGCCTGGTGTGCCTATCTTCTCAGTAACACACTGCATTACTCATCTAGGCATCTCCCCAACAACTAACCTCTACCAACAAGAAGAGCCAAGGCAGGTGGCAGATGGGAGCACCATCACCAACAACGCCCTTATATCCAAGTTGCATACCTTCCCAACTTGGTTCCTTCATCGCTACTGGGTTGAAGCTCTGCATCTTCCTCCATAACATCCTTGAGAAAATCCCTTCGCCAGAAGTAATGCAATTTCTCGTGTGGATAGGCAATAAATGCCAGCCCTGCCTCCGTAATCCAACTCCTAAAAAGTAAATTATAAAAAGCAATAACGGTGCAGCTGACAGCAGGAAAATTTGGAGCCTTGATTTTAATTTCTAATTGCATGACTCATTGACATTGTAAATAGCACAGAGATATGAATAACTTATTCATAAATATTTAATGAATTTTGGGGCGGCAATTTTAACCCATCCTTTTTGACAGGAGGAGATCAAGTTTGGGTTTAATGCACATTTTACACTTGTCCAATTTTACTCTTCATTGAAATTAATGGAGAGCAATTGTGACAGGATGTAAAATGGATGCCTGGACTAAATTTTCTCTGATTCCCGCTGAGTCTAGCTAAAATTGCAGCTCGTGAAAGCTTTTTAATGCCAGGGAAGATGTAACAGCAGAGCTTTAAGGGAAAATTTGAAGGCATGAGCAAAATGATTAAATGTTCTGTCATTTACAGCGAGGCAAAGGATGGAGGAGGTTCAAACACAAACAAGAGAAAATCTGCGGATGCTGGAAATCCAAGCAACACACACAAAATGCTGGAGGAACTCAGCGGGCCAGGCAGCACCTATGGAAAAGAGTCAACAGTCCATGTTTCGGGCTGAGACCCTTCAGCAGGGCTGGAGAAAAGAGAGATTAGGAGTCAGAGTAAGAAGTGGGAGGAGGGGAGAAAGAAATACAAGGTAGTAGGTGATAGGTGAAACGAGGGGGTGAAGTAAAGAGCTGGGAAGTTGATTGATGAAAGAGATGCAGGGCTGGAGAAGGGGGAATCTGATAGGAGAGGACAGAAGGCCATGGAAGAAAGAAAAGGGGGGAGGAGCACCAGAGGGAGGCGCTGGGCAGGTAAGAGATAGATAGGATGGAGGAGGTAGTATCTAGGAATGAACAATGGGAGATTAGAACAGGGAGAGACAGAAAAAAAGTAGGAAGTGAGAGGAATGGAGGAAAATTAAGAAAGAGATGGAGATATGGAGAAAGAAGCCCAAGAAGGTGGAAAGGCAGCAAAGGTTTACATTTGTATGCCTCTTTTCTGATCTCAATGTCCGATTGTACATTAGAAACAGTTCAGTAATGTTTTAAAGACTGATTGGTGTTGTAGGGTGGTACAAGTAGCATTGTGGTTAGCGTGATCCTTTAGAGCACCAGTGACCTGGGTTCAATTCCCGCTGCTGTCACATGGGGGTTGTACATTCTCCCCGTTACCACAAACAAGAGAAAATCTGCAGATGCTGGAAATCAAGTAACACACAACAAAAGGCTGGAGCAACTCAGCTGGCCAAGCAGCATCTATAGAAAAAAGTACACAGTCGACATTTTGGACCGAGACACTTCGGGCTGAGACTTGCTGAAGGTTTCTCAGGCCAAAATGTCGACTGTTTGCTCTTTTGCATAGATGCTGCCTGGCCTGCTGAGTTGCCCCAGCATTGTGTGTGAATGACTCCCTGTGACCCTGTGGGTTTCCTCCAGGTGCTCCTGTTTCCTCCCACATTCCGAAGTGGTATGGATTATGCTGTGAATGTGCTATCTTCATGCCAGAGGTGTGGCAACACTTGCAGGCTGTCGCCAGCATGACTGTGTTGGTCGTTGATGCAAAACAATGCACTTCACTGTAGGTATGATTTGATGTTTCAATGTGCATGTGCCAAATAAAACTAACGTTAGCAATGCGAGAAAAATGTGCTAAATTATTGGGGAAACATTGCTGCTGTTAGTGGACATTTCTAGGTACTTGATCTTCCTTCTTTCCTTGAAATGAAACTGCTGAGCAGTGACCTGATGTTTATGACTGATATCAAGAAATCCTGACTCTCATAAGAACTGTTCAAGAGAGGAAATGTGCCTTTGGACAGACTTGAGATTTTTTTAAAATGTGATTTTTAAACCAAGCATTTTTAAATTCCCCGCAGAGGGGAATTTTACATTTGCTAGAAAAATAACAAAGATAAGGTCAATGCATTTCTTCATCCATTTCAGCAATGTTTGTGCAGGATTAGGTCCAATATTCACACATAGAAATTTGCATTGGATATCAATCAGGTTTTCCCTCACTTACTCAGAACACAGAACATAAAACAGCACAGTACAGGCCCTTTGGCCCATGATATTGTACTGAACTAATTAGCTAATGATGTCTAATTAAACTATTCCCTTCTTCCTGCACACAGTCCATATCCCTCCGTTCTCTCTACATTCGAGGGCCTATCCGAGAGACTCTTAAACAACTCTATCAAATTTGCCTCCACCCTTGGCAGTGCATTCCAGACACCCACCAATCTCTGTGTAAAATAATTGCCCATATATCTCCTTTGAACTTACTCCTCTCACCTTAAATGTTTGTCCTCAGTGGACTGGGCCGTAATCAAGGACTCATCAGAGGACCTGAATGAATACACCACGGTTGTCACAGACTTTATAAAGCTGAGTGTGTCCCACAAAACGATTCTGAGTCTTCCCCAACCAGATACTCTGGTTGAGACAAAAGACTGGAAACCTGCAGAGGGCTAGATCGGTGGCATTCCGGGCAGATGATTCAGGAAAGTACAAGAGGTCCAGACCTGACCTCCAGACAATTATAATGCATCTAAAGTGAATTTTTAGAATATTTAACACAATGGTTGATGTAGAAAAACTTTACCCACATTAGACTGCATTAGGGTAGAAGGAATGCAATTGCAAATGTTAGGTTAATAGTCAGCTTCCAATGATTTAGTATTAGTGGATGGTCTAGCATCAAAAATTAAAATAAATCTGTAGACCCAAAACAACACACACAAAATACTGAAGGAACTCAGCAGGTCAGGCAGCATCTATGGAAATGAATAAAAAGGTGACATTTCAAGTCAAGTTTATTGTCATTTAACTACTTACACGTATATAATGCATACAGGAACAAGGCAACGTTTCTTTAAACCAGGCTGCAAACACATATCACACAATAACATGAAGGTAAGGATAAAATCTGCAGATAAATCACACATAAATAACAAACTAAAGGGCATTAATATTAAATAGAACAGATTAACCAGGGACACATTAACTGTGATGCAATGGGGCCGACTATTAACTAATGGCATGCAGGAAGAAACTGCTTCTCATCCTGACTGTTTCTGGTTTTATGCATCGTAGTCTCCTGCCTGATGGTAGAAAGTCAAAGAGGATGCTGGATGGATGGGTGGGATCCTTGATAATACCAAGAGCCCTGCGAACACAGCGCTCCTGATAAATGTCCCCGCTGGATGGTAGGGAGACCCCTATGATCCTCCCGGCTGTTCTCACAGTCCTTTGTGGGGCTTCAGGTCCCACACTGGATTGCTCCCATTCCAGATGGAGATGCAACTTGTCAGGATGTTCTCAATGCTGCTCCTGTAAAACACAGTTAAGAGGGGGGTGGGAGCCTTGCTTGCCTCA
This sequence comes from Mobula hypostoma, assembly GCF_963921235.1. Classification (NCBI taxonomy): domain Eukaryota; kingdom Metazoa; phylum Chordata; class Chondrichthyes; order Myliobatiformes; family Myliobatidae; genus Mobula; species Mobula hypostoma. The sequence continues at coordinate 166,550,444 of NC_086101.1, read as the reverse complement.
AACTTTTTAGGAAGTGGAGGCGTTGCTGTGCCTTCTTGTTCAGGGAGATGTTATTATGGGACCAGGTGAGGTCACCTGTGACGTGAAGGCCAAGACCTTTCATCAGGACTGGAACGGAAGGGGGAGGATGCCAGAATAAAAAGGTGGAAGGAGGGGAAGGAGGACAAGCTAGAAGGTGATAGGTTAAGGCAGGTGGAGGGGAAAGGTCAAGGGCTGGAGAAGAAAGAATCTGATAGGAGGGGAGAATGGACCATAGGAGAAAGGGAAGGAAGAGGGCACCCAGGGAGAAGTGATAGGTAGGTGAGAAGAGATGAAAGTTCAGAGTGGGAAATAGAGGAAGGGGGGATTTTTTTTTAACAGGAAGGAGATATCAGATTGAAGGCTACCCAAATGGATTATAAGGACCAACATGTCAGAACGGGGGCACAAGAGGAGGCCAGACCCTTATGTGTCTATTTGGCTCAATTAACTGGCCCTACTTCTGACCTGCTACTAATTCAATTACAGTTTCACTAAGGGTAAAGATTTGAAAAGGAGAAGGGAGTACATGTGCTAAAACCACATATGAGTGAAACTCAATGGGCCTGACTAAAAGCATGACATTTAGCGTGAGCAAATTTCCTCTTACGTCATGAAAGTGTGGTACCATTTGTTCATGCCTCAATGCTATTTGACAAGAAGATAGATAATATTTCAGGGATGATCTGAGAAAGTCCAGCAGAATTTCTTTGGGAACTTGAGAGGATTGTTCTGACGATCCAGTATCTCTTCCACTGATGTTATGATGGACATAATGGAAAGTCCCTGGAGGAGCCCACACTGGAAAGCATGTCAGTCAGCCCACGGTGGTAAGCAGTGATCCAGAACTTGTTTGGAAATGAGCTAGCAGGATATCTTGGCGTAAGTGACGTTAGGTTCAGGATATCTATAGAAACATGGAAGACGCAGACTCAGCCAACTACCTACACCTACATTTCCCATCGAGAAGGACTGACAAACTTCCCTCTACACCCAAGAGACACCCACAACAACAGAGATCCCTTCCCAAACCTCCAGCTGACCTCTACTTTCAAAAGATTTATTAAACGGATTTCAAAGTTGTTGATAGTTCAAGCATATTGGTACAATTAAAAAGCTCTTGAAAGTATTTTAACAACTCATAAAATGTTAAAAAAAAAATGAAAACATTAAAATGAAGTAAATTAAAATAAGCAGTCATCCATCCACTTTTTTTTTTACTTTTCAACAAGTTTCTTGCCACATTCAAGATATTCTGTGGCTTTTAGAATTAACCCAGAACCTGAAATACAATCAAAATGCTGGAAATACCTGTTCATTTTGTCAGTAGGTAGAAATGCTGGTAGAGAGAGTTTTAATTAAATATGCTGTTCTACATGGACATTATGGCATATTCCCATGCCACATTCTATATGGTCTTATCAGTCTTCTGTGCTTTTGATGCAAATCGTTCCAATACCATGAGGTCTAGTTGGCAAATTTGTTCATTTTCTGACATAAAGAGAGAATTGAACTATGGACTTCTGTAAAAATGGAACCTGTTCATTATTCAAGGATTTAAAATACCAGCAACTGCTGTTTTGTGCATCTCACAGTCCCGACACCCTTTTCTTCGCCCCGATCCCCAACCCTCTCCCCGTCTACATCTCCTCCAATCGAACCAGCTGCAGATTACAAGCCTTCGCTCTCTTCTGCCTGCTGACATCACTGTCTCTTACAGCTTTCAGTCTCTCTTGGTCACCTGATCGCAGACATTCCCTATGTTCTCTCCATCTTCTGCCTTCCCTGCCACATTAACATGCTTGCTTCCTGGAACCTTGAGTCCCTTGGTTTCTCCTGAGATCACCTGACCTCAATATTGCCAACACTTCCTGTTTTTTATGCCCGGTTTCCAGCACCGGTAATTTCATTGTTAATTTTCCTGTTTGGAACCTGCAATAAAGATAAGGGCCTAAAGACTACAGTTGAGTTATTTATTTTCTTCATTTCCTATAAGGGTGATGCCAAGTACCAAGATGCTAACTCACCTGTCATGATTAAAACAAAACAAATGGAAATCCAATTCCATTTTTTGCATTTTTGCCAAATTTAGGAAACAGTGAATATGTGATGTATGAATTTTACCATGAATCATGTTATATTAAAATTTTCCTGTGCATTGAAATAACAAAATGGAATCTAACTTGACTCTCATGGTGATATATGAAACTCCATGAATATTTCTGCATACTTATCAGTGGAATAGTGCTCATCACTAATCCTCCTTCTGCCACAAGTTCAGGAGTGGGGATATTTGCCAATAATTTACCCACAACCCTGTGTACTCTTACCTTACCAAGACAGGTTTATATTTCTGAAGCTGCCTGGTGTACACCTTCAAAATTCAAAGTAAATTTAATATCCATGTACATCTATGTCACCCTGGGATTCAATTTCTTGCAGGCATTCACAAAGAAATACAACAGAATCAATGAAAACTTGCACATGAAGACTGACAAATAACCTATGTGCATAAGAAGACAATCTGTGCAGATACAAAAGAAATAAATAAGTAATACTGTAAACATGAGATGTAGAGTCCTTGAAAGTGAGTCCATAGGTTGTGGAATCTGTTCAGTGTTGAGGTGAGTGAAGTTATCCACGCTGGTTCAGAAGCCTGATGGCTAAAGGGTTATAACCCGCAAGTGATGCTATTCCTTTGAGCTTGTTGCCCTTATTCTCCTTTATGTTGGCATTGCAGGTGCAGGAAGCTGTCTGAGTAGTTACAGAGGGCAGTACATTTTGTAGATAGTACATACCGACCCCACCGTGCGCTATTTGAATGGTTGGGGTGGTGGATAGATAAGTCTACTAATGTGGCACATCCTGGGAACTCCCAAGGTAGACTCAGCGTATCCCCAGAACCAAGAAGGTTATTGTGGAGGCCAGAGGGCAGAAGTAGAAGTCGACTCTGCTCCTCCCCATACTCCCAGAGCCACAAGTCCAACTAGATGCCAGTCCAGAGGGAGGGGGAGTGGGGGTGAAGCCAAGGCAAAAATGAGGCTGGGACCAAAGAACAGACCTGAAATTGATTGCAATTTCATGGTGCTCTTTGATCATAAGTGAGGCAGGAAGCAGCCACTTGGCTCTTTATGCCTCCTCCCCCATTTTTCAAGATCATATACTGTTCATTATATTTATATAATGTACTGTAGCATATCTTTCCTTTATCCCTCAGTATCGAAAAATCAATTGAAGTCTGCCCTGAATATACTTGCAATTGAGAGTTCACAGCCCTCTTTGTTAGAGAATGCCAGGGGCTGACTACCCTCTAGCTGAAACAATTTATTCTCTTCTTTGTCCTGAATGGCTAATCCTTTAGATTGGGACTGTAATCCATGGCTGGGGGAAATATCAACCCAGCATTCACTCTGTCAAACCCCTTAGGAAAATTACATGTATCACCTCTCACTTTCCCAAACTCGGAAGAATATCAACCTCTCTCCTCAGAGGACAATGTTGTCATCCTAGCAAAGAGTTGGTAAAAGCATAAAGAGCAGTAACCTCTCTACAGTGGCCTCCCTCCCATGGAGACATATACAAACTTGATGTTGGATGGAGGGTGGGGGTTATTGACATGGGATTGAAGAAACATGTTTAACTTATTTATCTAGGGAAGTAGGAACAGAGAGCTTTTTAAAGAAAAGTCCCCTATTTTTTTCCATTTTCTGAATGGTTTGTAAAAATAAAATGTGTTTCCTATGAGTGGCCCTTAGATGTGGTTTGGATTATAGATCTGACTGTCCCTACAAAAATGTTGCACACCATTGTTCAAATCAAGACTATTTTCAAATGTACGCTCCAAGGTTGGCCTGTGGATGGCTACTCTTTTAAATCATCTGTGCTACGCTCACTATATTCCACAAATATTTACAGTTACATCCAAAAACATATGCTTGATTCAGAAGCAGATGGGAAGGTGAAGACCCGGTTCGAGCTCTTGGCAGACAGGTTGTAAATCTGTAACTGGTAATGGTTTTGTGTGATGGACTGCTGGTTTCAGGATAAAATCGCTGACCAGCCGAACTCCCTGAGCAAAGCTGCAGTATCGCATGCTCCCCGCAGATTAGTCCATAACGTCAATGGGAAAGAGAGTTGAGCTGATGTCCAATACTTTCTGACTGGCTACAGCTCATCTTGTTCTACAACCCATGGCAAAATCTAAATCCTCGTCAGCACAAATTCACCCAGGTAACCCAAAGGAGATCAATTGATAGCATCATACACAAAGTGCTGGAGGATCTGAGCAGGTCGGGCAGCATTTGTGGAAAAGGGTAGACAGTCGATGTTTCTGGCCAAGGCCCTTCTTTAGGCCTGACATTTCATTTCATTACTTTACTAAGTTCATTCTTCAAACAGCCTTGAAGAGGAGTGCGAAAATCTAACAATGACACATCCTTTTCAAATCTTCTGTGGTATTTATAAACCCTATTTTGCTTATTCTAATGTTGTATTAGAGTGTAGAATTGTTATTTTTCTTGTATTTTCCTTGTGGTTTGACTTTTCTGTGCTTGCTTGTATTTTTACATAATCACCTACAGTATATACACATTCAGTGAATTTTCCAGCAATTGTGGTACAGTTACTTCTGTATTTTTCTAGAAGCTTCTTAGTTTTCGCAGCAGGTGTCACACCACTTGAATCTAGCTACTTTGTCACTTGAATTTTGTTTCCTCTGAGTATGAGACGACCACAATTACTTTTTCCTTTGGTTCTTGTGCTTTATTCACTCAGCTCCTCTTTCTTGTTCATTTTCTGCTCTTTTAGCACTTAACAAAATGGCTGTAAGCAACAAGTTTTATGCCTCATTCTTGACTTCCAAAGCACCTTTGGATCACAAAAGTATCAGGGTCCAAACTCTTTGGAAGTAAGAGAGGTGATCTCTTTGAAATGTTTAAAATTCTTACAGGGCCTTGACAAGGTAGATTTAGGAATAATGTCTGAGCTGAACTGTATGTTTAGAAACAAAGGGTAACAAATTCTGTAGCAAGCAGTAGTAGTAATGTAATCACCTGCATTGAGTTTGATGTCCTCCCAAGGGCTTACTCCCTTAATGGAGAATGACTGTGCGTGACTTTGTTTAACGTAGGGAAACTGATGCAGACACCACATCATCCTTGACAGATTGGGGTCAGGTCCCAGTGGAATTGCACCCAAGATGACAGGGGATCCTTCACGGCTGCAGCCCTCACCGCCATTATGATGCATCATCATCCTCCACCCGCTCCACCACTGAGTCCCTGGTTGGATCTCTCTTGTCTGGAGACTCCCCCTTGACCTCACGGCCACCCTACCAGGAGCGAAGCTCCGGGCGGCCATTGCTCTTAGGTTCTCGGCAACTCGCGTGCCTCTCCACCGTGACAAAGTAACCAGCCTCGGAGAGGTCTGTAGCAAGTAGGACAGAGATGAGAGACCATCCCTTTTCCTCCAAAGATGCTGCCTGGCCCAATGAATTCCACCAGCTCCAGCTTTCCACCGTCGGTGGTCTTCTATATCTCTAGCTTGCGGAAATGGGAGGAAATTTTCTTCACCCACCGAGTTCAGAGTCTTTGGAATTCCCTACTCATGAGGACTGCGGAAGCGTGGATGTTGAGTATATCTAAGAGATAAGTTTATAGTTTTGAATATTAAGGGAATCAGGGGATATGGAGTTAGTGCAAGAACATGCTGCTGAGTTAAAGATCAACCAGCATACTATTGAACAGCAGTGCCAAATGATATGCTCTTGTTTCCCTTTCCTAGGTTATGTCTGTAAATGTACATTTTTATCTGCCATGACAACATAATGCCTTGGTTAAGATTTCTACTGCTATGCTGTGAGGTATTTTATTTTAGCAGTTTGCTGTAAAAGCAGTGTGACCTGCTGGAAAGAGTGTTTTGGCTTCGGCTAAAGATAAGGAGCCAAGTTGTCCGAGTTAGGAATGTTGCGTTAGCCAATCAGGATTGTGGGATGTGAGAGAAGGTTCTAGAGAGCTTCTAGGAGGGAAGAGTTTTCTGAAGGAAAGTAGTCTTGTTTGGGGTCTTTCTGGCAGGAGGTGCGGAGAGAAGAGCACCGGGTCCCATCCGAAAGGGGGACCCTATTGCAAGGAGTGCTTCGTGAAGCAGAGGGTTCCAAGAAGGGAAGTTCTGCCGGTGGTTGGTGATGAGAATTCAGTGCCCCGAGTAAAACAATACACCCAGCTAACACAGAAATGAGCTCCAACGTTTATGTGCACTGGTTTAACTGTAATGGGCCCTTTTATCTTTCTTCTTTTTTTCTTTCTCTTTTAATTGTTCGATAAAGTTGAAAATTGGTAAATATATTTTCTTTATAATTTTATGCTAGTGTACGATCTGTCATTTCTGGGCTACCGATAACTGTGTATGGACAGTGTTAATACAGCCTTTGTTCAAATCGGGATTCCTTTAATTGGAACATCCTGACATTCCTATTTGGGTGAACCCCAGATCATACCAACCCTGGATATATATTGCTTATCAAAGGCAACCTTCTCATCGTTGAGTCACATGGCTGTCAGCCGAATTAGCTCACGAGCAACGTTGGTGTACGAGCCCCAGTGAGAGGGCAGAAACAATTTAATTTCCCATTTGTCAGTATGGTTGACCTAAGTCCATTCCAAATGATTATGGCTTCGTTAAAATGACGGAATCATAACAGTGTTATGTCACACGAGAAGCCCATTTGGGCTGTCAGGTCAATGTCAGCCCCATTCCGTCACTCTTTTGCTATAGACTTAGAAATCATTTTCTTCCGGGTGAATTAAATTGAATAAAATTGAATTTGCTTTCAGAGATTAGAAAAGCACCATGTATTTCTCAAACACTCATTCCCTTTGACATTTACTTTAACTGACACTTCCTCACAAGTACTCTCTCCTCTTCAACGTTCTTAAACACTTGTCGTACATTCACGTCTTCAGCATAACATTCTCTTCCTTGTGATTATGTCTCTTCCTGGTTTCTCCTACTCTTTGTAGATAACACTCAATAGACATACGTTGTTTTTCTATTAACTCACCATTCCTCAACTCTAACACTTTGTATTTACCCTTCCATTGGGTTACTGTTTGCAACCATTCTTTCATCCAGCCAGGTCCCACTTAACAGACCTATCTCACTCAAACCCACACATCCCCTCTTTTAATTAGAATCCACCAGATTACCCCCTTCCCCCCAACCTACCGCACCATGCGTTGCCTCCCCCCACCCCATCTCACTCTTCCATTAAATCGTTCACAATCATTTTGTCCGATTAAAGATGTATAAAACATAAGTTGCCTTCTACATAAGTGCAAGTAGCCGTTATTGATATTTCACACCACAGCCTTTGGCCTTGCTGCAGCATTTTCCAAGCTGCACAAATCCTGCCAGGGATTCTGGGATGTAGGACAAAGGGGATAGAAAGCCACGTTGTTGAAATATGTCTCCTGGCAGACTCCTGGCCTGAATAACAACAAATTACCACAGAGCAGACAAAATGAGTTCATCATTAATCATACTGGCACCTTTATTTCCAACAACACTTGTCTATCAAATTCGAAGTAATAAATGCTCAGGTGTCACGGCTCCTGGACAACCCACTTTTATCTCCTCCAGCTTCCCTGCTCAACTTTTCTTTTGGCCAGATATTGTAAAAGCTCCTTAGAAATTCTTCCTTCAGAGATTTAATTGAATTTGTACTTAAAGCAGAAGTACAAGGTTGTCCTCAGGGCCGATAGGCATGTGCTTATTTTTCTAGCCCAACTGATCAAAATCCGACACAATCCAGCATTCTCGTTGCTTGTGCGTGGAACGAAAATATTCAGTCCATAATGAGGCCACCCTCAGGGTGGAGGAGCAATGCCTCATATTCCACCTGGGTAGCCTCCAACCTAATGGCATGAATATCGATTTTTCCTTCTGGTAAAAAAAATTCCCTCCCCCTCTCCTCTTCTATTCCTCATTCTGGCCTCTTACCTCTTCCCATCTACCCATCACGTCCCCCTTCCCTTTTTCTTATGGTCCACTCTCCTGTCCTATCAGATCTCTTCCCCTCCAGCCCTTGACCTTTCCCACCCACCAGACTTCACCTGTCACCTTCCAGCTCTCCTCCTTCCCCTCCCCCCAACCTTTTGATTCTGCTGTCTTCCCCACACCTTTCCAGTCCTGAAGAAGGGTCTTGCCCCAAACCATCTACCATTTATTCATTTCCAGAGATGCTGCCTGACCTGCTGAGTTCCTCCAGTATTTTGCTCGTGTTCCTCTGGATTTCCAGCATCTCTCGTGTCTATTTGTCAGCCCTTGTTTTATATTAAACTGTCCAATGGGTGGACTCACAGGTTGTGAAAGATTGTAAGAGCTACAGATTAGTCTGAAAAGTGAGTCTCCAATTTCCAAATGCCTGACGTGCTATCAAGTAATTAAGCGGACGCACACACACACACACATATGATGCAGAATATGAGGCTGAAATGTTATTCTGTGTGTGTGCTTTGTCTCAGTTTGCACACCTTCAGTTCTACCCAGTGGGTTACAGGATCACACTGACTTCAGAGTTGAGTACGCAAATCTATGCAATTAACTGCCTCTGAGGGAATGCTGTAACTGCTGAGGTTGTTTTTCAGCTGAGGTTTTAGATCGAGGCTCTAAATGTGCTCTAATATAAATATAAAATGAATTTTGCTTTGTTTTTTTGAAAATTCCATTTCCTTTTGACCGACAAAATGGCACGGTTACCAAAACTGCTTCCTCGGACTCCAGTGACGTGTATTCTGCCATTGTCTCTGTAGAGTTTGCACATTCACCCTGTGAATGCAGGGATTTTCTCCAGTTGCAGCACCTTCCTCCCACATTCAGTGAGTTAATTGGCCAGTCTGCAGACGAACGGTAGAATCTGGGAGGGTCAGATGGAAGTGTGTGGGGTTAAATCACAGGGAGCACTGGATAAGGTCAGGGTACATTATTATCAAAGTATGAATGGACTACCTTGAGGTCCATTTCCTTGCAGGCATTCACAGGAACATAAAGAAATACAAGAGAATTTATGAAAAACCATTCGTGAACAAAGATCATCAAACAACCAATGTGCCAAAGAGGACAAGTAGTTCAAATAACTGAGAACATGGAGTGGAAAAGTCCTTGGAAGTTAATCTGTGGGTTTGGAATCAGTGGTGGGTTGAGAGCTGACACACTCAATGAGTCAAATGGCCTTCACCTAAGTCAAAAAGACATGCAGAGATATATACAGTAGCTAGAAATTATGTACAGCCTAGCACAAATGTTAATTTTACCAAAAAGATCATCTAAATTTCTATTTTTTGTCATCTTCAGTATTATGACTGGGAATGCCAAGAAATGGAGTACTGATTTGGGGTTGTGGCCAAAACCACTCTCTGGTGATAGCAATCCTGTCAATTTTCTCACTGGCAGAATAGATCACAGATCAGGTTCAATATCAATTAACTCATGATATTTGACTGATACTTTGATAATAGGCCAGCTCAAGAAGAAGACTTGAACCTCTTTTGACAATCTACATCATGGGCTACTTTTCTAGTAGTCCGGGGCATGAGAAATTCACTACTTAAAGGTTCCCGGCCAGTTTTATGTCCCTCCTCCCTTTTTGTCCCATATATACAATTATTTGGCGAGTCCGAAACACCATTGAACAGCAAGCAAACTCAAGCCAAGTGAAGCTGCCCCGAGCTGCGAGGTTATTACAATAAAAGTGAGCCCGGTAAATCACGAGTAACACTGAACGGTGTGGTGACCCTATGACAGCTCCTAGAGCTGCTACCGTACAGCTCCGTCAGTCTGCGCTCAATCTGACCTCTGGTGTTGGCTGTGTGGAGCTGGCACATTCTCCCTCTTACCACCTGGGATTCCTCAGGTTTTCACCCTCATCCCACCATGGGTTGGTAGGTCAGCTACTCACACTACGTTGCCCCCAGTCTGCACATATCTGGTAGAACCTGATGTTTGGGAGACCAGGAGTTGACGGAAATGTGGAGAGAATAAAAATGGGATCTGGTAGAATCAAAACAAAATGTACCTGATGGTCAGGCAGATTTGTGGAAGGTAAAGGCCCTTTACCTGTGTTTATCTCTCTTTTACTCTGTGGTGCTATTGAATTGGGGATTGTCGGTCATGGCGCAGTGTTTCCCAGCCCAGAGACTTCCTTATAGGGTAGTTACTGGCGCATTACGCAACACAGGGAGGGAAAGGCAGCAGAAAGCAAAAGGTCGTAGCTGATACTGGAATCGAGATCAAATTCCAGAACTCTGAGAGAACTCAACGGGTCAGGCAACAACTTGAATGAAAAACAGAAAACTCTGGGGAAAAAAAAGCAGATCAGGCAGCAGCTGAAACAAAAAAAAAAGCCCGAAGAATGCAGTCTGTCGGGTAGTACCTAGAACAACCAGGACACTGGAAGAACTCGGTTCGTTGGGCATTGTCTGTGGAGTTATTTGTTCCTCTTCAACAAAAAAAAACAGAGAATGCTGGAAGTTTTTTTGCCCCCATAGATGCTGCCTGGCCCACTGAGTTCTTCCAGAGTTCCGGTTGGTTTCTGCAAAGGGAAAGGCTGGCGATGAAGAGAGGAAGCCGAGGCCTATGTAGTCTGTCAGTACCCATAGGAGTCACGCTGTCCCCTATTCTAGATGCTACCTGATCCACTGCGTTCCCTCAGCATTCTGTTTTCAGCACTGCTGTCTCTTTTGTTTTCTCAAAGACAAAGGAAATTTATTATCTAAGTATGCATATGTTACCTTGAGATTCATTCTCTTGCAGGAAAATAAAAACACAATAGAATATATGAAAAACTATACATAAACAAAGACTGACAAGCAGTCAATGTGCAAAAAAAAACAACTGTGCAAATAAAAAAATCATAATGATACTGAGAACACAAGTTGACAGTGAGTTTGTAAGTTGTGGAATCATAAACACACGATATTCTACAGATGCTGGAAGCAGTCACGATGGAATAGGCCAAAAGGTCTAACTCTGCCCCTTTGTCTTGTGGTCAAAATACATCAGGGATATGTCGAGTAGGTGTGAAAGAGATCATAAAATTCAGAACATTGAGTTCCCATTTCGATCATGGTGGTCCTGATTAGTGAGATGCCTCCGAGAGAGTGTTTGGGTAAATGAGTGGCTTAAAACTGCAATTTATTACCCGTCTTCCACGTCCTACCCTCCCTACCCACGGGGCTTTCCATTGTCGCGGGTGCAAAGAAACACATTTTCCAAAAGTTAGTATGAATCAATGTATTAACTAATTGTATGTAACTCCAGTGTTCAACTGGAATCATTAATTACTTTACTCTCCAAAGTTACTGCCTGGTTTTCAACACTTCTTGTTTGCATTCCATGTTTCCAGAATCCCCATTATTTTGCCTTGACTCACTATTGTCATGATCCCGATCTTTCTCCTAATTTCCTTTGACTGTGCCACGGTTCTGACCATTAATTTCCCATTTGCTTCTATTTCTCTTTGATGACAGCACACCTGGTTTCCATCAAGACCTGCAGCATAAGAACCCTGGCGTTACAACCACTAGTCGCCAGATCGTTGGTTTTGCCTGTGTGGTAATTAACATTTCCGGACCACTTAGGACCGTGTATTCTAAGTTTTGCTCCAGTTTCACCTATGAAACTCCGTCTCTCCGTGTCAAGGCTCTGTGTCAAGATCCCTCCTGTTTCATAGTCATAGTCATAGTCATACTTTATTGATCCCGGGGGAAATTGGTTTTCGTTACAGTTGCACCATAAATAATAAAATAGTAATAAAACCATAAATTGTTAAGTAGTAGTATGTAAATTATGCCAGGAAATAAGTCCAGGACCAGCCTATTGGCTCAGGGTGTCTGACCCTCCAAGGGAGGAGTTGTAAAGTTTGATGGCCACAGGCAGGAATGACTTCCTATGACGCTCTGTGCTGCATCTCGGTGGAATGAGTCTCTGGCTGAATGTACTCCTGCGCCCCACCAGTCCATTATGTAGTGGATGGGAGACATTGTCCAAGACAATGTCTGTTTGCTGTTTGCTGTTCAACGTTCATGTCCGTGTAAGCATCCTAACTCAATCTCCGTGCCTGTGTCCTGCACCTGGGTTTGCTTCATTTGCTCACTGCAACAACAATAGGGGAAGAATTCTGCATCAGTCTGGGTGAAGATCTCAGCCCAAAGGTAGACTGCCCATCTCTCTCCACTGCTGTTCCCTGAGCTCCCCCAGCAGTTCACTCTCTGCTCCACGTTACAGCTTCAGCAATCTCTTTATTACAATCCAAAATAATCTCACTAGTCCAGGTGACAAGAGGATTCATTGGTTGGAGTCAGAAGCAAAATAAGGACTTTTGTTTTGAATTGCATATGCTGTAAATCTGAAATAAAAAGAGAAAATGCTGGAACCAGCAGCATCTGTGGAAAGCAAAACAGATTTAATGTTTAGTTTAAAGAATACAGATACTGGCTGATCTGCTGAGTGTTTCCAACATTTTTTTTAACAATCAAGTAAATGGATTTTATAAATTTCTTTCCATCAGATAGGTCAAAATTTAAGAGGTAAGAGAGAGTTGCTGCTACAGGTAAATTTTTTTAAATTGCATCTGTACCTCTCTGTATTTGTATGCACATGACAATAAACTCGACTTGACTTGGGGAGATGAGAACGCCAAGCTTCGGAATATGCGGCTGCTGCAGAACTCTGGGATGTAGAGGGCGGAATGCGGGAGGTAGTGAGAGGATGACCGAGAGGGGCAAAATAGCGTAAGTAAGAGGACGACCGGGAGGGGGCGAAATATCGGGAGGTCGGGAGAAGATAGCCGGGAGGAAGCAAAATACTGTACAGGGTACTAAGAGTTCAGGAGACGACAGAGGGCGGAATACCGGGAGGTCAGGAGACGGCAGAGGGCGGAATACCGGGAGGTCAGGAGACGGCAGAGGGCGGAATACGGGAGCTGGAGAGAGGATGGCCGGGAGGGGGCGAAATAGCAGGAGAACGGCGGAGACGATCGTCAAAGCTGCTGGCTGGGTCGGTTGCTAGGTGGCGCCGAAATCGGCCTTCGTGGTGGTTGTGAAAAGCTCCCACTCACATTCTGGAGTTTCCCGGGGCCATTGGATGACGTGGCCGCCGGCCTGGCTGGGAATCCGGGGCAGTGCGGCCCGCTCTGACACTCGAGCCGCAGGCTTGGGCCTTTGAGGCGCTTGGCCTGAGACGGTGACGCTGTATGTCAAAATCATGTTGTGAGGAGTACCCCGAGAAAGCCACAGGCAGCCTCCCTTCCCCGGGCTGAGAGCAAGGATGGAGGAGAAGTACAGTAGCAACATCATCTCCAACGCCCGCTTGGGCCCTGTGGATGTGCCTGACTCCAGGTAAAGTGAAAGGGAAACTGGCACGGTCAGTGCTTTAGCGCTCAAATTCATAGAGTTGGGATGAAAAGCGGTACAGCATCAGGTTATAAGCAGTCCTCTTATTCTCTATATTGTCTGATCTACGGAGCAGTGAATGCGTAAGAATATAGAAACATTGAGGAGCGCTTCCATTCTACCTGCTGTGTTATAGTATATGATATGTGTCACGTTACAGTCATACTGTAGTACTTCCCTTCCCAGCCAGAGGAGGTATAATCACTAATCTTCTGGATCACCCTACCAAGAGAAACCATTTTTGAAAGTTTTATTAAGTCTGAGGTCATCTTTCATTGCCCGCCTCCTTCAGTCAAGTTTATATGTTCTGTCAAAGTGTCTGATTTCCATGACACCTGTGTTTTCATTTTAATATTTTGCACCCACACTCTGTTTCGAATTCCCCCCCCCCCGTAAATTATTTCTTGGCGATCATTGCAAGCATATTGGTTATCTTAACCTCTTAAACTCCAAATAAATACAGATCACATTCTTGGAGTCAGTTTCATAACATAATCACCACATCAATCTGCTGAATCCTTCTTCTAAGTTCATTGTGCCAAATCATATCTACCTTTGATACAGCTTCACAGATAACTGCCAAGTCTCTTTCCAGGTCAGCTCATGTGTCAACTGCACAGTTGCTCTCCATATCTGCCCCCTAAGTATGCCAGGTTTTGAGTATTGTGTGCAGTCCTGGTTGCCAAATTATACGAAAGATGCAGCAGCTTTGGAGAGGTTTAACAGGACTTTGCCTGGATTGGATGTATTAGCTACAAGCAGAGGTTGGACGAACTTGGAGGCAGAAGAAACTGCAGAGGCAGGTGGATTATTTTTAGAGTGTCAGAGGTGAATGGGGTGACCTATAGAGAGACAGTATGTAAAATTATGGGAGGCATAGATAAGCGTCCTTTTCCCAAGGAGGAAGTGTCAACTACTAGAGAGAATTGGTTTAGGGCGTGAGGGGGAAAGTTTAAAGGAGACTTACATGGCAGTTTTATCTTGCGCAGAGCGGTGGGTGACTGGAATATACTCCCAGGGGATGGGGTTGAAACAAATACCATAGCAATGCTTAAGAGACATTTTATAGGCATCCGTTAGTCTCGTGAAACCATGGATTTGCCCCTTGGAAGGTTTCCAGGGCGCAGGCCTGGGTAAGGTATGGAAGACCGGCAGTTGCCCATGCTGCAAGTCTCCCCTCTCCATACCTCCACTAGGGCCGATGCAGAGCAATGTGTGGTTAAGTGCCTTGCTCAGCTGAGGCTCGAACTAGCGACCTTCAGATCACTAAACCGACACCTTGACCACTTGGCCATGCGCCAAGAGGCATTTAAACAGCACATAAATATACAGGGAATAAAGGGATGAGGGCTGTCCACAGGCAGGGAGTGATGCTTTAGATTATCATCATGGTGGGCAGACAAGCCTGTTGCTACCCTCTGTTACACTGTTTTGTGTAACATGTTGCTTGTCGTTTGATTAGGATCAGTGACTTTGAGTAAGAGTGGGTGCTTCTTTATATTTCTTTAGTTTACTCAATGTGTTAATTCATATGTAATGCTGTAAGGAGGTTTTTGTTATATTTTTATTTCATTTTATTTTATATACGATTATTTGAACTGTTTGGTTCTTATCAGAGGCAGTTAAAATGAGTTTTAAAAATATTTGACTGTACTGGGTCGTCAAAAGGATATTGCAAAGCTGTGTTTTGAGATTCACTATCTGTGCCCCAGTCACTGTTCCTGGCCCACTCCACACCATGGGAGGGCTGTCAGATACAGATTCTCGGCTTAGCTGGCCCTCCATATCCAGAGCAGGTCACACAGACAGGTGAGCCTGGGAGTTGAGCTGGATCTGTGTGATCTGCCCCAGTAATTCCTCCAAGATCCAATAAACAGGATTCGACAGATTACTCAGCAGCCTGAGAAGGACTGTATACTACTTAAATGTCATTTAGTCTTAAAACAAACTCAATGTGATGACAACATTCCAATAACATTTTTGATTGTATTCATACCTGAGTATTTGTGTACTTGCTCTTCTGTAGCTGTTTGTAACGGTTTCCAGTCTCTCAGAAAACACCCAGATTTGTGATGTGGTTTGGTGGAAGACCTGGTACTTTTCACTAAAGTAAAACTTGCTGACTCGCATTATTCTGTTTCTTCATTTCCTATTTCCAGTCTGTCTAGATCACTGTACTTCCTTTATCATGCTTCCTAACCTGCATTTATCCCTTCGATCAAATTACTAAATATTGAAAAGCTGAAACGTCGGGACAGAATGTCATATGAGAGCCATGGTAGTCAGAAAGCGTCATCTCTTTCCTTTAGTTTCATGCTTTTACTTTTGTTAATAATCTCTGGTGTGCAGCTTTACTCTTTTTATTATTTTATTTTTATTTAGAAACTCAGCACGATGACAGGCTCTTTCAATCCAATGAGCCCACATCAGCCAATCACACCCATTGACAACTAACCTGCTAACCCATGCCCCTTTGGAATGTGGGAGGAAGTCACACCGCCCTGGGGAGAACATACAAACACCTTATTGACAACGGCAAAATTGGACCTAGGTCACTCTTGTTGTAATTGCGTTATTTAACAGCTACAGTACTTGGTTGCCCAGACACCTTCTGGACGTCCATTCAGTGGCATACATCCCTGTCCACCATGCCTTACGCAAATAGAGTCAAATACTAAGGACTTGACTTTTCCTTCACAAATATATGCATGTCCTCTTTAATCAGCTCAATCATTGTGTCCCATTTGGTTGAATCCAGTTACCTCTTCAAGGCTGATGCCAATTTGACAGATCTGTAGATACAGGTTTCCCCCGCCATCCGAAGGTAGAGCGTTCCTATGAAACAGTTCGTAAGCCGGAATGTCGTAAAGTGAAGAAGCAATTACCATTTATTTATATGGGAAAAATTTGTGAGCGTTCGCAGACCCAAAAAAATAACCTACCAAATCATGCCAAATAACACATAAAACCTAAAATAACAGTAACATATAGTAAAAGCAGGAATGATATGATAAATACACAGCCTATATAAAGTAGAAATAATGTATGTACTGTGTAGTATCACTTACCGGAATCGGGAAGACAGCACCGAGCACACTGATGATGGTGTGTTAGGCTGAGTCGTCGGAGGTTGGGGTGGTGCAGTGGACCCCAACCTCCAGGCTGCGGACCGATACCAATCCGCGAAGCATGCAGGGGTGTAGCGGTGGCCGGGACGCACCCAACACATCTTTAAGAAAAAAGCCGAAATAAACAAGTTAATTAATTAGGTGTCGCCCAGCACGTAAATGTCGGCCCAGATCAGAGGCAATGCAATCGGCAATTGCCTCTGATCTGGGCCAACATTTACGTGCCAGGCAACACCTAATTAATTAGCTTGTTTATTTCGGCTTTTTTCTTAAAGATGGGCTGGGTGCACCCCGGCTACCGCTGCACCACTGCATTCTTCACAGCAAAGTATCAGTCCGCGGCCCGGAAGTTGTGGTGGTGGGACACTGAGGTATCATCTCATCGTCATCTGTTTCCATCAGGTCAGGCAGGTCATCTTCTATGTCTGCCTGCCTTGATGTCGAAGGTCGAGGTTTGTCGTCTTCTGTGGCTGATGTGGAAGGACTGCTTAGCCTCGCACATTTTTCTATCATACAGTTCTTTGTAAGCACTCAAACCATCCTGCAAGTATGCCCTAAACCTACGTACCCTTTCAAAATTAAAGTTGTACTTTTCTGCAATCACTGCAGCGAAAATCTCACGCAGTTGCTTCACGTTCAGTCCTGGACGACTTCACTTAATGGTTAGTTCGCTACTGCGTTTGGTTTCGATTGTTATCCTTTCCTCTTCCAATTGCATCAGCTCTTCATTTATCAGTTCTTGGTCATAGGATGCCAAACCTCTTCAACATCATCTTCATCAACTTCCACAAGCCAAACTCACTTTTTCCTTACTTCGTTCACCACGATCGAAATGCTTAATTATGTTTAGTTTTACGCTAAGTGTAACACCCTTATGAGCTCTTTTAGGCTTTTCTGATACCTTAGAACTCATCTTGCTAACGAATGCTCAAAATAAATCGACATAAAGCACAGATGCTCACAGGCACGTGTTTAAGCAATACCGGCTAGAATGCAGTTCCGGGGGAGGAGCTTGGCTGCTTTTTCCGCGCGCTGCCTTTTATCGTAACAGTGAAAACACCTTCTGTTAGTGAAAACAGGTAACTGATATAGGTCTTTCGTAACAATGAGGTTTCATACAGCGATGCCTTCGTTAGCAAGATGAGTTCTAAGGTATCAGAAAAGCCTAAAAGAGCTCATAAGGGTGTTACACTTAGCGTAAAACTAAACATAGTTTAGCATAATGATGCCTTAACTACTTGGAATTTATTCTTAATATTTGAATGTCCAAGTTCATACTTGAACATTTTAGATCAAATTAAAGCAACATATTGACTGAAGAAGCAGCATGAGCGCAATGCTTTATCACTCTATGTTTTTGATAAGCATTTGTATTATGTAGTGTATGAATTAGCACCACAGTTCACATCTAACCACCTTAATTCTAGCTTTGTGATCAAAATTAAGAATGTGATTGGAAACAAAGGCTCTTCCCCTGGGTGGCCAGGGTGTATTCCAGAATAAGCTGATGGTCAAAGAATCCAGGTATTTCCTCTTCTGGCAAAAGAATTTATGGCAAGAGAGCAAGGAAAACTTTTTTACCACTTCAGATCGCGTCCAAGATATCCTGCAGTGGGAGGGAGAACAGCCAGAGGTCGTGGTACATATTGGTACCAATGACGTAGGTAGGAAAAGGGAACAGGTCCTGAAAAAAGGCTACAGGGAGTTAGGAAGGAAGTTGAGAAGCAGGACTGCAAAGTTAGTAATCTCGAGATTACTGCCTGTGCCACGCGACAGTGAGTATAGGAATAGATTGAGGTGAAGGATAAATGCAAGGCAAGGGGCAGGGATTCAGATTCCTGGATCATTGGGACCTCTTTTGGGCAGGTGTGACCTGTACAAAAAGGACGGGTTGCACTTGAATCCCAGGGGGACCAATATCCTGGCGGGGAGGTTTGCTAAGGCTACTGGGGAGAGTTTAAACTAGAATTGTTGGGGAGGTGGGAACTGAACTGAAGAGACTGGGGAAGAGGTAGTTGACTCACAAATAGAGAAAGCTTGGAGACAGTGTGTGAGGGAGGATAGGCAGGTGATAGAGAAGGGACGCACTCAAATGGACGGCTTGGGATGTGTCTATTTTAACACAAGGAGTATTGTGAACAAAGCAGATGAGCTTAGAGCGTGGATCAGTACTTGGAACTATGATGTGCTGGCCATTACAGAGACTTGGATGGCTCAGGGGCAGGGATGGTTACTTCAAGTGCCAGGCTTTAGATGTTTCAGAAAGGACAGGGAGGGAGGCAAAAGAGGTGGGGGCGTGGCACTGTTGATCAGAGATAGTGTCACGGCTGCAGAAAAGGTGGAAGTCATGGAGGGACTGTCTACGGAGTCTCTGTGGGTGGAGGTTAGGAACAGGAAGGGGTCAATAACTCTACTGGGTGTTTTTTATAGGCCGCCCAATAGTAACAGGGATATTGAGGAGCAGATAGGGAAACAGATCCTGGAAAGGTGTAATAATAACAGAGTTGTCGTGATGGGAGATTTTAATTTCCCAAATATCGATTGGCATCTCCCTAGAGCAAGGGGTTTAGATGGGGTGGAGTTTGTTAGGTGTGTTCAGGAAGGTTTCTTTACACAATATATAGATAAGCCAACAAGAGGAGAGGCTGTACTTGATTTAGTGTTGGGAAATGAACCTGGTCAGGTGTCAGATCTCTCAGTGGGAGAGCATTTTGGAGATAGTGATCATAATTCTATCTCCTTTACAATAGCATTGGAGAGAGACAGGAACAGACAAGTTAGAGAAGTGTTTAATTGGAGTAAGGGGAATTATGAGACTATCAGGCAGGAAATTGGAAGCTTCAATTTGGAACGGATGTTCTCAGGGAGAAGTACGGAAGAAATGTGGCAAATTTTCAGGGGATATTTGTGTGGAGTTCTGCACTGGTACGTTCCAATGAAACAGGGAAGTTATGGTAGGGTACAGGAACTGTGGTGTGCAAAGGCTATAATAAATCTAGTCAAGAAGAAAAGAAAAGCTTATAAAAGGTTCAGAGAGTTAGGTAATGTTAGAGATCTAGAAGATTATAAGGCTAACAGGAAGGAGCTTAAGAAGGAAATTAGAAGAGCCAGAAGGGGCCATGAGAAGGCCTTGGCAGGCAGGATTAAGGAAAACCCCAAGGCATTCTACAAGTATGTGAAGAGCAAGAGGATAAGACGTGAAAGAATAGGACCTATCAAGTGTGATAGTGGGAAAGTGTGTATGGAACCCGGGGAAATAGCAGAGGAACTTAATGAATACTTTACTTCAATGTTCACTATGGAAAAGGATCTTAGTGATTGTAGTGCTGACTTGCAGCAGACTGAAAAGCTTGAGCATGTAGATCTTAAGAAAGAGGATGTGCTGGATCTTTTGGAAAGCATCAAGTTGGATCAGTTGCCGGGACCGGATGAGATGTACCCCAGGCTACTGTGGGAGGCTGAGCCTCTGGTGATGATCTTTGCATCATCAATGGGGATGGGACAGCTTCCAGAGGATTGGAGGGTTGCGGATCTTGTTCCTTTATTCAAGAAAAGGAGTAGAGATAGCCCAGAAAATTATAAACCAGTGAGTCTTACTTCAATGGTAAGTTGATGGAGAAGATCCTGAGAGGCAGGATTTGTGAACATTTAGAGAGGTATAGTAAGATTAGGGATAGTCAGCATGGCTTTGTCAAGGGCAGGTCGTGCCTTACGAGTCTGATTGAATTTTTTGAGGATGTGTTTAAGCACATTGATGAAGAAAGAGCAGAAGATATAGTGTATATGAATTTCAGCAAGGCATTTGACAAGGTACCCCATGCAAGGCTTATTGAGAAAGTAAGGAGGCATGGGATCCAATGGGAAAGAGAAGGCAAAGAGTGGTTGTAGACAGGTCATATTCTGCATGGAGGTCGGTGACCAGTGGTGTGCCTCAGGTATCTGTTCTGGGACCCTTACTCTTTGTGATTTTTATAAGTGACCTGGATGAGGAAGTGGAGGATGGTTTAGTAAGTTGTCAGAAATTACAGTGGGACATTGATAGGATGCAAAACTGGGCTGAGAAGTAGCAGATGGAGTTCAACCCAGATAAGTGTGAAGTCGTTCATTTTGGTAGGTCAAATATGATGGCAGAATATAGTATTAATGGTAAGACTTGGCAGTGTGAAGGATCAGAGGTATCTTGGGGTCCGAGTCCATAGGACACTCAAAGCAGCTGCTCAGGTTGACTCTGTGGTTAAGAAGGCATATGGTGTATTGGCCTTCATTAATCGTGGAATCGAATTTAGAAGCCGAAAGGTAATGTTGCAGCTATATAGGACTGTGGTCAGACCCCACTTGAAGTACTGTGCTCAGTTCTGGTTGCCTCACTACAGGAAGGATGTGGAAGCCATAGAAAGGGTGCAGAGGAGATTTACAAGGACGTTGCCTGGATTGGGGAACATTCCTTATGAAAACAGGTTGAGTGAACTCAGCCTTTTTTCCTTGGAGCGACAGAGACTGAGAGGTGACCTGATAGAGGTGTATAAGATGATGGGAGGCATTGATTGTGTGGATAGGCAGAGGCTTTTTCCTAGGGCTGAAATGGTTGCCACAAGAGGGCATAGGTTTAAGGTGCTGGGGCATAGGTACAGAGGTGATGTCAGGGGTAAGTTTTTACGCAGACAGTGGTGAGTGCGTGGAATGGGCTGCCGGCAACGGTGGTGGAGGCGGATACAATAGAATCTTTTAAGAGACTTTTGGATAGGTACATGGAGCTTAGAAAAAGAGGGCTATTGGGAAGTCTAGTAATTTCTAAGGTAGGGACATGTTCGGCACAACTTTGTGGGCCGAAGAGCCTGTATTGTGCTGTAGGTTTTCTGTATTCTATGCTAATTTATGATTGGTAATGTACTGTCTGAAAGTAGTTAAATCAATATCTTTCAAGTGGATTGAATACATATAATGAAGGGGAATACTTTGTCGAGCTGGGAATTAATGTGTTTCAGGTAAACTAGGGCTACAATAAATTTATTACCACTCTGTAAAATTGAGATGGAGATAATAAAACGTAACAATGAGGAGATAATTCAGTACTAGATAATCTATAAATCTACATACATGCTTTATCTACAGTCTAAAAGTTATGAGTATTATACTGTGATTTAGAATTTGTCGTATTAATTCATGAGTATCTCATCCATGTTTGACATTTTTACTTCAGGTTAACTCGGTATATAACACTGCTGTGCCTGGCTAAGTTCCTGAAGGTTGTTGGAATTTTTGAATCTTATGACCTCCTTAAAGTCGTACACATTGTTCAGTTTGTCTTCATAATTCAACTAGGGTAAGTTTAAACTGAAAGTAATTCAACATCATCCTGTGTACACTACAGGTTGTTTATGTAAGACATGGGCAACGATTGATATAGCGTAATTTTGTAACAATACAGTAACTTAAAATCCGTAAATCTGTTGGCATTCATGCAGAAGTTCATGAAAAGCTAACTAAAAAAGAATGGAAAGTTTCTATCCATGTGAAAAGTTTATCATTTTCTGTTGTGTTTTTTTTTACCTGCAACAATGGAAAGCAAGGATAGAAAGGGAATGCTTAACTCGCTATATGGTAATTCATTAGGCAGAGGGGAGCTTAGTTGATCTTAGGAGTTCCTTTCTAAATTCAATTAATTATCCTGCATGAAGTTCCATTTGAAAATGAGGTGTAGTCTCACTTTTGCCTTGTATCAGCAGCAGTGATGAGTAGAATCCCATATTTATTCTAGGAATTGTTATACTTTGTCTCATCTGGTATAGGAGGGTTTTCATAAATATGGGTGTATGAAGTAATTATGTCTTTTTACTTATGCCATTTATGACGGAGAATCATATAATATGAGGCAATTTGATATTATTCTTGGGTTAGTAATATTTTTGTAACTAAAACCAACACTACATCTTTATTTACATTTTAGTCAGCTTTTAAAGTTCATTTAGTTTTCGTGCAAAGTAAGTTGTATTTACCTGACTTTAAGCTATCAATTATATTCATTTCTCTGCCATTAAAGTGTAACTCTTTACAAAATCTGTCAATGAGTAGTTTCTATATGACTTATAAGAAAAATGCATTCAGCAGTGTGTATAGGTTTGGTTTTTGCTTCTCTTCTACTCAGATTGCTTATATGAAATTTCCAGCCTACTGGCTGTGAGAGCCCTTAGTTAAGTTAATCTGGGATTTTGAACCAAGTAAAACTCTTAATTCAACATCAGTTAGGAATGTCTATATGATAGTTAGTGTTAATTTCTATAGGAAATAGAAAAAATAATAAATGTTAGTGTTAAATCTTTGGCTAGAATTACCAAAGGTGACTCTGTCTTGTCTTCTGGGGAAAGGTAGATGTGAATCTGCAAAAACATTTACTCAATAGAGCAGTGACAGGGCCTTGGGTTCATTCAGTTGGAAAGTAAGAGGGAATTATTTAAGGGGAAAAGAGAGTTGATGGATTTATAAAAATATTAATCTCTGTTGAATCCACTAAGCTTTATAACTGATTATGGATGAATTACTCAATACCAGCTTCTAGTTCACTTATCCAAGTTGGAAAATTAGGCTGTCCTTAAGCACTTATTCTATTCTCTCATTCTCTCTATTGTCAGATCTGCAATATTCTTGGTTTTGTTCCAAAAACCGTTTTCTTCAGGCAAGCCAATCTCAAGACGGCAGGTGAGTTAAGGAGTGTTGCTGTAAGATAACTCCTACTGTCATTGACCATATCTTGCTCTAGCGTCAGTCAAATTTCTATATGACAACTAATTGAATTTGATTTCTTTTTTTTAATCTTATTTTTATTTGGATAAGGAGTTCACAATTATCATGTACTTTTTTCACACATATAACCTTTTCCATTTTTTTATATGTATAAAACTACAATTATTTATACATTCTTAAGTACACATTGAGATGATATAAAAGCAAAATAAACATTTAAATAGATAGTTATGTACTGTGGTAAATCTAACCTATTAGGCTAAGTAATGAAATTAGTTGTTAAGAAAAATGGTAATAATAGTTTCCATACAACCCTTCTGGACCATTTCCACTGGTCCAAAATGTTGCATACAAGCCTATATACCAACCATTGTAGGTGTTTATATCCCAATTTGTTCGTGCTTGTTCCTGCCCGCAGACATAATTATCCAATCCCTATGTACTTATTTACTTAATTTTTTCATTTTTTTTTTATCCCTTTCCCAAATCTTTCCCTTTACTTGTGTTAATTCTCTATTTTCCAAAAAAAACAACAAACATTTAGACTAGGGGTGCTTACGTCAGCAATATTACTGTGTTGATGAGAAGAGCAATATAAATCATTAGGAGAGTCATCTAAAGTCTGCTCGCATTGGGGTTATATATTCAATCCATTTATTCCAGATTTGATAAAATGTTTCTTTTTGAGTTCTCAGGTCAACTTTTCCATTTTAAATATTTCCAAGATAATTTCGTACCAATCTTCTAATGTAGGTGGTATTGGATTTAACCATTTTCTAGTGATTGATTTCTTACTTGCCGCTAAGAGGGCCTGCAGCAACTTTATATCTTCCTTCTGTTCAAGGAACAATACATGCCCCAAATAGAGCATCTCAAAGTTCAGAGGTATCTGGGACCTAAGTACCTTAACTAATGTTCTATGAATACCTTCCCAAAATAGACTTAATTTAGGGCAATCCCAGAAAATATGAAAATGATTTGCCTCCTTGGAGCCGCACCTTCTCCAACACATCACATTTGTATCTTTATATTTTTCCTGATATGGGGTCTTGAAGTATCTTATAATGTTTTTCCAACAATGTTCTCTCCAAGTCAAAGAATTAGTCGAGGACCATTGAAAGCTGCAGATTTTCCCCCAAGCCTCCTCTGAAAGTACCAACCCCGCTTCTTTCTCCCACTTCTCTTTAATATACAGTGTATTTACATTTTTAGCATGGGAGAGTGCATTATATAGGCGAGAAACTGATTTACTAGGTATTGAACTGCAAGCCGAATTCAGAATCTTGAAAAATTCTAATTCTACTGTTGATAGGTCTGTATATCTACAACTCTGGTTAACATAGTTTCGTATTTGAAGGTACCTAAAAAAGTCATTATGTTCTAGGCCATGTTTGTCCTGCAGGATTTGGAAACTTTGTAATACTCTTTTATCTATAAATGAGAGGTAGGTTGTAAGACCTTTCTTTATCCATAGCTCAAATCTTTTATCTCCTCTGTTGGGAAGGAATTCGGTATCATATGCACACCATCTAAAGAGTTTTAGCATGTTATTAATTCCACATGAATTAACCACCTTCTGCCATACTTTTAATGTAAGATTTATCCAAGCATTATTAAATTTTTCCAACTGGGCCATCAATCCTTTGTCAGCTATTGAGGCCTGAAGAGGAAAACTGTCAACTAATCCAAATTCTATTTCCTTCCATCTAGCCTTATATTCCCTATTACACCAATATAACAGAGGGGTTATCTGTGAGGCATAAAAATAATTTCTCAGGCAAGGAAGAACCATACCTCCTCTTTCCTTCCCTAACTGTAAGGTGTTATATCGAATTCTAGGTTTCCTTCCTTGCCAAATGAAGCGGGAAATCCATTTGTCCCATTCCCTGAATTGATTATCATCCACCTCCACTGGTAAAGTACGGAAAAGATATAATAACCGAGGAAGAATATTCATTTTTATAGTATTTATCCTTGAATTTAAACTTAAAAAGGGGATAAGATTCCATCTATGCATATCTGCTTTTATCTCTGAGATTAATGGCCCATAATTTACCTGTGACAGTGTTGAAAGATCCTTCGGCAGGGTTATTCCTAAATATTTTAATGATTTAGCTTCCCACTTAAGATCGTATGTATCCTGCAATTTTTTGGATGGTGTATAGTTTAGGGACATAACCTCTGTTTTCTTTACATTTATTTTATAACCTGATATTTTCCCAAAGTCATCCAACAGTGTAAACAATCCTATAAATGATTTTTCTGGTTCACTCAGATAGACCAAAACATCATCTGCGAATAACGCCACTTTCTGTTCAATCCCTGCCACCTTGATACCTTTTACGATTTCGCTCTGTCTTATTAGTTGGGCAAGTGGTTCAATATATAGCGCAAAAAGGAGAGGAGAAATTGGGCATCCCTGTCTAGTGCCTCTCTCTAAAATGAAGGAGTCAGAGAGGTTCCCATTTATCTTAATTCGGGCTGTTGGGCTGTCATACAGAGTCTGAATTACTTTAATAAACCTTTCTTGAAAGCCGAATCTTCCTAACACTCTGTATAGGAATGCCCAACTAACCGAATCAAAAGCTTTCTCAGCGTCCAATCCTACTACCATTGTCTCTGTCTCGTTCTTATTAACCTGTTCTAATATGTGCAGAGTTCTCCTTATGTTGTCCTGTGTTTGTCTTTGTTGAATAAATCCAGTCTGGTCTAAATGGATTAGGCCAGGTTAAAGCTTTTCCAATCTGCGCGCTAATATAGATGTAAATAGTTTGTAATCTAAATTAAGAACACTAATTGGCCGATAATTGCCACATTCTAGTTTATCTTTACCCTCTTTAGGAATAACTGAAATAATCGCTTCTCTCCAGGAAGGTGGAGTTTCTCCTCTCTGCAAGATCCAATTAAAGGTGTTAAGTAGTAATGGGGCTAACTGTGTCTTCAGGGACTTGTACCACTCTGAGGTAAACCCATCAGAACCAGGGGACTTTCCAGCCTTTAACCTAGAGATGGCCACGTTCAGTTCTTTGACAGTTACTGGTTCTAATAAACTTTCATTTTGTAAATCTGTAAGTTTAGGTAGATCTAAAAAATTCAATACACTGTCTATATAGGGCTCATTGGGGGCCCAGGGTTGGGAGTACAGCTCTCGATAATACGTTTCAAAACTCTCCTGAATTTTCCCTATTGTACTCTCCACAAGCTTTGTCTTTGGATTCTTTATTTTATGAATTGTATTGTCTGCTTGTTGTTTTCGTAATTTATATGCTAATAATCTAGCTGATTTACCTCCTACTTCATAATTCTTTTGTCTCAGGTAAAGAAAATTTCTTTGAGTTTACAACGTATAAATATCATCAATTTCACTTTGCAATTTCCTAATTTCCTGTTTTCAATTTGAATTACTTTTGTTGCTATCTCCAATTTGAAGTTGTTTTAATTTTCCTTGAAGGTCTGCTAATTTTTGTGCATTGATTTTTTTTCATGTGAGTAGTAATGGAAATAATTTTCCCTCTCAGTACAGCTTTCAATGTATCCCATAAAATCACCGGTGATGTTTCTCCCGTGTCATTAAGGTCTAGATATTCTTTGATTTCTCCCCTTAATCTCTCCATTACTTTTGGGTTATTAAGTATATGTGAGTTTAGCCGAATTTGATTTCTTACATCCTTCACATACATGAGGAGTAAAAATCTTTACGTTATGTCTCCGTCTATATGTGTATATGTAATCATAGTAATTTATTATATATAGTCAATGTACATAGAAATACACTCAGATCAGCGTTAGTTAATCAGTCTGATGGCCTGGTGGAAGAAGCTGCGCCGGAGCCTGTTGGTCCTGGCTTTTATGCTGTTGTACCGTTTCCCGGATGGTAGCATCTGGAATAAACTGTGGTTAGGGTGACTCGGGTCCCCAGTGATCCTTCGGGCCCTTTTTCACACCTCTCTTTGTAAATATCCTGACTCATGGGAAGTTCACAACTACAGATGCGCTGGGCTGACCGTACCACTCTCTGCAGAATCCTGCGATTAAGGGAGGTACAGTTCCCATACCAGCCAGTGATGCAGCCAGTCAGGATGCTCTCAATTGTGCCTCTGTAGCAAGTTCTTAGGATTTGGGGGCCCATACCAAACTTCCTCAACCGTCTGAGGTGAGAGAGGTGCTGTTGTGCTTTTTTCACCACACAGCTGGTGTGTACAGACCCCGTGAAGTCCTCAGTGATGTGAATGCCAAGGAACTTAAAGCTGCTTAGGCTCTCAACCCCAGATCCATTGATGTCAATAAGGGTTAGCCCATCTCCATTCTTCCTGTAATCCACAACCAGCTCCTTTGTTTTTGCAACATTGAGGGAGAGGTTGTTTTCTTGACACCACTGTGGCCAAATGACTTTCATTCTGTTTTGTGAATCCTCTATAGATGTACACAAGACAACACTGACTTTGTATAATGAATATTTCTTAGTTTCAGGTGTGATTCTTTGAGGCAATGCACTTTTTCTGTTCAGCGTGATTTTATGCAATGATTTCATGTGATTCTGGTTCATTTCCTAGTCAATATTACTTAATATAACATATCTTGGCATTAATCATAGAAGAAAAGTATGGTAAAATACAATGCTAAATAAAACTTCACTCCTTCCAAATCTGCAGTTAAATGGAAGTCAATTGGATATCACTAGGGTGAAGTGAACATTGCAAGAAAAGCCATTCTGCACTGCAATAACTAAAATTCAGAGTATATTGGACTGTACTAAAGAATGTCACAATCCATGCACAGAATACACATGTGTCTAGGAACATTTAGGTTCTTATTACAAATATATAGGTGAGAGGTTTCTTCATCCTTGTGTATGAGTAAACATCCAATAGTTTTGCAGAAGATTTGTAATGGCCAATAGTAGGTGTATGAATGATTTTACAACTTGGTGCTCCCGTGTCTAAATGTCTTAAGTGTGCCACGAAATAAATACCGCAGCATTTATTTTTTTTTGTTCCTTGTGGAACACCGTCAGACACCATAAGACAAATCAGACTTGCTCACAGGATAAGCTATTTCATAATGGCATGATTCCCATAATCAGTTGGGGCATTGAGTGTAAGAGTTAGTAAGTCCTGTTGCAGCTGTATAAACCTGATAAGGCTGCATTTGGATTATTGTACTCATTCCTGTTCACTCCGTTACAGGAAGGATACGGAGGCTTTGGAATGGTTACAGAGGAGGTTCACCAAGATACTGCCTAGATTAGAAAAGATTATCTACAAAGAGTTTGAACGAATTTGGATTGTTTTCCTGGAGTGTCAGGGTGTGGGGGGTGGGGTGGGGAGAGACCAGGTAGAAGTTGATAGAATTGCAAGGCATAAATAGAGTGAAGAGACAGAGTCTTTTTCTCAGAGTAGAAATATCAAATACTAGAGGAC
The DNA here is from genome assembly GCF_963921235.1 of Mobula hypostoma. Lineage (NCBI taxonomy): Eukaryota > Metazoa > Chordata > Chondrichthyes > Myliobatiformes > Myliobatidae > Mobula > Mobula hypostoma. Next base: position 166,521,692 of record NC_086101.1, on the reverse strand, counting down.
ATAACTAAGGTGAAAGCGGGAGGGGGGGGGGAGGGACGGAATTTAAAGATTTGTAAGTTATGTTTTTTTTTTAAACACCAAGCATGAAAGGTGCCTGGAAAGAAAGTGCTTCCAGGAGTGGAAGTTAAAAAGCATTTAACTTGCACCTGAACATGAACATGCAAGGAATGGGTGGATCTGCATCAGTTTAATTTGGCATCATGGTTGGTAACTTGATAGTTAATTTGTATAGAGCAATGTCATATAACTAGCAATATAGCTAACTTGTTAACTTGTATGAGTAATTCATTTTATTTATTGAGTAACAAGTCTTCTAAGAGGTCATATGTTGGAAGTCATGTAGAATACTTAAGTACTGAGTGACTTTATTTTTGAAAATCATATTTGTTCTTTGTTGGTGTTGCAATAAGTGTAACCTTTTTATTTCCAGAGTCTCATTTGAACAGTTAACTTATCAGACATGACATGTGCATCAAACAAAAACCCTCTGTATGTGTCTGTATAGTGTTACAATGATTCAGTAGATAACTTTCTAGGAATGCAGACGTATCAAGGAAGGATGCTGATAAAGGAACTACTGAGGAAGAACAGCATGGGAAAATAATGAGCTTTAATTGATAGTTTATTTATTTACCTTCATAAAGTTTTATCTCAGGATAATGGTTATGGATACGTGTGTGGTTGGTAGCAATGGTGCCTTTGAGTAAGCAAAGGGCTATCTAGGCACTAAGGGTTCTATGAATGTCGAATATTTTTCTGAAAGAGTGCACAAAATTCCCTTTACCAAGTAGTTTCTGCTTCTATCTGCTCTGACATGTACAGTATAATCTGAACTGATCTGGCATGCATAAAATAAATCTGACAAAGAAAGAAGCCCTTCTGGTTTTCTTAACAATAACCACATTAATTATTTTTTAAATAATTCATGGTATCATCAGAAACAATTTCAAAGTAAGGTTATTCTTTTTACATATTTATCTCCAAGAATTGTATTTACTACAATAAGCTGTTATCCTTATAAAATCCTGTAATTTTTTGAAATGTTTCTCACTGTTTATTCTTCAAATAATTTTCCTAACTTGCTATCCCATCAAATTTGTACCTTCCTTAATCTATGGATGTGTATGGAAATCAAACATCTGTATAAAATAATATGTTGGTTGTAGAATCTTTGTTTATAGGTTCATCCAGTATCTTGCAATCCTTATGTTATTACTTTAAAAATTGACGTTTCCTTGAGAAAACTTGTCTTTTTGGAGAACTGCACTTGGAGAATTAATGCAAAGTTCTAATATATTTTTGGTAGCAGCAGTAGTCTAAAGGTGTCAAAATTGTTTTCCATCAGATGCAAGCTTCAAAACCTTGATTTAGCTTGAGTTAAATTCCACTCTCTGGAGAATTTTAAAATGCTTTCCACCTGAGGCCAACATGCTACTTTGACCTTAAATTCTGCCAGCCTGCCAAGTTCTAATTCTAAACTTAATCCATTGTGACCTCCTGTCAGAAAGGTCTCCATTGTAGAAACATTATAGACTGCAGTGATGTATTTAAAAATAATCTTTGTCACAGATTGAACAAAATAGTGATACATGACAAGCTGAACTACATACTTTTAATTATTTTTCAGTGGATCAAGATTAGCAAACATGCATTTGGTGGCTGCATTATTTTGCTGTTGTGGTTCTTTGGGCTCACACTTTGTGGACCATTGAGGTAAGTACAAAAACAAAATGCGGATTATTTTTGTTGCTTATTCGTACCACAATCTGGTTTGTTCTGGTCTCAGTCATACAATGAGGAAAAAATACAGTGCATGCCAGGTTTTCTCGACATGAACTGGCTATATTGAGTGTATTTTGGTAGCTTATGCAGAGCAAGATTGAGATGAGTCAGAGCAAAAGAAAAGATCAAAATTAAAGCTAGTAATCTTTAATGGCAATTTTTGTATAATTAAAGTGGCTGTTCTGAAATATGTTAATTTCAAAGCTATGCCAGGTTTGAATTATTTCTCGTTAAATCCCGTGAATGAGAAAACATTTATGATGAGATCAATTAGACCTAGTTCGAGTTGGTCACAGCTCTGAGTTTCTCTACTATAGCACAAATCCACTGAATTTACCTATCCTCCTTTGCACTTTGAGCTCAACTTACTTTTTGAAATATTGTGGTACACTCTGTGTTGTGTGACTTTTGGAAGATATGTTTTAGAGACAGTTTACCACCTTGCTTTTAGCAATTGTGATCTATTAAGTTTTTAATTTGTAATCACTATTAAAGTTTGAAAATTTCCCCCTTGCATGCTTACCATTCTACAGTTTTTGCCTCCGTTCATTTTAGTGAACAAAATTGTCAATGAATCAGTGGGAAATTCGTCCCTGCAGTAATTCAGTAGGTTGGTTGCAAGGTTATTAACTTGTTATAGTTTTAAGACACTTTCTTCTTTTCTACCTCTTGCTTCTTCAGCCTTGGTTTTTAGGTTCTTTTATGCCATACATCTATGCCTGCCCTAGGAAAATAAGACACTTTTACAAATGCCTCGTCTTTAGCAGGGAATATGCAAATGCCTTAGTTTTTAAAGGTTACATTGACTCTCTTTTCCTCTGTAAACCCTTGTATTAATCAATAAATTCCTCATAATCCAGCTAAAATCACATTCTGATTCTGTTGGAAAATGATATAACCCTTTCCGTTACTTTATGGTACAGTGTGTTAGTGCACCCTTGTGCTATGGCACTGCTGATCTTTGATGGTATTAATGGGAAACTTGGAGTATTAAAAATATGCCTGTGTTCTCTCTCTGTAGAACAATACTTCTGTTTGAGCACAGTGATATTGTGGTCATTTCCCTACTTGGTGTGCTGTTTACAAGCTCTGATGGAACCCCAGCAAAGGTATTGTGCATCATTGATAAACTCAGCGTTTTTACCCAACCAAAGACCTGGAGCTTAAGGAATAACGTGTAACTTTTTAGATACATTTGTAAAATATGTAGATGCATGTTGGTAAGCAATTTCATAACCACATTAAGTTTTGCATAGCAAATTGTCTCTGAATTGAGGTAAAAGCTTTTTCAGTTGACCAAAGTGTATAAAAGGAACAGATTTGTGGTATGGGGAATTTTATTTTAATGACATAATTGCATCTGAGATTGTGAAATGTTTTTGAAAAGATCTGTCTATAGGTCAGTGGGAGTAGGCAGTTAAATGGTTTTAGCATGGACTAGATGGGCTGAATAGCCAGTTTGTGCTTTTTTTATGATTCTATAAATATTAATGTTGAATTATATAGTTTATTTGAAATATTTAAATTTACAAAAAAGGGTGTTTAATTTTTTTTTAATTGCCAATAGCATAATGGGATTGGGATAAATAATTAACAAATTAGGAGCAGGAATAGGTTGCTCTGTCATTCAATAAGATCATAGCTGATCTGATTGTACAACCAGAGGAGAGAGGATTCTGGATTTGATGTACGCTAACGTTAAGGATGCACACAGCTCCTCTCCCCTCCCCCCACTGGGAAGGTCAGATCACAACCTGGTGCATCTAAAACCCTGCTACGTGCTTCTGGTGAAGAGTAAACCTGCAACCTCGAGGACAGTGAGAAAATGGTCGGAGGAGGCTTATGAGGCGCTCCAGGGTTGTCTTGAGGTGACAGACTGGCAGGCACTCTGTAAGCCACATGGAGAGGGTATTGATGGGCTCACAGAGTGCATCACTGATTACATCAACTTCTGTGTGGACTGCAATGTTCCGACAAGAACTGTCCTTTGTTATTCAAATAACAAGCCATGGGTAACAAAGGACATTAAAGACATCCTGAACGCTAAAAAGAGGGTGTTTAGAGATGGAAATAGGGAGGAGCTGAGGGCAATACAGAGGAACCTGAAAGCCAGGATCAGGGAGGCTAAAGACAGGTACAGGAGGAAGCTTGAGTGGAAACTCCAGCAGAACAACATGACAGAGGTCTGGAGGGGGATGAGGACCATCACTGGGTTCTGGCAAACTAGTAACAGAGGAGCTGAAGGCAGTGTGGACAGGGCCAACGAACTTAACCTGTTCTTTAACAGATTTGACATTGTGGCCCCTGCCCATCCCCCACATGAGTCATCTGTTGTCGGCCCCCAACCAACACGTATTCCACTCTCCCCTCCTACCCCTTCTCACAGTCCCCCACCCTGCTCTCATGACTATACCCCTTCCCCACACGAAACCACCACGGTGGGCTTCACAGCTGAACAGGTGAGAAGACAGCTGAAAAGTCTCAACCCAAGCAAAGCTGCAGGACCGGATGGTGTCAGTACCAGGGTGCTCAAAGCCTGTGCCCCTCAGCTATGTGGAGTACCATGTAATCAACCATGTAATGTAATCAACCTGAGCCTTAGGCTCCGGAGGGTTCCTGTACTGTGGAAGATGTCCTGCCTCGTCCCTGTGCCGAAGACGCCGCGCCCTAGCGGCCTCAATGACTACAGATCGGTGGCATTGACCTCCCACATCATGAAGACCCTGGAGAGACTTGTTCTGGAGCTGCTCCGGCCTATGGTCAGGCCACACTTAGATCCCCTCCAGTTCGCCTACCAGTCCCGACTAGGAGTTGAGGATGCCATCGTCTACCTGCTGAACCGTGTCTACGCCCACCTGGACAAGCCAGCAAGCACTGTGAGGGTCATGTTTTTTGACTTCTCCAGTGCGTTCAACACCATCCGCCCTGCTCTGCTGGGGGAGAAGCTGACAGCGATGCAGGTGGATGCTTTCCTGGTGTCATGGATTCTTGATTACCTGACTGGCAGACCACAGTACGTGTGCTTGCAACACTGTGTGTCCGACAGAGTGATCAGCAGCACTGGGGCTTCACAGGGGACTGTCTTGTCTCCCTTTCTCTTCACCATTTACACTTCGGACTTCAACTACTGCACAGAGTCTTGTCATCTTCAGAAGTTTTCTGATGACTCTGCCATAGTTGGATGCATCAGCAAGGGAGATGATGCTGAGTACAGGGCTATGGTAGGAAACTTTGTCACATGGTGTGAGCAGAATTATCTGCAGCTTAATGTGAAAAAGACTAAGGAGCTGGTGGTAGACCTGAGGAGAGCTAAGGTACCGGTGACCCCTGTTTCCATCCAGGGGGTCAGTGTGGACATGGTGGAGGATTACAAATACCTGGGGATACGAATTGACAATAAACTGGACTGGTCAAAGAACGCTGAGGCTGTCTACAAGAAGGTTCAGAGCCGTCTCTATTTCCTGAGGGGCCTGAGGTCCTTTAACATCTGCCGGACGATGCTGAGGATGTTCTACGAGTCTGTGGTGGCCAGTGCAATCATGTTTGCTGCTGTGTGCTGGGGCAGCAGGCTGAGGGTAGCAGACACCAACAGAATCAACAAACTCATTCATAAGGCCAGTGATGTTGTGGGCATGGAACTGGACTCTCTGATGGTGGTGTCTGAAAAGAGGATGCTGTCCAAGTTGCATGCCATCTTGGACAATGTCTCCCATCCACTACATAATGTACTGGGTGGGCACAGGAGTACATTCAGCCAGAGACTCATTCCACTGAGATGCGACACAGAGCGTCACAGGAAGCCATTCCTGCCTGTGGCCATCAAACTTTATAACTCCTCCCTTGAAGGGTCAGACAACCTGAGCCAATAGGCTGGTCCTGGACTTATTTCCTGGCGTAACTTACATATTACTATTTAACTTTTTATGGTTTTATTACTATTTATTATTTATGGAGCAACTGTAACGAAAACCAATTTCCCCCGGGATCAATAAAGTATAACTATGACTATGATTGTTTGCATGCCTAGAAACCATTCATATCCTTGTTTATCAAGAATCCATCTACCTCTGCCTTAAAAAATATTAAGACTGTTTTCACTACACCCTGGAGAAGTTGAAAAGACATATTATGCCTGTAGTTAACAAAAGTTTTCATTTATGTACTGCAATTGCTTTGAGAGAGGTAGCTGATGTTGCACAAAGTTAACGAACCTGGAATAGATCTAGTCTGTAACTGATCGGTACTCAGTTAGTAACGTGTTATATTTATTCAGCCTTGTGGCAGATTTCTAAAACCAGTAGCTTAAGTTCCTGGATTCTGAGAAATAAGTATTTTTATTTCTCGGAATCCAGGAACGTAAGGCTCTATAAACAATCCAAAGATTAAACTACTCAATGACGTTACTGATTATTTTGTGATATTGTAGATTGCTGGCATATTATTTGAATATATGAACACTTAAAGCTCTTGATTTTCTTTTTGCCGTTGACTATGTTCTGGAAGCTTTGAAGAAAAGGGATCCCTAGGAAATGTATCAGTGTGTGTCTGAGATCTGAAGAATTTGAAAACCACTAGTTTAAAGTTTTGCCTTAAGTAAAGATAAGTTGCTGATTTTCCATTTCATTAATCAAACTGTGTAATCTTTCTCTCTCCACCTTCCCCCACCACAATCACAGACAAGAGGAACTGCATTCTTCATAATTGCTGTTATTTGTTTGTTATTATTTGACAATGATGACTTAATGGCCAAGATGGCTGAACACCGTATCCTCTTTGTCTTGTGTGTAAGAATTTTTTGTTAATTAATGGTAAACAATATATCTTGCTATTAGACATACTAATTTTAAATCCATGATATATTTATTGTTCCTTAACATTATTTACTGTGTAGCTGAGGGACATCATGACAGTGCTTTAACCCATGCACTACATACAGCTATCTCTCTTCTTGGAGTTGCAGACCACAAGGTAATTTTCATTATAATAGCAAACATGGCGCTAACTGGCAGTTCATTCAAATTCATGCACTAATTTTATGCTGGCAACTCTTGAGTCATCTTTAACTAGCATTTTTCACATTATTAATTTTTAAGTTTTCAAAAATTATTAAATGATACCTAAAACTACTTGATTTTCAACTTCTGATTTCCAACCCTATCAAGGAACTGTATCATACAGTATTTGAACATAATGGAAAGTAGCAAAACATTATGTACTTAATGTAGCATATTCATTTATCCATATGTATAGGTAGGATTAGGTAGGCAATGTTATTTTTTTAACTGTTTTAAATTATTTGTTTCCTTTGTTCGTCCCTGGCACTGTTACAAATTTAGAGAAACTTCTTTACTAATGGTGTCAAAAGTTGCATTCACTAATCTCAAATTTAATAAACTGCAGAAGCAAATGAGAGTAGCAATTTCATTTTCAGTAGAACGAATAAGCTCTTATCAATTCAATCTTTAGAAAAGCTATTTTGAGATGGTTAGAACTTGCATGGTGTTGGCTGCAGCAGGCCAGCTCTAATGAGTTTTATAAATACAGTGATTTATTTGTAACTGTTTACATGGCTCTTTCCAGAGCAAAAATTAAAATAGTTGACTAGCAGAATTACATAATTGATTTTTCCCATATGAGGAGTTGGCATTTTTGGTCAATGCATTCAAGTGAAACACTGAATGCACCCTGATGTATACTCAAAAATACTGATTTGCTTTGTTCTCCTCTAAATAGCTAGCTAAGAATGACATGGTTAAAAGTTAGAACTGTCTAGGTGGTCACCTTCATGATCTGAGGCAAAGATCGATGCAATAGGTATCCAATCAAAATAGATGGCAAAAATATTAATTTTGAAAGATGGAAACAGGATCATTTGTTTCTGAAAAGTACATAAAGCAATTCAGGTTTAGATTATAGAACTTGAATTTACATTTTACATTTCTTTTCATGTCTTTAAAAATTCACCATCTCGTTCACTTTTGTCTGCTTTAGGGCGGGGTTTTACTGCTTGTGATATCGTTATGTTTCAAAGTTGGCTTTCATACAGCCTCCAGGAAACTCTCCGTGGATGTTGGTGGAGCAAAGCGTCTCCATACATTGTCTACTCTAATGTCGGCCCTGTTACTGTTTCCATGGGTGGTCATATTGACTGCAACCACAGAGGTAATTCTGCATCGAATATATTCATCAGATGTTAAAGCAAAGTAAACAAATTAAGTGTTGATGACGAAGCAATTTATCATTCTCATAAATTGCAGTTTTACCTTTTTTGTGTATGAAATCATCTCTTCTTTCCCTTGATCTGTAATTTTAAACACTTCTAATGAATCAGCCCTCTGCCTTTTATTGCCATTGGTGCAGGGGCTTTTGATGTTATGTCAAATCTACTGGAGCTCAGTACACAAAGCAATGCAATTCTATCTCCGCCATTAATTCACTCCCTGTAACTGTCTGTACATTGTTGACTTTCCCTTTGATGTGGTGTCTTTTCCTATCCACACTGCTAAGAGCATCTGAAAATTTTTTCTACATCTTAAAAATTCACAAACTCACATTATTTTAGAGCCAAATATGTATGTAGCAAACGTGTATTTTTAGGAGTGGCTGATTTACTAAATTATGCGTTCGACATCGGCCTGATGCCCTGTACATTCAACATTCCCATGGTGTACAGGAATTCAGTTTTAATTTTAAAAACCTCATTATGTCCACTAAGCATCGCATCCAAGAACATCTAATAGGATTTTTATGCCCTTCAGTTCTATTACGAAATGTATATTTTGGCAAGCGCTGACTATTTTCCTGCACCTATTTTCTATGTTTCTATAAACGTTTGGGGTAATTTATGTTTGCATTATTATTAGGGATATATCTTCTCTCAAGCTGCGATTTTTCATCTAGATTTGATTCCTTTTCCTTGAGGGGGCATAATGGTACCTTAGGTAAATAGTCCAATCATAGGTTAAAGTATTTTTCATATATCACATTTGGATGTGGTACCATTTCTTTCTTTCTCAATCTTTTTAATTAAGTTTTGAATTGATAAACATAATAATACAAAGAGATCGGGATTACATTAATAACGGTTAACTTGTACAGACTCAGACTCTGAGTAACATATGTAATTAAAGCCTCCCAATCTCTTAATAACTGAACGTGAAAAAGATTCAAAAAGTTTTATACAAAGAAAAAGTCCCCCTACACTAAAAAAAACAAAACGAAGACTGGGCTGCCATGTTTCATCAGTTAAAATCATTATTTGTCATTGACTCCGCTCCTCTATACACAAAAAAGTTATTGAAAAGGATTCAGAAAAGGTCAGCTTACATCTGATGAAAATGTTGAATAAATGGCCTCCAAGTTTCCTCAAATTTAACCGAAGGATCGATAGTACCACTCCTAATTTTTTCCAAGTTTAAACATGTTATAGTTTGGGAAAACCATTGAAATGTAGTAGGGGGATTAGAATCTTTCCATTTAAATAAAATGGATCTTCTGGCTATTAATGTAACAAATGCAATCAAACCGCAAGCTGAAAGGGATAAATGATTAGAGTCCCATCACTGGTAATCCAAAAATTGCAGTAATAGGATGAGGTTGTAAATCAATACGCAAAACTACTGAAATAATATTAAAAATGCCTTTCCAATATTCTTCCAAAAGAGGGCAAGACCAGAACGAACGTATGTGTTAGGGAAGCTACCTCAGAATTACATTCGTCACAGACAGGATTTATATGACAATAAGAACGAGCTAACTTATCCTTGGACATATGGGCCCGATGAACCACCTTAAATTGTATCAAAGCATGTCTAGCACACATAGAAGAAGTGTTAACTAGTTGGAGAATTTTCTCCCATTTCTCTAGGGGGAAAGATACCTGAAGTTCTCTTTCCCATTCATTCTTAATTTTATCAGATGTACCTAGACGTATTTTCGTAATTAAATCATAAGTAATTGCTATTAAACTCTTCTGATAGGGATTTAAACCTAAAATTTTTTCGTAATTTCAGTTTGATGTGGTATCGGAAAAGTAGGTAAAACAACATTCAAAAAGTTTCTAATCTGTAATTATCTGAAAAAATGTGATCTAGGCAAATTATATTTATTGGACAACTGTTCAAAAGACATGAGATAGTTATCCATGAATAAATCACGGAAACATGTTATTCCCTTCGCTTTCCATAAAAGAAAAGCTTGATCAGTTCCGGATGGTTGGAAGAAAAAATTGGGTATAATAGGACTTGATAGGATAAATCTATTCAATCCAAAAAATTGACGAAATTGAAACCACTGTGTTTAGTTTAGTTGTATGTATGTTTAGTTATTGGATGAATCGTTTGTTTATTCAGTTTAGTAAAAATAGAAGCCAATGAGAACCCCTGTACAGACTCGCACTCGAGGTTTACCCATCGTGGACTTTGAATTTCATCCAATTCTTGTGTCCAAAACATTAGATATCGAATATTAATTGCCCAATAATAGAATCTAAAGTTCGGCAATGCAAAACCGCCATCCTTTTTTGATTTCTGTAAATATTTCTTACTTAACCTAGGATTTTTATTCTGCCATATATATGAAGAAATTTTAGAATCAATAATATCAAAAAAGGATTTAGAGATGAAGATTGGTACCGCCTGAAATAGATACAGAAATTTAGGTAAAATAATCATCTTAATAGCATTAATTCAGCCAGTCAATGATAAGGACAATGGGGACCATTTAGTAAGCTGTTGTTTAACATGATCAATTAAGGGTAAAAAAATTAACTTTAAATAGATCCTTATGCTGCTTAGTAATTTTAACACCCAAATAAGTAAAATAATCAGTAACCAGGCTAAATGGTGATTGTCTATAGATTGGAACTTGCATATTTAATGAGACAAGCTCACTCTAATTAAGATTCAATTTGGAACCAGAAAAACTACTAACCTGAGCAAGTATTGATATTACTATAGGGATGGACTTCTCTGGGTTAGAGATATATAGTAACGGGTCATCTGCATATAGTGATACCTTATGCGTCCCAATCCCATGAATAATGCCAAATATATTGGGTGAATCACGAAAAGCGGTTGCCAAGGGCTCCAAGGCAATATCAAATAGTAAAGGGCTTAAAGGTCAGCCCTGTCTAGTACCTCGAAAAAGCCTAAAAAAGGTGGGGGGGGGGGTTACCATTTGTAAATATAAATGGAAAATATAATATGATTTTTAAAAAAACAAAAAAAAAGCATTTATGTTAGAGTAAGTACCATTTGTCGACTGTTGAAGCAAGCAATATTTTCAGAACTCAAAAGTTTATTATTAAAGTTCATATATGTTACCATGTACAACCCTGAGATTCATTTTTTACAGGCATTCTCAGTAAATAGAAAGAAACAAAGAAAAAATACTGGATATCACAATACATAACTTCTTTCAAGTGAAAATCCATAAAATTATTTTCTAATGCAATACGTCTGTAAATTCCTGAGAACTTCCTCAGCACTTTTTTTTGCAAAACAGTTAGCTTCACAGTGGTAAACAGAAGTTTAGTTATATTTTTACTATCTTTTCTTTAAGTTATCTTTATGCAAGGTTTTGACTAATATTCAGATGTTTAAATTGTTCCAAATATCACCTTTAGCAAGGGTAAACACCTTATTTGTTATTTTATCTTTTTTTTAAAGAATAAAGTGGAATCCTGGTCTTCCCTTATCATGCCATTCGGGACAATCATCTTCTGTGTTCGAATATTGGACTTCTATGTGGAATCTATATGTTCAGCTAAAATCGAAGTTTCAAAGTGTGCACAATATGGTTCATTTCCAGTCATTTTTGGGGCCCTACTTCTTGCTAATTTCTGGACACATCCAATAACCGATCAGCTGCGTGTGATCAACAAACAAACCCTGCAGCATAGTACTGAACACGTATTGTCAGGTGGAGTTTTGGTTAGTGCTATTTTCTTCATACTAGGTGAGTAATTTTATGTTTAAATATTTAAAATAATGTAAAGTTCTGCAGAGGATGTGTCTATTCAGCTTACTAGCATGCTTTTTGCCAAAGCCATTCATTGTAATTACGTTTCCTTCCCCACATCAAATTTTGTTTTTTTTGGTATTGGTCCCTTAACATTTAAATTATGGTATATTCTCTGCTGCAGAAGGAAAGCTTCATAAGTACATCTAGGACCAAAGGGCACAGCCTCAGAGAACATCCTTTTAGAAAAGAGATGAGGAATTTATTTAGCCAGAGTGTGGTGTGGAGGTCAAATTATTGGGTATATTTAAAGTGGGGATTGATAGGTTCTTGATTAATGAGGGCATCGAAGGTTATGGGGAGAAAAGGCAGGAGAATAGGTTGGAGAGGGATATTAAATCAGCCATGATGGAATGACAGAGCAGGCTCAGTGGGGCAAATTGCCTAATTCCGCTCCATGTCTTACGGTTTTATCATTTGTGTGTGAAAGCATTTCTCCTCTAGTGTATATCTTTAGCCTGTTTCATCATTACATTGAGTGGAAATGATGAGTCACTATTTACCTGTTAAAACTCTTCTAAGTTCAGAGTGAAATTATTAAATCTCAGCCCTACAGAATGATAACAGCGTGGAAGAAGGCCATTCAGCCCACTGAGTCCATATCAGTTTCATTTAATCTCCACTTGATCCTCCAGACTGTTTCCTTTCAGATGCTTATTGCACCCCTGAATCTGTCAATTATGGGAAGATCATAGGGAGATTCTCCATATTTCCTTTTACCTTCATCAACATCTGAGGATGAGACACATCTGGACCAGATTTATCCAATTTAAACACAGCTAGTAAATCTACTTCATCTATCAATAATCCAAAATGTTAATGATGCCTTTGTTTTAAGGCTCCAGTAGTATCCTTTTAGGTAAAGACAACTATAAAGTATTTATTAAGTACCTCAAACATGCTCTTTGCCCCCAAGAGTAATTTATTTTTGTTTTGTCTCTTCAATTAAAGCCCTTTTCTTACATGCATTTTCCAGTGCTCATGTATACATAATATTCTTGGATTCTCTTTGACAGACTCTTCTCATACTCTTTCTTTACCCCTCCTATTTGCTTTTTCACTTCCCTTCTGTACTTTCTGTAATCAACCTGATCTCACTTGTGTTAACAACGGGGCATCTCTTTGTTCTATTTTACTTTGGTTAGTCATTCAGGGAGCTCAGGCTTTAATTTCCCTACAGATCTATTCTTATCCTTTCGAAATTGGATCTCCTATAATGGATTATTTTTATCCTAGTATAGCTGAAAATTTTTTCCATTACTGTTCTGAAGTGTATATTTTTATGCTCACTTCCCCCCATTAGTCTTAAAGTTGAAACAGTAAATTAGACGGGTGTACTATTTCTCACATATTTTAATTAAGTACAATATTTGCCTTTGCAGTGAATGATAAATTGAGCTTCACTCCTGTGCGACTCCACCAAGGAAGTTTATCTCCAGAGTATAATTTGTGTATAGTTATAGCTTATTAAAATGATTCTGGTAAACAGTTTTTATTTTCCTTTGCAGATTATACATCAACATTCAAATTCAAGTATAGCCATAAAATTCTTGCCAAATATTCCTCCTTCAAACACATCACTTACACCATTTGCTCATTACAGCTTCAGTATATTCCATGTATTAATCACAATCTGTACTAAGAATAATGTGCTGTGTATTTTTGTAAAAAAGAAGCAGAAGCTTTTGATTCCTTTGCTTAAGTGGTATTTGATAGTAAAGTTGGTGTAGACTTTTGTCTTGCTCTAATAAAATTTTGTGTCAAATTGTTAAATTCTGTTTGAAGGGTTTTAATCACAAACAAGAGAAAATCTGCAGTTGCTAGAAATTGAAGCAACACACACAAAATGCTGGAGGAGCTCAGCAGGCCAGGCAACATCTATGGAAAAAAAGTACAGTCAACATTTTGGACCCTCCAGTCCTACTGAAGGATCTGGGCCCAAAACATCAACCGTACTCTTTTCCATAGATACTGCCTGGCCTGCTGAGTTCCTCCAGCATTTTGTGTGTTTTGCTTGAAGGGTTTTAATCTTGTTTTTCTACTATTTTCTGTTGACAGAAACAAAGAAATTTAAAAAGAGTAAAAACCTCAAAGATTGGATGCAACAGGGATTTATTTAACTTGCTTATCCTTTCTTTCCCAAGCTGCTAACATATTATCCTCACCTTCCAAGAAAGGTCAGAAGGGCACTCTGGTTGGTTACTCACCTGAAGGTACCCCACTGTATAATTTCATGGGTGATGCCTTACAGCATACTTCTCAGTCTTTGCCCAAGTTTATCAAAGAATCCTTAAAACAAATTCTGGAAGAGTATGATTCTAGACAAATCTTCTACTTTCTCTGCCTTAACCTTGTGAGTATTATGTTTTTTTTCAAATATATGTTGTTATGAGCAAAGATCTGTCTATTAGCAAGGAAATTAGTGCAATGTGCCAAGCTCTCACTTGGGTTTCGGAATTGCAGTTGAAATTTTTACCTTAGATTGCTTTGTTGTGAAATGAAATTGGTACTCCTTATCTATATTGGACCAGATTATCCTTGCCTTACCTAAAAATTAATTATGGGAAACTCATGGTGCACAATTCTTCTAGTGGCCATTTGTGTCTCAGTGACTGGTTTCACCACTACAGCCATTGCTTGAGATAAAGAAGGCTGTAAGCAACAAGAATGGCATTGAGCCATACTCCATAAGACCCCATCCAGAGATAGCCTTCCTTATTGTCTTTCTGTTAGGATCTGATCAGATGCATTTGGAAATGGTGTAAACATTTAAATAATTAATTATTTAGTGGCAATAAATTCAAATGAACATTCAACCTGAATAATATAATGGAAAATAATAACTAAAATTTAGAGGTCTTTTGAATAAAAGCTGATGAGCCTGTCCAAATCAATGGGGCAAAGCCACATGTGCCAGTGACAGCTTACATAAAGTTGAGATGCCAGAAAGAGAGTAGTGGTGGGTCCAGAGATGGAGCAGGAGGTAATCTAACCTTTCTTGCATTCTTTACTTCTGTGTAATAGTAGGGCACAGAAACTAAATATGCAGATATGTATGCTGCAGAAACAGGCATTTCTCTACATGTTAAAGACTGAAAGGAGGCCAGAATTTGAGAATTTACAGAGGGAGTAGTATGTGGGTTAAAAAGTTTGCAGAGAAAGATGTGAAGGGAATTAACCATAACAATGAGAGCTTCAAATTTGTATTGTTGGTACTTGTAAATCAGCGACGGCAGGGATAATTAATTGGTATGGCACTGGAGAGGAGTTTCGGATTAACTGATATTGATAGGCAATTGAAAGTCAAGGCTGCACTGCAATAAAAAAAACAAGGTGACAAAGGGAAGCTTAAAGGTTTCAGCAGAAGCAAGCTAATGTATGGATACAGTAAAGATAGAAAAATTGTGCAGTAAACCAACCTTTTGCAATTCTTCCCAAAATCATTGCTTTTTGCCCATTTGCTTCAAGCCTATTTATTTATTCTAGGTGTGTTTAGCCATATCCTTGATATTGGTAAGAAAATCCAAAGATTGATTAAACTTCTTCAATGTTAACCTGGACATGAGCAAACAATCCAATGCAGAGTCATGCTGTTTTTGTTTTAGACCTTCACGTTTGTCGAATTATTCTATGGTGTGTGGACGAACAGCCTTGGCCTCATTTCTGATGGTTTCCACATGCTGTTTGACTGTTCGGCACTAGTCTTGGGTCTCTTTGCAGCCCTAATGACCAGATGGAAGGCAACTCGAATTTACTCATATGGGTTAGTTTTTCTGATGTTCATCTTTTTATCCCTTAATATTCATTTAGAGAAGTCAATCAGTTATGAAATCAAATTTCTTCTCTCAGACCAAATTTCAACTCTCCTTATACAATAGCAACTTGCAATGCAATTTCTGTTATTTGCAGGTAATAGCAAAGGGACAAATAACCATTAACTACTGATTAATTGTGAAAGAATATGTCAGTTGGAGCAGCTCCGCTCCATCAGCCACAGTGAGACTTTCCCGGTGGCCAAACATCGTAGTTCCAATTTCAATTCCCGTTCTGACATGCCAGTCCATGGACCCCTCCAGTGCCAAGTTGAGGCTATCCTCAGAGTGGAGGTGCAACACCTTTATGTTCTATCTGGGTAGCCTCCAACCTGATGGCATGAATATCAATTTCTCCTTCCAGTAAAAAAATTCTCCCCTCCCCCCATTCCTCACCCTGACCTTTCACCTCCACCTACCTATCACTTCCCCCTTGGTCCCCTTCCCCTTCTCTTTCTGTTATGGTCCACTCTCCTCACTATCAGACTCCTTTGGCTCCTGCCCTTGACCTTTCCTACCCATCTGGCTTCAGCTATCACCTTCCTTCCCCTCGCCCACCTTTTTGTTCTGGTGTCTTCACCCTTCCTTCTGAGTTCTGAAGGAAGATCTTGGCCTGAAACATCAACTGTTTATTCATTTCCATAGATGCTGCCTGATCTGCTGAGTTCCTCCAGCATTTCATCGGTATAAAAGTTGCAGTATTCTGCCCAAGTTAAGCTGGTTGTACTAGAAAGTCATATGGTAGTATGGTACAGCTACTTTGTGAAATACAGTAAAACTCTGATAATCACACTCATGAGAGACTTTGATTGCAACTGGTAGATGTTCCAGATTGCTGAATATTAATACCCAAAGTGCTATTTTTTTTAGCTGTTACACAGTGTAGTAATAAGCTTTCTAGTGAATCTGTTGAGTTGAAATAGAGCATTGGAACTCAGGCCTTAAAAGTATATGGTACTCAGTGCCCCAGTGAGTTGGAAAAAGAGGAAGACAAGGATCTGATGAGACAATACCAAACCATTGAGATTTTCAATTAATCAGAGGCAGATTATCGCAGTCTTGCTGTAGTTTCTTTGATTTTATCATTACTTGTTGATCTTAATAGTGATTCAGTAAACAAAATAAAATTGCAACTATTTTTCTTTTTCAGATATGGCCGCCTTGAAATTTTGTCTGGATTTATTAATGGCCTTTTCTTAATGGTTATAGCATTTTTTGTTTTCATTGAGTCAGTGGCAAGAGTTTTTGATCCTCCAGACATAGACACAGAAATGTTAACGGTGGGTGTTTCTTAATGCTTCTTGAGTGTATGTACAATATTTTAAGTGTTTGTGTGCAACTAGCCTGGAAAAGTTATGGTTTTTCAATTTCACTGTATAAATATAGTCAGAGGTATTTTTTCTCTTTTCAATATTATATATAGTAAATGTTTTGATCATATCAGTATCAATGTAAAACATGTTGAAGTCTTTCAGTGTAAATTTAAATAAATGAATTCCAGTATTGCACTTGTATACTCATCCTGTTGTACCTCTTTTAATCTTGCACAGCCAGTTTCCATTGGGGGTTTAATAGTGAACCTGATTGGTATCTGTGCCTTTAGCCACGCACATTCCCATGGGGGTTCTCATAGCAGCTGTTCTTCACATGAACATGGCCACGGACATGGACATGGACATTCGCATAGTGACCATGGGCATGGAGGTCATGGCCACAGTCACAGCCACAACCATGGCCATTCCCATGGATCTTCGACAGGAGGAATGAATGCTAATATGAGAGGTAAAATATTAGTATAATTGAGTAATTTTATGCTGAACACAACCTCGTAAATAATAATTTGGACATTAATGTTTTATTTTAAGTATAATTTTATAGTAAAAAATGTCTTTCATATGAAATTGTTAATTGTGTAAGGGTATTTCTGTCAAACTTAAATCCATGAGTTACAGAATGATACAGTATAAATAACAAATACTGGTGTTTTCCCCCTATATTTGAGCTAATCTGTCTCTCTCGCCCCAACCTCAGTGTGTCTTCCATCACTCAATACTTAATGTTAAGTGAAATGCAAAGTTATCCATTCTTTCACCTTGTATTTAAAGACTATTTGACATTTTTTTCCAAAAAAAACTCAACATTATGTGCAATTAAGATGTTGCAGCAGAACATCCAACGGAATATGTGCAAGATTTTACTGTAGTGAAAATGTTTGATAAATTAATTGCCTAGTTTTAAGCCTTGAACTTGCCTAGAAATTTTGGCCTCAAAAAACGGTTACTTACTATTTGCATACTTCAATGCTTTTCTATTCGTATTTGTTTCATCAGTAAATAAATAAAATTAAATATCCCAGTCCAGAAGAAGCCTACAATGATTTTTTTCCTTTTTCTCATCCAAGGGTATTGACTTTTTCTCACGTACCCATAAAGTTCAATAGATTAATCCACAAAATTTCAGTATTACTTGGCCAAATGTATTTGATCGACGATTTTATTGTTAGTGATATTTTTGATAAAATATAATATTGAATTTTATGATACCATCTTTGAGCCAGACAAATGTGTGTTCAAATTTTACTTGGCTTGAGCACAATGCTCAGGCTGATGTGGCATAGTGACACAGTCAGAAAACCTTCGTTTGGATAAGATGTTAATCAAACACCATGTTTGCATTACTTCATACTGTAGACATTTCAAAGAAAAGCAGGAAATCTTGGCAGTGCTGTTGCCGCCAACACTGTTTCATCAGGCTACACCACCGAACAAGTCCTGCGGTCATCAACAAATTGCTGTTTATGGGACATAGATTAGCTGTCAGATTACAACAGTGGCTATGTTTGAAAAGTGTTATTGGTTGTAAAAGCATTTGTTTTATGTCTTTACTGAAAACAATCTGTTTAATAGTCGTACATTTTAAAAATAAAAGGACATGTATGAACTTAAAAGTATGAGTGATCAAATTAAGTTTTGGTTAATGCTGACAGCAAAGAATGTTTGGAATGAGCCTGTACTTCATGTCTAATCCAGCTTGTGTACAATCAATCTGTACATAGCAAAATTCCTACAACAGCATTGAGGAATAGCAATGGTGGCTCCATCAGTTGATTGCTAAGAGCTAAATGAATTGATTGGAGGATAGATGTTTACCATGGGATGTATTCCAAGATATTGGACTCACAAAATAGACTTAAAACATTTGTGTACATTCCTTTTGTAATAATGCGTTTCTGTTACAGGAGTATTTCTACATGTGCTGGCAGATACACTAGGCAGTGTTGGAGTGATAATCTCTTCTCTTCTGATACGTCAATTTGGATGGCTAATTGCAGATCCTATTTGCTCTCTCTTCATTGCTGTGTTAATTTTTTTAAGTGTCATCCCACTCATGAAAGATGCTTGTCAGTTGTTGCTGCTACGGACACCACCAGAGTATGAGAAACAACTCAGTAGTGCCCTTAATAAGGTCAGAATCTGTACATTTCCTAACATCTACTCATTTCTTTCCCCATAAAATGTCATATTTGCTGAAAGGATTGAAGTGATTTAAAGAGGTAGATGCCACTGTCTACTCAAGAGCAGTTAGGGATGAATAATATACTGACTTTGCCAACAATGCCTGTAGTACTTCCCAAAATGTGAATTGAAGAATTCCAACTGCTGTCTCTTCCTCGTCTCTGCAACTTAAAATATGTTCATTTTCTAACTTCATGATTCTGATAATCAACTTGTAACATTAATACTTTCCGGATGCTGTCAAACTACTGAGTATTTACGGTGTTTTCTGCTTTGTTATTACACAGCTCCTCTAATGTATAGTCTTCTCAAAAGCATTATCAAACAAAATTTTGTACCACATGATATCAGGAAAAAATCAATTTCGGTCAAAGAGGTAGCATCCATAGTTAGTACAGAGGGATATAAAACTTTGTGGATGGAATTCCAGAGCATAAGTCTGTGGCAAATAATACCACATCCACCAGTGGTCAGCTGAGATCAGAAATACATGAGGTTAGAATTTGAAGAGCTGAGAAATCTGAAAGTTGTAGCAATGGAGGAAAATGCAGAAGGAGAAGAAAAAGTTATTTGTATTAACTTAAAATACAGTTCAATACCTAAAACTCTGCTGATATTCAGTATCTCTATGGAGTTACTCACTAGCCAAACAGCAGCTTGATTCTTTGTTGTTTTAAATATTATAATTGTCTTTGAATGTACTTAAAGTTTATTACATTAACTCAATTTTTCAGATTCAGAAAATTGAAGGTATTATATCTTATCGAGATCCTCATTTCTGGCGCCATTCTGCTAGTGTAATAGGAGGAACCATCCATGTGCAAGTCATGCCAGATGTTGTGGAGCAGAGAATCATACAGCAGGTTACTATCGCTTACATTTATTTGGTGTACTTCTAGTTTCATGATATTTAGGGAAGCACTAATGTAAACTCATTAACTATTCAGGTTTTTCTTTATTTGATTTGCTGCTAAATGGTTATCTAATTATATATCCAATTAGTTGTATCTTTGAATGGAATTCAGTGCTTAAAAATATGAACTTTCAATACACCTTAAAAAAAATTAAATGGCACATCATTTGGTTGGCACCAACAATAAATACTAATATAATTTTTAAAAATTAGATTTAACCTTCTCATCTGTGCCTGAGTCTAAGGCTTAGATCCAAGAATGTTTGTTTGAAGTGTGTTCACAGTTTTAATGTAAGAACAGATAAGCTCTTAAGTAATGTTGATAAAGGGATAAATATTTGTCTTGTCACTGGGGCAAAACTACAAAATAGTACCATGGAAGGTCAGTTTAACATCCAGTCATATAACAGTCTCTCTGTTCTGTACTAGAGTGGCAGCTTAGATTTTGTATGTTCTATTCTCTAGAGTAAGGTGTAGAGACTGGAATGCAAACGTTTGAGTCCCTGATGATTTGACAGTTCCTTGGATATTTGGCAATTCATTTCAAATATTCAGTATTATCTGCATTTTGCAAACAAAAACAATTTTATATGTAGTGTAGCTGCAGTATTTTATAAACTTACATTGTTAAAAATGCAATGACAAATTGAAGTTTTTGATCCAGAATCTGTAAAATTTTCTGTTACCTGCAAGAATGTGTTAATCCCCAATAGTTTCATCGGAGATGGGAAGATATGCTGTGAATTATCTATCCGATCATGTGATGCATTTAAAACCTGGTGCAATGCCTATTTAAGAACCAGGTTATCCCTTAATATAACTGCAAGACAAAATCCTCCTCCCCCACCCCCCATATAACAACCACCACAAGTAAAATAATTCACTTAGGTTGCGGCCACAAATATTTCTATCCTCCTCCCTATCTCTCTCCTCTTAGTCTCCCTTATAGCTTTCTACTTTCTTCCCCGTCTCCCATCCACCTCACCAGCACACTGATTCCTCTTTTCCCCCACCCTAAACCTGATCATTTCCTTGTTCCTTCCCTTTTGCTCCCTTTCCTGCATTGAAAACAACATTTGAGTCAGTTGTTCACTCAAACATTTATCATTGCAATCGGTTTATTAGTGTGACATGTACAGTGAAGTTTGTCTCACACTCTCTTTGTTCCTATCTATTTATTCCAAAGTTCATTGAGGTAGTACATGGTAAAACAATAACAATGCGGAATAAAGTGCAACAGCTACAGAGAAAGTGCAGTGCAGGCAGACAACAAGGGTACAAGGTCATAACGAGGTGAATTTTGAGGTATAAGAGTCTTTCCTGTCATACTAGAGAGCCATTCAATCAGGCAGAACAGGAGCTGTCCCTGAGCCTGGTGGTAAGTGTTTTCAAGTTTTTCTATCTTCTGCCTGATGAGAGAATATCCAGGCTTGGTTGTGAATTCACTACTTGCCACCATTGGTAGTGTGCATTGGGTAAAGGTGAATGTCCATCATCTCCTCATGAATTCTGTGGATTTGAGGTATCAACACAATTTAGGCCTTCGCTATCCTGAGAATAAATAAATCTCCCTAGTTCTAACAAATAATAGTGTTAGTCAACAACACAAACTTCAGTTTCAATGATTTAGAAGTATACTGTATTAGAAACTTCAAAAAATGTTTTAGAATCCACATTAATGGATATCCTTCCTATGTGTTGCAATTAGGTCACAGCTGCTTTAAAAGATGCTGGTGTGAATAACCTGTCAGTTCAGGTGGAAAAGGAGTCGTACTTTCAACATATGTCTGGACTTAGTGCTGGTTTCCAGGACATCCTTGCTCTGACTCAGCAAATGGAAGCTGTAAAATATTTGAAAGATGGTACCTACATCATGTGACAAGTCCTGAAACCTACTAAGGAGCGATGGCAATTCAATGTAACAGGGATTTATAAATAGTATTTATTTCAAGAAAAACTGAACAAAGTCATCTGCATTATATAGTTGTTTTGGAACATTGTTGATGTTTATTTTCATCCAGATTAGTGAATGGAAATTTGAATTATAGATCTAAATTGTCAGCATTAAACCCATGGAACAACCTATTCTTCATTCTTATCGCACATCCACAGCATTTTAATCATGTTTACATTTTATCTAAAAAGATCAGATATTTTCTTGTTCTGTACATTATGTCACATGATCACATGTTACCAATGGTTTTGGAAAGGTAATGAAATTTGGTTATACTGAGATTTTTGTTTCTTGTGCTGATGCTGCATCCAGTTTGTTTTGTGTGGAATTACTTGTTAATAATTGACCAACAATTTACTGTTACCAGTTTTGTGTAATTTGTTATGTTTTGCATTATGTTTGTTATATGTGTACAAATCCTGAGTAATTTCCTTCTTGATGAACCATTGGATGTAAAATATCATTCTATCCTTTACCCGCATCTTTAATAAGTAAATTTAAAAAAACAAAAAAAAAACTATATATGTGGCAAATCTGAATGGAAACTGAAAATACTCAGCAGATCAGGTAGCAGCTTTGGAGAGAGTCAGATACAAGATTTCATCGGATGTAAGATAATCAACCTGAAATGTTAATTATTTTCTCTCCACTGATGCTGGCTGTTTCTGTATTTGTTTTCGTAAGATATTTATGGAGAGGGGGAAGGGGGATTGAAGAAATAGCACATACCTACCGGAAAGAATTAAATAGGCATCATTTAATGGATTCTGCTGCCTGTTTTTAAAAAAAGTGTATTTTATTTTCCCAACCAGCTCCTGAATATTTCCATTGAGACTTCTCATTTCACTCCTTTTCATAGATGACAGCAAATCTGACAAAATTACTCCCCGCAATAATCCAAAGATGATGATGGTCTCAATGTGACTAACTTCACCTCTTAGTTAAGAATTTGATGTCAATACTCCCCATTGGGGGAATGTTCAACTTGTTTTCAAGTTGCTAGAATTTAAAGTGGCACCCACAGTATTCTAAATTCTTGTTTGTCTTCTTTGGTCATAGCTAAAATATAGCCTACTTTTTATAAGTGTCAGAAATATACTTCTGTACATATGGTACTAAACTATTGTAATAGTCACACGTGAATCTAGAAAATAATATTCTATTCCAATAATCTTAGATTGTTTAATATTTCCCTGTCTCTCACCCTAAGTCTTCATGTAAACAAAGTTATTGCAAAAATAAGACCAGGGTATGTATTTTTATTAAAATGAAACAATTTATTCGTCGGCATCAGATTTTTTTTTTCTGTGCAGCTCCTATATAAAAAGAAGATTGTGTAACTCTGCAGTTTCATATTAGCAACAGTTTGAGGATTTCAGTAATGACTTGTTAGACTTGATTATTATCTAATGAGATAATGAACTGAGGGGGAGAAAACAATATTTGCACTAGGAGATAAACAGGTGCTGCACAAGAACAGTTCAAAAGGGAATAATCATGAAGGGCTGAGGACAGTCATGCTGGTCTCATTGCTGTTCACTTGTTTCAGATTTTATATTCTTACATTTAGTTTTTACAGAAAATAAGTATATCTTGCCACCTTAGTATGAATAGCTATGTTTATAGAACATGCAAAACAGTCCAGGTCTTGAGGTCCACGACCTACTCTTAAGATCAATCTAATTATTCCCTCCCGCATAGCCCTCCATTTTTCTTTCAGCCATGTGCCTTTCTAATAATCTTCTAAATGTGCCTAATACCTCTGCCTGTACCGACAGCACATTCCATGCACCTACCACTCTGTTTAAAAAAAGTACAAGCTCTGACTTCCCCTGCCCCCATACTTTCCTCCAATCACCTTAAAATTATGCCTCTCATATTAGTTATTTCCACCCTGGGACAAAGGCTCTAGCTGCCCACTTGATCTATGCCTTTTATCATCTTGTACTCTATCAAGTCACCTCTCATCTTTCGCTCCAAGGAGAAAAGCCCTAGATCAGTGAACCTCTCCTCTTAAGACATGCTGTCCAGGCCAGGCTGCATCCTAGGTAAATCTCATCTGCACCCTCTCTAAAGCTACCATATTCTTACTATAATGACCAGAACTGAACATCATATTCCAAGTGTGGTTTAACCAGCGTTTTATAGACTTGCAACATTACAGCTGCAATAGAGCTTTGAGCAACCGCCAATTCAGACATCAGAAGTTTGGAGAGGAGGGGATTTCAATCAGGCCCACTGCCTGACAATAAAAGGCAGGAGTGGACTGCAGCAGTGTAATAGAGCTTTGACCAGCTACCAACCAGCGTTTTGGGATAGACTAGTAAATGCAAGTTAAAGGAAGACAGAGCAAGGGCAGCAGCCATCATCTGAGTGGATAGATTCGGAGGTGATCTTAAGGCTTTAGCTCTTCGAGGCTTCACTCAGAGAAAGCAAAGGAAAGAAAAGCTCAAGTTTTTCCCTTGTGTGTGCTCAGCTGGGACAGTAGGGATGACAGGCAGGATAGTGAAATGCTCCTCTTGCAGAATGTGGGAAAGCAAGGAGACCTCCAGTGTTCCCAATGACTACAACTGCGAGAAGTGCATTCTGCTGCAGTTCTAGCAAACCGTGTTAATGAATTGGTGGTGGAACTGATGAACTCCAGATCATTCGGGAGGCTGAGGGGGTGATAGGACATATAGAGAGTCAGTAACACCCAAGGTGCAGGGCATAGTAAATTGAGTGACAGGAAAGGGAAAGGGGATAAGGAGCCAGTGCAGAGTACTCCTGTGGACATCCCCCTCAACAACAGGTATATCACTTTGGATACTGTTGGGGGTAATGACCTAACAGAGGTCGGTCTCTGGCACTGCCTCAGTGACTCGGAAGGGAAGGGGAAAGAATGGGCATGCTGTGGTGATAGGGGATTTATTAGGGTAACGGACAGGAGTTTCTGAAGACAAGAACGAGATTCCTGGGTGCCAGGGTCCAGGATATCTCAGATCAAGTCCTCAGCATTCTTAAATGGGAGGGTGAACAGCCGGAAGTTGTGGTCCATGTATCTACCAATTACATGGGTAGGATGAGTGACAAGGTCCTGCAAAAGGAGTTAAAGGCAGGACCTCCAGGGTTATGGTCTCAGGATTGCTACCCATGTTATGTGCTAGTGAGGCCAGAACTAGGAAGATTATACAGTCTAATATGTGGCCAAGGAGTTGAAGTAGGAAAAAGGGCTGAAGATTTTTGGATCATTGGGCTCTCTTCCAGGGAAGGTGGGCCTGTACAGAAGGGATGGTTTCCACCTGAATTGAAAGGGGATTAATATCCTAGCAGGAAGTTCTGTCAATGCTGCACAGTGGGGTTTAAACTAGAGATGCAGCAGGATGGGATGCAGAGTGCCAAAACAGTTTGTGGAGGCAGATGTCGGTGAGACTTGAGACAAAGTTAAGAAGCAAAAGGTTGAGCATGGTGTGACTAGTGACCTCAGCTGCTTATATTTAAATGCAAGAAGCTTCATAGGAAAGGCGGATAATAGTACTGAAGAGGAGGTAGCTGGTTTGCAAATGGAGGCAATATATAGTAAGGAGAGGCTGTTGATAGGGCAATATTACAGTCAACAGGATGAATTGCAATATAAAGGGCAGACAAAATCAAAGGGTGAATACAGGACTGAGGGAGTTGTATCTGAATGCATGCAATATACTGAATAAAGTAGATGAACTTGCAGCACAGTTGCAATTGGCAGGTATGATGTAAGTGTCACTAACTCATGGCTGAAAGATTGTAGCTGGAATCTTAATGTACAAGGATACATATTGATCAAAAGGATAGGCATGAAGGCAGAGGGGGTGTCATTGCTCTGTTGGTTTAAAAAAAAGAAATCAAATCATTAGAAAGTGACATAGGGTAGGGAGGTGTTGAATCATTGTGGATAGAGCTAAGGAACTGCAAGGGTAAAAAGACCCTGATGGGAGTGATATACAGATCCCCAAACAGTAGTAAGGATATGGCCTACAAGTTACAACGGGAGATAGAAAATGCATGCCAAAGGGCAATGTTACAATAGTCATGGGGGATTTCAATATGCAGCTAGATTGGGAAAATCAGGTTGGTGCTAGATTATTGGGGGGGGGGTGGAATTTCTAGAGTGCCTGCGAGATGGCTTTGTAGAGCAGCTCATGCTTGAGCCCACTGGAGGATCAGCTGTTCTCCATTGGGTGTTGTGCAATGAATCAGAATTGATTGGAGATCTTAAGGTAAAAGAACCCTTAGTGTCAAGTCATCATAGTATGATCAAATTCACTCTGAAATCTGAGAAAGAGAAGCTAAAGTCAGATGTATCAGTGTTACAGTGGAGTAAACGGAATTACAAAACCATGAGAGAGGAGTTGGCTAGAACTGATTGGAAAAGAACACTGGTAGGATAACGGCGGAACAGCAATGACTCGGATTTCTGGAAGCAATTTGGAAGGTACAGGATATGTACATCCCAAAGAGGAAGAAGTATTCTAAAGGAAAGATGACACAGCTATGGCTATCAAGAAGTCTAAGCCAACATAAAAGCCAAAGAGAGGGCTATAATAGAGCAAAAATTTGTGGAAAGTTAGAGGATTGAGAAGCTTTTAAAAACCAACAGGAGGTAACTAAAATGTCATTAAGAAGGTAAAGATGGAATACGAAAGTAAGCTAGCTAATAATATTAAAGGGGATACTAGAAGTTTCTTCAGATATATAATGTGTAAAAGAGAGGCGAAAGTGGATATCTGACCACTGGAAAGCAATGCTGGAAAGGTATTAATAGGGGACAATGAAATAATGGACAAACTGAACGAATATTTTGCACTGGTCTTCACTGTAGCAGTATGGTGGAAGTTGCAGGTGTTAGGGGGCATGAAGTTACCATAACTGGAGAGAAGGTTCTTGGGAAGCTGAAAGCTTCGTAGGTGGATAAGTCACCTGGACCAGATGATGCACACCCCAGAGTTCTTAAAGATATGTCTGAAGAGATCGTGGAGGTAGTAGTAATGATCTTTCAAGAATCACTGGATTCTGGAATGGTTCTGGAAGACTGGAAAATTGCAGATGTCATTCCACTCTTCAAGAAGGGAGAGAGGCAGAAGTAAGGAAACTATAGGTCAGTTAGTCTGACCTCAGATTTTGGGAATATGTTGGAGTCGATTATTAAGGATGAGGTCTCAGGGTACTTAGAAGCACATGATAAAATAGGCTTCCTCAAGGGAAAGTCTTGCCTGACAAATCTGTTGGAATTCTTTGAAGAAGTAACAACCAGGATAGACAAAGGAGAATCAGTTGATCTTGTATACTTGGATTTTCAGAAGGCCTTAACAAGCTACGAACCCTTATTATTACAGGAAAGTATTACATGAATAAAGCAGTGGTTGATTGGCAGGAGGAAAAGAGTAGAAACAAAGGAGCCTTTTCTGACTGGCTGCTGGTGACCAGTGGTGTTGGGACTGATTCTTTTTACGTTATATGTCGATGATGGAATTGATAGCTTTGTTGTAAAGTTTGCAGAGGATATGAAGATAGGTCGAGGGGCAGGTAGTTTTGTGGAAGTAGAAAGGCAGCAAAGAAATGGCAGATGGAATACAGCATTGGGAAGAGTATGGTCATGCAGTTTAGTAGAAGAAATGAAAGGGTTGACTATTTTCTAAATGGAGAGAAAATACAAAAAAACTGAGGTGCAATGGGACTTGGGAGTCCTTGTGCAGGATTTCCTAAAGGTTAATTTGCAGGTTGAGTCTGTGGTGAGGAAGGCAAATACAATGTTAGCATTCATTTTAAAAGGACTAGAATATAAAGCGAGGATGTAATGTTGAAACTTTATAGAACACTGGTGACACCTCACTTGGAGTATTGTGAGCAGGTTTGGGCCCCTTTATCTTAGAAAGGATGTGCTGAAACTGGAAAGATTCAAAAGAGGTTCATGAAAATGATTCCAGGATTGAATGGCTTGTCGTATGAAGAGCGTTTGATGGCTCTGGAATTCAGAAGAATGAGGGGTGAAAGGCCCTGATAGAGTGGAGGTGGAGAGGATATTTCCTATGGTGGGAGAGTCTAAGACCAGCGGACACAGTCTCAGAATAAAGGGGCGTCCTTTTAGAACAGAAATGAGGGGGAATTTCTTTAGCCAGGGAGTAGTGAATTTGTGGAATTATTTGCTATAGGCAGCTGTGGAGGCAGAGGTTGAGAGATTCTTGATTGGTCAAGGGTATGAAGGGAGGAGATTGGGGCTGTGAGGAAAATTGTATCCTGCCATGATGAAATGGCGGAGCGGACTCAATGGGCCAAATGGCCTGATTCTGGTCCTATATCTAATGGTCTTACAACATTACCTCTTGGCTCTTGAATTTAATCCTTTGAGTAATGGAGGCAATAAATGCCTTCTAAACCACCCTATCGACTTTTGCGGAAATTTTGAGGGATCTATGGACATGGACTCCAAGAGCCCTCTATTCCTCCACACTGCTAGGATCCTGTCATTAATCCTGTACTCTGCCTTCCAAAGTGTATCACTTCACACTTTTCTAGATTGAACTCCATCTGCCACCTCTCAGCCAAGTTCTGCATCCTACTGATGTCAACCTTCCACAGCACCACATATCTTCGTGCCAACTGCAAACTTCCACTTCCCCATCCAAGTCATTCCTA
This sequence comes from Mobula hypostoma, assembly GCF_963921235.1. Lineage (NCBI taxonomy): Eukaryota > Metazoa > Chordata > Chondrichthyes > Myliobatiformes > Myliobatidae > Mobula > Mobula hypostoma. Next base: position 166,493,045 of record NC_086101.1, on the reverse strand, counting down.
AAAATCACAACGAGCAGGGGCCTAAGGCTACTAGGTGGAGGTTTAACTCCACTCTTCTAAAAATGATGAATTTTTAACAAAACTGACGGAATTTATAAATTTAAATAAAAATAGTGTCTCAGATGTGACAGTGATTTAGACCTCCATCAAGGGTTTCTTACAAAATAACGCCATACGGTTCAGTTCCCACCTACATAAAAGCCGGATTTCTAACCTAGAAGAAGAATGTAAGGTTTTGGAGAATGATCTCAAAAGGAGATACACCATAACAAAAGAAAACAAGCTCAAAACAAAACAAGCAGAATTAAGTGATTTATTAAGAAGCAGGGCAGAATATATGATCCATATAACCGAACATAAGTATTATGCAGGAGGCAGCAGACCGAGCCACCTTTTGGCACTAAGCTCGAAACAACAGGAAGCTAAAAGGTCTATACCAGCGATTAGATGTGCTAAACGTGGAGTAGTATCTTCAACAGAGGAAATAAATGAGACATTCAAGAATTACTTTAAAGAACTGTATAAAAGTGGCTCAGTTCCTTCTGAGAATGACTTCACTGATTTTTTTAGTAGATTAGACCTTCATCCATTGTCATTAGAGGACACCAAAACTCTAGACTCTCCTATTACACTGGATGAGCTACTCAAAGCAGTCAAAGCTACAAATAAGGGCTGTACGCCAGATATAGACGGCATACCTGTGGAACTTTACCTAGTGCTTTGGGATATTCTTGGACCAGTATGGTTAGAAACATTAAATTATGCTTTTAGAAATGGCGCTTTCCATAGAGAACTAAACACAGCCCTGATCACAGTTATACCTAAGCCCGGGAAGGACCCCTTTGAGTGTGCCAATTACCGTCCAATCTCCTTGATAAATGCCGAACTCAAGGTATTTTCCAAAGTCTTAGCCAGTAGTTGGGAAAATAATTAGCCCAGATCAAATGGGCTTTATCAGGGGACGTCTCGGATCTGATAATATTCGCCGGATCTTACACATACTGAGTGCAACACATAAAATCCTGCCTGCCTGTGGCCTGCTACTTCTAGATGCCGAAAAAACATTCGATCACCTTGAATGGCCATATCTTTGGGGAGTTCTAAAAGAATTTAAGTTCGGCAATAAATTTATCAATATGATTCAAACACTGTAGCTAATCCTTCAGCACGGGTATGTGTGGGAGGAGGTTTCTCAGAGTTATTTGACATAGGACGGGGCACACAACAAGGGCACCCTTTGTCTCCTTTAATTTTTACTATATCTATTGAACCACTTGCACATTTAATTAGAAACTCTCCTCAGATCTCCCCTATTACAATGGTGCAACATCACATTCGATATCACTTTACACGGACGACGTATTAGTTTATATGGCAAATGTTCAACAAACTCTCCCCTATGTTTTAAAAACACCGGAACAATTTGGATTTCTTTCAAGATACAAAGTTAATTTGTCAAAATCGGCACCGATGCTGATCATACAGATAAAAGTAAGGTGTCTCTCCCTCCCCAGATTAATGTTACAAATGAGGTTCTCTACTTGGGTATTAAACTTAATACTTCCCTGTTGTCTGTGGCTCAGAGAGTGGTGAGTGCGTGGAATGGGCTGCCGGCAGTGGCAGTGGAGGTGGATACGATCGGATCTTTTAAGAGACTTTTGGATAGGTACATGGAGCTTAGTAGAATAGAGGGCTATAGGTAAGCCTAGTAATTTCTAAGGTTGGGACATGTTTGGCACAACTTTATGGGCCGAAGGGCCTGTATTGTGCTGTAGGTTTTCTATGTTTCTATGTTTCTAATGATCCCACTTGTGCCTCCAGCAGGATATTGGCAAAAACTGGACTCCTTACTACAATGCTACATTTGGAATGGTAAACAACCCAATATAAAGTGGTCAGCTCTACAATTCAAAAAGCTGGATGGGGGATTGGCATGTCCAAATTTTAAATTGTATCACTGGGCATTTGTATTAAAAAGTCTTAGCTATTGGATGGAGGAGGATAAAGTTTCATCATGGAAAAATATAGAACAAGAGCTAATAGCACCAATAAGGTTGAAGGACTTTCTCCTTATAGGTATGTCTACCAAAAAATGTGATTTGTATTACGGTCCAATTTTAACGCATACGCTACAAGTGTAGCAGAAAAACTCCTAAAATTTAAAAGCGTATGGTGCAAATCATCTCCATTATGGAACAATAATCATTTTCTATCTGGGGGGAAACCATTCACTAACAGAACTTGGGAGGATAAAGGTATTACTACTCTTCAAGATATTACGGGGCAAGTACTATCCTTAGCTTTCCAGAACTGATGTCTTGATATAATATCGATAAACACTCTCTTTTCTTCTATTTTCGAGTAAGATCAGCTTGTAAAGCCTACGGTGTTCCCTGGGGGTCAGACTTAAAGGACCATCCCATTTTAAGTTGGATACAGAGTGCTCCAGGACAGATAGTGTCATATATCTATGATAAATTAAACTCCCAAAATTATATGCCCACATCGGGAATGAAAGCCTGGGGTAGGGACATATCTGAATTGGGACAAGACTTGGACTGGGATGTGATTTGGGATAATGCTGCCGGTGCTTCGAAAAACCCAAATCATCGGTATATACACTTGAAATTTTGTCATAGAGCATATTTAACACCGAGAATTAGACATCAAATGGGACTGGATCCTGACCCTCATGGCTCATTTTGCCCCCACGGAACCGTTGGCTCTTTTATACATGTTGTATGGGAATATCCAAGGGATTTTGGTTTGTGGGGGAAGGTTATCAGTGCTCTTACAGAACTAACGGGGGTACAATTACCAATGGACCCCGCTGTAATCTTCTAAATGATGACTCCCACCTTTCCCTTACGGAAAAAACACGCAAAATCTTGCTGGCAGGTCTGACTGCAGCTAAAAAGATTGTAGTCCAGCGTTGGAAACCTCCCCATGATATTTCAAATACTCACTGGCTTCGGAGATTTTTGGACATTTCTTACCTGGAACTTTCATCAGCAAGGGTAAATGATGCACGACCAAATGCAATCTTAATGTGGACAAATTTCATATCTAACTTCAAAGATCTGTTAAAATAGGAATGCTCTGTCTGCGTTTGTACTACTATTCAGTTGGTTGGTGGAGGGGAGAAGGATGGGGGGAGAGAGGGATGGAGAGGGTGGAGGGGTGGAGAGGGGGTGGGGATGAGGATGAGGAGGAGGGGTGGAGGGTGGATGGCGATGAGGGTTGGGGGGTGGTTGGGTTAAACAGTTAAAACGTAATCGGCAACTGGTTGTATTGAATGTAATTTGTCGGTGTTGCAATAAAAAGTTAGTGATGAAAAAAAGAGCAGAGGCCTTAGAACAGATCCCTGTGAAACACCAGTGGTCACCTACCTCGAGGCAGAATACACTCCATCTACTACCAGACTCTGCCTACTGTGGGCAAGCCAACCGTGGATCCCATGCCTCCTGACTTTCTGAATGAGCCTACCATGAGGATCCTTGTCAAGCGCCTTACTAAAATCCATATATACCACATCCACAGTTCTACCTTCATTAATTTGTTTTGTCACTTCATCAAATATTTCAATCTGGCTTGTGAGACATGACCTGTTCCTCACAAAGCCATGCAGAATATCCCTAATCAGACCATGATTCTCCAAATGCTTGTAAGTCCTGTCTCTAAGAATGATCTCCAATAACTAGACCACCACTCGCATGAGGCTCACTGCTCTCTAATTCCCAGGGTTATCCTTATTCCCCTTCTTGCATAAAGGAATAACTTGCCACCCTTCATCATTCTGGTACTGTTCCTTGGCTAGTGACAATGCAAAGGTCATCGCCAAAGTCACAGCAATCTCTTCCCTTGCTTCCTTTAGTAACCTGGGGTATAAAGTAAGACTGCTGAATGGATCCTGACCCGGATCTGGGCCGTACCCTCCAAATATCTGGACCTGCCTCTCGGTTTTTTTGCACTACCTTACTTTCCATTTTTCTATTTTCTATTTATGATCTATAATTTAAATTTTTAATACTTACTATTGATTTGTAATACAGGGAGCGGGAAGCGCAGAATCAAATATCGTTGTGATGATTGTATGTTCTAGTATCAATTGTTTGGCGACAATAAAGTATAAAGTATCCCGTCCAGCCCTAGGGAATTATCCTAATGTTTCTCAAAAGTTTCTCTTTCTTAATGTTGACATGTTCCAGCATATCAGCTGTTTTACGCGGTTCTCACATTCATTAAGGTCCTTTTCGGTGGTGAATACTGAAGCAAAGTATTCATTAAGAAGGTCCTCCCCATCTCCTCGGACTCCAGCCACTAGTCATATGTCATTGAATGATTAATTTTCCTAAGCTGCTTGATTGTCTCATGGTTAAGAAAAGTAATTCTGATAAGGACTGCACTATACATATACACACATACACCATGACTGAGCTGAATGCAATAGATATCACTTAAAATTTTAATTTTGGGAGACATTTTTAAAGAGAAAAATTAGATAAAGCAAAACAAAAGCAGTGGAAGATGTTCAATTTAATGAGAATATGAAATGAGAATATGAACCCAAAGAGGTAAAATACCTTTTTAGCAAAGAGAAAATCACACGGAGATGGCCGTTATTTATTATGTATTTATTCAGAGATACAATTCAGAACAGGCCCTTCTGGCCCAATGAGTCCACTGCCCAGTGACCCACCTATTTAACACTAGCCTAATCACAGAACAGTTCACAATGACCAATTAACCTACTAACTGGTCCGTCTTCAGAATGTGGGAGGAAACCCATGTGGTCATGGGGAGAACATACAAACTCCTTAAGGATGGCACTGGAATTGAACTCAGAATTCCCACACCCTGAGCTGTAATAGTGTCACGCTATCAGCTACACCACTGTGGTGTCAACACATATCAGATAACAAATAGTACAAAATAAAGGAAATACATACAAAAGACTAAAAACTACCGCAGATCCTGCTACCCAAGAATGATGCAAAGACAAAATGTACAACACACAATAAAATGGGTATATAAAGAGCAACACACACAAAATGCTGGAGGAACTCAGCAGGCCAGGCAGCATCAATGGAAAAAAGTACAGTCGACTCAGGGTCTTGCTGAAGGGTTTCTGCCTGAAACAACGACTGTACTTTTTTCCATAGATGCTGCCTGGCCTGCTGAGTTCCTCCAGCATTTTATGTGTATTGCTCGGATTTCCAGCATATGCAGATTTTCTTTTGTATGGGTATAAAAAGAAACTTGCAAGGGATATCAAAATCAATTTTTTTAAATGGTTTGGGGAAAGGGGTTGGGAATACTGAAGGCTCTCTAAAAGCATTGTTGAAATTGTGAATAAATTATGATTAATTATTTGCAATTAGGAAAGCATTTAATTGGAGTAAGGGGAAATATGAGGCTATCAGGCAGGAACTTGGAAGCATAAATTAGGAAAAGATGTTCTCAGGGAAATGTACAGAAGAAATGTGGCAAATGTTCAGGGGATATTTGTGTGGAGTTTTGCGTAGGTACGTTCCAATGAGACAGGGAAAGGATGGTAAGGTATGGAAACCATGACGTACAAAGGCTGTTGTAAATCTAGTCAAGAAGAAAAGAAGAGCTTACGAAAGGTTCAAATAACTAGGTAATGATAGAGATCTAGAAGATTATTAGTTTAACAGGAAGGAGCTTAAGAAAGAAATTAGGAGAGCCGGAAGGTGCCATGAGAAGGTTTTGGCAGACAGGATTAAGGAAAACTCCAAGGCATTCCACAAGTATGTGAAGAGCAAAAGGATAGGACATGAGAGAATAGGAACAATCAAATGTGACAGTGGAAAAGTGTGTATGGAACCAGAGGAGATAGCAGAGGTACTTAATGAGTACTTTGCTTCAATATTCACTACGGAAAAGGATCTTGGCGATTGTAGGGTTGACTGAAAAGCTTGAGCATGTAGATATTAAGAAAGAGGATGTGCTGGCTTTTGGAAAGCATCAAGTTGGACCGGACGAGATGTACCTCAGGCTACTGTGGGAGGCGAGGGAGGAGGTTGCTGAGTCTCTGGTGATGATCTTTGCATCATCAATGGGGATGGGAGAGGTTCCGGAGGATTGGAGGGTTGTAGATGTTGTTCCCTTATTCAAGAAAGGGAGTAGAGATAGCCCAGGAAATTATAGATCAGTGAGCCTTACCTCAGTGGTTGGTAAGCTGATGGAGGAGATCCTGAGAGGCAAGATTTATGAACATTTGGAGAGACAGAATATGATCAGGAATAGTCAGCATGGGTTTGTGAAAGGCAGGTCGAGCCTGATTGAATTTTTTGAGGATGTGACTAAATGCATTGATGAAGGTAGAGCAGTTGATGTAGTGTATACGGATTTCAGCAAGGCATTTGACAAGGTACCCCATGCAAGGCTTATTGAGAAAGTAAGAAGGCATGGGATCCAAGGGGACATTGCTTTGTGGATCCAGAACTGGCTTGCCCACAGAAGGCAAAGAGTGGTTGTAGACGGGTCATATTCTGCATGAAGGTCGGTCACCAGTGGTGTGCCTCAGGGATCTGTTCTGGGATCCCTAATCTTTGTGATTTTTATAAATGACCTGGATGAAAAAGTGGAGGGATGGGTTAGTAAATTTGCTGATGACACAAAGATTGAAGGTGTTGTGGATAGTGTGGAGGGCTGTCAGAGGTTACAACGGGACATTGATAGGATGAAAAACTGAGCTGAGAAGTGGCAAATGGAGTTCAACCCAGATAAGTGTGAGGTGGTTCACTTTGGTAGGTCAACTATGATGGCAGAATATAGTATTAATGGTAAGACTCTTGGCAGTGTGGAGGATCAGAGGGATCTTGGGGTCTGAGTCCATTGGACACTCAAAGCTGCTGCGCAGGTTGACTCTGTGGTTAAGAAAGCAGACAGTGCTTTGGCCTTCATCAATCGTGGGATTGAGTTTTGGAACTGAGAGGTAATGTTGCAGCTATAATAGGACCCTGCTCAGACCCCACTTGGAGTACTGTGCTCAATTGTGGTCACCTCACTGCAGGAAGGATGTGGAAACCATAGAAAGGGTGCAGAGGAGATTTACAAGGATGTTGCCTGGATTGGGGAGCATGCCTCATGAGAATAGGTTGAGCGTATTCGGCCTTTTCTCCTTGGAGCGACGGAGGATGAGAGGTGACCTGATGGAGGTGTATGAGATGATGAGAGGCATTGATCGTGTGGATAATCAGAGGCTTTTCCCCAGGGCTGAAATGGCTAGCACAAGAGGACACAGATTTAAGGTGCCTGGAAGTACGTACAGAGGAGATGTCAGGGGTAAGTTTTTACGCAGAGAGTGGTGAGTGTGTGAAATGAGCTGCCGGTGACAGTGGTGGAGGCGGATACAATAGGGTCTTTTAAGAGACTCCTGGACAGGTACATGGAGCTCAGAAGAATAGAGGGCTATGGGTAACCCTAGGTAATTTCTAAGGAAGGACATGTTCGACGCAGCTTTGTGAGTCAAAGGGCCTGTATTGTACTGTAGGTTTTCTCTGTTTCTCTGTTTCTATCTATTTATGGTGGAATAAGACAGCATCTATATACACACATATACCTACCAAGGCAATTGTTAATCAAGGATAGGGACATCAGAATTATTACCAGCAGCAGAAAATAGTACACAACATATGACCTTCAAAATGGTCCACCAACTTGCATTTACCACCCTGAAAGCCCTGGTAAATTGGGTGCTGGATGCAGGGAATAGATTAAGCCAGTTCAATCTTCTGATTGAAGCTCATATCCAGCTCTCATACCAGAGCTACCAATACTGATGGATGTAGATCCATGCCTATAACATGGATAAAAGTTGTCAGACTATCACACTACACCTTAGGTCTTTTCTTTGCTCACTTTTTCTTGCTTCGTAGGGTTTTTTTTCTCCTTTTTTTGTCACCAAAATTTTTTCAATCTAAAATAATGTTTTTTTTCTTGAGACATTGTAAGTGTTGCTTACTTCGATGTACTCTTGTTAACTTTAGATAATAATAATAATATAAAGATTTGAAAAGAAAAAACACTTAGTGCACCAACAAGAACAATGACATTTGTGTCTTCCACAATGATCAATAGGTATCAATACATAGTTTATAAATACTTAAAATAAATGAGCTTCTTGTGAGTGACCCTCAAAAGTTATTTTGATTCTAAACTTGGACCCTCCCAAAAAAAATTGAATTAAAGGAATGGACATCAGAATGTCTAAGTATGTTATTTATCTGTGTTTGATATGATTCCTTCTGAATGGGTGTGAAGGCATGATTGGGAAACCAGCTGAGTGGCATAAGCCAGTGGGGTTAAAAGACAGGTACTCACATTGACCGGAAGAAGTGTTTTGGATTTCACTGAGGACTTGGACAGTTTTAACTTAGCAATTCTATTCTCTTATCTTTGCTGCCTTGCTATTACCAGTTCTTCAGCATCCAAACTGCATCTCACTGATGCTTAAAACAGCTACATCTTCAAAGGGAAAAAATGCTGTTTTTCACAGATAGAGCAAAAATGCATATAAGAAACAAAGGGAAATAATAGGCACACAGTCTCTTTCACTTGCGTCTTCAAAAAGATCTTTGCTGATCCTTGACCTCAAGCCCTTTCCTATCTGATCATCTAATTCCATTAGTGCCAAAAATGTGGTTGATCTTAGACCTTGGTGTGCTCATCAACCAAGCATCCAGACCCCCTCTATTTCCAATAATTCAGATTCCTCTGCATAATGCTAATTGACCAACCACATTTTGAGATTGCAATGCTGGTTCTAGACTCCTAAACCGGAGAAAGCAGTATTGACCTATTAACCCCCTTCTGTTTCCTTTTAGAAAAAAAGAAGAAAGTGAAAAAAAAAGAAATTGTTAAATTCAACCAGTGTTATGTGTGTGTATGTGTGTACCCATGTAGTGGTTGGATTATTGTAAGTAAACTTTGACATGATTGCATGCTACTGTCTAATTTATAAAATGGCTCTGTAAACTTGCTTCCCGACATCATGCAATCAAATAATTAACAGATCACTCAGTGTTCTATTTAAATGTCCTCTGTCTCTACCACACTTCATAAATCACATTATCTCTTTCATGTGACTAGGCAGCCTCTGAGTAATGCCAAGTGTGTAACTCCTCCATGTCCTACTGTAAGTACGTTGAACACAGACCGGTGTCATAAATCAACAGCCAGTCCATGACTTTGCCTCTACTTCATATGTCAGGGGGCAAAGCCTGAAAAAGTCACTGGGGTGGTACTACAAACACATGAGATTCTGCAGATGCTGGAAATCCAGAGTTACCCACACAAAATGCTGGAGGAACTCAGCAGATCAGCGGCACCTATGAGAGAAATAAGTAGTTGCCGTCTTAGGTTGCGACCCTTCATCAGGACTGGAAATGAAGCCAGAATAAGAAGTGGGGGGGAGGTAGCTTTCCCCTCTTCTGGCTTCACCTATCACCTATACATATAAATAATTAGTGCAAAAAGTAGCGAGAAAAACTACAGAGGAAGAATTTATGGGTTCTTTGTCCATTCAGAAATCTGAAGGCAGACTGGAAGAAGCAGTTCCTGAAACATTGAGTGTGTGTCTTCAGACTCCTGCACCTCCTCCTTGATGGTAGCAATGGGAAGATGGCATGTCCTGGGTGATGGGGTCCATAATGATGGATGCCGCTTTCTTGAGGCACCGCTGTTTGAAGGTGTCCTGGATGCTGAGGAGGCTGGTGCCCATGATGGAGCTGGCTGCGTTTACAACTTTCTGCAGCTTCTCCAGATCTTGTGGGGTGGCCCCTCCATACCAGATGATGATGCAACCAGTTAGCATGCTCTCCGCGATAGATCTGTAGAAATTTGCAGGTGTCTTTGGTGACATATCGATTTCCTCAAACTCCAAATATGTTACTCTGTGTGGTACTTACTGTTTGTGCAGCATGTATACTGATTTGAGATTAACTTGGCCTGACTGCATAGACACTCACACACAAGATTATATCAAATGTTGTGCCTGCATTTGTGTAAGCATAGATCACATTATCCAGTTGGCTGGACATCACTGAGCGTTTCCAGTTGCATAGAGTCTAACGGCTGCAGAATCAGCAGATGAAAGACTTTGATTTTGTACCCACACCATTAAAACTAGACTTCTGCAATGCAACTCGTGGCATGTGCTCAAAATACACAGGAGAGTATTTCAGTACCGTATTATAAAGGACAGAGAGAAGGAAAGACTCATCACTTGAGCTATTTAAAAGCATCATTTACTTGCATGTTACATAGAGCTGTCAATATTGAAATCGAACCCACATCCACCACTTCCACTGGCAACTTGTTCCACACTTTCACCATCCAGAGTAGTTTCCACTCATATTTCCCTTAAATTTCTCAACTTTCAGCTTTAACCCATGACCTCTAGTTCTACTCTCACCCAACCTCAGTGGAAAATGTCTGCTTGCATTTACCTTACCTATACCCCTCATAATTTTGTTTAGCACTATCAAATTTCCTATCTCGTTCTCTTCAGTTACAACTGATTGGTTTCCTCAGAGTTTTCCAGTAGAAATTCATGCTTGTTTATTTATTTAGAGTTTGTAATGTATATAGAGAGTGGCCTGCCACATGCTTGTGGAATTTCTATTGACTTCAAGACGTCTGCATTTCCCAGTTGCTTCCAGAACAAATATTACAGAGTGTCTTCATTTTGGGGGCTACAGCACGGAATTCAATGGAAAAGCATAGACCAGGGAAAACTTCTGGAGACATATGGAAGAAAAGAACAATCCTCAGTGGGTACCCTATCCAGGGACAATTACCTTCACACATCTTTGGCCATGAGACCAAAACTTGCAGAAATAGACGAAAGCCATTCTCAAGCCCGCTCTGCCATTCAATAACACTGTGGAAGATCAGTCATACCTCAAGTCCACCTTCCCCATGACACTGGACTCCCTAATTATTAGAAATCTATTTCCCTCAGCTTTAAATAAACCCAAGAATGCTTCACCCAGAGTTCTCTGCGGCAAGGTGTTCACACCCACAGCAGAAATTCTTCCTTATCTCAATCTTAAATCTTTTCTTATTCTGAGACCTCTGGTTTTGGACCCTCCCATGAGAGGAAACATCCTCTCAGCTTTATCCTTTCTAGCCCACAAAAAAACTTAACTTTTTTTTATGGTAAGATGATCCCTCATTCTTCAGTTCCAATGAATGCCGATCTGATTAAGCTACAAAGAAGAGCTTTATTTATCACATGTACATCGAAACATTAAAACGTATGATACATCGTTTTGCATCAAATCAAATCAGTAAGGTTTGCGCTGGTGTCGCCACGCTTCTGGCACCAACGTGGCATGCCCAGAATTTACTAACCCTAACCGTGCATCTTTGGAATGTGGGTGGAATGCAGAGCATCCCGAGGTCATGGGCAGAACACACAAACTTCTTGCAAACAGCAGCTGGAGCCAGACCCTGATCATGCTGTAAAGTCGTTGTGTTAACCGCTGCACTGCTGTGTCATTCTCCTGTATCCCTCCTCCTGCATATCCTGGGACATCCCAGCAAACCTTCTCTGAATTACTTCCGGCAAAATAGTATCTTACCCACAATAGCATTCCAGAGGTGGTTTCCCCAATGCCTGGTACAATTGTAGTAAAACTCCTCTCTTCACAATCCAACCCCTTTGAAATAAGGTTCTAAATTACCTTATTACCTGCTGCACTTCTGTGCAGATTTTCATGCACAAGGATCCTTAAATCTCTTAGTGCTTCAGCTTACTGCAGCTTCTCTCCACTTAAGTAATACTCTTGTTCTTCCTTCCAAAATGAGCAATCTCCTTTGAATCCCCTCCCTCTCGCCTTAACCTATGACTACTAGCTTTTATATGGGAAATAGCCACATGCTATCTATACTTAGTGCCCACTTTATTAGGTACCTTCTGTACAAATGTCCTGTCCATGCACATCTGCTGCTGTAGCCCATCCACTTCAAGGTTTGATATGTTGTGCATTCTGAGATACTTTCCTGCACACCACTGTTGTAATGCGTAGTTATTTGAGTCACTGTCGCCTTCCTGTTGGCTTGAGTCAGTCTGGCCGTTCTCCACTGACCTCTCTCATTAACAAGGCATTTTCACCCACACAACTGCTTCTCCCTGGACATTCTTTTAGTTCTTTGCACCATTCTCAGTAAATTCTAGGATCCCAGGAGATTAGCAGTTCCTACAATAGTCAAACCACCCATCTGACATCAACAATGGTTCTGCAGTCAATGTCACTTAGGTCACGTTTCTCCCCCATTTTGAAGTTTGGTCTGAACAACAACTAAACCGATTGACCATGTCTGTATGCTGCCATGTGATTGGCCGATTAGCTGTTGCAGGTGTGCAGGTGTACTTAATGAAGTGATCATTGGGTGAACTTTTTCCACATTGCTCATAATTTTATATACCTCTATCTTGTCATCTTTGATGCATTCATTGCATATATAAGCAAAACCTAGCCTATCCAATCTCACCTGATAATTTAAGACTACCTATCTAGGTAACATCCTTGTGAGTCTCTTCTACACCCTCTCTAGTTTAAACACACTCTTCCTATAATGTGGTGTCAAGAACTGCACACAATACTCCAAGTGCAGCCTAACCAACATTTTGTATAACAGACACATGAGGCTCCAAGTCTCATATTCAATACCTCAGCCAACGAAAGCAGACGTGCCAAATGCCTGCCTCACCACACTACCAGTGTTTACAATTATGGTACCCCAAAGTTTGTCTGTTCAACAGCATTCCCTAGGGCCCTATGATTCCCAAAATGTATCCCTTCGCACTCGTACAAATTAAATTCCATCTGCCATCTCCTTGTCTGCTCTCCTAGCTGATATACTGTATATTCTGCTTTTAACAGGACAACCTTTTTCATTGTCCAGTTCACCACCAGACCTGGTGTGATCTGCAAATTTACTAATTCCGCCACCTGCATTCTCATCCAAATCGAAACATATGACAAACAACAGAAGACCCAACATTGATACCCACAGATCACCCATTGCCACAGTCGTCATATCTAAAAAAAAATACTCCTCTACCACCCTCTGCTTCCTACCACCAAGGCAATTTGTTTCCAGTTTGTATCCCATGAGTTCTGACCATCTGACCTTCAAGATCAGCCTACCAATCAGGACGTTATCAAAGGCCATGAAATGTCTACTGCCAGCCTAATAATCCTCTTTATTGACTACAGCTCAGCCTTCAGTATTATCATTCCCTCAAAACAAATGAATAAGCTTATGACTGTGAGGCTAACCATAGCTCAACTGTCATATTTAGGTTTGCTGATGACACCTCTGTCACTCGCCGATTCAAAGGTGGTGATGAATCAGGGGTAGTTTGAAAACCTGGCTGAGTGGTGCCACAACAATAATTTCTTACTCAATATCAGCAAGACCAAGAAGCTGATTATTGATTTCAGGAGGAAACCAGAGGTTCATGAGCCAATCATCATCGGAGAATCAGAGTTGGAGAGGGTCGGCAACCTTAAATTCCTCAGTGATATCAGTTCAGCAGATCTAGTCATAGTCATAGTCATACTTTATTGATCCCGGGGGAAATTGGTTTTCGTTACAGTTGCACCATAAATAATAAATAGTAATGGAACCATAAATAGTTAAATAGTAATATGTAGGTTATGCCAGTGAATTATGAAATAAGTCCAGGACCAGCCAATGGGCTCAGGGTGTCTGACCCTCCAAGGGAGGAGTTGAGAAGTTTGATGGCCACAGGCAGGAATGACTTCCTATGACGTTCTGTGTTGCATCTCAGTGGAATGAGTCTCTGGCTGAATGTACTCCTGTGCCCACCCAGTATATTATGTAGTGGATGGGAGACATTGACCAAGATGGCATGCAACTTAGACAGCATCCTCTTTTCAGACACCACCGTCAGAGAGTCCAGTTCCATCCCCACAACATCACCGGCCTTATGAACGAGTTTGTTGATTCTGTTGGTGTCTGCTACCCTCAGCCTGCTGCCCCAGCACACAACAGCAAACATGATAGCTGACCTGGGTCCAGCACATAAGTTCAATTACAAAGAAAGCCTGGCAGCGCCTCTACTTTCTTAGAAGTTTGTGAGTATTCGGTATGACATATAAGATTTATACAATCTTCCATAGATATGTGGTGGAGAGTATATTGACTGGCCGCATCACAGCCTGGAATGGAAACACCAATGATCTTGAACAGAAAATCCCACGAAAACTAGTGCACACATGTCGGTACGTCACAGGTAAAGCCCTCCTCTCCATTGAGCACATCTACATGAAGAGCTATGGCAGGAAAGCGGCATCCATCATTAAGGACCCCATCACGGAGGCCATGCTCCTTTCTCATTGCTGGCATCAGGATGAGGACACAAGAGCCTCAGGACTCACTCCACCAGGTTCAGGAACGATTATTCCCACAAAACTATGAACTCACTTTCAAGGACTCAATGCGTGTTCTCAATATTTATTTATTATTAAGATTTTCTTTCATTTTCTATTCGCACAGTTTGCTGCCTTTTGCACATTGATTGTTCGTCCATCTTGTTAGGTATGATCTTTCGGTAATTTTATTGTTTTTCTTGTACTTACTGTGAATATGAATTTCAGGGTTGTATATGGTGACCTATATGCATTTTGAACTGTGCCAGAGCCTTGGTAAAACTGAAATGGGTGACCTTTGGAGTCAATGTGTGACCGGGAGATTATAGTAGTTCACCACCAGCTTCCCAAAAGCAATGAGGAATGTGTAATAAACGCTAACCTTGTCAGTGATGCCCAGATCCTACCACTGCCACTAAATACTTCACGTCCCCTCTCCCCATTCTCCGTTTTCCACAGGGCCTTCTCTCTCCATGAATTCCTTGTCCATTGGTCCCTCCCAACTGATCTTCCTCCTGGCACTAATCCCTGCAAGTGGCACAAGTGCCACACCTGCCCCTACATCTCCTCTGTCACTTCCATTCAGGGCCCCAAACATTCCTTCCTGGTGAGGCAACACCTCACCTGCAGGTTTGTCAGGGTAATCCACTATATCTGGTGCTCCCGGTGCAGCCTCCTCTACATTGGTGAGACCTGACATGGACTGGGCTTTGTCAAACACCCTTGCTCCGTCCACAAAAGGCAGGATTTCCCACTGACCAACATTTTAATTCCATTCCCTATTCCCATTCCATCGCCTACTCTAGTGCCATAATCAGGCCACTCTAAGGTTGGAGGAGTAACATCTCATATTCCGCTCCCCTTTTACCGCTTTCACTTCTCCTCACCTGCCTATCACCTCCCTCCGGTGCCCCTTCTATTCCCATTCTCCCATGGTCCACTCTCCTCCCTTTTTCAGCCCTTTACCTTTTCAGTCTTTCTCCTCCCAGCTTCATGCCCCTCACCTGGCTTCACCTATCACCTTCCAGTTTCTACTCCTTATTGTGGCATCTTCCCTCTTCCTTTCCAGTCCTGATGAAGGGTCTCAGCTCGAAACGTCGCCTGTTTATTCCTCTCCATAGATGCTGTCTAACCTGCTGAGTTCCTCCAGCATTTTGTGTGTGTTACTCTGGATTCACAGCATCTGCAGAATCTCTTGTCAGTGAATGTTATTTACTTTTATTTTCAGACAAGGTGCGGCGCATGAATCTGGTAAACAAGATAAGAGCTCATGGTATTACAGAAAAGATACTAGTGTGGACAGAAGGTTGCCTGACTGGCTGGAGCAGAAATAAAGGGGGCATTTTCTGGTTGGCTGCCGGTGACTAGTGATGTTCCCTTAGGGTCAGTGGGACCACTTCTTTTTACGTTATACGTCTATGGTCTGGACAACAGAAATGATGGCTTTGTGACCAAGATTGTGGAAGATAGAAAGGTAGGTGGAGGGACAGGTAGTGTTGAGGAAGCAGGGAGTTTGCAGGATTTAGGCAGGTTAAGAGAATGGGCAAAGAAGTGGCTGATGGAATACGATGTCAGGAAGTGTATAGTCATGTGCTTTGCTAGAAAGAATAAAGGCGTAGAATATTTTCTAAACACTGAGGAAATTTAGAAATTGGTGTTGCAATGAGACTCTGGGCCTGTACTCACTAGAGTTCATGAAAATGGAGGGGAATCTCATTGAAATCTATGGCATAGTGGGAGAGCCTAGGACCAGAGGATACAGACTCAGGTTATGACAGGACCCTTTCGAACAGATATGAGGAGAAATATCAATAGCCAGAGGGTGGTACATCTGTGGAATTCATTGACAGGCAGCCCGATTTGTCACAAATACCTATGAGAGAGAAGCAAGTGTTACTCAACTTTTAAATTCATTCATCCATCCAAGATAGACGCCTGACCTGTTTTTACAAAATGTTAAATGGTCAGCTCGACATACACTACCAATCCCACATCAAACCCGAACCTATTAGGAGCAGAAGAGGGCACTCAACTCAATTTGAAATACTAACTACTAAGTCAGACGTGTACAGCAATTCATCCCCCTCCCCCACCCCCGCACAATTAAAGCATGGAATAATCTTCATTCTACCACAGTCACACAACCAAACCAAAATTAAATTTAAGGCAACACACATCAAAGTTGCTGGTGAGCGCAGCAGGCCAGGCAGCATCTCTAGGAAGAGGTACAGTTGACGTTTCGGGCCGAGACCCTTCGTCAGGACTATCTGATGAAAGAGCTCGTAAGAGATTTGAAAGTGGGAGTGGGAGGGGGAGATACAAAATGATAGGAGAAGACAGGAGGGGGAGGGATGGAGCCAAGAGCTGGACAGGTGATTGGCAAAAGGGATATGAGAGGATCATGGGACAGGAGGCCCAGGGAGAAGGAAAAGGGAGAGGGGGGGAAAGTCAGAGGATGGGCAAGGGGTATAGTCAGAGGGACAGAGGGAGAAAAAGGAGAGTGAGAGAAAGAATGTGTGTATAAAAATAAGTAACAGATGGGGTACGAGGGGGAGGTGGGGCATTAGTGGAAGTTAGAGAAGTCGATGTTCATGCCATCAGGTTGGAGGCTACCCAGAGGGAATATAAGGTGTTGTTCCTCCAACTTGAGTGTGGCTTCATCTTTACAGTAGAGGAGGCCGTGGATAGACATGTCAGAATGGGAATGGGATGTGGAATTAAAATGTGTGGCCACTGGGAGATCCTGCTTTCTCTGGCGGACAGAGCGTAGGTGTTCAGTGAAATGATCTCCCAGTCTGCAGCTTTTCTTCTTCAAAAATCTCCTTCTTAAACCCACCCTCCGCCACCTGCAGTTTAAATTCACACGGAATACTTTGGAGGACCAAGAACAGGGGGAAGCCGACGGGCGGAATGGCCTGGTCACGCACTGCCGTCGCTCACCGCGCCGCCCTGCCCCGCATTTCTAATAATGCACGCCGAAAAACGGACACAGGAAAATGACGTCGAACAATCCGTCCGCATGGCAACGCATTCGAGAGGCGCGGGCCATCCAATCAGAGGAGGCAGGTCGTGGAACGGTAGCGAATGAGCGCAGAGCACGGCGGATTTTAAAATCCACTCTTCGCTGGCGCTCAGTGCGAGCTCGGTGTGCAGTGGGTGCGGGCATGGCTCTACGCTTGGTGAAGGTCTGAATCGTGTATCTTTTAAATGAAGTTGGCATAGTCTTACTGGAAGGAAATTGTATTTTCTGTGGTGTGGATGGGCTGCGTTGCAAATTATTTCCCTGATTAATTAATGCGAGGCGGTTATCGAGCTCGATTTAGTTCATTCTTAATTTAACATTCCTTAGTAGTAAAATGCATTTCTAAGAAGCTTCTGTATAATATATATATGCTTTAGAAACCTTTAAACTTGCTAACTGTTAACTTGTAACACAACTCCAAACCTCTTCAATTGCGGCTAAGTAGAGGGGCTAACTGTGCAAGCTCCTAACTCCCCGTCTGCTGCTGGTTCTGTATTGTCCTTGAATGCTGAAAATGCCGTTCTAGGTACTAGAAACTGTATGAGATGTTGTGTGCCAAAGCATTTGTATAGTAGCAGGGAAATCATGTTATGTATCTGAGCCGATGTTTCCCTCTCTACCGCTTCATCCCCCCCCATCCCCATCCGCACAAAACTTGCCGATCACTACTGAAATGATAACTCTCCAAACTTGAGCATAAAATTTAAAAATGCAGCAGATAATAAGCATCTGGAGAAGAAAATGGTAACATTACAACAAGTAGAAAATTGATTTCCTTTAATATTGACCGTTTCCAATTGTTTTGTTTGGGGCAACCTGATGCACAATAGATGACTGTAGAGTGAGACTCCGTGCAAAATTTAAAGTCTCTAAGAATACAAGTATTTGAGCTCTTTACTCTGCCATTCAAAGGTATGATTGATTTCCCCCCCCCCCCGCCCCGACTATGTTCCTGCCTCCTGGAAATTGTTTTGCCCTCTTGAGGTTGAGACGTCTTGAACTGCCTCTGGGTGGTTATTTAAAATACAGACCTAAAGATGGTATTTTATCCACCATTCCCTCTTGTCCTTGGTCTCCTCCATTGGAGAAGTGTCTAAGTGGAACTGTCATTTAAAAAAAAAATAATTGGATTGTGTGGAGATCTCATGGCCTAGTCAGTTTTGCCTGATGACAAACTTGCCATGCCTGGGACCAGTCTAGTGAATCTTTGCTGCACATAATTATTGACAGATTTTCTTGAGGAGAAAATGATGTAATGTTAAATGCAACACCTTCAAGGCCCATATAATTCTGGTTGCCTGTCACTCGAATTTCTCTCATCCTCCCTCCCCCTCCCCCCCCCATCAGAATTCGCTGCTCCATTCTAGGGTTTCACATGGACAACTTTTACTGTCTGTAAGAATTGAAAATTCATCAGATCATTAGACTGTGACACTAACTGTTAGGGTTTTTCCAAGGCTTCCCAATTTCTGGACGTACCAGTCTTTCATCTCCCTTTTTCCCCCTCAATTCATCCAAACAGCAGCTGACACCACCATCATTGATCTTGGACATTCCTTTATTCGCACCACCCTTTCGTGCAGCTTGATGGTTGGTTTTTAATGTTTCTCATTTCTAAGCAGTCATCGTGCATTAACTGCTTCCTCTTCCACAGCTGCAGTTGCATTTGAACTTTCAACATGGGTGGTTGCCCTGATGCATTTTCTACAGTGGAATGTAGAGTCAAACCTTTAGAATAACTTTCTACTTAAGACTTTACTTAATAACTTTAGACTTAACTGGGTGCACAAATGGAATTCCAGTCTCTTTATAATTTGCCTATTGAATCAAACAATTTCTGACTAATATTTAAAATCCTCCAAATAAAATGTCCATCTATGCTGCAGTAAAGTGTCAATAAACAGCCACTGAAATTGTTAACATTTTGAGATTTAATTGACTATTGCTTCAGTTGTTCCAGAGTCCATGCTGCCATAAACCATATGCTTTTCATGCCCCATGCTGAGGATTGATCCTGGGACATTTAATTTGCAACTGGGACTGAAGGTGTGATTAGAGTGTGCTTTAAACTCAAATTTTTTTTTGTAACCCATCAATAAAGCCTTTGGATTTCTCAGGGCTTTGACCTCTGCTTTGGAATGTATGCAGATATTTTCCTCACCTATCCCAAAATCATTCATCTCTATTTTGTTTTCTTATCTTGGCCCTTTTCAAATTGATATTGATCTTTGCACTGACTCTAAACAAATCTTTGGTTGGTTAAACTGCTTTCCTTGCCTAGTGTGGAGAGAGAATGCTTTACTCAACACTGATTGTATTAACATGTAATTTCTGTGCCTAGAATTCAGTGATCAGAAATGCAACAAATCTATAGCAGTGAACAAGGGTAATGTTAAAAGAAGTTCAATTTTAAATCTGTTTTCATTTTAGGCACGTGCTGGCAGAAACAATGAGACAAATGTTCCCCCAGCAAAAGTTGGAACAAAAGCTGGCTTGAGGCCTAGAGCTGCTTTGGTGGACATTGGAAACAGGGCACAAGGAGCTAAACTCCCTATAAAAAAGGTATGGTCTGAGTTTTCGTTGAATCATTTGTAGTTCATAAATTGGACTTTTAGTGGTTTAATCGGGTGTAAACCTCTTCAATGGAGTGGGTTCTTTTGTATTTCAACTTGTGGTAGGAAAAGAGTTTTGGAATTTAATTCAGACTTTGAATTTTACAGGGGAAACCTACAGCAGTTCCAAAGGCAGAACCTGCAAAGAAGGTTGTTAAACCTGTTCAACAATCGGAAATCTATACAGATGTGACAGAGGTAAATTGGCTAATGCTGAGCACAATGATGTGTTAAGTGCTTCACATTAATGCATTAACCTTGCTACAAATGGACAGAGTGCATCTTGAACCTACCTTTTCAAGACAATCTGACCACGTTGGAGAAATCTTTAATGTTGAACTCTGAAGTGATTGCTTGCATGTGGTTTCCCAGCATCTGACCATGTGTTCAAACATAACTTCCATTTTCTCCTGACCAAAGGCTAGCTGCTTTATTATTTGTACACAAAGTTGACATTGTAAGATTTCAAATATCTTGTCTAAAGCAATGTTAAGTCTTAAAGATATGAAATACTTGTCTCTAGTTCTTGGACCAGATGAAGTGACTGCAGATACTGAAATCTGGAGTAACACAGAACGCTAATGAAACTCGGAGCATCTGGAGGGAAATGGACAGCGAATGCTTTGTGTTAAGATCTGTCATCTAAAGCAGTGGGCCGCAAAGCATGTGCTACTGGGCTGCGAGGAAACAATATGATTTGGCAATATGAAATGATGAGTCAGCTGCACCTTTCCTCATTCCCTGTCTCACTGAACTTGAACACCTCCGTGCCCCTGCACCCCCCCCCCCCAGCCCCTGGTCGGCCAGTCTGCAAGCATATTGTCAATATTAAACCAGTCTGCGGTGCAAAAAAGGTTGGGGACCCCTGATCTAAAGTAATTAGTCCAGATAAAGATATTGAGCTGAGAAATCTACTGTCCATTTCCCTCCACTTGTGTTGCCTGATCTACTGAGATCCTCCAGGAATTTCATGTCTTAGTAAGCCAGCTTTTTAATTGAAAACTACCCACCCCCCTGTTTCTGTTACTCTTACTCTGGTCTTGGTAAGACAATAGTTATTTAAGCTGTAGACTGCTCTTCTCCATGGATGCTGCCTGGCCTGCTGAGTTCCTCCGGCATTTTGAGTGTGTTGCTTGGATTTCCAGCATCTGTAGATTTTCTCTTGTTAGTTATTTAAATCAGTTTTAAGTGAGCTTGCAAATTGTTTTTATCTCAGGGTATCTTTTCGGGATGTTTGTGGTAATAACTCTATGGGATTGGAAATGCTTACCTATAGTTTCTGACACGGCAACTCTCCACAGGTTCCAGTGTCGGTAGCCAGTGAAGTTACAGATTGTGTATCTGAGGACTTGTGCCAGGCCTTCTCTGAAGTGCTGCTTCCAGTGAAAGATGTTGATGCAGCCGATGGTGACAACCCCATGCTATGTAGCAACTATGTTAAAGATATCTACAAATACTTGAGACAGTTGGAGGTTAGATTTTATTTTTAAATACAAGAATATTCTAGCTACCTTAACCCTCAAAATTTAAATTTGCTTTCCTCGCCACTTGCTGTATAATTCTTTCATCCAGTTATAATTGTGCCTCCTTAATCACTTCACAGCCCAAAAAAGTGGGTTGGCTTCAGTATTTTTTGTACTTCAGGGGTGGTGTAATTTTTGGGCAGAAATTTAAACAATGAAACATTTTTTAGGCCGTCAAAAATTCACTATTTCAATTTTCACAGCACTGGAAAGCCAGCTTTAATATTAACTTTATTAAATTTTCTTCCTCCAAGAACACAAATTTAATGATGAAACAAACCTGCATGTATTGAAATAACCTGGCCTGGCTTGATTTTGCTTTGCTGCTTTTAAGTTGGGGGGGGGGGGAGAATAGAGTGGAAATGGGAACTTAATCTGCAGGGTAAACTCCTATGTGATTTGATCCTTAAGGTGGATGTTGACTAGATTCTTGGTTAGTTTTGTGGGGAAAGAGGGGAGTGGTTGATGGCAAGAACTTTTTAAATAAATAACTTTTTTAAAAAATGACCTTGGACTCCATCCTTTAGGAATGACAATAGTGGGTGCTTAACTATGTGGCAGTCAAAATGGGATTTGATAGTGCAGATACTGGAATTAACTGGATTGGGCAGCAATCATGGAGAGAATAAAGTTAAATCTTCCTTTGGAGGAGTTTCATAGATGAATATGGAAGTGTAAAGATAGGGCTGAGATTCAGTTGAAATTTTGCTCTAAACTAGTTTGGTTACTAATTCTATTGTTTATCCCCAATAGATGGAGCAGCCTGTGAGGCCCAAATATTTGGAAGGAAAAGAGATAACTGGGAATATGCGTGCTATCTTAGTAGACTGGCTTGTACAGGTTCATAGGAAATTCCAGCTGCTTCAAGAAACTTTGTACATGACTGTATCAATCATAGATAGATTCCTTCAGGTAAGAATGTTGTTTTCCTTGCTTTTGAATCTTGATCTACAAAAACTGAGTTGTCTCTACTTGCTCTAAATCCCACACTATTGCTCTCCTTCGAGCAAAATCTAGATTTGAGATTTTTAAAACTAAAACTTCCCAATCATGCAATATCTGGAAGATGGTTTGTTTTTGCTTAAAGGTAACTGCATGGTATAGAAACTAATGCAACACATAAAAGTTGCTGGTGAACGCAGCAGGCCAGGCAGCATCTCTAGGAAGAGGTACAGTCAACATTTTGGGCTGAGACCCTTCGTCAGGACTAACTGAAAGAAAAGCTAGTAAGAGATTTGAAAGGGGGAGAGGGAGATCCAAAATAATAGAAGACAGGAGGGGGGAGGGATGAAGCCAAGAGCTGGAAAGTTGATTGGCAAAAGGGATATGAGGATCATGGGATGGGAGGCCTAGGGAGAAAGAAAAGGAGGGGGAAGCCCAGAGGATGGGCAAGGAGTATAGTAAGAGGGACAGGGAGAAAGAATATGAGAAGGATGAGGGGATCTGATTGAAATATGAGTATTAAGGGATTGGACAGGCTAGAGGCAGGAAACACGTTCCTGATGTTGGGGGGGGAGTCCAGAACCAGAGGCCACAGTTTATAGAATAAGGGTAGACCATTTAGAATGGAGTTGAGGAAAAACTTTTTCAGAGGGTTGTGGATCTGTGGAGTGCTCTGCTTCAGAAGGCAGTGGAAGCCAATTCTCTGGATTCTTTCAAGAAAGAGTTAGAGCTCTTAAAAATAGCAGAGTCAAGGGATATGGGGAGAAGGCAGGAAAAGGGTACTTATTGTGGATGATCACAGTGAATGGTGGTGCTGGCTCAAAGGGCTGAATGGCCTACTCCTGCACCTATTGTCTATAATAGTAAATAACAGATGGGGTATGAGGGGGAGGTGGTGCATTAGCAGAAGTTTGAGAAGTCAGTGTTCATGCCATCAGGTTGGAGGCTACCCAGATGGAATATAAGGTGTTGTTCCTCCAACCTGAGTGTGGCTTTATCTTGACAGTAGAGGTGGGTGTGGATAGACATATGGGAATGGGACGTGGAATTAAAATGTGTGGCCACTGGGAGATCCTGCTTTCTCGGCAGACAGCATCAGTGTTCAGCGAAACGATCTCTCAGCCTGCATCGGGTCTCGCCAATATATAGAAGGCCGCATCAGGAGCACTGGACACAGTATATCACCCCAGCCGACTCATGGGTGAAGTGTCGCCTCACCTGGAGGGACTGTCTGGGGCCCTGAATGGTAGTGAGGGAGGAAGTGTAAGGGCATGTGTAGCACAGATGAAGACACACTCAGGTTGGAGGAACAACACCTTGTGTTCTGTCTGGGTAGCCTCCAACCTGATGGCATGAACATTGACTTCTCTAACTTCTGTTAATGCCCCACCTCTCATACCCCATCTGTTATTTATAATATAAATTCTTTCTCTCCTTTTTCTCCCTCTATCCCCCTCACAATACTCCTTGCCCATCCTCTGGGCTTTCCCCCCTCCCCTTTTTTCTTTCTCCCCAGACCTCCTGTCCCATGATCCTCTCATATCCTTTTTGCCAATCAACTGTCCAGCTCTTGGCTCCATCCCTCCCCCTCCCGTCTTCTCCTATCATTTTGGATCTCCCCCTCCCACTTTCAAATCTCTTACTAGCTCTTTCAGTTGGTCCTGACAAAGGGTCTCAGCTCAATGTTGACTGTACCTCTTCCTAGAGATGCTGCCTGTCCTGCTGCGTTCACCAGCAACTTCCATGTGTTGCTTGAAATTCCAGCATCTGCAGATTTCCTCGTGTTTGTGATAGAGACTAATGCGACTGGTTTCTTCTAGGATAACCCAGTGACCAAAAACAATCTACAACTTGTTGGTGTGACAGCAATGCTGGTGGCCTCAAAATATGAAGAGATGTATCCTCCAGAAATTGGGGACTTTGTCTATGTTACAGACAATACTTACACTACAGCTGCAATACGTGAAATGGAAAGGAAGATTTTGCAAAAGCTTAACTTTTCTCTTGGCCGGCCACTTCCTTTACACTTTCTGCGGAGAGCTTCAAAAGTTGCTGAAGTGAGTTTAAATCATTGAGAAAAGAATTGAAAATTTGTCCACTCCATAAATCTATGTATGTAGTTCATCATTTTAGGTCTTGAACAGTTCACTGGTGATTGTACTTTGCAAAAGACCATGGCTAAAGATAAAGGAAATCTGCCTTCATGCTCTAATTTGCATGAGTAAACCTTTTAAGCAAGGTCCTGTGAATATCATTCAAATCATTCCATTTGTAGCATTTGTCTAAGCTAATTGGTTCTAATTCCTTTCTAGATCTGGAGTGTTTTTATCTGTAGTCTATACTAGATTGCTTGGAAAGTCCCAGTTCTCTATATAATTTGTAAGTAACTAGCTTGAGCTTCTGACAAAGTATTAACAAAGATATCAATTTGCTGTAATGATGCATGTCAGGGAATTTGGCAGAGCACACCAGCCAAACAACTTTAAGCTGAAGTTGTACTATTAGAACTGTATCAATCACTGGGGCCCCACCACCCAGAACATGCCATCTCATTGCATCAAAGAGGAGGTACAGGAGCCCATGGACATTTTTTCCCCCCTCACATTTCTGAATGGATGATAAGCTCATGAACCTTGCTCTTTAATACAAAGTTTGTACAAATTTAATATTTTGATGTATCTTGTAATATTACACTGTGCTGTTGGGGAAAACAAATACCATGAAAGTCGATGATAAATCTAATCAATTAGTGCAGGACTCTTAGCCCACAGTGTTGTGCAGACCTACTCCAAAGTAATCTAATCCTTTCAATTTTTCTTTCATCCATGTGCCGATCTAAGTCTTAAATGTCCCTAATGTATCTGTTTCTATACTACACCACTCCTGTCAGTGCATTCCACATACCCACCACATTTTAAAATCCTACTTTTAACATTCCTCCACTTTCCTGCAATCATGAAATTGTGCTGCCTTGTATTGCCCATTTCCACTCTGACTGACCACTCCATGCCTCTGTACAGTTCTAAATCATCTCCTTTGCTCCAAAGAGAAACCCTAGCTCACTCAACCTTTCTTCCCTATGTCATGTTCTCTAATCCAGGCAGCATCCTGTAAATCTCCTGCACCCTCTAAAGCTTCCATATCCCTCCTACGAAGCAGCCAAAACTGAACACAATACCCCAGTGTGGTCTAACCAGAGTTGTATAGAACTGTAACATTACTTTGTGGCTCTTAATCTCACCCTTCAACTAATGAAAGCAAACAGGCCATCTGTTTTAACTAGCTTTTAACTTGCACAGCAGTGTTAAAGGATCTATGGAAGTGATGCTAAGATCCTTCTATTCCTCTGTACTAAGGATCCTTTCATTAACCCTGTGTTGTGCCTTTAAATTTGATCTTGTAAAATGTATTGCTTGTGCTTCCAGACTGAATGCTTCACATCCTAGCTTTGCATTCTGATAACCTATGCCAACATTCTACACTATCCACAACACTACCAAATTTTGTGCCATCTGCAAACTTGCTAACCTACTGTTCTACTTCCTCATCCAAGTCACTTGTAACGATCTGAGTAGGGGTCCCAGAATGGATCCCTGCAGGACACCACTGGCCACCTACCTCCAAGCAGAATTTACTCCATCTACTACCACAATTGCCTTCTGTGGACATGCCAATTATGAGTCCCATGCCTCTTGATTGTCTAAACGAGCATACCATGAGGAAACTTGTCTTGATGTTCTACTAAAGTCTATAGACACCACATCTACTTTCATCAATTTGTTTTGTCACTTCCTCAAGCAATTTAATGAGGCTTGAGATGACCTGCCCCTCACAAAGCCTTGTTAACTAAACCTAATCAGACTATGCTTCTCCAAATGCTAAGAATGTCTCCAATAATTGGCCCACCACTTGCACAAGACTTCCCGATCTATAATTCCCTGGGTTATCCCTGTTCCCTTAAGCAAAGGAATATCACTTGCCAACCTCCAGTCTTTTGGTACTGTTCCTGTAGCCACTGACCTCCAGGCAGAATATCTTCCATCCAAAGTAAACCAAACTTAAGCTTGTCAGGTAAAACAATGTAAAATAAGCAATAGCTATAGTGTTTACTTCAAAAATTCATTAGCTTGTGTTCATAGTTGCAACTCTAGAGATCTCATTTATATAGTAAATTCAGTTTGTCAATGTGCAAGCCATTTTATTTGCTACTTAATTCTAGGTAAGCTCTGAGCATCACACCTTGGCCAAGTACTTGATGGAACTGACAATCGTGGACTATGAAATGATGCATTATCCCCCGTCCCAGATTGCAGCTGGTGCTTTTTGCCTGGCTCAAAAAGTCCTGAATGCAGGTGAATGGGTGAGTATTGATGATGACTTCAATTTTTAGTTGGTTTTCATTGTACTGATCCACTGACTATTAAAATATGATTCTTTCAGACACCACTTCTAGAACACTACATGACCTATAAAGAGGATGATCTGGTTTCTGTTATGGAGCACATTGCCAAGAATGTTGTGAAGGTTAATCAAAGCCTCACTAAATACATGGTAAGTTTGGTCAGCATGTATTTTTAGTCAAGTCCCACTTGGCAAACTGATCAAAGTAAAGCTGAGGTCTATTGAATCCAGGGCAGTGGCAAAATAAAACAAGATTGGAGCAGAATTGGGCCATTTTGTCTAAGGAGTCTGGTGTGCCAGGCAACCTTAATCTTTTCAAGGCTAATTAAATGTTTCAAGGTTGTTGCTGGAGGCCCTACAGATGAAAGCTTGCAGATAAAAATTGTACCTTGTAAGGCTGACTCAAAGTGCCGGGCTTGGCTGTAGGGCAAGTGGTAATTGGCATTTAGTTAGTGAGATGGTTTGATATGAACAAGCCATTAAAAAGGGGGAAAGTGTGGTTATCTTAGAAGACATTATCTTGTCCTGTTGAAGGATAAACATGAGCAGTTACTATCCTGTCATTTCAGAAATGCCTTAAAATGACAAGTCCAAATTTCTGCCTTGGGCTTAGATGTCCTGTCTAGTGTGGTGCAACAAGCTTCTCCTGCAAGCTAATGTTGATTGGGAGGTAGGAGGAAGACTGAAATGTGGGAGCAACTAATACAAGCTCTTTCTAGAATTTCCAGTGCAGGATATCTGGTGACATAGTAAGGTGTGAATGCAGGGATTTGTATGTTGCCTAGGTGAAATGGGAAGGGATCCACTCTATTGACAATTGGCTGCCATTGTTCCACAAATCTTGTTACCTGTAGTTGTGAAGATAACTACCCAGAAAAATCACTGCCTTGGACTCCTTGCAAGAACTTGTGTTCTATTGAACTTCGTCTGCTGAGATGTACATGCAACAGACAGTTTTGCACATGCCGGAATGCCCTTGGCCCTTTCATCCTTGAGCTTGGTCCTGAGTAGATATTGCATTTTTTTTTTCCCCTCCCTGGGCCAGTATGCGCTGAGGGTGGATTTCAGAAAAGTTACCTATGTTGAAGAACTTTCTTTTTAGCCAGTTGGTAATTGGCCCTTTGATATTGAGGGATTGAGTGGGTATGTGTTCTCCCCCTGCCCCCCACCCCCAAAACACCAGAACTAAAATATCACTAGTCTGGCTCTATGCTTGAGGCCAGTTGCAGAGTGTCAAATCACCTGGGCATTCCTGAGTAAGTGTGGGAGCAAGATGCAATATTGGCCTAGACCTCCTTTGCATAACAGCTTTTCAATAGCAGTTTTTTAAGGAAAGTGTAAACTCTATCTGCTTGTTACTTGATCTGCAATGATCTGATGAATATCACAACTTGTATACCAATTACACAGATCTATAGTGTACTCTTTTTACATTCTTGTAAATGAGCTGAAACCAAGTAATATATGGAAATCAGTCATTGCTCTAACTTGAATAGTTTAGTCATTGTTCTGGATTGCACTTGTGTTGGTATTTCATTTGAATTCTTGTTCTCTGCAGACCATTAAGAACAAATATGCCAGCACCAAGCTAATGAAGATCAGCACCATTCCACAGCTAAAATCTGATGTGATTATCAACTTGTCAAAGCACCTGATAGTTCAGAAATAACTTCCATACCTACTTGTATAGCCTTGCTTCTGTATTTTTTTTCTCAGCACCATGTGCTATTGTACATAAATGTAGTTACCATTTTACTTTAATAAAGGTGTTTTTAAAGATTTTAATACTTATTTAATTTAAGTTGAATTGTAATCATCATGGTCCTCTACAGTAATTTGGTTTGTGCTGGCAGTTGGGTGATGGCTTTCAGTCAGGTGCTTGGTTTTGGTCCAAATGTTTAATCCAAAATTTCTGAAAGTGTATTAAGTTGTGTAATTACAGGATGGGTCTCAATTACTTTCAGCCCATGCGATTTCCTTGGGTGTCCTCTTGTATTTCCTTAAGCTAAGTTTCCCTATGCCTATTAGCCTTGCCTTTTATTCTAACAAGAACACAAGAGTTGTGTGCTTGATATTTCACCAGCCAAGTGTCCCTTTGCCAAAAAATGACAACTTGTCCCAGCCCACATCTACCAGATCCTTTCTGATGCCTTCATGATTGAATGATCACAATTCCATTCATTTCAAGACAATGTAAAGTATTACTCTACAAAAACCTCAGCTGCCCTGACTCATTCCCTAGTATGAGATCCAGTATTGCTCTAGTTGGAACCCCTTTATAATTAAGGAAACCTTCCTGAACACATTTGAAAAGTGCTCATCCAGTTTTTGATAGGTGTTCCAGTCAATGTGAAGACAGAATCACTAACTAACACAACCTCCTTGCCACCGTGATCTCCCTACAAATTTGCACATCTCAGTCAAGATAATGGTAATCCCTTATTCCTCAGTTCTACCCCTATTACCTCAGCAGACAAACTTCAGTCTGAGCACTGATATTTTCTCTAACAAGTAATACCACTCTCTCTTGATCCCTATGCTCCACCACACCTGGAAATAATGGATCCCCCAGAACATTGATCTGCTGATTCCACCACTCCTGTGCCTATAGCTATAATTGAGACAATGTTATAATTCCTTGTGATTTAAGCTCATTTGCCTTGCATTGAAATAGGCATAACTCAATGTTATTCCCACCATGCTCCACTTCTCAATTTGTCTTGGTAGACTCAGTATCTTTTCCCCTCAGCCTCTTGACTACCTGGCCTGATATTCTGGCCCTTCACATCAGTTGCACCAACTTTCAAAGCATCCATCAGCATCTACTTCTGTAACCTAGAATGTGTCATTTGGTAACATTCCCCTATGCATGTGGGGCTCAATTACCCTGACCAGCACAATGAGTTCAAGCATTACTGGGTGATGAGATGATTTTTGGTATATGGTGCCCCACTTTTTTCCCCAGACTTGGTATCTTGAGCTAATTGATCTTGGCTCAAGTGAGGGAGGCTACAAAAAGATCCACGGGAATGTTGCCTGCAATCTGGGGTCCTGCTGCTACCTTGTATGGAGGGGCAGAGTCAGATGGGGAACCCCACAATGTTGAAATGGTATATTGCCCCAAGGAGCCATAAATGGCAATGGTGTTATGTTTCTTTTAATAATTAACAACCTGAATTTCCTCACTGGCAGACCCCAGTCAGTACAGACTGTTCAAGTTTAATTGTTATTCAACCATACATGAATACAGCCAAATGAACTGTGAACTTGAACGTGTTTGCTGTGCCACATTGCCTCCCACACGCCATTGGAGTGTGCTGGCTCTCGTTCCTCACTCCTGGGCATCTGCAAGCAGCAGGTGACACTGGCTTGAGGCCACGCAGCTCCCCCACTCCCTGCCATTCACCAACGAATTGGATTCGCAGCATTCCATGTTGACAATGTCCCAACAGGGTCTTGCGATCACAGGAAAAGTAATTCAAACGATCACTTGCTTCAAACACCCACTTCAATGTCTCTCTGATGCAGACAGAAGTACGATCCACCCCAAGTCTAGCTCCTTCAGTTCCTCCACACTCACCGTCGGCACGGATGCACCACAAATCTGAGTGCTCAGCCCTGCTTTACTCACTTTACACCTATGTGCAGTGAAGTATGGTTCCAATACTGTATTCATGTTTGCTGGTAACACCACTGTCTTTGGCTGAATCAAAAGCTGTGACAAATCGGCATATCCGAGGAAGACTGAAAAACTGTTTGAGTAGTACAACAACAACCACCTCTCACTCAATACCAGCAAACCAAAGGGGTGATTATTGAGTTCAGCAAGAAGAAAGGAGTTCCATGAGCCAGGCTTCATTATGGGATTGGAGGTAGAGAGAGTCAGTACCTTTAAATTCCTTGGCATTTTCATATCAGAAATGTAAGTGGCATCAGAGAGAAGGCACAACAGCACCCTTACTTTCTTAGAAGTTTGCATAGATTCAGCACGTTATCTAAAACTTTGACAAACTTCTACAGATGTACAATGGAGAGTGTCCTAACTGGTTACATCATAGCCTGGCATAGAAAAACTAATGCCCAGGAATGGAGAAGTCACATAACGTGGTGGATATAGCCCAGTACATCACAAACAAAGCCCAGTGAAGACATTTACATGAAACAATGGCATAATAACACAGCATCCATCATCAAGACCCATTATCCAGGCCATGTGCCCTTCTCGTACTACCATTGCACAGGAAGTACAGAAGCCATAGGTCCCACACCAGGTTCAGAAACAGTCATTACCCTACAAACATCAGGCTCTTTTACTGGTGTGGATAACTTAACTCACCACAACTATGAACTGAACCTACAACCTACAGACGTACTTTCAAGCACTTTTTTACAATTCATGTTCTCAGTATTATTTTTTATTTGTATGATTTGTCTTTTTTTTTGCTCATTGGTTGTTTGTCAGTGAAATTCAGGGTCAAGTTGATCACATTTGTTGTCATCCGACTGTACATGTATACAACCAAACAAAACACCAGTCCTCCAGAACAGTCTTTGTTTCTGTATAGTTTTTCATAAATTCTATTATATTCTTTATTTTTCCTGTAAGTGTTAGTATAAAAATAAATCTCATGGTATTGGAAAACTCCAAGTATCACTCTACTGCTTAAGAAGAGAGGGAGGCAGAATAAAGGAAATTATAGGCTAGTTAGCCTGACTTCAGAGGTTGGCAAGATGTTGGAAGTCCATTATTAAAGATGAGGTTTCTGGGTACTTGGAGGCCAACGTCAGCCTGATTTCCTTAAAGGGATGCCTGACCAATCTGTTGGAATTCTTTGAAGAAATAACGGGCAAAATAGATAAAGGGGACTCAGTGGATGTAGTTTACTTGGATTTTCAGAAGGCCTTTGACAAGCTGCAGCAGATAAGACTGCTGAACAAGAGCCCATCGTATTGCAGGAAAGATCCCAGCATGGGTAGAAAATTAGCTGAAGAGTCGGAATAAAGGGGACCTTTTCTAGTTGGCTGCCAGTGACTAGTGGTGTTCCACAGGGGTTGGTATTGGAACCTCTCCTTTTCACATTAAATGTCAATAATTTGGATGATGGAATTGATGATGTTGTGGCCAAGTTAGTGGACGATACAAAGAAAGATGGAGGGGCAGGTAATGTTGCAGAAGCAGGGAATCTGCAGAAAGACTTAGACAGATTGGGGAGATGGGCAAAGATGCGGCATATGGAATATAGTCAAGGGAAGTGTATGGTCATGCACTTTGGTAAAAGGAATAAAGATGTAGACTATTTTCTAAGTGTTTATTAGAGATTAGAGATGCAAAAGGGCTTGGAAGCCTTGTGCAAGATTCCCTAAAGGTTAACTTGTAGGTTGAGTCATGATAAGGAAGGCAAGTGCAAAGTTAGTATTCATTTTGAGAGGACTAGAATATAAGCGTAAGGATGTAATGCCAAGGCTTTGTAAGGCAGATGTCAGATCAAACTTAGAACTTCCTGAGGAGTTTTTATTTAAGAAATGACTGGAGATGGTTCAGAGCAGGTGAGTGATTCTGGGAACTGTAATAGTTAACACATGAGGAACATTTGATGGTTCTGTACGTGTACTCACCGGAGTTCAGAAGAATGAGGGGGATCTCAATGAAAGTTATCGAATATTGAAAGGGTAGATAAGAGTGGATGTTGAGAGGTTGTTTCCTGAAGTGAGCGAGTCTAGGACCAGATAGCACACCCTCAGAATAGAGGGACATAGAATTAGAACAGAAATGAGAAGGAATTGCTTTAGCCAGACAGTGGTGTATATGTGGAATTCATTGCCACGAATGGCTGTTGTGACGAAAATACACATAAAATTAAGATGTTTGCTGGCCTGGGTTAGCATCAGTGACATCAGCAAGTGGCCTGCCACCTGCCCTCAGGGGAAGGAGAGATAAGGAACAATGGAGCAGCGTCTGGAGATGTGTAATGAAGGGACGGGGGAGAGAGAGCTGTCTGGAGCGGCTCCCGCCTTTGAACCCTGAACTGTTTGAAGTGATGGACAGGCGATACCCCAGCAGGGGGATAAAAAGGGACCGGTTCGCTAAGGCGACACACACACGCCACCCGAGGTAACGAGATCCTGGAAGAGGTACGCCTCTCACGAGTCGGTGGGAAGTATCAGACAACGGCCAGGGTGGAAAGGTACGATCAGCGGGAACCCGGTGTGTGTCCGCCCTTGCCTGGGTGCCGGGTTCACTGCAGAGGATCGACCACATCTGGAGGAGGGGTCACAGTCGGTGACCTCAGGTGACATCACCAAGGACCCGCCCAAAAGCTGTTTGTGAGCCATCTCGCCGGTCTGTGAGTGAAGCCGTGTCTGAATGATCAGTTGTTCCTGTTCTCTCTCTCTCTCTCACCCCACGTTGTCCATCGCCATGGCAACGATTACTGCGAACTGAACTACTAAACTGGACTGAACTTTGAGTCACTTTGAAATTTGGTCATTTACCCCTAGACAACGATAGAGCTTGATTGATGCTGTTATCTTAATTCTGTGCACATGTGTGTTTACCATCGCTGAACTGTTGCATTTATTATCCTTTCGATTACTGTGTTGCTTGTTTCTTTAATAAAACTTTCTTAGTTCTAGTACTCCAGACTCCAACTGAGTGATCCATTTCTGCTGGTTTGGCAACCCAGTTACGGGGTACGTAACACTGTGGAGCCCAAGTTATTGAGTATATTTAATGCAGTTGTTCTTGAGTAGTCAGGACATCAAAGGTTACAGGGAGACGGCAGGAGAATGAGGTTGAGAAGGATAATAAATCAGCCACGATAGAATGGTGGAGCAGACTCAATGGGCCAAATTGCCTAATTTTGCAGTTATGTCTTATGGAAAGAAGAAAGCCCTTAACTCCGCATGGAGTCATTGGGATGCCGACATGACGGTGTTTTTTTAGCAGGCTTTCTTATTTTTATGAGGCCGAGTTGCTAGCTCGACGCTCAACCCAGCACGGGTAGAAAGCGTGCAAGGGAGCCAGCTGGATTGGAATTCAGGAGCCTTCACTCCGAAGTCTGGCGCTGATGCCACTAAGCCACCAGCCAGCTATGTCTTATGGACTTATAGTTTAAATTTACTTTGAGCTTTTGAACTTTTATATAGTTGCTGTGATAGTACCCGTCTACATTTTTTCTAGTTGACTTATTCTAATTGACTACACTTCCACTCATAACCAGTCCTTAAAACTTTCATCAAGAGACAAGATTCTTGAAACTGGAGCAAAAAACAAGTTGCTGTAGGGTCTCGACCTGAAATGTCAACTATCCCTTTGGCTGCCTGACCTCCTGAATTTCTATCTTTGGTACAACACTTCATTAAACCTGCTGGCAAGGAGGGTTCTGAGGTTGTTGTTTGACAAATCTGAACCCTACCTCTCTGGCACCTTCTTATACCATCCTTGAGCCCTTAACCCCACTACTGAACAGCAGGCCATGATCTCCCAGATCTTTACTAACCCCATTTCCTTTCAAAGATCTTTCCTCCACAGCCTACTCCTAATTACACTTATGATGCTTCTGCCTTCTCTCTAAATGCAAAAGCAGGACTGCCTTGGTAGACTACCTTCATTTTAGCTGATTTTTGTCCCACTGAACTTATTTATTTCTACACTGATTTTTCATACATAGACCCTCCATGTTCTCTCGTCCTTCCCCCTTACTCTGCAACTTGAAATTTGTTCAAGTTCTAGTTAATCCCAGTTCTGACTAACTGATTACATTAACTGTCTACCTCTCTCCATCAATGCTTCCTGGCCTGCTGAATGTTTCCATCACTATTTCTAATTTCTGACTGATTTCTGGAATAAATTTTAGTAGAATGGGCTTATATTCTCTGTAGTACAGTATAAGGATTTTACTGGAACGTGTATCATTCTTAAATGCTTGGAAGTAGATGCCCGGAGATATTTCAGGAGAGCTGAAGCGGCTAGAGAGATGAGAATTGGAGAGCCAGATATGGGATCAACCATTCAGAAGTGAGGAGTAATTTCATCATCTTTACTTTCTTAGTTTTTGATATTTTCTGTCCAGCACAGAGAACATTCAGAGCTTTAAGAGATTTTGTACTTAATAAATGAATAAATGGACTTCGGGATCAGGTGGAAAAGTTGATCGTTACCCATGAATTACTTAAGTCCCTACCCTTGGCCTATTTCTTAAAACTCTGATTTATTCATCAGGACCACTCGAAGTGCCGAAGCAAATCCATTTTTCATTACGGTAAAGTGAACAAAATACCCGCGAAAGGGGGGGGGGGCGTCTATTCTATCAGCCCGTATTGCGCCAAATCAGAATGGCAACAAAGCACACACACAAAAAAAAATAAAGATTTCAAAATAGACTTCAAGGAAAGGCTTATTTCCCCTTCTGTACGATGTCCCAATCGACCTCCGAATTACCTGGCGTTGCGACTGGTCGTCGGGCTCAGGGCGGATCTTTTCATCCAATCAGAACGCTAGATTGCCTATCACGAATTTGGGGGTGCATTTAAAAGGGCCGAAGAAGGTTCGAGTGAGAATGGATTATTGGTGGGTTAGGAAACGAGAGGACGTTGGGAGAATGGCTGTGCGAATCAGAAGGGTGAGGTGGACTTCATTAACGTTGCTCAAATTTTTAAGATTGGCTGGCTGAATGCAAAGTTGAGGTTAATAGCGGCTGGAGCTCTGAAAATAGGTTGGTGGCTGTGGTGTTGTGAACTGATGGGCTTCACTGTGGGGCAGGTTTTGAGGTGGCGAGGTCCCGCCCCGCCCCACCGCTTGTTACAGTCACTGTGTGCACCACCAAATAAACGGAGCGGTGTTTTCAAATGTACACCCCAGTATATTTGGGCATCTACTTTGCTCTCTACCATGTTAATTGGTTGTAGAATCCTTTGCTGCTACCTAGTCAATAAAAGTAACTCTTTAATTAATGTTAAACTCTTAAACATTACCAGCCCCGTGTCGTGCAACTGCCCTTCCTCGACCTTTGGACGAATTTTGTCGTAAAGTTAATGCTAGACACGGTGTGCAGTATTTTCCTTTCGTTAATGTACGCCTTGTCCTGTCTTCTGCTAATCTGCTGTTGGGACTTGTTTTCATTAGCGTGGGACGTGGTGGAGGCTCGCGAGAATAAGAATATGCTCCATTTTGTAACTATTTTCAATTTTAACCTGTCGTTAACAGCAATAATAGTCCAGCGATGAATATCCCCCAAAGTATTGGATTCTTTCAATTTGCTGGCTAATGGATAGTTACTTTTATGTGAATAGGGATATGTATTAATTGGAGTGTCAACTCTAAAATCTTATCATTTTTTCCACAGATTAAGTCTCCAGCTGTGACCTTGCATTCTTAACAAAATAAACATACTTCCTTTCAGGCTCAAAAATATGATTGCTGCATCTTCTGCATTAGTAATAAAATAATTTTGCTTTAATGACTATTAAGTCTTGTCTGAATTGGACGTCATTAAACTGAATTAACTATTTGTTTTCACTTTGTAATTGGGTTGAGTAAATAAAGTAGTAACAGGTCAGAATGATGAACTTGTGATTTCCCCAACTCCTGAAAGGTAAATTTTAGTATTATGATCTATAATGAATGTCTAATCTTTTGGCTTAACCAGGTATATGTCCAGATAGGATATTCTAACTTTGTTGCAGTTCATTTGATGTGCAGAAAGTTATTATCCCGTACTAGTAATAGACGAGAAAATCTGCAGGTGCTGGAATACAAAGTAACACACTCAAAATGCTGGAGGAACTCAGCAGGCCAGGCAGCATCTATGGAAAAGAATAGTCCATGCTTCAAACTGGATCCCTTCGGCAGGACTGGAAAGAAATGAGAAGTCAGTAAGAAAGTTGCAGTGGGGGGTGGGGGGAGGAGAGGAAAAGAAGTACAAGGTAGTAGGTGATGGGTGAAGTAAAGAGCTGGGAAGGTGACTGGTGAAAGAGAAGGAGAATCTGATAGAGGACAGGAGACTAGTAATAGGTTTGTTTTACACTTGACCATCAACTGGCTTCTAATTTTTGTTATTTATTTTAAGTGTAAAACCTTAATAGCTTAAACGTATTAAGATTCTATTTAATTTGCCCAAGTCCACTTTCCTTATTGAGATCTGGGGAATTTCCTTCCAGTTTCTTGGTCAATGTTCCAAATTAAGTCCTAAGAGTTTTATTTGGGTTTTTAGCGCTGGAAATAGTTACATTCTGACACGTCTCATTAGCGGGGCAGCAGTATGGTTGTATTGTTTATTCCAGGGACCAGCTGATTGCCCTTATGCCAGCCAGTTTAGCGAGCAGAGCGGCGGGCACCCCTACTGAAATCTGGAGGAAAAACACGGAGGATGCAGAGAGGGATTACAAAGGCGAGGAAAGAGGACCGGGGCGAGGCAACAGAGACTTGTGGAGAAGAGGAGTTCGGTGGGCAATAAAATGGATGAGTTGACGGCGCTAGCCAGGTGTCAGAGAATATTTCGGGAGTGCAGTGTTATGTGTTTTACTGGGACTGCACGAGGACACACCTGATCAAAACTTTTCCATGGGCGGCTTCCAGACCGTTCGGGCTGACCGGAAGTGCACTGAGAGCGGTAAGCGTAAAGGAGTTGGGGGCTTACTGTTCTGGTTAACAATGGATGGTGCAATCCTGGTCATATTACCATCGAGGAATGTGTTTGTAGACTGGATGTTGGACTCTAGCCATATTCCAACAAGATACAACACTGGGTCTCACGGGAGGTTGTTCCTGCCTGTGGCCATCGAACTTTGCAGCTCCTCCCATGGAGGGTCAGACACCCTGAGCCAATAGGCTGGTCCTGGACTTATTTTCCATCTCGCATAGTTTGCATATTATTGTTTGTAGTTTTTGTATTGCTATATTTATGCGCTATTCTTGGTTGGTGTGGCTGTAATGAAACCCAATTTCCTTCGGGATCAATGAAGTATGTATCTATCTATTTACATACATCAAAGTTGCTGGTGAACGCAGCAGGCCAAGCAGCATCTATAGGAAGAGGTGCAGTCGACATTTCAGGCCGAGACCCTTCGTCAGGACTAACTGAAGGTCTCAGACTGAAACGTCGACTGCACCTCTTCCTATAGATGCTGCTTGGCCTGCTGCGTTCACCAGCAACTTTGATGTATGTTGCTTGAATTTCCAGCATCTGCAGAATTCCTGTTGTTTTTATCTATCTATCTAACCTGTTTTAAAGAACTTCAGTTACACATCATAGAAAAGCATAATTTGACCTACTTTGCCAGCCATCAGTACTTTCTCGTATCCATCCCATCTTGTCTGCAGTCTTCCACTATAGTGTTTCAAGTCCCTATCATTAAGCGTTGAGGGTCTCTGCTTCCACAATCCTATTGTGCAGTGTCTTCCATATCTCAGCTGCCATCCAGATAAGTCTTACTGCTTAAATTGTTTCTCTTCTTTCCCCCCTCATCTGAAACTTGTGTCCAATCCTTAGCCCCCTGCTAAGAGAATGTTCTTGCTGTATACTCTACCTATGCTCTCCATAGTCTCTTGATCAGGTCACTATTGGCCTTGTCTTCTTGATCACTGAAACAATTCATCCTAAGTAACATTGAAGAGATGCAGAAGAGATTCACCCCAGTGTAATAATGCCCTCCTTATAGTGTGGTGACTAGAACTGCACACATTAGTCCAGTTGGGGCTTAACTAATGTTTGGTATAGTTGCATGATGCATAAAGGCAAGTATCCTGAATGCCTTCTCTACCACCTTTGCACATCTCCCACCAGATACCTGAATATATACATTTAGAAATAACAAACTGCTGAAATGTCAACCATCCCATTGATTCTACAGATATTACCTGTTTCTCCATTTTTTTTCCCCTCAAGGTCCCTCTTCCTCAGTGTTTGGGGACCTACCATTGTATAAATCCTAGTCTAATTAGCCTCACAAAATGCACCACCTTGTACTTTGTAAGATTTAAGTGCTATCTGCTCATCTTGTCAATAGATCACTATTCTATAGCCAAAGACTGTCTTCTTTCTATTGACAATGTCACCAATCTTGGTCATCTGGAAGTTGGCAATTGTACTTCATACATTAATGATTTGGATGCAAATTTGTGTTACATAAGCAAAATTTCCAGCAGTGATCACTACAGCGTTCCCATGATTACAAGCTTCCAATGGCAAACAACCCTTCCCCATCTCGTTCTCCCTTCATCACTGATCAATTTCATATCTTTTTTACCGTATCATTGCTATCTGCCGCCGTGGTCAGCAATATTCTGCCTCCTTTGACTATTTATTAGACCACATAGTAAACTATTAAATTGGATTTGAATAAACATCTGGTAAATGCTCTTCCATTAATATCAAAAGTATGATCCAGAAGAGTATTGATTTATTCAATTATTGATAGATCACTAGTATATTCTGCCTGGGACATTTTTCATTTGCAAACCTTGCTTGGTGATTTTTGAAATTGTAGAGTACGTGAAATGTCAACAAATGAGGGCAAATGAGTTTATTTACTCCTTTTGTGCACCTTTGCTTCGTTAGAACATTTTGTTTTACTGTTTGCATGCAAAATGAAATCTATTCAATATGGCACATTTTGATTTTTACCAACCCCTAGGGATTGTGCAACTATACAATCAATAAAACAACTTCTTGTAATCAACATTTTGATCATGGAGATGGTTTAAAATCATTGTGGTAGTAACTTAAGTGGTAAGAATTGGTTACTTGTATAATTTGCAGATTAAAATAACTATCTTAAAGTTAAATGATAGAAATCTTCTACCAATCTGACATCATGATGCTTGAGTAGGTAGAATTAACACATTGGGTCATTTAGAACTGCTGAGACTTTGAGATTGAGTTTCTGATCCATCTTCCCATCCACATGTTGAAACTTTTTATTAGTATAGTTTCAGGTTCTGCCTTGAATCTTGTGACATTGTTTTCTCTCCAGAATGCACGTAGTTCTACAGTGGACATCCAATCCAAGAATCTTCAAACAGTGACAGCCTTGGAACACAGAGCTGCTTTGGTGGATATCATAAATAAGCCGTGTGGTGTTAAGTTTGCCCCAAAGAAGGTGAACCTGCTTTATGGATTCTAATTGCATAACCTAAAGACTTTACTTTGTGTTAATTAGTGATTTGTCTTAAAATCCATTGTAAACTGGTGGGACTTTTATACAAAAATGGAGCTTATTGATTGGAATAGATGGTACTTCCATTTCAATGGAAGATGGTACAGATGTGGAGCGTGGTCTTCATAACATTTCTCAGCTGGAGTTGAGGGAATTAATTTAAATGTCCAAAGGATGGTAACAAGTTGGCAATGGAGAGGATGTTTGCTGTTTGCAACTCTAAATATTTAAATTGAAAATGTGGTTGCCCATAAGATGTGAAATGGATTTTAAAGACAGTGGTAGATGTTTTAAGGGATTGAAAGGTTACAGGGTACATGAAGACCATGAGACATAGGAGCAGAATTAGGCCATTCATATACCCACTGATTGATTTATTTATTTATTCCCTCCCTCCATAAGTCTGTAGCTGAGCATTTCACAAGATTCACCACGATTTGGCTTTTAATAAAAAAAATTTTTTAAAAAATCAATCCTCCTCGCCTCTGTTCTTAAAAAGTTGCCCCTACCAGAGGGAACATCTTCTCCACATCCACCTTATCAAGTCCTTTCAACATCTGACTGGTTCAATGAGATTACCACACATTCTACTGAATTCCTGTGAATACAGGCCCAAAACTGCCAAATGCTCCTCAAATGTTAACCCATTCATTCCTAGAATCATCCTCATGAACCTCCTCTGGACTCTCTCCAATGACAATGCATCCTTTCTACAATATGGACCCAGAACTGTTGACAATATTCCAAGTGCGGCCTGATGTCTTATAAAGCCTCAGCATTATCTCCTTGCTTTCACATTCTATTCCCTTGGGAATAAATGCCACATTGCCTTTATCATGGACTCAACCTGTGAATTAACCTTCTGGGAATCCTGCACAAGGACTCAAAGTCCCTTTGCACCTCAGATGTTTGAATTTTCTCTGCATTTAGATAGTAGTCTGTACTTTTGTTCCTTTTTCCCAAAGTGCATTATCATACATTTCCCAACACTATTCCATCTACCACTTTTTTGCTCATTCTTCCAATTTGTCCAAGTCTTGCTGCAATCGCATTGCAAACAAGTCTTGCTGCAATCGCATTGCTTCCTCAGCACTACCTACCCCTTCACATATCTTCATATCATCTGTGAACTTTGTCACAAAGCCATCAATTCCACTATCCTCATTGACAATGTGAAAAGTAGAGGTCCCAATACTGACCTCTGAGGAAGACCACTAGTCATTGGTAGCCAACCAGAAAAGGCCCCTTTATTCCAACTCACTGCCTCCTGCCTGTCAGCCATTCCTCTATTCATATGTTTCATAGGATTTTATCTTGTTGAGCAGCTGAATGTGAGGCACTCTATCAAACACCTTTTGAGAATCTAAGTAAATGACATCCACTACCTCTCCTTTGTCCACCCTGCTTGTTAATTCCTTGAAGAATTCTAACAGATTTGTCAGGCAAGATTTCCCTTCAGAAACCATGCTGACTTTGATTTATTTTATCACTAGTCTCCAAGTACCCTGAAATCTCGTCCTTAATAATGGATTTTAACATTTTCCCAGCTGCTGAGGTTAGGCTAACTGGCCTACAATTTCCTTTCTTTTGCCTTCCTTCCTTGGAGTGGAGTGACATTTACAGTTTTCCAATCCTCCTAGACCAGGGGTAGGCAACCTTGAGCACAAATCATCTTCTAGTATGTGTTATTCATTAGAGGCAAAAAAAAACAATGTATTTAAATGGATAATTCCCATATTTCAAGTTTTTAAAATGGCATTTATCTGGTCCACTGTCCACTCATTAATACGTGATCCAGCCCACAGAGGCAAAAAAGGTTGCTGACCCCTGTCCTAGACCATGCCAGAATCGGGTGATTCTTGAAAGATCATGATAAATGCATCCATTATCTCTTCAGTAACCTCTGAGGACTCTGGGATGTAGTCCATCTGGTCTAGGTGACTTCTCCACCTTGAGACTTTTGAGTTTGCCTAGCACTTTCTCTTTTGTAATAACAATGGCACTCACTTCTGCTCCCTGACACTCACGGACCTCTGGCACTAATGTGTCTTCCACAGTGAAGACTGAAGCAAAGTACTTATTAATTTGATCTGCTATTTCTTTGTTTTCCCCCATTGCTACCTCAGTAGCATCCTCCAGTGGTCCAATATCAACTTTTGCCTCCCTTTTATTCTTTATATAACTGAAAAAACATTTGGTATCCTGCTTTATTATTGGCTAGTTTGGCCTCATATTTCATCTTTTCCCTGATAGCTTTTTTAGTTGCCTTTTGTTGGATTTTAAAAGCTTCCCAATCATCCAGCTTCCCACTTACTTTTGTTACCTTGTATGCCCTTTTATGCAGTCCTTAATTTCTCTCGTCTGCCACAGTTGCCTACCCCTGCTATCTGAGAACTACTTCTGAGACATGTCTGTCCTGTACCTTGTGAGCCATTCTCAGAAACTTCAGTCACCTCTGCTCTGCCCTCATCCCTACCAGTATCCTCCTCCAATCCACCTGGGCAAGCTCCTCTCATGCCTCTAATTCCCTTTATTCCTTTGCAATACTGAAATGTGATTTATGCTTCTCCCTCTCAAATTGCAGTATGAATTCAATCATATTATGATCACTGACTCCTAAGGGTTCCTTTATGTTAAGCTCCCTAATAAGATCTGGGTTATTACACAACACCTAAGATAGCCTTTCCCCTATAGGCTGAAGCACAAGCTGCTCTAAAAAGCCATCTCGTAGGCTTTCAACAAGTTCCCTCTCTTGCGATCAGACACCAACCTGACTTTTCCCAATCCCCTTGCATATTGAAGTCCCCCATTACAATTGTGACATGCCCTTTCCAGTTCCCTTTGCAATCTCAACCCCACGTCTTGGCTACTATTTGGAGGCCTATAGATGATTCCCATAATCATGGTTTTATTATCCTTGCAATTTCTTAACTCCTCCCACGAAGATTCAACTTTCTCAGACCCAATGTCGCCTCTTTCTAAAGATGTAATTCCATCTCTTGCCAGCAGAGCCACACCACTGCCTATGCCTTCCTGCCTGTCTTTTCGATACAAAGTATATACTTTCATGTTAAACTCCCAACTATGACCTTCTTTCAGCCATGATTCGGTGGTGCCCACAATGTCATACGGATCAATCTCCAATTGCCCCATGAGTTTGTCCACCTTATTCTGAATGCAGAGGCTTCAGTCCTGCATTCTTTTCCCTTGTGAATTTTGCCTCTGAATATAGTATTAAAGTTGCAGTTAGATCAGCATGATCTTATTAAATATTACAGTAGGCTCAGAGCCAAATGGGCAGCCTACTGTTTCAATATGCATGATATCCTTTAGAACCTG
This sequence comes from Mobula hypostoma, assembly GCF_963921235.1. NCBI lineage: Eukaryota > Metazoa > Chordata > Chondrichthyes > Myliobatiformes > Myliobatidae > Mobula > Mobula hypostoma. The sequence continues at coordinate 166,449,619 of NC_086101.1, read as the reverse complement.
AGCAGGATCTAAGGTCTAGGACTTGCTGTTTGAAATAGGATTTATTAATTTTAAAGAAATTTTCCCCACTCTATTCCGTTAGTTTAAAGGTTTCATGCTTCCAATAACAGTATATCTGGTGAAGTTCTGGTTGAACTTTCAAAGGTGTTTGCTAGCAGCATGTTGTAGACTTGCTGAAACTACAATACTTCAGGCCTTCAAGAATGGTGGACATGTCTGGTGTATAAAATTTAATAATGCCATTTGACCAATGCGAAATACTACTGCTATTCAGTATTGACCCTGTTCAAAATTTGTACAACACGTATCCACTTTCTCTAAGCTGAGGGAGTAAAACCACAGGTGTAACATTTATACCTTTGAGTGTATTTTAAAATACCTGCTATTTTTAATGTTTGGTTAAAGAATCTATTAAATTTGGTTATTTGCATTCTGGTGTAGGATGAAACGGTACTTCTCCCAAAGACAATAAAATGTGTCTCTCCAAAAAAGGAACCAGCAAAGACGTGCAAACAGCCAGAGGCTCTGCCACAAGAATTTTTTCCAGAAGATTTAGTAATAATTGAGGTTTGGACTTGATTAGCAGATCTAGTAAAACCATATGTATGTTTGTCTCAAATGTTGGCCTTTGGTCATCTGGAGCATAGGAGATTGAAATAAAATGAATTCCTGTTTTTGGAAATTAAATGGAAATTTATTCTACAATTTAATTAAGATCGATTAATTATTGATAGAAAATCTTGTAAGCTTGGGATTTGAGATTGTGATCTTGAAAATTTAGCAATGGGATTTTTCCTGTCTACAGAATTTTTAAAATTGGGAAAATTAATCCTTGTACTTTTTTAAACTTTGCAATTTATTAAAACTGCAGTTTTACAGCTTTCTGTGTGATGGATTTCTCTTTAGAAGGTAACCGAGTTAGATGGACTTGTGATTTTCTAACATTCCTTTTTTTCCATATTCAAAAGGAACAATTTCTTTAGCTAATGAAAATAGTGTCTGGCAAATGTGTAGATGCTGCTTGTTTACTAAGAACAGTGCTTCAGAACAATTGGTTTAACACTTGTATAAACTGAAATATTCGGAAAGGTGTTTCGGTGGAGGGGATGTGGTATCGGTGCTGGGCTCCAAGAATTGGAATGACTTTGTCATCCACAGCCATTCTCTAAAGATGGATGTTAATTTTTCTTTTTTTGAAGGAACATGTAATTCTTAAAATCAAAACTGGCTTGAATGTTAAATTAGAAATTTAAAATGCAAGATGCTGGCCCTATGTTCAAGTTATCACTTCCTGTAACATATTGCAAATACTGTACAGGTACCACCATCTCCAATGGACATTTCAGTGTGCATGTCTGAAGAACTGTGTGATGCCTTCTCTGTCTCAATCCTTCCTGTTGAAGATGTTGATATAAATGATGGCAACAACCCAGTACTCTGCAGTAACTACGTTAAAGATATCTACAAGTATTTAAGACAACTAGAGGTTGGTCTTTGAACTTTAAAGTGGATCTAAAGCACTACAGTACAAACCACAGAATAGACTTAATAATGAAAAAAATTGAGACGGGGTAAAAACTTTTTAAATCCTAGGATCTTGAATTTAGAATGTAACTCTGGGCTATTAACTGGCTAGGGAAGTGTGCCTGTAAACCAGTGGCAAAAATAGTAAACTTCTGGAAGATATCAATGGATCAGGCAGCTTCTGTGAAGGGCAAGACCAATTAATAGTTTGGTTCAATACCCTTTATTTGTTCCAGATGGAGAGCCTCAAACTTGGACTGCCCATTTTCTTCCTGACCCACCAAGCTCCCCCAGCAATTTTGTTGTTGCACCAGATTGCAACATCTGCAATCTTGTCACCTTTAAACCAATGCACATGAAGTCTTAAACACTGTTGCTCCATCTTTTACATTACTTGGATTTCTAAGCTTGTGTAAGATGGTAAATTTGTAGCTAGATTTGAAGAGGTGGGATTTGTGGACGTGAAGCAGCCAGGGTCTTGGAGCAGCCTAGGACTTTCAGTTAACCTGACCAGTAGCAAATGAAGCTTTGAGATGTGCTGTACTGTTTTGTATGGGATAAATTATTTGCTAGAGGGAGGCAACTATGAATATGCTGCCGAGCTAATTTCCAAGAGATTGCTAAGTTCCAAGAACTGTCCTGTTTCTTTGAGCTATATGATTGTTGTGGAAAGCACTGAACTGGTATCAAAGGTGTATCTGGTAAGAGCATTTTGCAGCAAAATTATGACAACTAAGTGGATATTTGCTTGAGCACTTGGGTTATTGAATGGGGCTTGAGTAGATAAGTCTTGCCTAATGATTAGGATCTTCCTGTGGAAAGGTATGATCAAATGGCCTGAAAGATGGCTTGTTTATTTGGTATGTAGCTTTCTTGGTTGTGAAGTGCCCAAGGATAAGTATGCACTAGCTTCTATTATTGGAGTCTGGCATAACATTCCATAAATCAATTCTGTCATTCAGACTATTCTAATACGTTACTCAGTGTTTTTAATATGATTGAAGTTTCCAATTCTATTTTTAAAATTGAAAATCCTATCAAATTGTCATGAAACATCAACTTTTGTAGCTTTGTTACTGAAATACATGACTGGTCCTTCCTCATACAGGTTGAGCAGGCAGTGCGACCAAACTACTTGGCTGGGAAAGTGATAACTGGAGCCATGCGTGCTATCTTAATTGACTGGCTTGTGCAAGTTCAAGTAAAATTTAAGCTACTTCCAGAAACACTCTACATGACTGTGTCCATCTTGGACAGGTTTCTCCAGGTAAGGATTCCTGAGGGGAAATGGAAAATGCCCAACTACGCATCTATTTTGGTCCTTGGATAAGCACTTGAAAGAAATGTACCATTTAAAATACAAATGGAGTGAGCATTTCTCAAAACAATAACTTGTTTCTGAATTGAGTTTGGCATGACCATGAGTTGAGTATATAATGCTTTCCGCTTTCCAACTTCCCAATTTTTTAAAAAATAAAGCTTAATTGTGAGTAGCTCTAATTCTTGGATGAAATAAATGTTACCAATACAATTAAAGGCAGAAGAAATTCTGAACTTTCATTCATTATGGACTACTTTTCTTAGGATAACTCAGTAACCAAGAAAAATCTGCAACTTGTTGGTGTCACGGCAATGTTCATTGCTTCTAAATATGAAGAGGTTTATCCTCCAGAAATTGGGGACTTTGTCATCATCACTGATAATGCCTATACTACAGCTCAAGTACGGCAAATGGAGAGGTGGATATTGAAGAAACTCGGCTTTTCTCTTGGCAAGCCAGTCCCACTGCACTTCCTCAGAAGGGCATCAAAAGTTGCAGATGTAAGTATTTTCCTATAATTTGATGGTTTTTGTCAAAATGCTGGTTTTAATGTCCCAGAAGATGGTCTCATGTGATCAATATAGAACAAAATTGAGCTTTTCCAAAAGTAAATGTCCTGTTGTAAACAAGTTAATAGTTCTAGCAGTAATTGTGATTGTTAAACTGTATCTTGTGTATTCTTGTTTCCACATTTCCATGAATTCTGTATGGTTTAAAAAGCTGTGCAATATGACACCTCCATGATCAACTTTCCATGATTAACTAGTGGAATATTTCAGCTCTGAAGTTGCATTATCATCTGATATTTAACCTCTTGATATAGGTTAGTGCAGAACAACATGCTCTTGCCAAATACCTAATGGAACTGACAATGGGGGATTATGACATGGTACATTATCCTCCCTCCCTGATTGCAGCAGCAGCCATCCACCTTGCTCAGAAACTCTTTAATTCTGGAGAATGGGTGAGTACCTTTTGAGTATTGACAATAGTTCTGATTTGAACCAATGTACGTACAACACATAATCATTGTTGTTTTTAGACTCCCCTCTTGCAGTATTACCTCTCATATGAAGAAGAGGATTTGCTTCCAGTTATGCAACACATGGCAAAAAATGTTGTCCAAGTCAATAACTGTCTCACCAAGCATATGGTAAGTTTGAAACTTGGGCTAGCTTGGCAATAGTAGACATTCTTCAAAATGAGTCTTTAGTTGAATTTGGCACATGACATCCTTGCCTGCAGTGGAGAAAAATGGCTTTAAATATCCACAAGAGCCTTCTGACTGAACTAAATGTTCAGTCAATGCGCTGCACTGTTCAGTCTTGTCAAAAATCAAGTGTTTGAATTAACTGGATGTAAACATGCAGTAGTTCATAAACAAGAATGCAGAGACTAAACTCTAAGTAAATGCCTCAGACAATACAATGTTTTCTAAGCTGCATTAACCATAATTCTAGCAAGCTAGACTTTTATAAATTGAAACTTTTTTTCTTTCATGCAGACTGTTAAGAACAAATATGCTAGAAAGAGTGAACTAAGGATCAGCACCATCTTGCAACTGACATCAGTCCTGATTTTCAATTTGTCAAGATCACTAATCTCCAAAGAACTTTAAAGTAGTAGGTCTATACTGCTTGAACTTGTTGCTGGCGGTGTCTTAACTAATTTATTATTTTATGTATTTTAATCAATAAAGAATTTCTTATGAAGGCCTATGTTTGTATTGCACTTTCATGTCACTCCACTAGCAGTACTGAATTAGACTAATTGTCCTGCTGGCCTCTACTTGTAGACTTGCCCATACAATGCTGGATGGCTTTGAAGTTGTAAACTTTATTTCTAACCTCTAGCCATCTACACTTATACTGGACACAAAGGTTAGCTAGGATGTTAGAGCAACAGGAAAGATGAGCAAATAAATGGCATATGACACTAATGTCAAGGTATTGTGTTTTTGGAAGTTAAACCAGGGCAGGGTATACAGGTTAAATAACAGGGCACTGGAATGTTGTAGATCTGAGGGTATAAGTACATTTTTACCAGGAAAAATAGTGACAGGTATTTAAAGTGACGGTATGGCACACTTGTATTAATCAATAAGGCATTGAGTACAAGAACTGAGTTGTATTACAGCCATTTAAAACAATAGTGAGACAACACTTAGAATATTGTGTGCTATTCTGATTGTTATTGTATTAGGAAGGGTGTGATTAAGGTAGAAGGAACAAGATTCACAAGGACGTTGATGGGACTGGATGGCTTGAGAGAGACTTGGATCTTGTAGAGATTTATGTATTTTTTTTTAAAAATCATGAGGGACATGGGGAGGTTCCCAGGATGGGTAAATTTTAAATGAGGGCAGAGTTTTAATAAACAGAGGGGAAGGATTTAAATAGGGACTGGAATTGTTTCCACACAGGGTACAGCAGTGCTAGTACATTTGTGGACCTATAGAATTTTCTATTTCTGCACAAATGACCAAAATGTGATCAGATCATCATGCAAGTCCTAAAACTAGAAAGGGAACCCAACTGAATAAATAACACAAACATTATACTTGTTTATTGAGAAAAATGAACCAATATTTAATTTATTTATTGGAAAAAGTATGTGAACCTTTGCCTTCAGTAACTGGTGTCACCTCTTGTACACAAATAACTTCAACCAAACATTTCTGGTAACTTGATCAGCCCTACACATTGGCTTGGAGGCATTTTGGGCCATTTCTCCTTGCAAAACTGCTTCAACTCTGGGATGATGGTGGGATTCCTTACATGACCTGCTTGCTTCAGGTCTGTCCACCACATTTCTATAGGATTGATTGGGCCATTCCAAAATACAAATTTTCTTCTTTTTAAACCATTCTGTTGATTTATCCTTGTCTTTCAGACCACTGTCTTGTTGCATTATCTAACTTCTATTAAGCTTCAGGTGACAGTCTACTGCCCTGACATTTTCCTGTAAAATGTCTTGATACAATTTTGAATTCATTGTTCCCTCAACGATTGCAAGCTCTCCAGGCCCTGAAGCTTGAAATGTGGTGTCCTTTCATGAACCTGATTCTTATTTGGTGTTTTCTTTTGCGGATACAGGAACAGAGACTTTAGCAAGTTCTAAAGTTTTCTGAAGATCTTTTGCTCTTACCCTTGGGTTCTTTTTCATCAGATTGCATATGGTGTTCTTGGTGTGATCTTTGCAGGATGGCCGCTCCTAGGGAGAGTAGCAAGAATAGAGTTTCTACCATTTGTAGGCAATTTCTCTTGCTGTGGGCTGAAACACTGCAAAAATGTTTTTTTGTAACCTTTTGCAGCTTTGTGCAAGGCTACAATTCTTCTAGGGTCATCAAAGTTGTTTTGACGGAAGCATGGTGTGCATAAACAGATTTCTCCAGAAGAGCAGGCTCTGACAGTAACGTGACTGTCCTTTTTTTTTTAAGATCAATCCTATCTTGCCCTGAATTTCAAGTCCCCATCAAATGCAGTGAATGTCTTCAATGGTGAGTGTCTCCACTTCAACAATCCTGTTGTGCAGTGTCTTCCATATTTCAACTACCACCCGGATGAAAAATCTCATCTCAATTGGAACACCTGACTCCATATAGTTTTTCGTAGAAGGCATTACCTCAGAGGTTCACACTTTTTCCAACAAATACGTGTAATAGTGGATCATTTTTCTCAACAAAAACATACTTGTGTGGCGACCGACTTTCTGGCACACACGAACCGGCTCACAACAGCGCGCGCAGGCAGAGGGCCGGCCCCAAAAAGGGCGCCAGGCCATCTTCACCAGCAGGGGGAAAATCCCGCGCACAGAAAGGGTCTGGGAATATGCATTCCCCACAGTAGTCCCGCCCAGGGAGGGCGGGAACGGGAAGGCTTTAAAGCGGGCCGCGAAGTTTGAATAAATCTTTCATCGCAACTCCCCGATGGCCCAAACGATATTTGGACCAGAGATGACCAACGCTGCAACTGTTCACGCAGTTTCGTTAAAACTGCCAAGCTTCTGGACGCTGCGACTCCAATTATGGTTCGAACAAGCAGAAGCACAATTCCACATTCGGCAGATAACCTCGGAGTCCACTCGCTACTACTACGTGCTGAGCTCCCTCGACCAGGAGACTGCTGCACAAGTTGAGTTTATACAGTCGCCCCCGGAGGACGGCAAATACACAGCATTCAAAACCCTGCTCATAAAGACTTTCGGACTCTCACGGCGCGAGTGAGCACGCCGCTTAATGCACCTGGATGGTTTGGGAGACAGGCCGCCGTCAGCATTAATGAACGAGATGCTGGCCCTGGCTGAAGGACACAAACCCTGCCTCATGTTTGAGCAGGCGTTCCTAGAGCAACTGCCCGAGGACATATGCCTGCTGCTGTCCGACGCAGATTTCAGCAACCCCCGGGAGGTGACGGCCCGAGCAGATGTGCTGTGGAATGCCAGGAAAGAGAGAGGGGCATCCGTCGCACAGATCACCAAGCTGCGTGCCCAGCGACAGACCAGACCAGGCCCGGCAGCAGAGCCCAACGAACAATGGTGTTTCTGCCACCAGCGGTGGGGCACGGAGGCCCGCCGCTGCAGACCGCCCTGCAAATTCCCGGGAAACGCCAAGGCCAGCCGCTGCTGATGGCTATGGCGGCTGGCCATCAGGACAGCCTCCTGTACGTCTGGGACAAGCAGCCGGGACGCCGCTTTTTGGTCGACACCGGAGCGGAGATCAGCGTCTTACCTCCAACGAGTTACGACACCCGCAACAGAGAACCGGGACCCACCCTGAGGGCCGCTAATGGCAGCACAATATGAACCTACGGCACCCGCACGGTGCGGCTACAGTTCAGCTCCAGCCGGTTCACGTGGGACTTCACACTGGCCACCGTGGCCCAACCACTGCTGGGGGCAGATTTTCTACGAGCCCACAGCCTGCTGGTCGACCTGCAAGGGAAGCGATTAGTCCACGCCAAGACTTTTCAAACGTTCTCCCTGGGTGAAGCACAGTTGCCAGCCCCACACCTGGACTCCATCACGCTGTCCGACGATGAATTCACCAGGGTCCTGGCGGATTTCCCATCAGTACTGACACCGCAGTTCACGGCAGCCACGCCCAGACACGGAGTACAGCACCACATCCCGACCCAGGGACCACCCCTCCACGCCCGTGCCCGAAGGCTTCCCCCGGACAAGTTCCGACTGGCGAAGGAGGAGTTCAAGAAGATGGAGGAATTAGGGATCATACGACGGTCCGACAGCCCATGGGCCTCCCCCCTTCACATGGTGCCCAAGGCAACGGGGGGCTGGAGACCATGCGGTGACTACCGCAGACTGAATGAGGCTACAACGCCAGACCGCTACCCTGTGCCGCACATTCAAGACTTCGCAGCAAACCTACACGGCGCAAGGATCTTTTCCAAGGTAGACCTCGTCCGGGGATACCATCAAATCCCTGTACATCCGGACAACATCCCCAAAACAGCACTTATCAGCCCGTTCGGACTTTTCGAATTAAACGGTGGTAAAAATTCACCATCCCCACTTCACAGCCCGGACAGAGCCCGACCTGCGTACCCAAAGACCTGCAGAACCGTAAGTTTCTTTTTGTACGACGGGGCGGACACCGGGCACCGCTACAGCGGCCGTTTAAGGTGATCAGGAACAACGGGTCCACGTTCGTGCTGGACATTGGGGGGAGAGAGGAGGTTTTCACGGTGGACCGACTCAAACCGGCCCATGTGGACTTGGCGCAACCGGTCCAGGCTCAGGCACTGCGGCGCAGGGGCAGACCTCCCAAACAGAGGCCGATCCAGACTGTGGATATTGGGGGAGGTACCGCCGGTTCTGGGGGGGTGCGGTTATGTGGCGACCCACTTTCTGGCACACTCGAACCGGCTCACAACAGCGTGCGCAGGCAGAGTGCTGGCCCCAAAAAGGGCGCCAGGCCATCTTCACCAGCAGGGGGAAAATCCCGCGCACAGAAAGGGTCTGGGAATATGCATTCCCCACAGTAGTCCCGCCCAGGGAGGGCGGGAACGGGAAGGCTTTAAAGCGCGCCGCGAAGTTTGAATAAATCTTTCATGGCAACTCTAACTCACCGACTCCGTGTGATTATTCTAGCGCTGTGTGTAGCACACCGCTACACTTGCTTATTTATTATTTGAGTTCTCTATCTAGTTTTAGGACTTGCGTGAGATCACAGTGGGTCATATTTATGCGAAAATAGAATTCTGCAGCGTTCGCAAACCGTCAGACGAACTGGTAGAGGCAGCTACAATTACACCATTTGAAAGGCATTCGGACGGATTCCGGGATAAGAAGAGTTTTGATAGATGCGGGCCAAGTGCTCGCTTCAGAAAGCGGCTTGGGCGAGTTGGGCCGGAGCGCCTGATTCCATCCTGGATCACTGTTTTACGCTTGTGCTAGGCAACTCCCAATTAAATCCCAACGCTACTTAGCAACCTCATGAAACACACGCCGAAATTTGAGCTTACCTTTGATAAATGTTGGAAATCCGGTTCACTTGATTGAAACGTTTGTAAATTGCGTTTCCTCGGATGGACTTCCAGACCTTTAGATTTAGGATTAAACACGGCAGAGGACATGGTATCGGGATAGATTCTGGGCTTCACTAAATGCCAAGTATCGACAGCAATCTGCAAGCGATGTCTCGACCGTTCGGCAATCGGAAGAAGAAGGTGACATTTGGGGAGCAACTAACTTACCGTGAGTTACTACACATCTAACGCTGGCGTGGATACAGGTGATGGGGCTGTTTGTTTTCCAGTGCACTTTTCTCTTAACTCTAGTAGCCCGCTGGATTTTCTTTAAGATCTGATGGCAATGACAAAATTCGTACCCCCTCCCCCCACCCAATTGCAGTATTATACAATGCTCAAATCCGTCAACAGGTCAGACCACGGCAGAAAGCGCTCATCGCCATCGCAGTGTGATTCGGTCTCACTTCATTTTCCTTCTCAAAGAGCTGAAGTTATCTTCTCCCTTTTACCGGGCTTTGAAGGAGAAGGATGTCTTAACCACCGAGCAAGTGGGACAGATTGAGGTAAGGTTGTATTGCATTTTATTTGTTCCGTTGAACTTTGCATCCTTTGAGTCGTGAACAGTTCTCGGCCAATAGGCAAGTAGACGCCGCTTTACAGCTTGTCCTCAATTTCCTGTACAGGTGTACATCCTCATTGACTCTGCAGGGAACCCCAGGTCCTAGCAAATGCACCCCCTTGTTTTACACCTGTTATTCTCTGTAACTTAACAATATTTCCTGCTTGCAAATCATTTTCGTGACCTCGTTGCTTTGTTTTTATTTTACACTGTATTTTGCGACAAATAATCGTTCAGTTAAAAAAATCTTGGAAGTACAGTACTGAGCTCGGTTATTTTACAGCAACGATTACCGGGGCGATAGTAAATTAAGAACGGGTTGGATTCTGATGTGAGCTCTAGCTCTATAACAGCCCGCAATCATAAGTTATTCTGGGTATATTGAAATAAGGAAACTCATCTCCTTCAACTGGCAGCTTTTTGGAATCTTCTACAAATAAGATCCATCACCGATAATGCATAATTAGTTTATGAAATCTTCTCCCCATTCCTAATAGAACATCTTAAAAAAATAATGAACTCTATTGTATTGGAAACAGAAAGTGCTGAAAATAGACATAATTTGTAGCCAGTTAATGTTTGAAACCTAACTGAATGGATATGACTCAGAGGTAATATTATTTTCTAACCCCTTTACATATGGTGGCAGGTCCCTGACATATTTCGGGGAAAATATCAATGCTATTTGAAGTTATAACCCTCTCACTAGATAAGTCCATGAATAAGACCTCAACCAATATCAGAAAGGAGAACTTTTTTTTACACAAATTCTCACACTAGTGACAGGCGCTATCATTTTAGCAACCTTAGATAGATGTCCAGTTGGAAACTGTGGACTGAGTATTATGAAGATAGTTTGGGAGGATAAATGTTTCTCCAGAATGGCAACAAATGGACACAATAGTACAGGATTTTTTATTTTTAGGGGGATATGGGCATCACTGGAAGAACCAGCATTTATTGCCCTGGAGAAGGTGGTGCTGAGCTGCTGCCTCGAAGCACTGCAGTCCTTCGGGTGAAAATGCTCCCATAGTGCTGATGGACAGGTGTCCAAGATTCATACCCTATAATGATGAAGGATCAATAACATTTCAAAATCAGGGTGGTGTGAGGCTTGGAGGAGAACCTGCAGGTGGCGGTGTTAACTTCTGCCTGGTTGTCTTAATAGTAGAGGTCATGGATTGGGAGTTGCTACTGGGGGAGCACATGCTGTAGATATTAGTGCCTCAGTTGTGGAAATGAACATCTAGATGGTGAACGGGGTGCCAATTGAGGAAGTTGCTCTGTCCTGGGTGACATCAAGTGACTGGGATTTTGTTGGAGCCACAATTATCCGGCTAAGTGGAGAGTATGTAATCATTCTCATAATTGTGCCTTATGGAGTGTGGGAAGGCTTTGTGGTGTTAGGAGGTGAGTCAGTCACCTCAGGATATTCAGTCTCTGACCCACTCTTGTAGCTGCTGTTGTAAGTGTCTGTTTGGTTGAACTTCAGGATCTGTTGCTGGGGCAATTATAATGACACTGAATTGAAAGGGAATAGGTTGTGACTCTCTTTTTGGAGATGGTCATTGCTCAATCCTACCTTAAAGTTCATTCAGTCCTGTTGCAGGCGGGGAGGCTTTGTCTACTGAGGAATTGGCAATGGAAATGAATGTGGTACAATCCTCAGGAATTGTTATACTTATGTCACACTATAGCCCTAATAATGGAAGGAAGATAATTGATTAACTAGTTGAATATACTCTTGAATGGTTCTGGGACTGAGGTGGATGATTTCCCAAAGCCATTTTCATTTGTGTGACGCATGGATCTAACCATTACAACATATTTTGCCCTGTAGCCCATTGACTTCAGCATTAACAAGCTCCTCGATGCAAATGCTGCTTTGATTGTCCAGGGCAAGTTACTCTCTTCTGTAGAATTTAGTTCGCAAGTTCATGTTGGAACCAATGCTATGGTAAGATCTGGAGAGAGATGAACTGGGTGAAACATGACTTGGATATCAGTAATTAGGTTTTTCATGCTGCTAGATTCTAAAGCTATAATTTGTACCCTAAAGCTTCTCTTAATTGGGAATGAGATGCCAATTTTTCAGGTCTTCATAGCTTTGGAGCTTTTTTGCTCCTCTGAGATCATTGATTTGCAATTATGAAGCAGCAAAATTCAAGTGATTAGCTGCAAGAAAAGACTTGGGACAGACAACTGTGTCATTCATTCTGTATTTCCTTACATCAGAAGTTAATGTGTAATGTACAACTGGAAATATAATAAACATGGCTTTAAAGTAAAACTTAAGAAGTCAAACAAATTAAAACCGTTAATTGGTGCTCTGTGCAGTTAGAGAGCTTGCCAGAACTGAAGGTGGCCAAACTTCTCGAGATTGTTAGAAATGCTGATAGCCACGTGTTCAAGTCATTTTGTGGTGTTCTTGGTGAGATGGGATACTGGTACCTAGCGCAGACTCTTCGAACAGCCACTGAAGAAAAAGAACGAACGTCTGCTACAGGTAAAGGACAAAATGAAGTGAAATGGATTCTTCAAATTTTGGTGCGACCAAAATTCAAAAATATTTTGTCCTAATAATCTTTTAAGTCTATTGCTTTCCTAAACAGAATATGCCTTGCACCAGTGAATTTTAATTTACAATTATTTTGGGTATGTTTTATTTTTATAAATCCTTTTTACTGTTTTTCAGAATAAGATCAACAATATATCTAACTACAAAAATTCTTCTTTCTACCCACTGCACCACTTAATCTGGTTTTGTTATTTTGGATAAGTTTTTCAATGCCAGTGGATAATTAAAATCAAGTTGTCAAGATTCAACACACCCACATAGTTAAAGTTAAGATTTTTTAAATACTTAAAATCACACACTCTTCATGTCTTTCTAAATAAAGTTCAAGGAGTTGGCCTACTTTTGAACAACTAAAATATTACACTTAACTCCTTTCTTATATGCCTGTACTCACAACATTTTTTGTTTTCATTTTGTACAGGAAATTAATTGAAGTTTACAAACCATTAGCACCTCAACAATTGTTTCTGTAAATAAAAAATGGCAGACTTGCACAAAATGGCAGACTTTCACTAGCTTCAGACTTTGAGTTAAGCAGCTCCTCTGCTTGCCTGAACTTCTCTCCTTGTTTTGCTCTGTTTTTAAGTTTTTTAAAATTTGTAAGCTATATCCAACAGTCTATTAATTTTTTGTCTGTGTGGAATCAAGGTGACTCTGGGTCAACACAGCCAACAATGGGAGACTGGAAATCAGTGAAGCTCCATCATTCAATCCTTGAGCCAGGTAGGTTATCCAAAGCTTTAGAAAATTATATTGTTGGACTCAACAGTGAACCTTGAGACTGCAAGTCTCGTGGGAGTAGGATCTGCCTGAAGGTGAGGTTGGAACTACTTTTCTTTAAGTGTTGGGTTAGGGTCAGTGAGACAAACTCCTGAGAGATTGGTTCTGCCCGAGTGACAGCTGGCTATATCACATCATAGGTAGTGTCCAACAGTCTCATCTTAGAATGGAGGAAGATGTTATGTTTTAGACTAAAAAGCTATTATTACAATTCTCATGAAGGGGACATGGCATATAATCTTGAAAGAATACTAACTAGAATGTTAAACTTGACTTTTCCATTTTATACCAGGAAAAAGTAAGCAATACATTAGGAATAGAAATTATATTGGTCAGCAATGTAAATAGTGAGATTGCATCTGTAGTGGGTTAAACAATCAGAAGAGTAAAAAATAATATGCTTTTACATTTAATGTCTGATTTTTAAATAGGCCTATATACAAGGGCACCCCAAGTTATGAATGACCTGACTTACAGAAATACAAATTCTGCAAATTCTCATAGATTTTTCAAGCTAGTAATAATAATGATAAAATATTCCACCTTAATTCATTAATGACAGGATATGGTATATATTCCATTTGTTTAACTGAGTAGTATAGCAAGTGTAATTAATAACAATATGGGTTCCCATGGGAAACTAATCTTCCTAATTTACAGAAAAATGGCTTGTGGACAATTCTCGGGAATGAAACCCATATGTGTTCTGGGGACTGTATTGGATTTGTGCCTACATTTCTAGATTTGAAATTTCTATCTTATAAAATTATAAACTTCTGATGCTCCTTTTGTATGATAATTAACAAAGAAATAAATCAGAATCGGAAGCATATAATTTTATGAAAGCTTATGATACAATGGGGGGATGTTTGGCCCTAGCCCTATCAGGTAATGGCATCAATTTCACTTCTACTTATAATTCTCTGTAATCGATTCTTTGTCCAACAATTCCCATTCAGTTCTCCTGCTACCACCTGCATGAGGGATAATGTATAGAAGTTAACTAACTTATCAGTCTGCTTGTGGGATGTGGGAGGAGACGAGGGAGAAATCCAGGCAGTTATAGGGAGAATGCTGAGGGGAAAAATGTTAACTGATTTTATTTACACTATTTCTCCACAACTATTTGCACATGAGTTTGCTGACTTTGTATTAAATAGTTCATTTTACCTTGTAGGATGTATGTCTATATACCATAAGCAGCATCTGAAAGAAAACTTTCTGCTTTCCAAAGAAGCCAATAAAAATCTAAAAGAAGACAACCTGGAGTTGGGTCAAAAGGTGGGACTTATGAGGGAAGAATATTTACAAAGGTAAATCAAAAATAAGTTATTTTCAAAATATCAAAGTAAAGGACTTAACAATAGGATACACAAGTGATAGGACTAATGATGGGGCAGTTGGTATACAAGAAATGTGAGATTGTGAGGAAGAACAGGCAGTTGATAGGGAAAAGTTGCAGTTAGTGGGATGAGTTGAAGTGTAACATGGCACAAACTCAAAGGGTGAGAATACAGGACTACAAGTGTTATATCTGAATGCACGCCATATACACAATAGGATAGATTATCTTGCAGCACAGTTAGAGATTTGCAGGTATGACATTGTGGGCATCACTGAGACATGGCTAAAAAATCATAGTTAGGCATTTAACATCCAAGGACACACCTTGTATTGAACAGACAGGCAGGTAGGCGGGAGGTGGGTGTGGTCTGTTGGTAATAACAATTAAATCAAATCCTTAGAAAGAAGTGACATAGGATCGGAAGATTCCAACCTTGCGGGTAGAGTTAAGAAACTGCAAGGGTAAAACAACTCTAATGGGAATTGTATACAGAACCCCAAACAGTAGCCAGAATGAAGGATATAAATTTCAACATGAAATAGAAAAGGCATGTAATAAGGGCAATGTTATGACTGTCATGGGGGATTTCAATATGCAGGTAGATTAGGAAAATTAGGTTGGTGCTGGATACCAAAAGAAGGAATTTGTATAATTCCTACAAGATTTTTTTTTTTTTTTTGAACTGCTTGTGTTTGACCCCACTAGGGGAATGGCAATTCTGGATTGGGTATTGTGTAATGAACCAGATTTGATTAGGGAGCTTAAGGTAAAGGGACCCTTAGAAGACAGTGATAATAATATGATAGAATTGACCCTGCAGTTTGAGAGGGAGAAGATAAAGTCAGATATATTGATATTACAGTGAAGTCAAGGGCTTTAGAGGCATGAGAGAGGATACAGTATAGCCAAACTGATTGGCAGGAATGATAGCAGAACAGCAATGACTGGAGTTTCTGGGGGTAATTCAGAAAGCACAGATAGATACTATATGTCCCAAGGATGAAGTATTCTAAAGGGGCAATGAGGCAACTGTGGCTAACAAGGAAAGTCAAAGACAACATAAAAGGAAAAGAGGGCATATAATATAGCAAAAACTAGTGGGAAGTTAGAGGATTGGGAAGCTTTAAAATCCAACAGAAAGCAACCAAAAGACTATAAGGAGAGAAAAAGTAAAATATGAAGGTAAATGGCCAAAAATACTAAAGAGGATAACTAAAGTTTTTTCAGATAGACTGTATACGTAAAAGAAACATGAACGGATATTAAACTGCCGGAAAATGATGCTGGAGTTGTAGTAATGGTGGACAAAGAAATGGCAGACTGACTTAATAAATATTTTGTGTCAGTCTTCACTGTGGAAGACTCTAGCAGAATGCCAGAAATTCTGGAGAGTCAGGAGGCAAAAGTGACTGTAATTGCTATTACTAAGGAGAAGGTACTTGGGAATCTGAAAGGTCTGAAGGTAGATAAGTCACATGGACCAGATGGACTACACTCCAGATTTCTGAAGGGGGTAACTGAAGAGATTGTGGAGGCATTAGTAATGATCTTTCAAGAATCACTAGATTCTGGTATGGTTCTGGAGGACTGGAAATTTGCAAATGTCACTCCATTCTTTAAGAAGGGAGGGTGGAAAAAAGAAAACTATAGGCCAGTTGGCCTGACCTCAGTGGTTGGGAAGATGTTGGAATCCAGTATTAAGGATGAGGTTTCAGGATACTCAGAGGCACATAATAAAATGGGTGAAATACAGTATGGTTTCCTTAAGGAAAAATCTTGCCTGACAAATCTGTTGGAATTCTTTGAGGAAATAACAGGCGGGGTAGACAAAGAAGAGTCAGTGGATATTGTTTACTTGGATTTTCAGAAGGCTTTTGACAAGATGCTGCACGGGAGACTGCTTAACAAGATAAGAGCCTATGGTGGTACAGGAAAGATACTATCATGGACAGAAGATTGGCTGACTGGCAGGAGGCAAGGAGTTGGATCAAAGGAGGCCTGTTCTGGTTGACTGCTGAGGACGTGATATTCTGCAGGGGTCGGTATTGGAACCACTTTTCGTTTTGTACTGTATGTCAACGACTTGGATCTTGGAATTGATGGCTTTGTGGCCATGTTTGCAGATGACACAAAGATCTGTGGAAGGGCAGGTAGCTTTGAGGAAGCAGGGAGTCTGCAGAAGGACTTGGACATATTGGGAGAATAGGCTAGGAAGTAGCAGATGGAATATAGTGCAGAAAACTGTATGGCCATGCACTTTGGTAGAAGGAATAAAGGTATAGAGTATTTTCTAAATGGGGAAAAAATTCAAAACACAGATGCAAAGGAGCGGGAGTCCTTTTGCAAGATTCCCTAAAAGATAACTTGCAGGTTGAACCAGTAGTAAGGAAGAAAAATGCAATGTTAGCATTCATTTCGAGAGGTCTAGAATACAAGAGTAAGGATGTGTTGCTGAGGCTTTATAATGCTTGGTCAGACTGCACTTGGAGTATTGTAAGCAGTTTTGGGTCCTTTATCTAAGAAAAGATGTGTTGCCATTGGGTCCAGGGGAGAATGATTCTGAAAATGAAAGGGTTAAGACTGAGGAGCATTTGACGACTCTGGGCCTGTGCTCACTGGAGTTTAGAAGAATGAGAGGGGTCCCATTGAAGCCTATTAAATATTGAAAGGCCTATACAGTGGATGTGGAGAGCATGTTTCCTATAGTGGGTGAGTATAGGACCAGAAGGCACAGTCTCAATAGAGGGTCATCCATTTTGAACAGAGATGAGAAGGAATTTCTTTAGCCAGTGGCTGGTGAACCTGTGGAATTAATTGCTCCAGACAATTGTGGAGGCCAAGGCAATGAGTATATTTAAAGCAGAGGTTGAAAGGCTCTTGGTTAGTTGAGGTGTCAAAGGCAGGAGAATGGGGTTGAGAAGGGTGATAAATCAGCATGATGGAATGGCAGAGCAGACCCAATGGGCAGATTAGTGTAATTCTGCTCCTATATCTAATGGTCTAAGTTTAACGACATGAGCTAGAAGGTACAAGCAGATAGAGTAACACACACACACACACACACACACACACACAATGCTGGGGGAACTCAGCAGGTCAGGCAGCATCTATGGAGAGGAATAATGATTCAACGCTTGAATGGATGCTACCTGACTTGCTGAGTTTCTCCAGCATTTTGTTCCTCCAGATTTTCACTACAGTATCTGCAGATTCTTTTATATTTATGAAGCAGATGGAGTAAATGTGGGAAAATAAGGCAATTCAAAGTGATGCATTAGTGATAATTTTTCAAAACTCGTTAGATTCTGGACTAGTTCCTGAGGATTGGAGGGTGGCTAATGTAACCCCACTTTTTAAAAAAGGAGGGAGAGAGAAACCGGGGAATTATAGACTGGTTAGCCTAATGTCGGTGGTGGGGAAACTGCTGGAGTCAGTTATCAAGGATGTGATAACAGCACATTTGGAAAGCGGTGAAATGATCGGACAAAGTCAGCATGGATTTGTGAAAGGAAAATCATGTCTGACGAATCTCATAGAATTTTTTGAGGATGTAACTAGTAGAGTGGATAGGGGAGAACCAGTGGATGTGGTATATTTGGATTTTCAAAAGGCTTTTGACAAGGTCCCACACAGGAGATTAGTGTGCAAACTTAAAGCACACGGTATTGGGGGTAAGGTATTGGTGTGGGTGGAGAATTGGTTAGCAGACAGGAAGCAAAGAGTGGGAATAAATGGAACCTTTTCAGAATGGCAGGCGGTGACTAGTGGGGTACCGCAAGGCTCAGTGCTGGGACCCCAGTTGTTTACAATATATATTAATGACTTGGATGAGGGAATTAAATGCAGTATCTCCAAGTTTGCGGATGACACGAAGCTGGGTGGCAGTGTTAGCAGTGAGGAGGATGCTAAGAGGATGCAGGGTGACTTGGATAGGTTGGGTGAGTGGGCAAATTCATGGCAGATGCAATTTAATGTGGATAAATGTGAAGTTATCCACTTTGGTGGCAAAAATAGGAAAACAGATTATTATCTGAATGGTGGCCGATTAGGAAAAGGGGAGGTGCAACGAGACCTGGGTGTCATTATACACCAGTCATTGAAAGTGGGCATGCAGGTACAGCAGGTGGTGAAAAAGGCGAATGGTATGCTGGCATTTATAGCGAGAAGATTCGAGTACAGGAGCAGGGAGGTACTACTACAGTTGTACAAGGCCTTGGTGAGACCACGCCTGGAGTATTGTGTGCAGTTTTGGTCCCCTAATCTGAGGAAAGACATCTTTGCCATAGAGGGAGTACAAAGAAGGTTTACCAGATTGATTCCTGGGATGGCAGGACTTTCATATGAAGAAAGACTGGATGAACTGGGCTTGTACTCGTTGGAATTTAGAAGATTGAGGGGGGATCTGATTGAAACGTATAAGATCCTAAAGGGATTGGACAGGCTAGATGCAGGAAGATTGTTCCCGATGTTGGGGAAGTCCAGAACGAGGGGCCACAGTTTGAGGATAGAGGGGAAGCCTTTTAGGACCGAGATTAGGAAAAACTTCTTCACACAGAGAGTGGTGAATCTGTGGAATTCTCTGCCACAGGAAACAGTTGAGGCCGGTTCATTGGCTATATTTAAGAGGGAGTTAGATATGGCCCTTGTGGCTACGGGGGTCAGGAGGTATGCAGGGAAGGCTGGGGCGGGGTTCTGAGTTGGATGATCAGCCATGATCATAATAAATGGCGGTGCAGGCTCGAAGGGCCGAATGGCCTACTCCTGCACCTATTTTCTATGTTTCTATAATGAAAACAGAAGAAATATTTTAAAGATAAAGCTAGTAAAAGGCTGTGGTGGAGAGGATCTTGTCATGCTGGTCATGAGACAGGAAGTAAATATGTTGCTATCTCATGCAACTAGGAAGGCAAATTGTATGTTAATCTTCATTGTAGGTAGAATAGGAACACTAATGTACAGTAATCTTGCTGAGATTGTACATGCTCTCTAAGATCTCTTTGGAAGAACTGCATGTAATTTTTATTACTGCATTCAAAGAAAGATTTACACGCCTTGAAAACAGTGCAGCTTCAGTTAATCAGACCCAAGATGGAGCTACCTAATGAAGAAAGATTCAAATTGACCCGCACTCACTGAAGAAAGTCATTGACATTGTGAATGGCAGACCAGTCTGTAAACACCATTTTACTGACTCCTATTTCTGTTTCTTGGGTCCTTACAAATGCACTCATGCTATACTGCATTTCCACATTCAATGTTATTCTTCCCAGTTTTCAACAATGGTGAATTTGTATTGCAGTGCTAAATGCAGCAGCAAATTGAAAATGGAAGACCATAATCCAGATATACAGTACTTCCCAGTTTTGGAGCAACAGCAAGAGATTTACAAACATTAGTCGTAATTATAAGAGCATAGAAATAGGTCATTTGGCCTAACATGGGCATGCCACTATTTATGCGAAATTTTATATATTTCTATTAGGTCATCCCCGGTCTTCTTCACTGAAGGGAGAACAAGACCAGCCGATCTAAAATTCTCCATAACTGAGCCCTCCAGTTCTGCTGAATCTCTTCCGCACTCTTTCTAGTTTGTCAAATCTTTTCTACGGTGTGGCGATCAGAACTGCACACAATACACCAAGTGCAGCCTAACCAGTGTTTTGTAGAAATGCAATGTAGTTTCACAACCCTTGTGTTCTTTGCCCTATCCTGCGAAGGCAGGCATGTCTTATGCCTCTTTACTGCCACTTTCAGGGAAATGTGGACTTGGACCTGCAGGTCTTTCATCAAATGGTAGTGTACTACCATTTATTGTATGTGTCCCATCATAATTTGAGTATTTAAAATGCATTACCTCATGCTTGATGGGATTAAATGCCATCTGTCAATACTCCATAAACTTTTCATCAGATCTGTATGCTGCTACAGCCTTAGACTACCTTCCTCACTCTCCCTAACACCACTTAGATCACTGTATGCTAGGACAAATAGGTACAAGAACAGTTTCTTTCCATGTGCCATCAGTCTTATGAACACTTGAATTTTAGTCTATTATAAACCAAGTCCACCTGTACATACACAGGTATACCTCATTGTATATAGTTCACGATTATTTGCACTATTGTTTTGTTTGCTTTTTGATTCTGTACAGCGAGAGCTCAGAGAAACCGGCATCAAATTCCCTGTATGTGTCCACATACTTGGCGATAATAAAGGATTCTGATTCTGATTCTAATGTCAATTTAAAATTGTTCCCTATGAAGCCCAGGATGTCGTGCATCTGTTTTGTTTAGTTAGGCAATGTGTCTTTGATGAAAGGTCCACCTAATAAATTCTTAAAATTGGATTGCAATTCTGTGTTTTTCAGAGGTCCTACTTTCTATGGTTTCATGATGTTCTGGTTAATTCAGGTGTTTTCCTAACTGATCCAACGTGTAGCCCTGGGAAATGTGTCTCTGCCAACCATGCTGCAAAATTAAACCAATTCACACATGGCCTATATCCCTCCATTCTCTGCCTGTCTAAATATCCCTTGGACATTGCTATCATATCTGCTTCCCTCACTTCCCCTGGCAGTGCATTCTAGACACTAATCACCCAGTGGTTAGAAATAAATCTTGCCTTGCAAGTCTTTAAACATTTCCCCCTCTCACCTGGCTGGAGTTCTGTGACCATTCAGCCCATTGACTCTGCAGTGCCATTCTATTATGGCTAATTTATTATCTCTCTCAGTCCTATTCTCCTACCTTCTCTCCATAACCTTCGACACCCTTGCTAATCAAGAAACTACCAACTTTTGCCATAATGACTTGGCTGTCATAGTTGTCTATGGCAATGAATTCCACAGATTCACTACGTTTTGGCTAAAGAAGCTCCTTCCTATCTCTGTGCTAAAGGGAAATCTTTGTATTCTGAGGCTGAGTCCCCCGATTCTAGAGCACCCCCTTCCCCCCCGCCCGCCACTATTGGAAACATTCTCTCACTGTCCTCTCTATGAGGCCTTTCAATAAGAACTCCCTTATTCTTCTAAATTCCAGTGAATACAGGCCTAGAGCCATCAAACGATATTCATACAATTGATGCTGGGACCTCTGCATGTGATATATACAGCATCTGACTTGATTGAAAATGTAGATCAGTGGGTTAGTAACTTTAAAACAAAAATTGCTGGAGTTGTAGACAGTGTAGAAGGCTGTCAAAGGGTACTGCAGAATATGGGCAGAGAAATGGCAGATATAGTTTAATCTGAGCAAGTGTGAGGTGTTGCACTTTGGGAGGTGTAGTTAACAATAGTACCCTTAGCAACTTTGTACAGGGGGATCTTGGAGTTCCAGTCCATAACTCGCTGAATGTGGCCATGTAGGTAGATGGGATGGTAAAAAAGACATATAGCCTGCTTTCTTTGCCACTTTCATTGGTCAAAACTTTGAGTATGATTCAGGAAGTCGTGTTGCAAGTACAAATGTATATAAAGCTTTGGTAAGGCCCACTTGTAGTATTGTGTGCAATTCTGGTTGCCCCATGCAGGAAGGATATTGGATGGTTTGGAAAAGTGGTGGTGTGGGAGGGAGGAGGTTTATCAGGATGCTACCTGCATTAGAAGGTATGAGCTACACGGACAGGTTGGACAAACTTTGGTTGTTTTCTCTGGTTTTTCAAACTTTGGTTGGAGACTGAAGGGAGTGTATGAAATTCTGAGGGGCATGGATAGGGTAGATAGTAGAATCTGTTTCCCACAGTAAACATGTGACAGAGGATATGTATTTAAGGTGAGAAGTTTAAAGGAGATGTGCGGGCAAGTATATGTATTTAAGGTGAGAAGTTTAAAGGAGATATGCGGGCAAGTTTATTACACAGAATAGTAAGTGCCTGGAATGGGCTGCCAGGGCTAGTGATGACAACAGATACGATAGCAGCATTGAAGAGGCTGTTAGAAGCATGAATAGGCAGAAAATGGAGAGATTAGTATCCTGTACATGGCAGAAGAGGCATTGTGTTTGGTGCAGACATTGTGGGCCTGATTCAGTATTGTACTAACTTATGTTCTATATTTCAAGTTCTCTTGTTCTGGCAACATCTTTGTGGATTATTTCTGCACCCCAACTTAACTATATCATTCCTATATTGTAATCAGGACTGCATACAATTTTCCAAGTGCAGTCCCACAAGTCTTTTACAGCTGGAATATGGTTCCATTATGATGACATTGAGTGTGAAGTTGTTATGGCACCACTCACCAGGTGTTCTGTCTCACTCCTGTACACTGACTCATCATCACTGTATTCAATGGAGGCAGATGTGCCATATGTCATCTTTTCCAACTTGTCTGTCTATGTCACCATTTTAAGGGAACTATGCACCTGTACTGTTAAATCTTTCTGTTGAAAAACATTCTCAGCCTGTCATTCACTGTATATCCTGACATCCTGACGACATCCCAAAACAAATCACTTCACACTTGTCTGAGTTAAACTCCACCTGCCACTCCTTTGCCTACTTTCCTACTTGATCTAAATCCTGTTGTAACCATAGACAATTTCCTTACTGTCCAATATGCCACCAGTTTTGGATATCATCTACAAACTTATTAATCAGGCCACCTACTCATCCAACTCATTAATATATGTAACAAATGACAGTGACCTAGCATCAATTGCTGAAGTACAACTCTGGACAATCAACAGATGGCTCTCCACCATCTTCTGACTCTTTCCACCAAGCCAATTTTGTATCCAGTTAGCTAGCTCACCCAGTGATCTCACCTTTTGGAACAGTCTACCATGTCTGTCCTTCTCAAAAGCCTTACTACGTTCCAGATAGACAATGTCTACCATCCTGCCTTAGTCAATCCTCAAGGTTACTGACCTCTTTCAAAAACAAAAATTTCTGAGACACAATTTCCCACAAACAAAATCATGCTGTTTATTCTTAATCACCATGGTAGAGTAGTGGTTAGCACAACAGTTTACTGTACTAGCAATCCAGCTTCAATTCCTGCCACTGTTTGCAAAGAGTTTTATGTTCTCTCCATGACTGTGTGGGTCTCCTCCAGGTGCTCTGGTTTTCTCCCACAGTCCAAAGGCATACTGGTTGGATATTAATTGGTCATTGTACATTACCCTGTGATTAGACTAGTTACATTGGGGGTTATCCATGCTGTATCTCAATCACTAAATAAATAACCAGTCCTCTAAATGCTGTTTCTCAGAATCACCTCCAGTGACATTGGGGTCAACTTTCCTCACACCATTGATTCTGCCGTTATCTGCCTAATCACTAATCAGGCCACTTACTATCTAATTCCTTTTTGAAGGTCTTGTTTCTTCTATCATTAATCTAGGCACATGAAATGAACTCTCAAATGAAGAAACTTTAAATAGGGAAGAAAGAATTAATAAAATTGATATTGGTCTAACATTCTTCCCCTTCAATTACTTTTTCACAATTAGCATGTTTAATACTGCATTTATATAATTATGTCAAGGCTTTTTTTTGTGACTATATTTAACAGATTGCAAGTACTTGAAGAAGAATTAGCTTCAGTGACTCGTGAAAGAGATATGAGTGTGAAGGAATGTAATATCACAATCCTGGAAATTCAAGAACTGCAAAATCTCAACCATGAACTTCAGGAGCTAATAATAAAGCTTGAAAATTCTAAGATTAATGCTGCACGTAAGTATCCTAAATACGGTGTTGAGATGGTCCCTGTACCGCCATTGACTGATGGGCAAATAAGTCTACGACTTACCTTCAATCAACATGGACAAATAATTGATTAATATAATATAATTGCATTGAATACTTTACTATTGCACTGTTGCCTGAGCCTGTGACACTAAATGAAGTACCAGTCAGCATGTTTAGAAGGAACATCTAACTGAAAAATAAACTGCTGCGTAAATCCTTAGAATTAATTACTTTTCATTCAAGTTGTGCGCTGTGGCCTGATTGTTTCACTTTAAGTGTTTGTACATTCAGATTTCTCATACAACCAAGGAAGATTAGACTGTTTTTGAAAATTAGCTGATAGTGTATTTTATTATACAAAATAAATCAAAAGATTTTCAATTTAGCAACATTGTTACATAAGAGCAGTAAAGTTGTAGCAGCAACATCTTTAAAGATTTGGCACTTCACGTGAAGAGTACAGCCATTGAGCTCCTCTTCTTCATTTTACATTTAGAACTGCAATGTAAAACATAATTCTTTAAAAGGACAAGGAAATGACATAAATGGGTAATTTATTTGAATTCTCATCACATGCCAGTGATAATAAATCTGATTCTGATACTAGTGTGCAAATATGAATATATTAGTCGAGTTCTTAGAACATTGTTCATGCAACTGGCATTTTCACATTCTCCAACACTGGGACTATACTGCATTAAATGGATGAACATACTGTTTATTACAGTACCCCTCCTCTCTCTCTCTCCACCCCCCCCCCCCAACCTTCAAGGATCATCATTAAATAGTCAAAATGCGTCGGTTATTTTTATAAAAGTCATTAGTATTATAAAAACAGAAAATGCCTAAACTATTCAATGGATCAGACAGCATCTGCTTCAAGTTAAGGTTTTTTCAAAAAAAATTTCCAGTTCTTATGAAAATTCAAATGTATTAAGTTTCAGGGGTAGTGTTTCATGACCTGAAATGTAATTTTTGCTGCCCGCAAAAAATGTGTTGCTTGCCTTACTGTATTTGCAGCAATTTTAATTTTTCTTTGGATTTCCAACAATTGCAGCTTTTGGTTAACAATGACCATTCCTACCTCTATTTGGCTTTGAACGTCATAAAGCTATTCTTATCCCATTTATTAGATAGAGGTTTAATATATTTACTTCATTTTATAGTTCCCTTTGTTTTCATTACCTTTTTAAATATGAAAATAAGTATAGTCCACCTTCACTAATCCGACTACCTGTAATCTTGTTCCTTCGATAATCCGGCACTGTTTATGCTTAATGTGATCCTTCTGTAATTCAGCATTTTCACTAATCTGGCACTCCTCAGGTCCCAATGGTGCCGGATTAGTGAAGGTCAACCTGTACTAGTTCAGTTTATCTAACTTCCATAGATTCTGTCCCTACTCTTGCAGATGCTCAAGAGGCCTCCTGGCTGCCTTCAGTAAAATAACAATTCCATGATTCATAATGCATTAACTTTTGCATTTAGAACCTATCTTCTCTGAGCTTTTTGCATTATAATTGATATCAAATGGCTGCCAAGAGTTGATTTATTATTCTGCCAGTCTCATACTGGCTACCTACTTTCAATAATTATATATGGAGGGATTGGATTGTACTTATTAACAAAGTAAAGGAACAATCATAGTTTTTGTCTGACAACTTTCCATTAATATAAGTATAGGACATTTTTAAATTCTCAGTGTTGCCATTCAAGGTATATATTAATGTACCTCATTTCCGGATACAGTAGAATGTAAGTGAAGTTAGTAACCTTGATCTGGCAGTAATTTCAATTTATTACTAACAATCCTATCAACAGAACAAAAACAAGTGAAAATTTAATGTGGTTAGTTCATTATAAAATGCAACAACTTTCAATAGTGGAGATGCTGGAATTGAGAGAAGCCAAATTACCAGAAGTGCAATGTTTCAACAATAAATGCAGAATTTTTTGACTGTACATAAAATTTTGTTAAAATTTAGTCAAAAACTAAATGTAGCAGAACTTGTAGATCCTTTTTAAAAGTAACCCTTTATTCAATCACTTTGGAGGTAGTTTGAATATTGAGATTTTTATTTCACCTATGTACTTTGCAATTGAAACTGAACTAATTTGAGAGAGTTGTTCTTCATTAACTACCCAAAACAAAATTCTTTTCGCATTCAGGCTATTGCGTATATGCCAGTCAAAAAGACAGTTTATCACTGATAAGACCTGTGCTGATCAGTAGTTACACGCTTCAGAGATTTTTGCTTCCATACAATAGAGCATAGAATAGGCCCTTTAGTCCACTATGTCTGCATTAAGACTTGACTGGATCATACAGGGACTCAGATTAAGTTTGGCAGTGATCAGATTAAAATTAGATTTTATACCTGCCTCCCAATTTTACTTCTGATTTATGTAGGTAAGGGATTGCAGGGCCCCAAGATAAAAAGTAGGATAGGACATTGATTTTTGAGTGTGGACAAGGAGGAAAAGATTACTTTTTAAACTCTGGGAAGAAAAATGTTTAGCCTCAGATTAAACTGTCAACATCTAGCCTTTTAAAAAAAAAAAAATGCTGAATAACTTGGAACATTTCCCTTAAGAGTTTTAAAAGCTCAAGAACCAGTAATTAGCAGACATTATCCTGCATTATCTTCCTCTTTCACTTTGTGAATATCATTTAGTGCAATGTCCAAATTTACAGAAGGCAATTTGGCCCATTGTGCCTGTGCTGCTCCTTACAGTTTCCATTACAATCAGCCTTTTGTGGTTCCACCCACAACAATCTCCCCTCAACTTAAACCTAAAAATGTGTTAATGTGTGAGGGCTATAAAAATGCACAAATTGAAATATTTTTTTTTAAAAATCAGCAAAAACAGGAAATATTCAGTTTAGGAAGCACTTGTGCAGGGGAAGAGTTAATGTTTCAGGTAGATTGCTGTTCTTCAGTACAACGGAAACAAGTAGGTTTTAGTTTACAGGGGATGGGAAGGGTTGACTGAAGGGAATTTCACAAATGGTGTGGCAATTGAGACGCTGTCTGATAGACAGTGGTAGTGCCAGCTGAGAGCAGATGAAGGTTTGTTAATTGAAGCTGACCTGATGTGATTATAGCTGGTGTGATGCAAGTAGAGGATGATAGAGGCAAACAGGAGAAAGAAAATGAGGGCACTGTGAGGTATCAACACAGTAGGAGCTGGAAATCTGAAACAAACAAGGATGCTAGAAAAGTATTTACCTTTCTTTCAGATTGAAATTCTGTCCAGAATTCTTTAAACCCAAGAATTTATCTTGAGAAGGATGCATGGAACTGCAGTTTCTTACATCCTTTTCTACCATCCATAAATCCAAATATACCTGTCATAGTCAATTCCTTGTTTTTCCCTCTCTATCCCTATGCTCTCTAATTTAAGACACTCATACTTTTCTAATACCAATGCAAAGTCTTCACACTAACATAATTTTCTCTCTCCAGTGATGCTGCCTGACCAGCTGAATGCTTCCACCATTTTGTTATTTTTGTCTTGTTTTTTGTTAAGCTCAAGTAGCACATTTTCTATCCTAACCATCTGAATTTTTATATAGACACTTAAGATACAAAATAATTATGGTTCTCCGTAAAAACCTGTGGTGAAGTTTTAATGTTAACAATAAATAGGCCTTTCTCTCCACCCACGCAAGTTCTCAGGCATTTATTAACTCAACTTGTTTTGATCAAGAAGTATTCAACTGCGTTAAGTCTTTCCTGCAATGGAACAGCAGGTCAGAGGAAAAAGAAAACTACTGAATAGCAATTGAATGGATTTCTAGATGGATTTGTTCACTCTCAAATCAAAGTAATAGGTTATTTGTAACGTCTTTTATACACAACTGCTTTTGTAACACTTTTTGTTCAAACTTCTCAGTTTTGAATCGTCATCTACTTAGCATTGTTCACACCCTACGTTAGAATAACTAACAAAATGAAAATGCTTAGCAGGTCAGGCAGCATGTGTGGACAAAGTTAATATTTCAGTGAAAAGTTATCAATCTGAAACATTAATTCCCTTTCAACAGATGCTGCCAGCTGTTCTTTCCCAGCATTTCATTTTTATCAAGGATTTCCTTTATCTGCAGTTTCCTTTATTTTCTTGATTACTATTAAAATCTACTAAGTATGCAGAAGCTATAGCAGATATGTAACCAGGATGCCTCCCATTTCTCTGGCTCAACTTGGTGATTTGAGCAGAATACACATTTCCAAACCTGTGACCTGAAATTAAAAAGTAGTTGTGGACTTCTCCTGTAGGAGCAGCTCCAATTACACAAATTTCAATCCTTAAGTTCTAGTACATAAAGTAACAGCCATATTATCATTATGTTTTGACATGGTGAATTCAAGGATGCACTATTTTACATAGCTCAGAGGCAGATGGGGCAGTTGAGGTATGATCAGACCCAACCCAACTGAATGATCTATTATATGTCTATGCAAGGTGCAAGCCATGATTATACCCACTTAACTATAAAATCATGATAATTTACAAGAACAGTTTTTACATTTCAACAAATGCATTGACAAAATGCACCAAAACACTCATCCTTGAGAAAGATCATCTCATATACAAACCAGTTATAGAGCAAATTGCTTATGAAGATGTTCTAAACTGACTTAATATCAACATTATTCTAATATGCAAAGTATGATTAGTAATTTAAATTATAAAACGGATAGAATATTTACATATTAAAGTATTCTGATATGGATGAAAATTAAAATGGTTACAGTGTTTAGCTGACATATGGCCTGGTGTAGATTGCCTTTAATGCAAGTAATAATTTAATAACTGGTGTGCACAATGCTGTAATTACAGGCAGGCTATAATATTGAAGGTAAAATGAGATGTCGTGGACTTTTATTAACCCAAATATTTTCAAAATCCCCCGTTTTGTTGGAGGAAGGCATCGGAATCGCCAGTAGCTAACAATGTCATGGTAGCAGCGAAGATCATGCCCTGATACTGCTAGGTCGGCCTGCAAATAGAAATAATTAATTTTCACCAAGTGCATAAATTAATTTTCCATTTTTGCAGAGAAATGCTTATGTTCATGAGGCTATTTATCCTTAACTTTTATTAATGTTTAATTTACATATGTAACCAAATAAATTACCCCAAGGTTCTTAACAAGAGCAAAACTAAAAAACATTTTTGTCAACAGACTACAGGGAGCAAAGCAGGATGGTTGAACTGAAGCCTGGTCTTAAGGATTGTTGTCAGGGAGGTCAGAGTCAAGATGGAAGGACCATAGAGAGCTTGGAAGTTTGGGGCTAAAGCAACTAATAGAGCTATATGAACACTAATAGTAAAACAAGATGGGACACAAAAAGTTAACCAGAAGAACTTTGCACTGTGAAGTCCAAGGGAAATAAGGCAGTGGACAAAATTTTCGATAGCAGATAAACTGAGATGGGCAAATGCAGGCAACATTAGAGGTAGAAATAGGCAGTTGTGGTGATTCATTAATTGGAAAATTTATCTCTGGTGCAAACAAATCAACTTACAAATGCAAACACAAGGAAATCTGCAGCTGCTGGAATTTCAAGCAACACACATAAAAATTGCTGGTGAACGCAGTAGGCCAGGCAGCATCTAGAGGAAGAGGTAAATCGACGTTTCGGGCCGAGACCCTTACAAATGCTTTGGCTTTGTTATGCAATTGCCAGGTTTGGAAATACAAGTTAAGGAACTTGGAAATACAAGTTAACATTGGTTTACATTGGTTAAATTCCAGTACCATGATTTATGATTTGTAAATCATAAGACCATTTACCATCTACATATCCATCTAAAAGGAAATTAAAGTCTGGTATTAGAACAGAAGGCAAATTCCAGTATTTAAGTTACAAGAAATACAGTAAAACATCAAAACTATTTACAACTACCCTGTATATCAATGCGTCCACATTCCACTTTATATACCAACAGTGACTAGTTGAGAGACAATTCTGATTAGAAGACTTGGCCCGACATACTATACAATCATTTAACAAATGCTCAACAAAATAGTGCAGTGCCTAGAAAGTTGTCCTCTATAAACCTATATAAATTTACTTCACACTTTGATGGATTATGTTTGTGTGTGAATGATGAACTGCTTTTGGCAGTCAGCATTATTTACTCTGTAGGCATCGTGGTGTAGATTAGAAACAAATTTATTTAGACCTAAAAATACTGAGAAGACAATCTAGACATAGGAGTGCATTTAGTGATCTTGCTGCTGGAAGTTTATATTTTCTCTCTCTCAGCCACTCATCTTGGCAGCGGTATGCTGCCATTATTAGGAAGCACAGACACCACAAAATCTCAATAGGAGGTTACAATCAGTTTCACAGCACAACTGGCACTGAAACACTCGTCTTTTTGAAAATAAAAAAAGTGGATATGTTTACGTTGGAATGTGGACCAAAGTATAGCTGAAGCATTGATGAGGGGAAGTCAGTGCAGAGCCCTTTTGCAAAATACAGTGGACTCTAGTTAAATGAGCCATTGGTTAATCAGGGCAGCAACTTATTTGGGACAACTATTAAAGAACAAGTAGTAATCAAAATAGCCAGGATTCCCTTTGTTTATTTGGGACACAATGTCGCTAATTGGGACAGGAGACTGTTGCCAAACAGTTTCTAACCAGTGTCAGTTGTGTGTAGCTGGTAGACAATATACCGTGCTTAGAGGGAACGGTTTATAAATAGTATCAGCTGCTCATGTTCGTGTTCAAAAAGCAGTGATTTCTGTCAGTGATAGTTAGCGAGAAATGAGCAGTAAGACAATTCAGAACTATTTTGCTCACTGCCTTTTCAAGCATTCAGGCTTGGAGATGGATATAAATGGCACAGAGTGAAAATGAAACAATTTCACTGCTTCAAGTTAGGAACAATGAAGAATTTGAAGATAGACAATCATCTTGAATCTTACAATGAAAATGAAGATTTGGAGGATGCAATAATCAAAAGCATATGAAGGCAGTCCGTTATCTAGATGCCTGCGCCAATTTGTTCATTTACAGTCAAAAGAACACAGCAGCGTACACTGGAGGAATTACTGTCGGAAACTATTAGTTCCTAAAACTATAGTACTGTATTATCAGTAGTGTTCTAATTGGCTCTATATTTCATGAAATACATAATTTTTACTCAGTATGTCTTTTGTCTTTTCTGTATCTTTTTAACTGTTTTTATGAAACTTTGGCTAGTTGGGGCATTAGCTTAAAGGGGTCAAAATGTACTGGACCCAATGTGTCCCAATTAACTGGAATCCACTATAAATTCACCTAGACCAAAAGGTTTTAGCAAGATTGGAGACAGGGTGAAAGAACAATTGGTTAGTACCAAACTTAGTGGACAGAAGCCATGCCATGGATTGTGGTCACATGACATTAGAAACAGTTATGTAAACCTTGCTGTGCTGCTCAATTGCTATTGCAGCACAAACTGAAAATGAATGAAAATGCTGGAGTATTTGAGATGTTACAGAATTAACAATGATTGTAAGTCTCTGCCATAATATTTATATTTAAGAAATTCATCTAATTCTATTGAAATTATGATGCAATAGAACAAAATTAGAACTAAAGAACCAGGAGTGAGAATGCACATTAATTCATTTGATATGGTCGCTCTTTATGGGACTTTCTCATGGCCCTTTAGACAAAGGTGGTGGGCGCTATCATGCAAAGCTGAATTTCTAATTTTAAACATAGTTCTTTTGCATCGAGTTGAATTGGTATTACATTTTATTTTACACACTGTGTGGGCCTTTATGTGTCCATATCTTTCTCTAAATGGAATATCTTTAAATAAAAATCAATATTACTCATTCTCATCAACTGTCACAGCCTTATAGCATCAACACTCACCTTCTTGCTCTGGCAGCTCTTTTATTAAATTTAATTTACTGCACATTCTAAAGTGATAAGGCTTTTCAACAATATACTGAATCCGAAAGCATCAGAAGAATTGCTGGGTACACTGATTACTCATATTTAAGTATTCCAGAATATGTTTTTTTTATTCTTTCCATGTACAAATTCCACAAAAGTTGGGTAATTAACATTTAGAACCATAGAACACTACAGCACAGAAACAGGCCTTCTGGCCCTTCTTGGCTGTGCCGAACCATTTTTCTGCCTAGTCCCACTGACCTGCACCTGGACCATATCCCTCCATGTATCTGTCCAAATTTTTCGTAAATGTTAAAAGTGAACCCGCATTTACCACTTCATCTGGTAGCTCATTTCACACTCCCACCACTCTCTGTGTGAAGAAGCCCCCCCCACCATGTTCCCTTTAAACTTTTCCCCCCTCACCCTTAACCCATGTCCTCTGGTTCTTTAGCCTCAGTGGAAAAAGCCTGCTTGCATTCACTCTATCTATACCCATCATACCAATTTATATACCTCTGTCAAATCTCCCCTCATTCTTCTACGCTCCAGGGAATAAAGTCCTAACCTATTCAAAATTTCTCTGTAACTCAGTTTCTCAAGTCCCGGCAACATCCTTGTAAACCTTCTCTGCACTCTTTCAACCTTATTAATATCCTTCCTGTAATTTGGTGACCAAAACTGTACACAATACTCCAAATTCAGCCCCACCAATGCCTTATACAACCTTACCATAACATTCCAACTCTTATACTCAATACTTTGATTTATGAAGGCCAATGTACCAAAAGCTCTCTTTACGACCTTAGCTAGCTCTGATACCACTTTTAGAGAATTTTGTATCTGTGTTCCAGATCCCTCTTCTACTGCACTCCTCAGTGCCTTACCATTTACCCTGTATGTTCTACCTTGGTTTGTCCTTCCATAGTGCAATACCTCACACTTGTCTGTATTAAACTCCATCTGCCATTTTTCCAGCTGGTCCAAGTCCCTCTGCAAGCTTTGAAAACCTTCCTCACTGTCCACTACACCTCCAATCTTTGTATCATCAGCAAATTTGCTGATCCAATTTACCACATTATCATCCAGATCATTGATATAGATGACAAATAACAACGGACCCAGCACTGATCCCTGTGGCACACCACTAGTCACAGGCCTCCACTCAGGGAAGCAATCCTTCACTACCACTCTCTGGCTTCTTCCATTGAGCCAATGTCTAATCCAATTTACTACCTCTCCATGTATACCTAGCGACTGAATCTTCCTAACTAACCTCCCATGCAGGACCTTGTCAAAGGCCTTACTGAAGTCCATGTAGACAACATCCACTGCCCTCCCTTCATCCACTTTCCTGGTAACCTCCTCGAAAAACTCCAATAGATTGGTTAAACATGACCTACCATGCACAAAGCCATGTTGACTCTCCCTAATAAGTCCTTGTCTATCCAGATACTTGTAGATCCCATCTCTGAGTACTCCTTCCAATAATTTACCTACTACTGATGTCAAACTTACCGGTCTATAATTTCCCAGATTACTTTTAGAGCCTTTTTTTTAAATAACAGAACAACATGAGCTATCCTCCAATCCTCCGGCACCTCACTCATAGATACCAACATTTTAAATACATCTGCCAGGGCCCCTGCAATTTCAAAACTAGTATCCTTCAAGGTCCGAGGGAATACTCTGTCAGGTCCTGGGGATTTATCTACTCTGATTTGCCTCAAGATAGCAAGCACCTCCTCCTCCTCAACCTGTATAGGTTCCATGACCTCACTACTTGTTTGCATTATTTCCATTGACTCCATGCCAGTTTCCTTAGTAAATACAGATGCAAAAAACCCATTTAAGATCTTCCCCATTTCTTTTGATTCCATTCATAGCCAACCACTCTAATCTTCAAGAGGACCAATGTTATCCCTTACTGTCCTTTTGCTCTTAATATACCTGTAGAAGCTCTTTGGATTATCCTTCACCTTGATTGCCAAAGTAACCTCATGTCTTCTTTTAGCCCTCCTGATTTCTTTCTTAAGTTTTTTTTTGCACTTTTTATACTCCTCAAGCACCTTATTTGCTCCTTGTTTCCTATACATGTCATACATCTCTCTCTTCTTTATCAGAGTTCCAATATCCCTTGAGAACCAAGGTTCCTTATTCTTATTCACTTTGCCTTTAATCCTGACAGGAGCATACAAACTCTGCACTCTCAAAATTTCTCCTCTGAAGGCCTTGTGCAAAGGAATTGCATTGTTGAGTGCTGAGGTGTAGAATTCAGTTCAGTTCTCTTCCCTTCTATGAAAACTTTGTCTATTTGAATCTCAACAAGTCAGGTTGAGTCTGTGATCTAATAACTATGCAGATCAAAGTATCTTTGTGCCGGCTGGTGATGTAGTGGCATCTGTACCAGACTTTGAGAAGAGTGGTCCCAGGTTCAAATCCAGCCAGCTCCTTGCACACTTTCATTCAGTGCTGGGTTGAGCATTGAGCCAACAACTGCCTCAAAAAAGTAGATGAATGCCAAGGAAACGGCAAGGTTACCACCTGATGCACCATGAGATGTGGAGAAGAACAACACAAAGTCCATTTAAGGGGATTATCTTGCTCTGGATTTTATTATGCTCCTACATTTATCATAAAAAAATATAAATACCAACCACTTATGAAAAAGAATCTAGTGCTTTCCCAGCGTATGTGACGAATAAACTCTTCTCGGACTGCCAGCTGGGTACAGGAATTGATTATAACCGATGTTTCGATGACTAACTGTGCAAAGATGGCAGAGTTTGTCACTGAAATGCCAATTATAATCAATACCTGTATCTGGATGGCAGACGAGAAGAGCTTATTCACCAACTACTTATTTTTATGTTATAGTTATGTTAAAGTCTATAAAATGATAAATTATGTCCCTTACCAGTTCTTCTATTAATCGGTACACTGTTCCTTCAATTGCATGTTCAAGATTTTGAGCAGCAATTAGCAGCTTCAACATGAGCAAAGTCCATGAAGCAGCAACTACCAGCAGAGCCAACCTATACAAGAGTATGAAAAGTCACCAATAATGATTTCATTGACTCAATTAAAAAAAAACACCAAGACAAAACATTGCATATTAGAAAATATGAAACAGCTGAATGTGCTGTAAACTATCAGTAGGCCAGGCAGCATCTATAAAGGAAAACAGTTTGCATCTCAGGTCAATGACCTTGCAACTGAAATAGTCATTGATCTGGAATGCTAACTTTTCTTTTCTCCATAGGTATTGCCTGATCTGCCATTAAAAGGAGAACGAAAGTTACCAGGTGATCATGGAATAGTAATAACAGTCACCATTTTTCTAACAAAAAGCATTCTTAACATATTGTTGATGAATTCAACCTTCAAACTGGATCATATAACAATTATCCTGCAACTTCTTTAAGCTTGTTTGAATCCATAAAGTGTTCAAGTTGTGCATTCTTCAGCTGGTAAACTCTTCAGTTTGGTGCTGCTATGCCATACTTGGTACCAAATTTTTGTTAAGCAATCAAATCAGAAATGTTTTTAAAAAAAAAAAAATCAGAGGATTAAACAAAAACATTGACACTGAAAATTGTCATGTGCACTGAAAATGGTTTATCTATTAACTAAGGAACACACACAAAATACTGGAGGAACTCAGCAGGCCAGGCAGCATCTATGGAAGAAAGTATGGTCGATGTTTTGGGCCAAGACCCTTTAACAGGACTGGAGAGAAAAAAAGAGTAGGTTTAAAAGGTAGGGGAGGGGACGGATAAACAAGGTGATAGGTGAAACCAGGAGGGAGAGGGATGAAGTAAACATCTGGGAAGTTGATTGGTAAAAGAGATACAGGGCTAGAGAAGGGAGAGTCTGATAGGTGAGGATAGAAGGTCATGGAAGAAAGAAGGGGGAGGAGCACCAGAGGGAAGCGACGGGCAGACGGGGGGGGGGGGCGGAGAGAGGGAGAGATGGGGACTGGTTAAGGAGAGAGCGGGGGGTGGGGTCCCCATTACTGGAAGTTTGAGAAATCAAGGATCATGCCATCAGATTGGAAGCTACCCAGATGCAATGCAAGGTGTTGTTCCTCCAACCTGAGTGTGGCCTCATCGTGACAGTAGAGGTGGTCATGGATTGACATATCAGAATGGGAATGGGAAGTGAAATTAAATTGGGTGGCCACTGGGAGATCCTGCTTCTTCTGACTGAGAGTGTAGGTGCTCAGTGAAATGGTCTCCCAATGTCACTTTCATCTAACACCTTTGTTTCTCTCTCTCTCCTCCCTCCAGCTTTTAAATCTACTCATCTTTTTTTCCCTCCAGTCCTGCTGAAGGGTCTGGCCCAAAATGTCAACCACTCCCTCCCCCCCCACAGATGCCGCCTGGCCTGCTGAGTTCCTCCAGCATTTTGTGTGGCTTGGATTTCTAGCATCTGCCAATTCTGTTGTTTATCTATTGACTAAGATGAAGATCTAACACAGCCCCTGCACACGGCATTCCCAAATTTGCATACTAGTGGATATTTTATATATCCAGGTTCCTTACATATTTTATATTTGTGTATTTTTATAAGGAATAATATTTTATACATACACAAGTTCCTGCCTCCAGGTGTTCATTTGAACTGTACATCTATGCTTTATCACAACACACATTTTGAAAAAAAATCAATCATTGGCTCCAAGGTGCCATTGGATACTGATATTGTAGAACACAAGATAAATCCAAGGTTTTCCTTGACAGATATTTCCTGTGTTAAGTGTTTGGTGACATCTAGTGACAGTATAAATGATCCACAAGAATATTGTACAACTAAATCTTGTCAGTGGAAGTTTCAAGATGTTTCATGAAAAAAAATTACAGATCTGTGATGTTTTATTTAATCAAGGCAATTGAGCAATCCAAAAACCCCAGATTTAATTGTTAAACAACTGTACTGATATACAGAATTGGATTAACATTGGAGTATGATAATTAGCATAAATCTTTAAAGCATATTTCAATTAAAGTATGTCAGATGTAGAAGGAGGAATAGACCTTTTCCACACCATGTGGAATTACAAGAACTGATGTTACTGAAAAACATCTAATTGGCTTCAATAGATCATACTTGAAGATTTGATTACATTTTAATTGTTTCAACAATATATATTTTCTCATTCATTCTTAGGATGTGGACATTGCTGGTATTGCCATCTTTTATTGTTCATTTTTAATTGCCGCAAGGCTAACTTCACTATTATGTCTAGAGTCACAAAACCAGAAGTAGGAACAAGCTGTGAAGATTTCCTGAACCACCTTCAATTAAATAGCAACATTTCTGAAACAGAGGACTAATATTCTTCACCACATTCTAGACGTGGTAATTAATGTTGCTAATTAATCCCTTCTCATTGACAATATCCACGTGTGGGCACGTGGCCAAGTGGTTAAGGCGTTCGACTAGCGATCTGAAGGTCGTGAGTTCGAGCTCCAGCCGAGGCAGCATGTTGTGTCCTTGAGCAAGGCACTTAATCACACAGTGCTCTGCGACGACACTGGTGCCAAGCTGTATGGGTCCTAATGCCCTTCCCTTGGACAACATCGGTGTCATGGAGAGGGGAGACTTGCCAGTCTTCCATACAATCTTTCCCAGGCCTGTGCCCTGGAGAGTGAAGACTTTCCAGGCGCAGATCCATGGTCTCGCAAGACTAATGGATGCCTTTTGCACAATATCCAAACTAGGATAGCCCACTCTAGTCAAATACAGGTCCAAAAATCCATCTTGTATAACTCCAGAAATTCCTCCTGCAACCATTGTTACTAATTTTTTCAGGATGAACTATCCAGATTAAAATCTCAAAATGCTGAGTTCAGGGGTTAAGGCAGACATTAGCCCTAATCAATAGATAGTCATTTTCACACTATCAACTTTATCCTTGGTTTCTGCTGCTTTTAATATTTATTTAGTTGTACAACTCAGATTTGGTACCAGGTTGTTGCAGCAAGACTTCCCTGCTTTTATATTCCAATCCCCCTTGAAGTAAGATCAACATTCGATTAGCCTTCTCTATTACTGGCTACATGTGTGTAAGCTTTCTATGCTCTAGGAGTTCCAAAACACTGTTGCAGTTTTCTACAGTTTTACTCCATTTAAATAACACCTCATTTTTATTTCTCCTTCCAAAATGAAGGACTTCACACATTGCCACATTATACTCTTTTCAATATTTTGCCTCCCTCATCCAGTCAATCAATATCTTTCTGTAAACTTGTATCCTCCTCACAAGTTGCCTTTCCACCCATTTTTAATGTCATCTGCAAATTTGTCTACAATACACTCATTTCCCTCCTCCAGTTAACTTGCACAAGCTGCAAACCTCTGACACGTTGCTATTCAGAAAACTACTTGAAAAAAAAATTCCCTATGCGCTGCTATTGCCTGGTCATCAGTTTAAAAGCTTAAGAAAAGTGACACAGTGTGATAGGTTGCTGAAGCACACACATTACAAGCATAGTAAGCCAAATCAACTGCCCCTACCTGTTTTGGTTCTATAGCTTAGACACTTGGCTTGAAGAAGGAAGATTGTTAGCAATGAGAAGCTTACCAGATTTTTGTTCTCTTTGGAGTAAGTCTGCTTTTCTGAATCATGTTATCTATGAGGTAGTAAAGCAGTATCATTATCCCAGCAACGTACAGCATTACATACAGAATGAAGGTCACATGAAAAGGTGCTTCAAATTGCCATTGAATCTTATCCTGTAGTTTAACAAGTCATAAAGCAAGACAGGATATCAGATGCCTGGGCTTCAGCTATTTACAACCTCTAAACATGATACAGTTGAGATCCAAATTACAAATTAATGCACAAGGTGACAAGAATAGAAATGTGTTATTATTCTTTTGGATAGTAAAAAAACAGATTTTTTAAAATAAAAGACAGAAATAGAAATATTCCAAATCAAAAGCTTATGCATCTTTGTACAGGAATCACATTCTTACATGGAGTGAGTAGACCCTTTCTTCTGACTTTAGAATTCCTAGCCTACCTAGACTTTTCTTCTCGCCATTTATCCTCCGAATACATTTCTCAGAGTGGGCTCAGGTGACCCAAAGTTTAAATGTGCAGGAACAGAGAGACTGTTCATATCTGGAATAGAGGGCTGTATATTTATAATGGTACTTCGATATATGTGGAGAAGTGGAAGAGTGAAATAGGACCTTAGTAGGTTGTAATTTAAAGTAACTAAAAGGCAAATTATGGCTGAAGCTTCTGCATTCTGTTGGTATTCAGGGACACTACCTCTATCCTGGTCCAACTACAGTTACTGGTTAACCATATTATGGTAGTCAAGAAGTAAAGGTGAGTAAAGGTGTCATGATACATATCACCACCAATGGCAAGGGATGAGATCTTTGAACTGAATGTAGGGTAAGCAAATTAAACACAAGAACCTAAATGATATTTCCTGTATCATTTGCCAGTCAGAGTACAAGTAAAAGGATAAATTGGATTAATGCATGGCTCGATGAATGGTTTAAGTGGAGAGATGCAAGTTCCTGAGACCTTGTTACTTGTTCTGATGGAGTTGAAAACAGTAGGGGGTGATATTGGGGATATTAAACAAGAAATTAGACATACATGCAATAAAAATTAACAGTACTTTACAAATACTTTAATCTACACATGGATACAGCTAACCATTAGTAATGATGCTTGCTGGAGGAATTCCTGAAGTGAACACAGGATGGTTTTCTGGATAAATATATTGAAGAATCAACAACAGTGTGGACCACCCAAGATTGTGCATTGTGCAATGAAATGATTGATAAGCAATCATATCATGTGTGGCCTTTGGGGAGGCCATTTAATGAAGATGTACATTGACATCATTGATTCTGAAACTCAGATCTTCAAGCCAAATAAAGGAAATTGTCATGGATAGGTGATAGTTGTTTAAAATAGATTGTGGACCATTATTTATGGGGATTAACAGTTAGCAATGACAAGCATCTAAGAAAAGCACAGATTAAAAAAAACAACCAGTGATCATTCCTTCCTGGGCAGGGGGTAGGGGGCTACGGTAGGAAACTTTGTCACATGGTGTGAGCAGAATTACCTGCAGCTTAATGTGCAAAAGACTAAGGAGCTGGTGGTAGAATGAGGAGAGCTAAGGTACCGGTGACCCCTGTTTCCATCCAGGGGGTCAGTGTGGACATGGTGGAGGATTACAAATACCTGGGGATACGAATTGACAATAAACTGGACTGGTCAAAGAACACTGAGGCTGTCTACAAGAAGGGTCAGAGCCGTCTCTATTTCCTGAGGAGACTGAGGTCCTTTAACATCTGCCGGACAATGCTGAGGATGTTCTCCAAGTCTGTGGTGGCCAGTGCGATCAGGTTTGCTGTTGTGTGCTGGGGCAGCAGGCTGAGGGTAGCAGACACCAACAGAATCAACAAACTCATTCGTAAGGCCAGTGATGTTGTGGGGATGGAACTGGACTCTCTGACGGTGGCGTCTGAAAAGAGGATGCTGTCCAAGTTGCATGCCATCTTGGAAAATGTCTCCCATCCACTACATAATGGACTGGTTGGGCACAGGAGTACATTCAGCCAGAGACTCATTCCACCGAGATACAACACAGAGCGTCACAGGAAGTCATTCCTGCCTGTGGCCATCAAACTTTACAACTCCTCCCTTGGAGGGTCAGACACCCTCAGCCAATAGGCTGGTCCTGGACTTATTTCCTGGCATAATTTACATATTACTATTTAACTATTTATGGTTTTATTACTATTTAATTATTTATGGTGCAACTGTAACAAAAACCAATTTCCCCCAGGATCAATAAAGTATGACTATGACTAAGAAGATAACAACAGGAATGTGGTTCAACTGTGGGTAATAGGTGAAAGAAAGAATATTATTAAATCCAAGTAGGAAATATACAAATTGGCCCAAAAATGCCAAAGTACTCAAAAAACTCAAAGTAGTTGATTAAGAAGGTGAAAGCAGAGTATGAAAGCAAGCCTGCAGAGAACATAAAACTAATTTAAAAAGTGCTATAGACCCAGTTGTAAAGAGAAAAAATCTATTCAAATGTAGACCCCTTACAGTAAGGGACAGGAGAATATATAATGGAGAACAAAAATGACCAGACCAGTTAGACAAATACTGGTTTTGTCTTCAAAGGAGAACACAGATACTGTAATCAGACTCTGCCTGATTGACTGGATGTAATAATCATTTACTGACAACTGAAAAAGAAAAAAAGCTACTTGAATCTTATTCAATTTTAAATAGTGCACTGCCCTTGTTTGATCCCTAGCATTCTGTAAAATATATAATTTTGCCAGCTGCCTATAGTTCAAAAAGTTGTACAGCAACACTTAAGATATTGACTTTACAAGAGCAGTTAGGAATGGTCCATAAATGCCGGTCTTGCCAGTGATAGGCACATCCTGTAGTCTATTGATAAGGGTAAGCCATCTAAGATTGAGAAGAGGAGAAATGTACTCTCTGCAGAGACTGTTGATCTATTAGAATTCTAGAATAACAGAATTAGAATAATAGAATTGGAATAACAAAAAGCAGTTAAAGCCAAATAATTAAATATAATCAAGGAGTTAAATATTGTTCTTAGGACTAGAGGATGAAAGGACGTACAGAAAATTACTGAATTTGGATAATCTGCCATAATCATATTTAATGGTGAAGCAGGCTTTGAGGGTTGAAAGGCCTACTCTGGTCCTATTTTCTATATTAAAAAAAACAAATATTCTATTAGAACTTCTATGTTGATTTGAAAGAGTGTACAGGCCCTTTGTTTAATATCTCAGCATGTACCTGGCATCAAGCTTAATAAAAAATAACTGATGCAGAGCCAAGAGGGATATACCATTTACTGGTTAATACAGAAGCCTTACATAATCAATGACATTAGATAATGAATTGTCTACTTGCACTTTATAAATGAAGCTAGAGCTGTTGGTAAAGGAAGCGCTTTGGGAGAAAACTCCCCCAAAATGACTCTGATGAGATCCATTCCTTTCATTACTCACCAATAACTTCCAGAAATCTTTGTGCCACCTTACTAGTGATTGGTTGAGGACTAGTTCAGAGGTGCTTGAAACAGGATGATTCCTGTGAAATGTTCTCACTCTCCCACTATACAAATTTAAATTCAAAAGTAATGGGCCTGAAAACAGAAATTCACTCATTAGCACTGCCATCATGACGACAATTTATTCCATCGAAAGTAATTTACAAGATTGCTGAAAGTAGAAAGAATTATAGGGAAGTTAGATCCTCTGAGGATCAGAGATTAAAATAAGATCAAAGAAAATGCAAATAAACAAAATTATATAAATGCCTATGAACCCTTGAGTTCTTTTCAGAAATTACATATAATGAGGTTTTGGAAATTGAATAGGTACTTATAATATAATTTAATCTGACAAAATGGAGAGAAAAAGTGATGTTGAAGTGAACGTAAAACATTGAATCTAATGTGCATGTCCATCAACCCTGAGAGAAGAGATGGGATAGTAGTTTTCAGGGAAGATGTTTATCAAAACCTCCTATATAGGTAAAATGAGAGAAACTATGGATATATAAAATAACAAACCCTAAACATACCATGCAGGTATTCAAACATGATGAAGACAGCAGTACTCAGCAGGAAGGATGTTATTGCAAGACCGATTACTTCTCCTTTAGTAAGTCTCATATTGTCCATTTCTGGCCATAAACTAATCTGGAATTACAAAAAAAACTTACTAAATGCCATGGATAGGAATAAGAATTTTCATGAAGTTTATTATGACAATTTTTCAATTGTTTTTGACTATTTTGTCAGTATTCAACACGATGAGCATCTCTGCTTAGGAGTGAATATACTTTTTCATTTCTTCATTTCAGATTAAAGCACAGCAGGGTAAGAACTGATTGAAATTCATTCTACTTTCTGGAGGGAATTACACCCTACTACTAAAGATTATACATATTACTCTTTCCCTCATTCAGCCTATTCAAGGATAGACTATTTCTTTATCTTTAATACAGATAGACTCAGGATAAAAAACTGTAATATTGCAACAATTGATCTGTCGGATCATAGCCCAGTCTCTATGTCTCTAATCCTGGAAAGGAAAATGAGGAAAACACTATGGAGGCTAAACTCACATATACTCAATAACCCGAAAGTAATGGAGAGATTAAGGGGAGAAATCAAAGAATATCTAGACCTTAATGACATGGGAGAAACATCACCAGTGATTTTATGGGATACATTGAAAGCTGTACTGAGAGGGAAAATTATTTCCATTACTACTCACATGAAAAAAATCAATGCACAAAAATTAGCAGACCTTCAAGGAAAATTAAAACAACTTCAAGTTGTAGATAGCAACAAAAGTAATTCAAATCGAAAACAGGAAATTAGGAAATTGCAAAGTGAAATTGATGATATTTATACATTGGAAACTCAAAGAAATTTTCTTTACCTGAGACAAAAGAATTATGAAGTAAGAGGTAAATCAGCTAGATTATTAGCATATAAATTACGAAAACAACAAGCAGACAATACAATTCATAAAATAAAGAATCCAAAGACAAAGCTTGTGGAGAGTACAATAGGGAAAATTCAAGAGAGTTTTGAAACATATTATCGAGAGCTGTACTCCCAACCCCAGGCCCCCAATGAGCCCTATATAGACAGTGTATTGAATTTTTTAGATCTACCTAAACTTACAGATTTACAAAATGAAAGTTTATTAGAACCAGTAACTGTCAAAGAACTGAACGTGGCCATCTCTAGGTTAAAGGCTGGAAAGTCCCCGGGTTCTGATGGGTTTACCTCAGAGTGGTACAAGTCCCTGAAGACACAGTTAGCCCCATTACTACTTAACACCTTTAATTGGATCTTGCAGAGAGGAGAAACTCCACCTTCCTGGAGAGAAGCGATTATTTCAGTTATTCCTAAAGAGGGTAAAGATAAACTAGAATGTGGCAATTATCGGCCAATTAGTGTTCTTAATTTAGATTACAAACTATTTACATCTATATTAGCGCGCAGATTGGAAAAGCTTTTACCTGGCCTAATCCATTTAGACCAGACTGGATTTATTCAACAAAGACAAACACAGGACAACATAAGGAGAACTCTGCACATATTAGAACAGGTTAATAAGAACGAGACAGAGACAATGGTAGTAGGATTGGACGCTGAGAAAGCT
The DNA here is from genome assembly GCF_963921235.1 of Mobula hypostoma. Lineage (NCBI taxonomy): Eukaryota > Metazoa > Chordata > Chondrichthyes > Myliobatiformes > Myliobatidae > Mobula > Mobula hypostoma. Next base: position 166,405,146 of record NC_086101.1, on the reverse strand, counting down.
TTTGATTCGGTTAGTTGGGCATTCCTATACAGAGTGTTAGGAAGATTCGGCTTTCAAGAAAGGTTTATTAAAGTAATTCAGACTCTATATGACAGCCCTACAGCCCGAATTAAGATAAATGGGGACCTCTCTGACTCCTTCATTTTAGAGAGAGGCACTAGACAGGGATGCCCAATTTCTCCTCTCCTTTTTGCGCTATATATTGAACCACTTGCCCAACTAATAAGACAGAGCGAAATCGTAAAAGGTATCAAGGTGGCAGGGATTGAACAGAAAGTGGCGTTATTCGCAGATGATGTTTTGGTCTATCTGAGTGAACCAGAAAAATCATTTATAGGATTGTTTACACTGTTGGATGACTTTGGGAAAATATCAGGTTATAAAATAAATGTAAAGAAAACACAGGTTATGTCCCTAAATTATACACCATCCAAAAAATTGCAGGATACATACGATCTTAAGTGGGAAGCTAAATCATTAAAATATTTAGGAATAACCCTGCCGAAGGATCTTTCAACACTGTCACAGGTAAATTATGGGCCATTAATCTCAGAGATAAAAGCAGATATGCATAGATGGAATCTTATCCCCTTTTTAAGTTTAAATTCAAGGATAAATACTATAAAAATGAATATTCTTCCTTGGTTATTATATCTTTTCCATACTTTACCAGTGGAGGTGGATGATAATCAATTCAGGGAATGGGACAAATGGATTTCCCGCTTCATTTGGCAAGGAAGGAAACCTAGAATTCGATATAACACCTTACAGTTAGGGAAGGAAGGAGGAGGTATGGTTCTTCCTTGCCTGAGAAATTATTTTTATGCCTCACAGATAACCCCTCTGTTATATTGGTGTAATAGGGAATATAAGGCTAGATGGAAGGAAATAGAATTTGGATTAGTTGACAGTTTTCCTCTTCAGGCCTCAATAGCTGACAAAGGATTGATGGCCCAGTTGGAAAAGTTTAATAATGCTTGGATAAATCTTACATTAAAAGTATGGCAGAAGGTGGTTAATTCATGTGGAATTAATAACATGTTAAAACTCTTTAGATGGTGTGCATATGATACCGAATTCCTTCCCAACAGAGGAGATAAAAGATTTGAGCTATGGATAAAGAAAGGTCTTACAACCTACCTCTCATTTATAGATAAAAGAGTATTACAAAATTTCCAAATCCTGCAGGACAAACATGGCCTAGAACATAATGACTTTTTTAGGTACCTTCAAATACGAAACTATGTTAACCAGAGTTGTAGATATACAGACCTATCAACAGTAGAATTAGAATTTTTCAAGATTCTGAATTCGGCTTGCAGTTCAATACCTAGTAAATCAGTTTCTCGCCTATATAGTGCACTCTCCCATGCTAAAAATGTAAATACACTGTATATTAAAGAGAAGTGGGAGAAAGAAGCGGGGTTGGTACTTTCAGAGGAGGCTTGGGGGAAAATCTGCAGCTTTCAATGGTCCTCGACTAATTCTTTGACTTGGAGAGAACATTGTTGGAAAAACATTATAAGATACTTCAAGACCCCATATCAGGAAAAATATAAAGATACAAATGTGATGTGTTGGAGAAGGTGCGGCTCCAAGGAGGCAAATCATTTTCATATTTTCTGGGATTGCCCTAAATTAAGTCTATTTTGGGAAGGTATTCATAGAACATTAGTTAAGGTACTTAGGTCCCAGATACCTCTGAACTTTGAGACGCTCTATTTGGGGCATGTATTGTTCCTTGAACAGAAGGAAGATATAAAGTTGCTGCAGGCCCTCCTAGCGGCAAGTAAGAAACCAATCACTAGAAAATGGCTAAATCCAATACCACCTACATTAGAAGATTGGTACGAAATTATCTTGGAAATATTTAAAATGGAAAAGTTGACTTACTCCCTGAGAACTCAAAAAGAAACATTTTATCAAATCTGGAATAAATGGATTGAATATATAACCCCAATGCGAGCAGACTTTAGATGACTCTCCTAATGATTTATATTGCTCTTCTCATCAACACAGTAATATTGCTAACGTAAGCACCCCTAGTCTAAATGTTTGTTTTTTTTTGGAAAATAGAGAATTAACACAAGTAAAGGGAAAGATTTGGGAAAGGGATTAAAAAAAAGAAAAAATTAAGTAAATAAGTACATAGGGATTGGATAATTATGTCTGCGGGCAGGAACAAGCACGAACAAATTGGGATATAAACACCTACAATGGTTGGTATATAGGCTTGTATGCAACATTTTGGACCAGTGGAAATGGTCCAGAAGGGTTGTATGGAAACTATTATTACCATTTTTCTTAACAACTAATTTCATTACTTAGCCTAATAGGTTAGATTTACCACAGTACATAATTATCTATTTAAATGTTTATTTTCCTTTTATATCATCTCAATGTGTACTTAAGAATGTATAAATAATTGTAGTTTTATACATATAAAAAAATGGAAAAGGTTATATGTGTGAAAAAAGTACGTGATAATTGTGAATTCCTTATCCAAATAAAAATAAAATTAAAAAAAAAGAAATTCATTCTACTTTCTAATAACATCCTAACATCAACACCATGATGCCAATTTAGGCCTCCAATGCTTCACAAATTAAATTCAGCATTTTATTAGGCTGCAAATTGGTAAATGGGACATCTGCCAAAGTGCAGACCAGTCACAGGCAGAACTATCTCCTGCCAGAACAATAACTTAAGTTCCAACTACAGTCCTATCATAGTGAACAACCTTTTTTGTTAAAGGAACATGCACAAAAAAGATCATGAATCAACCAGAGTCCTAGCAATGGACTTTGTTATGTTAATACATACATGCTTATGATGCAGATACCTCTCCAGCCCCTTGTTCAGATAATATACTTGAACAATCTGCTTTATTACCCCCATCAACCTGGACCTAAAACATCAGTGCCAACAGAAACATTAATATACCTTCAATCCTGGAGCACTCAAGGACTCCATAAAGCCAGCTCTTCCCATATGAAACCTCAGACAATATGTCAACACCCAGGTGATGCAAAGCGTCCACAGTTTATGGGCTGCCCGGAAGTTCACCATAATTGGCACCTACAAATTCTGTTTATCTACTGAGAACCAGGACAGATTTGATGTGAATGACCAAGAGATCAAGGAGGCAATTAACTACACATGTATAGTGTTCTTGGATTGGAGGCTCCATCCTATGCCAGTTTTTTTTTTAAAAAAGGGTTTTATAGGCATCTACAGGAGGTGGTCAGAATCAGAATCAGGTTTATTATCACCAGCATGTGACGTGAAATTTGTTAACTCCAACAAAAAAAACCTGTACTCTAAGAATAGATGGTGACAGAGATGCAGGAGATACAACAACACATCGACAGTGATGACATGTCTCAACTCTTCAACACTCTATTCAAAAAATTCTGTTACCCAAACACCCAAGGTCCATCCCACTAAAACAGGGTGAAAATGTCAGAAACAGGCAATGCCAACAGGAAAGAACACTTTGCTAGTCCCATCTGGCTCATTCACTATCGACATTCAAACCCACCACATATTCTCCATGCCATAACAGGTTGATCTGAGGGCCTTTCGCTTCCCCTGAGGTTAACCAGTCCCCTTCCACAACTGACAAGGGATCTTAGGTATGAAAAGTTAAATCTGTCTCTCTTTCCACACTGTCTTAAGCCTTGACCATTAAATGAATGTACACTTAACATTTTCGATAAGTAAGCTTGGTAAAAGGGTTTCAAAAAAAATGGAATATGCATTTTGAATAGTCAAGTAGTTTTAGAAACAAAGGTTCATTAAAAAATACTACCAAGGCAACTTGTACACAGTGTCATTAAAAAATGATTTGGAATAACTCCTGGAAGCTGCTAGTCTACAAACAGCTTAATGGTCAAATCAAAGTGAATAATGAGAAAAATATTAACTAGCAAAACAAAAGACCAATAGTTACAACGTGGTTCAAAGGCTGCTATTTTTTTAATGTACAGATTTATAGAAGTATTGCTAACTAATGTGCTTTTCACATGGGTAATTTTTTGAGTTCATGATTCTGCAGTCCAAAGCAGACTACACCGCACTATCTGATAATACATTGCATCAGTGAACAGTTAATACCTGAGAGCAAATTCAAGACCATGAATTAGCCAAGTATCCAAAAGGCAAATAAACAATCGACTTGTTTATTCATACATCTGAAATTTATATTTAAAGGTTTGGATCCCTTTTATACTGTGAATACAAATACATATTTATTTTATTCAGTAATAGGACACTTCAGATCTACAAGTAGATGGAAATACAAAGCCGAGGTTAGAATCAAATTGGTCATTATATTAAACGACAATGCCGGTTTGAAGGGCTTACTTATTTTCCAAACTACTATGAGTATATGTCATTCAAAGATCTCCATTTGGAAGCTGCCATTACATTCAGATGGCATTTGCAAATAGGATTCAGTGTTTATTACGAAGTAAATACTTACTCCACCACCTATAGGAATCTTGTCCACTGACGATTTTGCCTTTAGATGCTTTTCCTGCAAGAGCTTTTGTTTCTGTTGAAGACCTGGTTCATTAAATAAAATTAAGAAGCCTTCAACTTTACTTCAGGTTGCAGTTGTGGAAACACTTACTCATGCTTTTGATAATTTGATAGTTTAACAATATTAATTGCAGGAAAAGCAATGCAAAAGGAAAGCAAAATTAGATAAACAATTAAATCAAAGATTTACTACTTGTTAAATGAATAAGCATCAAAAACTCAACTGGAACTCAAGCTAGCTATCGTTCCTGCAGATGAACAGTTGAGTTCTGCCTGTGATTGGTTTGCACATTGGCAGATGTCCCAATTTCCAATTTACAGTAACCGATGCTTTTCAATTTAAGGTGCAAATAAAGATGAGTAGACATCACTTTTGAGAAGTTTATAGAGCATGTCTGATGTTTTATGCCATTATATTTGTTTTATCAATCATGATAAACATTTCAAGCAACCCAAAAAATGCTGGAGGAACTCAGCAAGTCAGGCAGTACCTATGGAGGGAAAATAAATAGCCAATATTTTGGACTGAGACCCTTCATTAGTACTGGAAAGCTAAAACAAAAAAGGTGATGGGGAGGGGGAACTAGAAGGTGAGACCAGGTAAAGTGGAAGGTGGGTGGGTGTGGGGGCAGGGGATGAGGTAAGAAGCTATTGTGGAAGAGGTAAAGGGCAGAAGAAGAAAGAATCTAATAGGAGGGGACAGTGGACCATGGAAGAAGGGGAACCAGAGGAAGGTGATGGGCAGGTGAAAAGAGAAGGGGTGAGAAGGTAACTAGAATGAGAAATAAAAAAAGAGAGGAGAGAGGTGGGAGAAATTACTGGAAGTTAGAGAAATCAAAGTTCATGCATCAGACAGAATATGGAGCAACACCTCATATCCATTAACAGGCCATCAATCACACACACCACTTTATCCTGGCTATTGTCAGGATGAAGCTATGCTCATTCAGGGAAGTGGCAGAAAGTAACTTACTGCTTATCCGTTCATGTCTGAATGCTGTCATAATTTGTTACATTCAGACATGGATTGCTTCAGATGCTGAAGAGTTTGCAATGGATTGAATATTAAGCAGTCATCAGCAAACATCCTGAATTCTGACTAGATCTTGGAAGGAAGGTGAAGTGGCTGAAGATCATTGGGCCTAATACAGTGTCCAGCGAAATTCCTACGGTGATGTCCTGGGGTTATTTTGCTTTGTGCAAGATATGACTCTCAATACTGGAGTGCTTTCCCCTTGATGCCCGTTGATTACAATTTTAGCAGGACTCTTTGATACTGTATGTCAAGGGCAGTCACTTTCACCTCACCTCTGAAATTTAGGTCAGATTAAAAGTATGAAGCAAGGATGTGGTCAGGTCAGGGGCTACGTATATTTAGCAAAACCAAACTAGAGCATCAGAGAGCAATTTACTGGCAAGTAAATGCTGCTTGATAGTACCATCAATGACACTTTCAATCACTTTATCAATGAATAATTGATGATTGGGTTGTAATTAGCAGGACTGGATTTGTCCTGAGTGAAAACAGGTCAAATGTGGTCAATTTTCTATATTGTCAGGTCTGTGCCAGTATTGAAATTGGAATAGCTTGATGAGAGGTGCATTAGCTGTATAACTTAGGTCTTGGGATGTTGTTTGGTACCTCAGTCTGTGATGTCCAGCTCTCAGGTAATGTGCTATTTTATAGGGTGCATTAAATTGGTTGGAGACTGGTTTCTGAGTTGGTGAAATCAAAGGAAGCCAAATGGATCACCTATTTGGCTTTTGTCACTGAACAAAATTACAGATGTTTCTTGAGCACTCAAATGCTGGGCCCACCTGTCAATGATTGAAATGTTTTGAAGACTAATCTTGGTATTACACTGGTAACATGCTTAACACTTGGAGTTAGACCTGGAATTCGAGCACTAAACGAATCAGCGCTAAAAACAGTCGTTATAGCATTATATATAGAGACGTTATTGACAGGGTTGAGGTGCAATTGACTGGTACAAAAATCGGCAATGTACTTCACTACTCAGTGTGGAGTGGCAATCCAGACAGATGGTGTTGGGTGGGCGGGAACAAGCAGTGTCAAGGTCAAGTGGGTATATTCAATAATTGTTGAAGGCAAAGTCTGGCAGCCTTCCAAAGTCACTCTTTGAGATGTACATTGAAGTCCTGCATCCGGAATACATGTTGTATCTTTGCTACTTTAAGTGCTTGTTTCAACTGTCATTCAACATGCAGGAACATGGAATCATTGGCTCAGGGAGGGTGGAAGGTGGTTACCAGGAAGAAGTTTCCTTGTCCATATTTGATCTGAAGCCATAATACGTCTCATTCCTTTGGAATACTGCTATGCTGTAATCTCTGGTGGATCTTCCTGGCAGAGAGGCAGGATTTACCCAGGAATTGAAATATTCCTATTCACAGAATCGTAACCTGGAGGCTATGTTATGGTATCATCTGACCAACTTGTGGGACAGCTCTCCCAGTTTTGTTACCTGTTCCCAGATATTTGCGAGAAGAGCTTTGCAGATCCAACCAAAGTGGGTACAACTTTGCCACTCCCAAAATTGTACCCAAGTCATGCCAGGTAGTCTGCCCAGTTTTATTGTTTGAGATTAACAGCAAATAGTACAACTAGGCAGCTTGCTCTGCCATTTCAGAGCCCATTTGAGAATCAAATATAGGGTTAGGTCCAGAATTGCACAAAGACTATTCAGGGTGAGGATAGGTTTCCTTTTCTCGTGTATAACAGTAAGCCAGATGGCTTTTTGCAATAATCTGTTATCTCTTCTAGTGTCTTTATTAAAGCAATACTCAAAATGCCATTTTCCAAACCTCCTAAGCTGTAAACTTCAAGCAGGCCAAACCTGTAAGTAATCAGGCACCAAATGCTGGACCCATGGAAGGTCAGAATGAGCATTTGAGGTTGAGGCCAGAGGATTCAAGCTTTCCACTTTAATGGCATTCAATTTAAAAATAGCTTTTTTTGTCAAACTACCAACTCACCTGGAGTCATTCTAAGCATTGCAAGATTTGGGCTGACTGGTTTTTCTGATTTTTTGTGGCTCTTTTCAATACTGGACCTGTACAATACAAAAAATATTTTCTTTAAAAACACAATGCATAAAAACTTATTTACACTTCGTGCTCTGAAATATGCCTATTCTAATTTTAAATCTTTGTTTTCTGAAAAGTACTTAAACACTTTATACGCTTTCTTCTTGAAAGACATAATGAGACTCTGATCCATTTTTCACAAGACAAGGGAGCAGAAGTAGGCCATTTGGCCCATCAAGTCTGCTCCACCACCCCACAAGCTAAACTATTCTCCCATCTAGTTCCAATTTCTGGGTTTTTCCCCATGTCCCTTGATACCCTGACTAATTAGATACCTATCAATTTCCTCCTTAAACACCCTCAATGATCGGTCCTCCACAGCCGTATGTGGCAACGAATTCCATAAATCCATGACCCTCTGGCTAAAAAATTTCTCCTCATCTCTGTTTTAAATGGGTATCCTCTGTGGCCTCTTGTCCGGACTCACCCACCAAGGGAAACAGCCTTTCCACATCTACTCTGTCCAACCCTTTCAACATTCGAAATGTTTCTATGAGATCCCCTGTCATTCTTCTATGCTCTAATGAATACACTCCAAGAGCCGACAAACGCTCCTCATATGTTAGCTCCTGCATTCCAGGAATCATCCTCGTAAATCTTCTCTTGACTCTCTCCAACATTAGAACATCCCTTCTAAGATAGGGGGCCCAAAACTGCACACAGTATTCCAAATGAGGTCTCACCAGTGTCCCATAGAGCCTCATCAACACCTCCTTAATCTTATACACTATTCCTCTTGAAATGAATGCCAACATAGCATTCGATTTCCTTACTGCCGATCCAACCTGGTGGTTAACCTTTAGGGTATCCTGCACGAGGACCCCCAAATCCCTTTGCACTTCTGATTTTTGAATTTTCTCCCCATCTAAATAATAATCTGCCTGATTATTTCTTCTTCCAAAATGTCCAACCGTACATTTTGCAACATTGTACATCATCTGCCATTTCTTTGCCCACTCTCCTAAACTGACCAAGTCTCTCTGCAACTTTTCCGTTTCTTCAACACTTCCTGCTCCTCCACCTATCTTGTTGTCATCCGCAAACTTAGCCACAAAACCATTTAATCCATAATCTAAATCATCGATGTACATTGTAAAAAGAAGCAGCCCCAACACCGATCCTTGCGGAACACCACTAGTAACCAGCAACCAATCAGAATAGGATCCCTTTATTCCCACCCTTTGCTTTCTGCCTATCAGCCAATGCTCCACCCATTCCAATATCTTTCCTGTAATTCCATGGGCTCTCATCTTATTAAGCAGCCTCTTATGCGGCACCTTATCGAATGCCTTTTGAAAATCCAAATACACAACATCCTCAGCCTCTCCCCTATCAATCTTATTTGAGATTACCTCAAAAAATTCCAATAGGTTGGTGAGACAGGATCTTCCTTTCATGAAACCATGCTGGTTTGTCATGCACCTCGAGGTATTTCATAACCTCGTCCTTGAAGATCGACTCCAATAACTTTCCAACTACCAATGTCAGACTAATAGATCTGTAATTTTCTTTTTGCTGCCTCCTTCCTTTCTTAAACAGTGGAACTACATTTGTGACCTTTTGCCACCATCATATTAAAATTACTTTACTTTATTGTCACCAAACAATCGATACTTGAGCATACAATCATCACAGCGATATTTGATTCTGTGCTTCGTGCTCCCTGGAGTACAAATAGATAGTAAATACTGTATTAAAAGTTTTAATTATAAATCATAAGTAGAAAATAGAAAAGGGAAAGTAAGGTAGGGCAAAAAAACCGAGAGGCAGGTCTGGATGTTTGCAGGGTACGGCCCAGATCTGGGGCAGGATCCGTTCAGCAGTCTTATCACAGTCGGAAAGAAGCTGTTCCCATATCTGGCTGTACGAGTCTTCAAGCTCCTGAGCCATCTCCTGGAGGGAAGAGGGATGAAAAGTGTGTTGACTGGGTGGGTCGTGTCCTTGATTATCCTGGCAGCACTGCTCCGACAGCGTGCGGTGTAAAGTGAGTCCAAGGACGGAAGATTGGTTTGTGTGATGTGCTGGGCTGTGTTCACGATCTTCTGCAGCTTCTTCTGGTCTTGGACAGGACAACTTCCATACCAGGTTGTGATGCACCCTAGAAGAATGCTTTCTACGGTGCATCTCTAAAAATTAGTGAGGTTTTTAGGGGACAGGCCAAACTTCTTTAGTTTTCTCAGGAAGTAAAGGCGCTGGTGGGGCTTCTTGGCAGTGGACTCTGCTTGGTTGAACCAAGTCAGGTCATTTGTGATATTGACCCTGAGGAATTTAAAGCTTTTGACCTGTTCCACTTGCTCACCACTGATGTAAATTGGATCATGCGGTCCACTACTCCTTCTGAAGTCAACAACCAATTCCTTCATCTTGCTGACGTTGAGGGATAGGTTATTGTCTTCGCACCATGCCACCAGGTTCTTAATTTCCTCTCTGTACTCAAACTCATCATTACCCAAGACACAGACTACAATTGTGGCCGTATATATTAAGAACTTATATATTGAGTTCGATTAAATTATCTACAATTCTTGAAATGACCATGAAAGAAATGTACCCTAACTAGTTATTCTTCAATGTGAGTTCAGTGACATCACAATTGGACCCAATCTTTTAAAATTATTTCTCTCTCATAGGCTTGTCATGCACCTCGAGGTATTTCATAACCTCGTCCTTGAGGATCCTTGAGGTAATGTAACAACGGACAAGTTTTCCCAATCACACAAACCAACTTCAAGAAATATTTTGAATATTGGAACTTGCACTCTGTGCATGTTACAAGGTTAGTTTTTCCATTAAATTAAATCACTTCTTGGCAAGAAAAATGCCTCATAGAGCCAACAATGAGGGTAAATGAAAGTAGCACAGCACACAGTGGATTTGGAAGGAAGGATTGGCTAGAGGGGAGAGATGAGTTGTGGTGGAAAGCAGAAGAAATGAGGAAAGCAAAATCACAATGTCAGCCACCCACTTAAAAAGTGGAATTCAAGAAATAAAGCATGTTTTTCTCCCTATAGAATTGCTGACAAGCGGAAACAAAATATTATATGTTACCCACAATAAATCACTAAATTAATGACTTTAATGAGTAGCATGCTCCTGAAGTATAACCTAGGCAACCATTACAATCCTTTATAATAAAATAATTAAATTGACAATCAGATAATGCAAGTTATCTGTACATTAGTAACCAAATTAACAATAGAATAACTGAATGGTTACAACACAGTGGGCTCTTCAGAACACTGTATCTATCAGAACTTTCTAGTTCCACTTCCTGGCCCTTTCTCCATGGCATTGCAAATTTTTTGCCATTAATTTATCCAGTTTCTTTTTGAAGCTAGAATGAACCTTGCTTCTATTATATCTACAGGCCGCAGTTCCAGGTTTTAAACCACCACTCAGTACATTTCTTCCCTCCCTCATGTTATTTTTAATTCTTCTCCCATTTATCTGTACTCATGATCTCCAGTCTTTGAGTCCTCCACTAAATAAACTGCCTGCCACTAGCAAATCTCAGATCAGATCAGCCTTCTCCTCCCTGAAGTAAACAGCCCCAGCCTTTGCTCTATACTTGTAAATGTCCCAGGAAATATTCTTAAAAATCTTTTCTGCTCCCTTCCCATCACTTTCATAATTCTTCCTTCCTAAAATGGAGGGACCACAATCGAACACAATTCTCCAGCTGAAACATGATCAAGCACGTTTTAATTTCTCTGCTTTTATACTCGCATGCATAGATACCTTCAGGTTCATCCGCTCCTGCACACATTTAGGATAGGATCTATTATTCTAGATTACCTCTCCTAATTCTTTGGCCAAAATACATCACCTCACATTTCCCAACATTAAATTTTAACTGCCATACATCTGGCCATTCCACCACCCTGTTTACTTCCTCTCCATTATTACTGTGCCGCAATACTGAAAAATGTGTCATCTGCTAACTTAGAAATTATGAATTGCATTAATATAGTCCTCCACCCCAAAGAAAATGACAGTACTCACACTAACTTCTGGGGGATGTTTCAGTCCATCTTCTTCCAGTCCAGAAAAAAAAACACTCACTACGACCCTCTTTTGTGTTACCCATCCAACATCACATCTATTCCATCTGTGTCCCTTTTATGTCACATGCTTCAACTTTGCTGATAAGCTTGTAATGTGGCATCTTATCAAAAACCTTTAGGAAGTCTACATACGCATCAACTGGATTACCCTCCAGTCAATCTGCTGCAGTCAAACAATTTTATTGAATTGGATAAACAGGACTTGCCCCTTGGCATGAGTCCTGAAGGTACCACCCGACTAACCATCTTATTTGAGGATCTGACAGCTTAATGGAATTCCCAAAAGCTTGTTGAGTCTGGGCTTCCAAAATTATATTTCACAAAATTTCGTGGGAAAGAACATTAGTTAAGTAGAAATCTTAAGTCGATTCAGAAATAGTTTCATGAAGTACTAACTGGTTTAAGCATAGTGAAGATGAATATATCATTGGAAGAGTGATATTGAAGCATTCTTCTATCTCAAACCTTAGTACTTACATCAGATGATCAAGTGTGTTTGAAATTAAAGGTGTTACCAATCGATGCCGTGGAGTAAGAGAGATTTTTCCTTTCTCATTAGGAGATCCATTGATCTTCCTTCTATTTGCAAAGAGCTGCTGAGATTGTATTTTTATTCCAGTATGGAGATTCTTGTATCCACGGCATGGAGTGACATCCACTTCTCGAAATCTGTTTGATCCAGGTGTTGGAGCCATTATCCTAGAAAAACAAAAATATTTATGACAGATTATGTAATTACAGTAACTATGCAATGTGGTTACTATTCAGTGGCAGCAACAAAAAGTAACATTAATATTTTTAACATACATAGTCTTCTGCAGGTGACGAGATAGGATAACAATTTTATTAAAAGACATTTCCAATTGTTCCTGTGAATTTAATTGTTGATTGAATACTGCATTGCACTTTGAGAATTGCACTAATACAACTGCACTAATCTCATTTGCTTGCATTTGGTCCCCATCCCTATAAATCTTCTCTATTCATGTACCCGTCTAAATGCCTTTTAAGCATTGTAACTGCACGCACCTATGCAGCTTCCTCTGGCAACTCATTCACAGACTGACAACCCTCACCATGGGAAAAATAAATTGCTCTTCACGTGTCTTCTAAAATTTTCTCCTCTCTTAAATCCATATCCTCTCATTTTAAGCTCCCCCCACCTAGAGAAAAAGACAGTGTTTATCCATCTTATTTGCAGCCATCATGATTTTATAAATCTCTATAAGGTCACCCTGCAGCTTCCTACACTCCAGGGAAATAACTCCCAGACTATTTAGCTTCTTATAACTCAAGAACGCCTCCCTCCCCACCAAATCCCAGTAATATCCTTGAAATTTCTGCACCTTTTCCAGCTCAGTGATTCCTACCTACAGCTGGGCAACCAGAACCGCACACAATGCTCCAAATATGATTCAGCAACAACCTGTAGAGGTGCAGCTAGGCATTCAAACTCTTGTACACAATTGGCATGCTTGCCTTTATTGCCACTCCGTCTGCCTGTAGCAGGGAGCTCTGTATCTGTACCCCTTGAGCAATAAACTCCTCTGCTGGAGGAAATCAATAAGTCAAGGGGTACAGATACATAGTTGCCTGACACATGTGGATGGAGTGGCGATAAAGACAAGCACGCCAAATGCCTTAATCAAAATTAGAGGTGTGATGTGTCAGTTTACAGGAGCAATACAAGATGTTTGGTTGACTGGTGCTGCAACATCAATATCTTGCTCAATGTTAGTAAAACTAAAGAGCTGATTGTGTTGATTTCAGGAAGTGTGTGTGTGTGTGTGTGTGTGTGTGTGTGTGTGTGTGTGGCGGTAAACACATACCAGTCTATAGAGAGGGAAAATAGCATGGAGAAATCCGCAGCTTTATATCACTGGGTGCTTACACATCAGATGACCCATCCCAGACACAGCATACAGATGCAGTCGTAAGGAAGGTGCACACTTGAGTCACCCTCAGCCCGAAATCCCACACCATCAGGTTCAGGAACTGCTACTTCTCTTCAATTTATACAACCCTGAGATTCATTTTCTTGCAGGCATACACAGTAAGTCCAAGAAACAATAGAATCAACGAGAAGAAAAATTATACCCAACAGGACAGACAAACAGTGCAAATACAAATGAAAAATAATAAATAGTAATAAATAAGCTATAAATATTGAGAACATGAGATGAAGTGTCCTTAAAAGTGAGCCCGTAGGTTGAGGGAAGACAGCGATGGGGCAAGTGAAGGTATCCCTTCTGGTTCAAGAGCCTGATGGTTGAGGGGTAACAACTGTTCCTGAACTTGGAGGTGTGGGCTCTGAGGCTTCTGTATCTTATTCCTGATTGTAGCAGCGAGAAGAGAGCATGACTTGAGTGGTGAGTTCCCTGATGATGGATGCTGCTTTCCTGTGACAGCACTCTGGGCGGATGTGCTCGATAGTGAGGACATACCCATGATGAAGGCCATAAGACAAAGGAGCAGAAGTCGGCCATTCGGCCCATCAAGTCTGCTCCGCCATTTTATCATGAGCTGATCCATTCTCCCATTTAGTCCCACTCCCCCGCCTTCTCACCATAACCTTTGATGCCCTGGCTACTCAGATACCTATCAATCTCTGCCTTAAATACACCCAATGACTTGGCCTCCACTGCTGCCTGTGGCAACAAGTTCCATAGATTCACCACCCTCTGACTAAAAAAATTTCTTTGCATTTCTGTTCTGAATGGGTGCCCTTCAATCCTTAAGTCATGCCCTCTCATACTAGACTCCCCCATCATGGGAAACAACTTAGCCACATCCACTCTGTCCATGCCTTTCAATATTCAAAATGTTTCTATGAGGTCTCCCCTCATTCTTCTAAACGCCAAGGAATATAGTCCAAGAGCGGACAAATGTTCCTCATATGTTAACCCTCTCATTCCCGGAATCATTCTAGTGAATCTTCTCTGTACCCTCTCCAACGTCAGTACATCTTTTCTTAAATAAGGAGACCAAAACTGCCCACAGTACTCCAAGTGAGGTCTCACCAGCGCCTTATAGAGCCTCAACATCACATCCCTGCTCCTATACTCTATTCCTCTAGAAATGAATGCCAACATTGCATTCACCTTCTTCACTACTGACTCAACCTGGAGGTTAACTTTAAGGGTATCCTGTACGAGAACTGGACCATATCCATTTTTTGATAGGATTTATCCAAACAAGGGCCTTAAAACACATCTGTAGAAGTTTGTCTAAGTTTGTTCTAATTGTGCCTTTTCTTGAAAAAAAACTGCATACTGTAATTTATGTTGAATTGTGAATGCTGCATATCTGATGCTATGTGCCTGTGATGCTGCAGCAAGTACATTTTTCACCTGTACTCACAAACAATAAACTCAACTTTGAAACAGTACTGATACAGATTTTAAATCTGAGACATTGACTTAGATCCCACAGATATTGCTCAATCTACTAACTTCCTCTAGCAGGTGGTCTAAGTCTCCAAATTCCAACATTTGCCGTCCCTCATGTATCTATCTGTATCTCCAAGGCTCTCTGTTCAATCTAGGGTCCCGCCATTTATTGTGCAAGTCCTGCCCCAGCTTATATCACCAAAATACAGTACTCACATTTAGCCAAGTTAAATTCCAATCTGTCAGTCTTTTATACATCTCTCCAGTTCATCTCCATCCAAAAACATTAACATAAATGACAAACAAGAGTGGACCCAGCATCGAAACCTACAACACACCGCTTTTCACAGAATAACAGCCTCCCACTAATACTTACAGACTCCTACCAAGTCAGATTTGAATCCGGTTGGCAATCAGATCCCATGCGATCTAACCTTTTTTTTACCATACACCACGGACCAGAAGCACTTGTACGCAGTAAAACAAATTGGATCGCACGCTCACAGAAATGGTAACTGCATTGAGAATTTAGTTCCCATTCCCAAGCTTCCCTCTGGTTTATTATGCTCCGGATCATGTGGCCTACGTGCTCCATACCTTACCCGAGTTGTTCTTGGATGGGCTGCTACAGGTTCATGTCGTGTTGAGCACCGGCTGCCTCCTCTCCCGCAGCCCCAATCCAGCCCCCACACACCCGGAGCAGCGTCCGACCGTTGTCGCCCGCTCGCCCGCCTCCTCTCCCGCTTCAAATTCAAGCGACCCGCCTCCACGGGCGCGACCAATCGACTGCCGACATTATATACCAATCCCCGCCGTTCCTCGGGCGCTGGGGGGCGGGGAATCGCGATTGATGTCGCCGTGAACCAAACAGAATCGAGCTCTGTCAGAAGCCCCGCCCTGAAGCTCCAGCTTGCCCAATGAACATATTGAGCAGGCGAGCAGAAGAAGCGTCCGCAATGGAGACGGCGCCGCGCACGGCAGTGGATTCGGGGGAGGGAGCGGCACGAAATATGGAGTAAGGGATTGAAATGCCTTTGTAGTTTATGTCCGTTCAGTGCTGGGTGCTGATATGCTGAAAGCTGGCAACGTTAGTAAAGAGGATGTGCTGGAATTTTTAAAAAATGGGAGAAGTCCCCGAAGTGGACGGAATATTTCATCCATCAACTGTCCAGCTCTTGGCTCCATCCCTCCCCCTCCTGTCTTCTCCTATCATTTTGGATCTCCCCCTCCCCCTCCCACTTTCAAATCTCTTACTAGCTCTTTCTTCAGTTAGTCCTGACGAAGGGTCTCGGCCTGAAACGTCGACTGTACCTCTTCCTAGAGATGCTGCCTGGCCTGCTGCGTTCACCAGCAACTTTGATGTGTGTTGCTTGAACTTCCAGCATCTGCAGAATTCCTCGTGTGGATGGGCTATTCCCCAGGTTACTTAGGGAAGCGAAGGAAGAGATGCTGCTTCTTTGGTGATCTTTGTGTCTTCGCTGGCCACAGGAGTAGAATCAGATGATTGGAGGGTGGCAAATGCCATTCCTTTGTTCAAGAAAAGGAGTAGGGAGTTTTTCTTCAGTTATAGGCAAATTATTGGAGAGGATTCCTAGAGGTAGGGTTTATGGGTATTAAATGGAGAGGCATAGTCTGAATAGGGATGGTCAGCATGGTTTTGAGAGGGGCAGATCATGACTCCCAAGTCTGATTGAATTCTTTGAGGATGTGATACAATGCATAATGAAGATAGTGCACTTGAGGTGTACGTGGTTTTTAGTAAGACCTTTGACAGTGTTCCCCGTGGTAGGTTCATTTGGAAAGTCAGGTGGCATTCAGAATTGGCTTGCCCACAGAAGACAGAGAGTGGTAGGAGATCTCGCGTATTCTGCTGGAGCTCAGTGTGCTGTGGGGTTCTGTTCTGGGAATTCTCTTTGGGATTTTTATAAATGACTTGGATGAGAAAGTGGCAGATGGAGTTCAATTTGGAAAAATGTGACGTGATATACTTTGAAGGTCAAACGGCTGGATTTATTAGTGTGGAGGAATAGAGGGATTTTGAAGTCCACTTCCACAGATGTACAAAGTTGCTGTACAAGTTAATAGGGAGGTGAAGAAGGCATGTAGAGTATTGTCCTTTACTTGTTGGGAGATTGAGTTCAAGAACCGTGAGGTAATGTTGCAGCTCTGGTTAGTCTATACTTGAAGTATTGTGTTCATTTCTGGTTGCCTCATTATAGGAAGGATATGGAAGCTTTTGAGGGGGTGCAGAGAGATTTACCAGGATGTTAACAACAGGAATTCTGCAGATGCTGGAAATCCAAGCAACACACATAAAAGTTGCTGGTGAACGCAGCAGGCCAGGCAGCATCTCTAGGAAGAGGTACAGTCGACGTTTCAGGCCGAGACCCTTCGTCAGGACTAACTGAAGGAAGAGTTAGTAAGAGATTTGAAAGTGGGAGGGGGAGATACAAAATGATAGGAGAAGACAGGAGGGGGAGGGATGGAGCCAAGAGCTGGACAGGTGATTGGCAAAGGGGATATGAGAGGATCATGGGACAGGAACCAGAGGATGGGCAAGGGGTATAGTCAGAGGGACAGAGGGAGAAAAAGGAGAGTGAGAGAAAGAATGTGCATGCCCCACCTCCCCCTCGTACCCCATCCGTTATTTATTTTTATACACACATTCTTTCTCTCACTCTTTTTTCTCCCTCTGTCCCTCTGACTATACCCCTTGCCCATCCTCTGGTTCCACCCCCCCTTGTCTTTCTCCCCGGGCCTCCTGTCCCATGATCCTCTCATATCCCCTTTGCCAATCACCTGTCCAGCTCTTGGCTCCATCCCTCCCCCTCCTGTCTTCTCCTATCATTTTGTATCTCCCCCTCCCACTTTCAAATCTCTTACTAACTCTTCCTTCAGTTAGTCCTGAAGAAGGGTCTTGGCCTGAAACGTCAACTGTACCTCTTCCTAGAGATGCTGCCTGGCCTGCTGTGTTCACCAGCAACTTTGATGTGTGTTGTTTACCAGGATGTTGCCTGGATTAGAGAACATTCCTTATTAGGAAGGGTTGAGCGACCTACAGCTCTTTGGAGCAAAGGATGAGAGGTCACTTGACAGAGGTGAACAAGGTGATAAGACGCATAGATAGAGTGGATAGCCAGAAACTTTTTCCCAGGGCGGGAGTGGCTAACACCAGGGAGTATGATTTTAAGGTGATTGGAGTAAAGTGTGTGGGCACGTGGCCAAGTGGTTAAGGCATTCGACTAGTGACCTGAAGGTTGTGAGTTCGAGCCCCAGCCGAGGCAGCATGTTGTGTCCTTGAGCAAGGCGCTTAACACACAGTGCTCTGCGACGAAACTGATGCCAAGTTGTATTGGCTCTTGCCCTTCCCTTGGACAACATCGGTGTCATGGAGAGGGGAGACATGCAGCATGGGCAACTGCTGGTCTTCCATATAACCTTGCCCAGTCCTGCGCCCTGGAGAGTGAAGAATTTCCAGGCGCAGATCCATGGTCTCACAAGACTAACGGATGCCTTTAACGGAGTAAAGTATAGGGCGATGTCGGAGGTACATTTTTTTTAGAGTTTCAGTGTGTGGTGTGCATTGCCAGGATTGTGATAGAGACCGATATGTTAAGGGCATTTAAGAAACGTAGGCACATGCATGAAAGAAAAATGGAAGGCTATAGGGGAGGGAAAGGTTATATTGATCTTAAATTAGGTTGAAAGGTCAGCACAACTTTGTGGGCCAAAGGTCCATTACTGTGCTGTACTGTTTACGTTCTATATGAATAAGGAGGTTATAAAAGGATACCAGATATGTTAAAGTGCAAAAATCTGGCAAACTACAATGTAGTAAAAATGTAAAATTGTCCATTTTCAAATAAATAATAAAGAAACGCATGGCTAAATGATAGATTGGAGGAGATGCAACAGAATACTTAAATATAGACAGAGTAAGGTATTAGGAAGGCTAACCGTCTTAAGGTTTATTTTGAAATAATTGAATGCAAAAATTGATATCCATGTGTCAGTTCTATGGGGTATTTGTGTAACTACACTTGGAGTATTATGTACAGTATTGATCTCCTTAGAATCACATGGTCTGTTGGGCCATCGAGTGCCTACCTATAGTAGAGATACAAGAGACTACAGATGCTGTAATCTGGAGTATAAAATATACTGCTGGAGAAACTCGGCAGGCCAGGCAGCATGTGCAAAAGGCGGCGGGGGGGGGGGGGTACCTGTCCTAATTCAGTTTACCAGCATTTATTTCTGTGTCTTGGTGATTCAAGTGCCCAAATACTACTTAAATGGGTGGGAGTACCTGACTTCACCACCTCAGACAGCCCTTTCAAATTGCAGCCACACTTCGGGTGAAATATTTTTCCTCAGAATGCAGCACTGTGCACTTATCAAGGTTGAATGACAGCTGTGATTGTTTGGTCCACCTTTCTAGGTGATCAATATCATCTTATAACCTAAGACTGTTCCATTACTATTGTAGGACAACCAATTTTCATGTCATATTCAAACTAATACCTCCTATAATCATATTCAAATCAGTCATGCATAGGACAAACAGTAAGGTTTCAAAGGTACATTTAATGTCAGGGAAATGTATACAATACATATCCTGAAATGTTTTTTCTTTGCAACCATCCACGAAAACAGAGGAGTGCCCCAAGGAGTGAATGACACTTAAATGTTAGAACCCCAAAGAACCCCCCCAGCTCCCCCCTCCCATGCGTAAGCAGCAGCAAAGCAACAATCCCCCCTCCCCCCCGACAAAAAAAAGCATCGGCACCCACCACCAAGCACTCAAGCATGTAGCAAAGACACAGACTTGCAGTACCCGAAAGACTACTCATTCACCTGGTATTCGACATACCACAGGCTATCTCTGTCCCTAATAAGGGAAGAAGAAGTGTCTCTGTTTCACAGCAAGAGGGGAGACATAACAAACAACTCGCTGATTACGATGTTAAAAGTCTGTTGCGTCGCTTTTTCCGAGCTCTGTGTCCAAAGATCTCGGGTCTCTGGGCACATAGCCAGAGATCTTCTGTCTCCCACGCTACACCGATTTACTGCCAGGACACCAACCTTCGGTCCACCCATCTCCAGAGCCATGAGATCCTGGAACTCTGAAGGTGAGCTAATCTCTTAGGCTGCATCCTCGGCATATCGAATAACGGCCAGTCGTGAAACTCCGAGAGCAGGTCCCATTCCCGCAAAGAACCAAAGTCAGTGTCTAATTCCAGGTCAGAGTGTTCAAAAGAACCCTGGAAGGGAAGAATAGAGATATTAAAGATAGAAATAGAGCTGTTTCCGAAGATGCAAGCAAAGGAGGCACCATTGTAAGGGTCCCAACATGAGTCAAAGAGTCGTACAGCATAGAAATGATGTTTCCTACCGTATCCATGATGACCTTTTTGCCCATCTATCTATTTGCCCACATTAGGAATGTTCTTTCAAAGCTCTGCCTTTTTAAATATTTGTTTCTCTCACTGACAAAGCCATGCTTCCTATCTTTGATCTACCCCTCCCTTTCCAAGTATTAATCATGTTTCTCATAACTTTTATTTCAACTGAAGTTAGACTCATGGGCCTGTAATTACCTGATTAGTGCCTGGCAGGCCACCTTGAATAAAGGTAACACATTTGCTATCCTCTAATTATAACCTCTAGTTAGTAGGGGTTCTTTTTTTTCTCTCTTTTTTTTCTTTCAAAAAAAATATTATTAACACTTTATTTTTTCTTATTATTGATATATTGCTTAGCTTAGTTAATCAGTTATTTGCTAATTTAATACTTTATTGTATATATTGACACATTGACTTGATTATTTTTTTTTAATTTTATTTTTATTTGGATAAGGAGTTCACAATTATCATGTACTTTTTTCACACATATAACCTTTTCCATTTTTTATATGTATAAAACTACAATTATTTATACATTCTTAAGTACATATTGAGATGATATAAAAGCAAAATAAACATTTAAATAGATAATTATGTACTGTGGTAAATAACCTATGGCCAGTGAAGATGTGAAAATCTCTATCACAACCCCAGCAATCTCTTTTCTAGAATACATCTCATGAGGCCTGAGGATTTATATATCTTTATATAGAGTAAACATCTAAAGCAATCTCCTTTTTAATGTCAACATTGATTGAAATATCCGTGTTCCTCTCCATGAAACCTGCAACTACAATGCCTTTCTCATCTGAATGCATATGAGAAGTGTTCATTTAAGCCCTCATCAACATAGCCCCATGCACAGATTGCCTTGTGATTCCTAATGGGGACCCTGCTTACCCGTTTTTTAATATAAAATGCCCAGTGGAATTTTCTTAATCTGTCAGAGATGTTTCATGGCCCCACTTCATACTAATTTAGTTTTCAAGTCCTCTCCTACAAGTTCTGTACTCCTGAACGGCCTTGCCTTTTTTTCCAGTGTTCATTCCTGCCATCCGCTTCCTTTTTTAAACCTTCTCAAATCCTCTATCCCTTGACCTCTTGGGCTTAGCTTCCCTGATTTCACTTTTGCAGGCTGAACTCTCACTGTTTCACTTTTAAGGGACCCCTATTTGTTAGATGTAGGTTTACCCTTGGGTAACTGTTCCCCTCTGCCTCTGCCAAATCATGTTTATGATATTGAAACTGGTCTTCCCTCTCCAACCGAGATCACCTTTAACCCTTTCTACAACTATCCTGAAACTTAGTGTTTTGATTAGTATCCTCAAAGTGCTCAGCCACAGTTCAGTACTGCCTCTCCTCTATTAGGAATATCTATATACAGTTGTCACTTTTCTTATAGTACCTTTGACGTCCATTCACTTTCTGTTTCCATGCTGGTGATTCTAGCCCTCTACCAACTAGGTTGTTCACAACTTTGGTGTCACAGTAGATCAAAAGAGTTAAGTTTGTATTTAGGCCACTACTGTTGGTTACTGTTGGTTTCCAGTTGAACAGTATCTTGATTTTAAAATTCTCATATTTGATTTAGAAGTTCCTTTCTGGTCTTCTTTCCATCTTTTTAATTCCTTCCAGCTATGTAACTGAGATATCTAGACTCCATCCATTCTAGCTTTTGAACATGCCTGAATTTAATGGTTCATTTAATTTACCTTACTCTCAGTTTGAAAAGCTTTAAGTTGCGGAAAGTCCTCTCTAGTTTCCTCTACCTTAATCCTTAAAAGCCATTTGTTTAGCCAAGCCTTTGCTAAACTCCATTATCTTTTGCATACCTTCACATTAATAATTTAATGGGTAGTGATAGTGTGAGGTGCACATTTTTGCTCTACTAAAAGTGCTATGTAAATAGATGTGTGCTAGCTAATATTCATACCTGAATTACAAAAATCATCTGCTCATTATACTGTTATCACCCAGTGTGGGGTGAGCATAATACCCACTAATAATACACATTAATTAAATTTTTACAGCTCTTCTTAAGGATGTGATTTATGGTTCTGATGTACCACTCCACCCTGGAGATTCCTTGGCTTATTTCTGTTCCTAATTGGAATAATTTACTGCACACTTTAAAATTTGTATGTTCACATTATTTGATATCTTGCAATAGCCTATCTACAGTATTTTCTAATATTTATAGAACAGAAAGATCTATCCTACAAAAGCTTGGCAGTTCCTGTATGAAGCTGGGACAGTTGGCACTTGATAATTTCCATGTAACACCAACTGTTGAACAAGAAAATGCTACCGTAATGGACTCTATTCTGCATCTTATGTGGTGAGTAATGGCTGTGCATTTAGTGAGATGCAGTAGATTTTCAATATCCCATCACAGCAGAATTATTAATCATAATGATTTTTTGTTGATTTCTATTAGAGCATTAGAGTTGCCAGCCACAGTCTCCTTTTTAATTAATAGAGTGGAGAGCAAGAGGAAGGCACAATATCCCTGAAAGGTCTTTGGAGGATGATGCAAATGGAAAATCAAAACTTGCCAAGGAAATTACTCTTAATTTCTTAAATTTGGTAATATTGTAGGAAAGTAAAAACACATTGTATTGGGATGAATATTAAATTCATTAAAATTCCATGCTGCAAGGCCGTCCCACGTACACGTAGGATTGATCTTATAGTAAAGCTCAATGCCACCTTCAGTCCTGAAAATCTGAAACAAAGGCAAGACGTCTGATTTGTTTGCTTTTATTAGATGTAAAAATAACAATTGTTTTATGTTTTATATATTTTCTTGATAGGTTAAAGGATCAAGTAACCCAACAAACAGTGGAACTAGAAACTGGTGTGAAAGCTTGTAAGATGTTTTGAATTACCTTTTAAGTTATTTTGATTTGCTTCATTTCTTTGTGAAATTTGATCTCTGCAGTTATTATTTCTTCATAGAATCATAGCATGCTTCAGCACAGAAAAGGGTCCTTCGGCCCATCTAGTCTGTGCTAAACTTATTCAGCCTAGACCCATCAACCCGCACTTGGACCATAGCCCTTCGTACCCCTTTCATCCATGTATTTATCAAAGTTTCTCTTAAATGTTGAAATCAAACTCCCATCCAGCACGTCCACGTGCAGCTCGTTCCATACTTGCATAACCCTCTGAGTAAAGAAGTTTCCCCTCAGGTTTCCCCTTAAATATTTCATCTTTCACCCCCTAACCCAATCGATCGCCTCTGATCTGGGCCGACATTTATGTGCCAGGCGGCACCTAATTAATTAGCTTGTTTATTTTGGCTTTTTTCTTAAAGATGTGCTGGGTGCGTTCCGACTACCGCTGCATTCTTCGCGGCAATGTATCAGTCCGCGGCCCGGAGGTTGGGGCCCACTGCCCTAACCTATGACTTCTAGTTCTTGTCTCACCCAGTGTCAGTGGAAAAAGCCTGCTTGCATTTACCCTATCTATAATTTTGTATACCTCTATCAAATCTCCCTCATTCTCCTACACTCCAGGGAATAAATTCTGAACCTATTCAACCTTTCCCTATAATCCAGGTCCTCAAGTCCTGGCAACATTCTTGTAAATTTTCTCTGTACTCCTTCAATCTTAATATCTTTGCTGTTGGTAGGTGTACTGCATGCAATACTCCAAATTAGACCTCACCAATATCTTCTACAACTTCAACATTCACTGAACATGTTTAGAATAGAATAAAGTTCCTGTATTTGATATTATAGTTTGGAGAACTAACATTGATCCAGAATCTAGTGCATAAAAATTTCTAATGCAGGATTGAAGGAGTACTTCATTGGGGCGGTACTGTCCTTAGGGCAAAACATTAAACATAAGTTCTATATATACTTTTGACTGGACATAAAGGATTGCATAGTGCCATTTTGAAGGAAGACGGTGGAGATGGAGATGTTTTTTGTGGCCTGACCAGTATTTGTCTCCATTAGTATTACTGCAACAGATTATTTAGTCATTATCCTGTTGCTGTTTGTTAGAACTGGCTGTGTGAAAGTTGTTTGCCTTGTTTTCTATGTTGTAACAAGGACTGCATTCCCATAGACAGGAGAAAATCTGTAGATGCTAGAAATCCAAACAACACACATCAAAATGCTGGAGGAACTCAGCAGGCCAGGCAACATCTATGGAGAAGAGTACAGTTGACGTTTTGGGCCAAGACCCTTCAGCAGGACAGCTGAATTTCTCCAGCATTTTGTGTGTGTTGCTTGCATTTCCATGTTGTTTTATTGGTGGCAAAATGCTTTAGAATGTCCTAGGATCTAGATGGATGTTATAGTATTGTACTTTATTTTATTTTGCCTTTTCCTCCTTTATGTGAAACCATAGAAACTACAGCACAGAAACAGGCCTTTTGGCCCTTCTTGGCTGTGCCAAACCATTTTCTGCCTAGTCCCACTGACCTGCACACGGACCATATCCCTCCATACACCTCCCATCCATGTATCTGTCCAATTTATCCTTAAATGTTAAAAAAGAACCCGCATTTACCACCTTGTCTGGCAGCTCATTCCATACTCCCACCACTCTCTGTGTGAAGAAGCCCCCCCTAATGTTCCCTTTAAACTTTTTCCCCCTCACCCTTAACCCATGACCTCTGGTTTTTTTCTCCCCTTGCCTCAGTGGAAAAAGCCTGCTTGCATTCACTCTATCTATACCCATCATGATTTTATATACTTCTATCAAATCTATTGTTTAATTGCCCTAACACCGGGTTGTCCCCTGCACTAGGATTTGAGCCCCAGCACGTTGATATGCTCTTGGCCTGGACCCTGTTGCCACATTCTGACCCGTACCTGACGTTTACAGATCAGCCTGGCATTTAGATCGATCCAACCTCATTCCTGGTTTAGGTGGACAGACTTCGAAACTCCTCTGTTCTGGCTCCTCTCCAATTTGCTTGCTCCAACTCCAGCTCCAACCCCATCTCCAACTCCGTCTCGAACATGCCTTGGTCTCGCTCCAGTCACTTCTTGTTGAACATGCCCTGCTCTGACTTGGCATTGCACCCGCATGCCTCGACCGTCGAGTCAGCCTTGGCTTTGCGCGCCTTTTCATTGTTTACGATGATAGCTTACCACAATTTACCCCAGAAAAAGTGTTATTAATGAAGTATTTAGTTGTATTTCATGCTTTATGAACCACCAGTAAGCTGTTGCCCAACGTCAGTAGCGCCATCTTAAGCAGGAAGAGCATAAAGATTCATCTTCCATAGCCAGTTAAATTCATAGAGTAATACAGCATGGAGCTGGGCCATTCAGCTTAATTCATCCATGTCAACCAAGATGCATATCTAACTAATCCCATTTGCCTATGTTTGGTCCATATCATTATAAACTTTTCCTATCCATGCACCAGTCCAACTGTCTTTAGTGTTGTAATTTTTCCTGCCTCTAACACTTTCCCTGGCCGTTTGTTCCATATACCCACCTCCTCTGTGGGAAATTCATGTTCCTCAGATCTCTTTAGGCCCCCAGCCTTGATCTACTGTTGGCTCTCTTGGTCTGATGTCTGATTATGAGTTAAAGACCCATACAATCAAATCTGATGCAGTACCATAATGCATTGTTACGTTGTCTGGGGAATTGCATTTCAGGTGAGATGTTCAGCAAAGTCTGATCTCCCCTACGTTATCACAGTTATTCTACTCTACTTTGAAAGTACTTCGCTGGCTTAGAAATGCTCTGATATCAGGAAACATGCTTTTTCACTTTTCAGATTTAACGCTTAATAAAATTTATGTTAATCCAAAGTCTGCTCACCTATTACACATTTCACAGTTTGAGGATAATGTATTTTGTGCTTTGTTCTCCAAAATCACTCTATAAAATTGCTAGTTTCCCCTTTATGTAATTTTCTTGAGTTTGCTTTCTCCTCTTGCCCTCCAATGTCAACAGTGCTCTGATTTCCTCAAACTGCTGTCTGGAATATAATTCTCCGGAACTTCCGCCATCTCCAATGGGATGCCACCACCAAGCGCATCTTTCCCTTCCCCTCCCCCTACTTCACCATTCTCCATCCCCTTTTCCCTCTCTCACCTTATCTCCTTGCCTGCCCATCACCTCCTTCTGGTGCTCCACCCACCTTTTCTTTCTTCCATGCCCTTCTGTCCTCCCTTATCAGAATTCCCCCTTCTCCAAACCCTGTATCTCTTTCACCAACAACTTCCCAGCTCTTTACTTCATCCCTCCCCCTCCCGGTTTCACCGATCTCCTTGTGTTTCTCTCTCCCCTCCCCCCACCTTTTAAATCTCCTCATCTTTTTTCTTCAGTCCTGCCGAAGGGTCTCAGTCCGAAATATTGACCATACTTTTTTCCATAGATGCTGCCCCGCCTGTTGAGTTCTTCCAGCATTTTGTGTGTGTTATCTGGAATATACTTTACCATTTCTTGCATCCTTCCATATGTAGATTTCTCTCCTTCCTCTTCTGTTGCTTTCTATATTCACTGTTTAAAACATTCATTATTTATTAACATTTAATATGTTGCATAGCTGAAAGTAAGAAGGGAGCTGCCTCCTCGGCCTCTTTTTAAAAAAAAATGCACTATGTTCCTCTTTCAACAGCTCTCTAAAATAACTCACTATGACTAGGTTATTTTATTTCTTTACTTGCTGCATTCTTCAGCTAAGTAGCTGGTATCGTGTGCATTATAATAGAAACATAGAAAATCTACAGCACAATACAGGCTACAGGCCCTTCGGCCCACAAGGCTGTGCCGAACATGTACTTACTTTAGAAATTACCTAGAGTTACCCATAGTCCTCTATTTTACTGATCTCCATGTACCTATCCAAGAGTCTCTTAAAAGACCCTATTGTATCCACCTCTACCATCGTCACCAGCAGCCCATTCCATGCAATCACCACTCTCTGTGTAAAAAAAAGTATCCCCTGACATGTCCTCTGTACTTACTTCCAAGCACCTTAAAACTATGCCCTCTCGTGTTAGCCATTTTAGCCCTGGGAAAAAGCCTCTGACTATCCACACAATCAATGCCTCTCATCATCTTGTACATCTCTTTCAGGTCACCTCTCATCCTCCGTTGCTCCAAGGAGAAAAGGCCAAGTTCACTCAATCGACTCTCATAAGGCCTGCTCCCCAATCCAGGCAACATCCTTATAAATCTCCTCTTCACCTTTTCTATAGTTTCCACATCCTTCCTGTAGTGAGGTGACCAAAACTGAGCACAGTACTCCAAGTGGGGTCTGACCAGGGTCCTATATAGTTGTAACATTACCTCTCTGCTCTTGAACTCAATCCCACTGTTGATGAAAGCCAATACACCATATGCCTTCTTAACTACACAGTCAACCTGCGTAGTAGTTTTGAGTGTCCTATGGACTCTGATCATCCACACTGCCAAGAGTCTTACCATTAATACTATATTCTGCCATCATATTTGACATACCAAAATGAACCACCTCGCACTTATCTGGGTTGAACTCCATCTGCTACTTCTTAGCCCAGTTTTGCATCCTATCGATGTCCCGCTGTAAACTCTGACAGCCCTCTACACTATCCACAACACCCCAACCTTTGTGTCATCTGCAAATTTACCAACTCATCCTTCCATTTCCTTATCCAGGTCATTTATGAAAATCACGAAGGGAAAGGGTCCCAGAACAGATCCCTGAGGCACGCCACTAGTCACTGACCTCCATGCAGAATATGGCCTGTCTACAACCACTCTGCCTTCTGTGGGTGAGCCAGTTCTGGATCCTCAAAGCAATGTCCCCTTAGATCCCATGCCTCCTTACTTTCTCAATAAGCCGTACATGGGGTACCTTATCAAATGCCTTGCTCTTGACAAGGCCATGCTGACTATTGTGTGGCATGTGGCCAAATGGTTAGGGCGTTGGGCTCACCATTAGAAGGTCGTGGGTTCAAGTCTCGGCCAAGGCAGCATGTGTGTCTTCGAGCAAGGCACTTAACCACACATTGCTCCAGTCCACCCAGCTGAAAATGGGTACTGGCAAATGCTGGGGGCTTACCTTGCGATAGACTGGCGTCTTATCCGGGGGGGGGGCGGGGTGGGAGTCTCGCACTCTCAGTCGCTTCACGCCACAGAAACCGGCATAAGCACTGGCCTGATGGGCCACAAAGCTCGGGGCAGACTTTCACTTTAATGCCAACTATTCCTAATCATGTTATGTCTCTCCAAATGTTCATAAATCCTGCCTCTCCGGATCTTCTCCATCAACTTACCAACCATTGACATAAGACTCACTGGTCTATAATTTCCTGGGCTATCTCTACTCCCTTTCTTGAATAAGGGAACAACACTTGCAACCCTCCAATCCTCCAGAACCTCCTCCCTCGCCTTCCACAGTAGCCTGGGGTATATCTCATCCGGTCCCAGTGACTGACTTGATGCTTCCCAAAAGCTCCAGCACATACTCTTTCTTAATGTCCATTTGCTCAAGCTTTCCAGTCTGCTGTAAGTCATCCCTACAATTGGTCCTTTTCTGAAGTGAAATAATACATTGGTATATTGGATTGTCCACAGTGTATGTGAATGACACATTGTATACTCCTTTTTTAGGAGTTAAAAGAAAAAATATCTTGCAGAAAATTCTTTATTCATTGCAAATTTAATGACTAAAATAATTTCTAGTACTTTTGAGGTTCTAAACTGAAAGAAAAAAGTGAAATTGAACAAATGGTCAATGAGAGATCCTAATCAAAAGACCTTCATTTCTTGGTCTATAAAATGACCAGTAAAACTCAGCAAAAAATATTAAACAAGTAGCCAAAAGTTGTTGCAACACACATAAAACTTGCTGGTGAACGCAGCAGGCCAAGCAGCATCTCTAGGAAGAGGTACAGTCGACGTTTCAGGCCGAGACCCTTCGTCAGACCCTTTGTTTAGCCAAAAGTTGTTTTTTTTTGGACCAAAATTAATTAGTATTTGTATTTTTTTAACCAGGTCTTGAAACTAATTCAGGGACTGTGTCGGAAGATAATTTGAAAGAAACGTATGTTTATTCAGTTTATTATTCTACTGTGAAGTAAAAGATGGATTATCTTTTATTTGTCTTAGTACAGTATTATTTTCATTTTGAGAAATCATTAGGAAGATCAACATTAATCATGGAATGATTATTTTCTTTTGCATGTTGTAAGAATTCAAGTGATTGAAAGGGAATTAGAAGATGTATCAATCTCTTTCCAGCAGAAGAACATGGCCCTCCATAGGTATGAAAAAATCCAGGATTCATTGTTGTGTTTTGGCTCTCAAGGCCAGTATTTGTTGTCTATACATTCTACCTATGCACCTTTACTTATCGAGCATTGAAAGATGTTTATCAAGAATGGGTGGAAACATGCTTGGGTATATACTATGCTAATTCCGCAATTCTGTAATCACCGGTCATCAATTGGAAAAATATTTTATGGGTTATGCATGCAAATAGAATTAAATATGTATATGGTATATTTATCCATTGTGCTTCAGACTAAGTAGGAGCCCCATTCTTTTTGTAAAATCCAGGTAAATTAAGGCAGTGGCCCATCTGTGACAAGCTGCATGTTATATTACATATCTGTCATAGGCTGGATCTCTCTGTGAAGCAGTAAAATCATCTTGATAACAATCAGTTCTTTACCACCTGGCTAACCAAATCTGAAGAAATCTAGGAGTAGACTACAAGTTTTACAGCTTTCAGGTTGGTTTCTTAGCTTCTGGAATGAAGAAATGAAAAGACGTTTGACCTTCTGATATTTTGCAGACTTCAGTACACACATGCTCTACGCGAAGCAGCACAAATGAATGATAAAGAAGGGAAGTAAGTATTTCCAGTGCCTGATTTAGTAAATACTGTTATCTTCATTCAAATACATCAGGTTTAAAGACAAAGTAGATTTTTAAAATTACTTTAGAATGAAAGCACTTTAGCTTCTTTAATCTCTACTTGATTTAAAATTAGGTTTCAGCACTCTTTAAACTTTCAACCATATGAATCAGGGTAGGTATAAACCACTTGGTCTCAAGGCCTGCACTGCCATTTAATAATGGCTGATGTGACTGTAACCTCAATCTGCATTCAGTTTCCAACTGCAGCTCATCGGGAATCTGTCTAGTTTTTCCAGTATTTATATGATGAATGAAAGGACCTTATTTAATTGTAGAGACATAAAGCATGCAAACTGGCCCTATGGCCTGCCATGACCATACCCGTCATCAAGTGCCCATTTATACTAAACCCACTTACCAGCTCTCAGTTCCTAGCCTTCTAGGCCTTGTCAATTCAAAGCCTCACTTTTCATTTCAACAATATAATTATTTGTTGTTATTAATGTAAAATTACTCCTCAATAACTTTCTTTATTCTAACACTGATAATTCTGTTGCTTTACATTATCACTTATTCTGTCATTCTAAAAATTCCTTAGTTTGGCGATTGAAATAAAAATTTCTATTAAAAAAAGGACTTGAAATATTTTCTGTCTCACTTGACCTACTAGTTTTTTCAGCATTCTCACTTTTTTCCCCCCAAATTTCCTACAACTGTTGTACTCAGTTTGTAAGACTCCAACATATCCTTTTGATTTCTTTTCTTTCTGACTGCTGGCACTGAAAGTAATTGTTGCCTGCGTATTTTGGTTTCCACTCCATCACAGGCATCCCAAATCCTTTTCAACTCTTTACCTCTCTTCAAATTAAAACACGCTTGTTTTCTGTCTTTCCTGCTCAGATTAATTGACCTGAAATGCTTAATCTGTTTCTCTCTCCACAGATGCTGTTCTACCTGCCGACTGTTTATGACATTTTCTATTTTTGTTTGGAATGTTGCTAGTGTTATTCTGAAAATGGAAGTAATTCTGAAGTTCTCAGTAAGATCCACTCAAGTTTATTATTTAATGAATTGTTTCTTGTTTTAAGGTTGATAATGGAAACAATTAATCACTCTTTAGATCTCTGTTCTGAGATTATAGCAACCCAGAAGGTATGTTGAATAAAATTAATCTGTCACGTATTTAGGGTTAACATTCACTGCTGGTTTTAACTTTTCTTTCAATTCAGAAGAATTTTATAAAGCACATTTAGCTGCTGTTGTTGCTATTTCTAAAAATGAAATAAATGTAATAGAAATGTTTTTTCTCTCTATTCTCATTCATTTCCTCCTATTGTATCTCTGCAGACATATCATCTGTAATCAATAAGACTCTACCATCCTCACTCAATTTTCATGATGACTAAATCTTTCATCCATTTTGACATGTTCTTCGATGTATTACAAACAATCTTTTTTTTTGTTACTCTACTTCTCTCCCTTCCCTAGGACTTGAAACATATTTGATTTCTAGTTCTTCCTGGTTCTGTTGAAAGGTCATCAACCTGAAATTTGAATTCTTTTTTTCCTCATTCTATCTCTTCAGCTGCTGACTGACTTGCTGAGAATTTGGAGTACTCTCAGATTTGTACTTTGCTTGTTCAAATTACTGAACGCTATTCCTAAATTGGGGCTTAAGGATATTGTTGAAGTAAAATGGCAATAATTTAACATTTTGCTGAGTTTGGTCTGCAAGAATCTGCTGCTAGCACACTACTTAAAGCTCCATTACTCAGCACTGATATAAATTCAATCTTATTTAAAATACTGTTTTATATTAATTATACTTTTCCTTTAGCTTTGTATTCAAATTGTTAATTAATCTATTATAATTCACACTTGTGGAAATCTAGTCATTTTTTTGTTTTGTTGTAGGAAGTTCAGACTTTGGAAAATGCCGTGTTTGAAGTTCAAAAGCAAAGACTATGTAATTATAAATTTATTGCAATACATTTGGTTTAAAATTAATTCAATAGAGTGCACTACTGGCATATTATTTTAGTAATAAATTTATTCCTTCTCCTTTCAATATACAGCATTCCTCTTGGAACCAATTTCAAAATGTATAATGGATTTTGTTCTCTTTTAACGTTCATATATTAGAATACTAAGATTGAGAGACAGAACTGTATGGGAGAATAAGGCCATATGAGTTTAAAAGTATTGCAGGTAATGGAGATGCAGTGAATTTCAAAATGATGCAGGAAGGAAGGCAGTAATTTTAAAAGGAGTTTGGGAGATGGGAACACGAGTTTAAAGCAAAATTATGAGATATATAAAGTTTGATTTGTATTAATAAAACAATAAATAAATCAATTTTAAGACGATTCTTTAGCCCTTCATCACTTCCACCTATCACCTCCCAGCTTCTTGCATCATTCCCACTCTCCCCCTCCCTCACCTGTCAATCAATTCCCCCTCAGGGATCCACCTATCACTCATCAGCTTTTGCTTCACACCTTCACCCCATCTTTTTATACTGACTGTCTCCCCTCTTTCTTTCCAGTCCTAATGAAGGATCTTGACCCAAGAGTCAACTGTTCATTTCCCTCCATAGATTCTGCCTGACCACTAAGTTCCTCCAGCATTCTGTGTGTTGCTCCAGAATTCCAGCACCTGCAGTCTCTTGTGTCCCTTGGTCCTTTAGGTTATCTATGCAGTGAGTTGATCTAATAAATAGAAGCTCGGCCAGGTACCCCAGTTCTATCCTGTGTCACATGGGAACTATATTTCAAGTATTCTGGATAACTACAGATGCATGAAATGTATCAGCTAAGGGAGCTGGAGCTCTGGGTTATAAGCTGAAATACCAGCTGTGTGGCATTTTTTAGGATATGGTTACCCTGCAGGTTAAAATGTAGGTCGATAAGGAATAGGTGACAAAACTAAGGAAGGTAGTTCAGTAGGCCACTGACGACACCTTGATCTCCAACCCAGTATTCTGTTTTGAGTATTGGAGAAGCAGAGGGAAGTTCAGCCACAAGGAAGGCTGCAGCATACTGGGTGGCTTATCTGTTCAAGAAGGGGGAGGAATTCTAAGGTTGTTGGGGAGCAAAAAGAGGCGCTAGAGAATGCTATTGTTTGGCCTTTTACAGTCACGTGAGAGTCCAAGTTGGTGTGTTGCATTCCTGGTGCCAGGATCAAGGAGACCACTGAGTGGCTGCAGAAAATTCTTGAGGGAAAGGGTGACCCACCATAGGTTATGGTCTAAGTCAGTACCTGTGACCTGTATAGTAATTGGGAGTGGTCATTTCGGCAGATTTTAGGGAGTCTGTGACGGGATTTAGAAGCAGGTGTTTGAAAAGTAGTAATCTCTGGATTTAACCACAGCTGGAGTACTGTGGGCAGTTCTGTCACCACCTGATATGAAGGATGAGACTGCACTGGAGAGGGAGCAGAAGTGACTTGCCAGGGTGTTGCCTGGAAATGGACGTTTCGGTCATGAGAAAAGACTGAATAAACTGGGTTTGTTTTTTTAGGAGCAGATGAGGCTGAGGAGAAACCCAATGGAGATTTGCAATATGATGAGGAACATAGATAGAATTGAAAGAAGGAATCTCTTCTGTGCAGAGCTGGGGTGAAAGGGTCTTGATGGGATCTGAGAAACATTGGGGGGGGATTAGTTGGAATCCAGAATATATTGCCTGAGGCTGGGAAGGGGCAGGTATATCACATCATTTTTGAGCATCAAGGTGAGCATTTCTATTATACACGAACCCTGTGAACTGCTGTAAATGTTATGGACCATTGGGATTGGTTCAAAATAAAACACAGCTGTGGGAGTGGATAATGTTAGAAGGATCATTGAGTGAACCTATACCAATTGAAGTGAAGAACAAAAATGAAGAAAGTCCACTTAAGGGCAAATATCAAAGTCCTCTATAAATGAAACAGTGTGTGTATTTTTTTTCTCTGATTTAGTGTTGAAACGAAAAATGCAAGGTGTATTAAAAGACATGAGAGCTGAAAAGATGAAGCAGCAACAATTGCTACAGCAGTTAGAGAAGGAACTTCCAAGACGTGGAGAAAAAAACTTGCAAGAACACTTTAAAATGGTGACATTAATTCAGAAGGTTTTGCAGGTAGAGATTATTAATACAAAATAATATTGTATGCTTTATTTTTTAATACAGAAAATGTCATCTTTGTATTTACTTCAAGCTGCTCTCTACACCATCCTGCTCCCTACTCCCACCTTCTTAGTTGAATATCCTGTCTGTTTCTAATGTACAGCTCCATGTAAAACGAATTCTTATGAGAACGTTGACAAATTTTATGGCTAATCATATGATCTAGGATTGCAGTCCAATTTTTTCCACTATATAGTTTTCATTCTATGATTTTTTTTCTCCTCTTAGTCAGCACAATTCATGGACTGAAAATTGTACATGTGTGTCCACCCAAGTGTTGGCAGGCTGCTGAACTACTTTGAACATCACAACTAAGTCCAATCCTGGCTTCTTAGCACATAAACATACAAAGAAATATTTATATCCAGGCAGGCCCATTGAAGGGTACAGAGCTACCTGCAGAATTATTTTACAGAGCTGAGTCGAAAATTAAAAAGCAGGATTACTACCTGTGCCACATGCTAGTTAGGTTAGAAATAGATACACGGTGCAATTCATTTGTGGCTAAGGAGCTGCTGCAGGAAAGAGGGCTCCAGATTTATGGATCACCAGGTTCTCTCTTCTAGGACAGGTGGAATCCGTACAAATAAGATGGTTTGATTCTGAACTGGAGGGGAACTGATGTCGTTGCTGGTGCTGCTCAAGGAGGATTTAAACTAGAGTGTTAGGGTGATAGGAACCACGGTAGCAGGACAACAGATGGTAGGGATGAGGGCAAGAAAGATGGAGTGACAAATAAGACAAAGAAGAAGAACAGCTGATAAACATGGTGGGACTGATGGGCTGAAATGCATTTGTTTATTTCAATGCTAGGAGTATATGGGGAAGGAGGATGATCTTAGAGCCTGGATCAGTACATAGAATTACAATATTGTTGCCATTATAGAGACATGGCCGTGTGAAGAACAGGACAGGCAGCTCAATATTGCTGGATTTCATTATTTCAGATGGTGGGGTTGTGTTGCTGATAATGGAGAATGTTATAGCTGTGTTCAGGGAGGGCATACTGGAGGGCTCATTCTCGGAGGCAATTTGGATGGAGCTCCAAAACAGGAAAGGTGTTATCAGCCTGATGGGATTATAGCAGTGGTCCCCAACCTCCGGGCCGCGGACCGATACACGAAG
Organism: Mobula hypostoma; assembly: GCF_963921235.1. Lineage (NCBI taxonomy): Eukaryota > Metazoa > Chordata > Chondrichthyes > Myliobatiformes > Myliobatidae > Mobula > Mobula hypostoma. Next base: position 166,369,520 of record NC_086101.1, on the reverse strand, counting down.
AATGTAGTGGTGCAGCGGTGGCCAGAACGCACCCAGCACATCTTGAAGAAAAAAGCCGAAATAAACAAGCTAATTAATTAGGAGCCGCCGGGCACCTAAATGTTGGCCCAGATCAGAGGCAATGCAATCTGCAATCGGCAATGGGCTCTGATCTGGGCTGATATTTACATGCCGGGCGGCACCTAATTAATTAGCTTGTTTATTTCGGCTTTTTTCTTAAAGATGTGCTGGGTGTGTCCCGGCCACCACTACACCGCTGCATTCTTCGCGGCCCGGAGGCTGGAGACCACTGGATTATAGGACCCATTAGCCAGTCAGTAGTGGAGAAGAAATATGGGAGAATGGGAAGAGACAGAAATAACAAGGTTGTCATAGCGGGTCATTTTTAACTTCCCCAGTATAGATTAAAACTTCCTTAAAATACGAGAAGTTCAGATGGGGTGGGGTTTCTTAATACAGTCAAGAGGAGTTCTTGAAACAGTATGTTGAGAATCCAACTAGAGGAGAGAACATACTGGGCCTGGTGAGAGAACATACTGGGCCTGGTTTTGAGAAATGAGCCAGGCCAGGGGGCAGACCTGATAGTGGGTGAACATTTTAAGATAGTTCTGAATAATAATATAATTAATTCTTGTAGGTAGGTGCTAAATTAGGGGAGGGAGAATTGCAACAGGAGCTACAGGATATTGACTGGGAGCAACTGCTGTCAGACATACGGAAGTTGTTTAAGGACCAGCATGTCCTGCTAAGGAGTAATGACAAGGATGGTACAGTATGGGAACCTTGGATGACCCTGAAGAGCCCTAAGTTTAGTTAGGAAGGGAAAACGGAAGCATATATAAGGGTTAGGTACCTAAAATCAGACTGATCCCTTGTGGAAGATAAGTACATGCTCAAGCAGATGATTAGAAAGGCCATAAGAGGCCATGATATGTTCTTGGAGAGCAGGGTTAAGGAGAGTCCACTTGATGATAGAGGAGGGAATTTGTACTTGGAGTCAGAGCAAGTGGCTGAGGTACTAAATAAGTACTTGTGTTGGTACGTATTTTGAAAGGATTTGGAGGGTAGTGAAAACAGTAGGACAGGCTAACCTGCTGGGGATTTTGAAATAAAGGAAGAGATGGTGACAGATTTTCTGAAAAATGTTAAGGTGGATAAATACCCAAGCATATATCCTAGAATACTGGAAAAATAAACGAATGACATTTCTGAGGCTTTGACAAAGATCTTTATGTCTTCATTAGCAACAAGCAAGGTCCCAGAGCACTTGAGAGGAGCAAATGTTGTGTCTTTGTTCAAGAAAGGAGATGGGGATAATCCAGATAATTGTAGATGAGTAACACTCAAGTCACTGACAGGGAAGGTACTGAGGAAGATTCTAAGGGGTAAGATTTATATGCATTGTTTGGGCATAGCCTGCTTAGGGACAGTCAGTATTGGCTTTGTGCATGGAGATCATGCCTACAGTTTTTGAGGCGGTGACAAAGGTGCTTGATAAGGGTAAGGCAGTGGATGTTATCTGTGCGGAATTTAGTATGGCATTTGATAAGATCCCTCATAATTGCAAGTTTGAAGTCCTAATTGGCTTGCTCATGGAGGCCAGAGAGTAGGGGTAGGAGGCTGTTATTCTGGTTGAAGGTCCGTGACCAGTGTTTTTCCACAATGATTGGGGCTAGGATATATTAATAATTTAGATGAAAATGTAATTAGGTAGATTAGCAAATTTGTGGATGACACTGTGATTACTGGAATTGTGGACAGTGTAAAGATCTATCAAAGAATACAGTGGGATATATGGGCAGAGAAGTTGAATATGGAGTTTAATTTGGGCGAGTGTGAGGTGTTGGATTTAAGGAGGCCAACTGAAAGGATAAAGTATACATTTAATGGTAGACCTCGTACTGGCATTGAGGTACAGAGGGATCTTGGGGTCTCAGTCCATAATTCACTGAAAATGGCTACACAGTGGATTACTGTAGGTGATAGAGAAGGCATATGGCCTGCTTGCATTCATTGGAGTAGAGTATATGAGTAGGGATGTCACGCTGCAGCTATTTAAAGCACTATTCAGATTGTACTTGGAGTATTGTTGCAGTTCTGGTAATTCCATTATAGGAAGGATGTGGAGACTGTGGAAGGGTGCACAAGAGGTTTATCATGATTAGAGTGTCTGAGCTATAAGGAGAAGTTGAATAAACTTGGGCTGTTTATTCTAGAGCAGGGATTCCCAACTTTTTTTCATCCCACAGACTCTTGCCATTAACCGAGGGGACCGTGGACCCCGGACCCCGGATTGGGAACCCCTGCTGTAGAGTGTCAGAGGCCGAGGGTAGACCTGACAGAGGTTTTTTTTTAATGATAGATGTAGAGAGTCAGAATCTTCCCAAGGGCAGAAATGTCAAACATGCTTTTAGGTGGGGGAGGAGAAATTTGAAGACAACGTGTCAGGCATTTTTTTTACACAGAGTGTAGTACATTTGCAGTGGAAGCAGGCAGTTTGGTGGAGTTTAAGAGACTTAAATAGACACATGAATATTAAGGAAATGCAGGGATATTCGTAACAGGAGGAAGACATTTAGTATAAATTGGCGTCAAGAGTGACACAATATCATGGGCTGTACGACATGTCCAGTGCTGTACTGTTCTATGCTCCGAAAGCAAATCCTTTCTATTATTCACATAGAAGTATCTTGCAACAATAAATTGATTTAAATTGCAGTCACAATTACATAGGAAACATAACTTCTGTTTTGCATACACACAGCTACTACAAACCACAATAATTATTGAATTAAGTGCCAATCAGTCCCAATACGGGAGTCAGGTCTCTGGTTTAATTCAGTTTCTGGGACAGCAACATAACCCCTAAATGCCTGTTGGATGTGCCAAGGGAATAGCTATGAGAATGAGGGATAAAGAAAAAGTACTGCAATTGCTGGAAGTCCTAATTTTAAACAGAAGTTAGTGGAAATTCAGTTTTGGGCAGTGGCTATGATGAGAGGAAGATGTTTTATATCAATAACTTCTTATTTCATAACCAACTGATATACGAGAACAAAAATGAAAAAGGGAAGGGTGAAATACCTGGAGACCTAAAGGAGAATGATGGAAGAAAATGGCACATGCCCCATCACTGATATGTTCCTACAACCAATGATCTCACTTTAAGGACTCTATCTCATTATTTCATGTTCTCGTTATGTATTACTATTTATTTATATTTGCATTTGCACAGTTTGTTGTCTTCTGCCCTCTGACCGATCTTTCACTGATTCTGTTATAATTAATATTCTATAGATTTGCTGACTATGCTGACAAGAAAATGAATCGTAGGGCTGTATATGGTGACATGTATATACTTTGATAGTAACATTTTCTTTGAACTTTGTACTTGCATACCCTCTGTGCCTCTGATGCATCTCTGTTGTTTTATTATTGTTTCATCTTTTCAAACTGGCACAACTTGGTCATCTACTTTCTGCTTAATAAGACCTTACATTTTTCTAGCTGCTCCTTTTCTCTGCCACACCTTTTTGGGTGACACCAACAATTACTTTTTGCCCCATGTGCTTCTAGTATATTCTGTTTTAATAAGGACCCTGGCTTATTGATGAGAATAGTATCTCTGATAATGATTAAGTACTCAAAGTTAAATGTAGTTCTGCTTTGGCAGTCCCATATGAATCCAACTACCTTGACACAAACTGAAAATTATTTGTATTTGGAATAAAAGTCTGCTGTTCTCTTCTACATGTTGATTTTATTATTAGAGGTTGATGAAATGCAAAATAGGTAGAAACATTGATGAATTGTCTTGTTAATCATGTACATTCTTACTAATGTTTTGAAAATTAATCAGGAATATTAATTTGTATTTTTACAGGGCGTTATTCTTGCTAGTGGAGTGAACTGGGCCAATGATCCTGAATTGAAAGAAATAGTTTTGCAGTTGGAGAATAATCCACTTGAAGAAACAGATTCAATCCACTGATAGATTGCATTTGATGGGAAGGACAAAAGGAAGTCCAATGTAATTTACAAAGTAATTATTTACATTAAATACCTTTCCCATCCCATCACTGTCTGGTTTCCACCATAATGTGGAAAGCTGAATTTTTGAACACCTTCTGGTCTGAAGAGCCAGACCTTGCTGGCCTGCAGTGCTCTGTCCCCTATGCCTACCTGTCCCTATCCTATCTGGATGAGCTGGGCCAGCATTTATGACTCTATCCCAGAGTCCAGTGAGGACAAGAGCCTTAAGTGGGTATTGTGATGGGGCTCTGCCCCTAAATTCCCCAACAGTAAACAAAGCTTTTAATTGATTAAAATACTGTAAATTTAATCATTTTTAATGTATCTGCCATTTATTGAAAGACTATTGAAATTATTTAAAAAATACATTTAAAATTCTTAAATTTAAAGCGTATTATTAACTAAAAACAAATAATTAAATTTTGCTATTTAAAAGTAACTTGCCTTCCCCACTTTTTTCCTGTTGTCTCCATGTAAGATCAATGGGATGTGGGGTCTTATGCCAGATCAGAACCAGACCTGAGAGGCTTTTCTTTTTCCATGCCTCCCATTCTACTTGGCCCCTTCTCCCATCTCCCAGATGTAATTCTGATATCGCCAAGACCAGCAAGCACACCTGAATTTTTTTCTAGGGGCAGAGAAAACCTTTTGCCCTTTCAAAGTTTGTCACTTAATTCTTCACTGTTTTTGATGCAGCATGCAAGACTGGGTTTTCAGTTTAATTGGTGGAATTTTGGCAGTGCAGTGGTCAACAAAAGTGCATTTCCAATTTGTTTCCAACTGTAGAGTTGCTTTTTTTTTGCTGAGTTTTTTTTACGGTAGTTTAAATTGTGATTAAATGTAGTTTGTATCTTAGCCTTCTTATCTGTGGTGAATATAAATTGGGAAGGAATTAGAATTAACTGAAAGAAATTCTCAGTGAAAAATTAGCTAAATTATTTGACAGAATACTTTGTTGATATTGTAGTTATTTCTTTCCCTTTAATCCTGTCCATAATGAATGTTCTTGTAAATACTTTTCTGCTTTCTCATTAATATTTAATGTCTTTGTAAATATAAATACTAATATGATAAGAATGTGCCCATTATAAGGGGATAAATCATTTCAGAATGTAAATCTTAAGTACATATGACAATATTGTGCATGCAATTTTATCCTTTAGTATAAAACTTGTCACATGATTATATGCAGTAATTCCATTTTATGTAAAAGGAGCAAAGATATGGCAATGGCTATAAAATCAATAAAAATGAATGGTTGGCTTGTTTTCATCTGTTCAGTGTGAAGTTTTATTTTTATTTTAGTTTGCACATTTCTCAGGTTAATTTCATTTATTTTTGGATATTTTAATGAAGTACATAATTCATACTTTTTGGACTGAATCCTGCGTATAAGCTAAAATGGTGTACAGTATTATTCAATTTAAAATTGATTGATTCCATTTATTAATTTATTCCCAGAGGCTTATTTATTCCAAAACTGCAGTTGATTTTTAAAGCCCTTCTCCCAACCTTCATAAATAGATTTGAACTCTAGTCATATCAGGATATTTGTCTCTACTAATAATTTAATATTAAGCTGAAATTGTGAATTTGAATTATATTCACTTCACACCGCACGCTGTCGGAGCAGTGCTGCCAGGATAATCAAGGACACGACCCACCCAGCCAACACACTTTTCGTCCCTCTTCCCTCTGGGAGAAGGCTCAAGGAAGGCTCAAGAAGACTCGTACGGCTAGATTTGGGAACAACTTCTTTCCAACTGAGATAAGACTGCTGAACGGATCCTGACCCGGATCTAGGCCATACCCTCCAAATATCCGGACCTGCCTCTCGTTTTTTTTTGCACTACCTTACTTTCCCTTTTCTATTTTTTATTTATGATTTATAATTTAAATTTTTAATATTTACTATCGATTTGTACTCTAGGGAGCACGAAGAGCAGAATCAAATATCCCTGTGATGATTGTACGCCCTAGTATCAATTGTTTGGCAGCAATAAAATATTCTATGCAGATAATTTATATTTTACCAATGCGTACAAAACATTCATTCCAAGAAAGCAAATAAAATATAGCAAATACTAAATTTGACAAAAAATTGGCAAAGCAAATTACAGTGTTGGAGGAATGGAGCAACCTCTGTTTGTCCAACGTTATGAGCTTACAATAGCCCATTACCTTTCATCACATTCTTGGGGATACCACAATACTAACCCATGTTACAGAATGTACCACCAGTAAGGAAAGTGGCAACCATGTAGAAATCAATAAGGTCACAAGGCTATTTATCTGTGATAAAACAGCTCGATATTAGTAGTTGATTTTTAATAGTTTGGGGTAAGCTGATTTAGACTTGCAAAATAAAATATTTCCCACAGGGAAATCTGAAAGAGTATTGATAATGGCTGGGGTCATCGCCTTGTCAAGACACTATACAGAAGAAGGCTATGCAAACCACTTCAGTAGAAAAAATTGCCAAGAACAACTATGGTCTCAGAAAGACCATGATCGCCCACGTCATACGACACGGCACATAATGATGCGACTGCACTTGATTGCCCGTAAGACATAGATACTAAAAAGATACTTTATAAATGTACACGTCTACGATCCAACCTTTATAAGGTTATTTGCAACAGAATTTGCGGACGTTATGTGTTTAGACTTCACTTGCTCAGGGTTATATGAATACTTCCAAATCCTAATTGCCCGTGCTGCAGTTGGAACTGTTTTCACCGACGACAGCGCGCTGGACTGATTAGGGAACTCACTCCTACCCACTGATCTTGGGAGAATCTGCCTGTTACACTGAGACGTGCCCAGCGCTCAGACGGACTTCCGCCTCTGGAACGTACCCACGTGACTGGTTGGCTCAGCCTATCGGAAGTGCTGACTGAACAACGTCGCTATGGGGAACAGCTGGGGATCTAAGATGGCTGCCATCAGTCAAGCTGTTCGGGTAAGTGTGGAAGTCGCACTTCTCCCCGTGTTGTCGTGTTCAGGTTCTGACTCTCATTGTTTCACTGAGAAATAAGAGAGGGGGAAAAAACAACGCATGGTGACCCTGAAATGAAGCTGCAGGCGTTCGCGTCCTGTCTGCGGCTTTCCTTGAGTTTGTCCTTGTAGGACAGGCGACGTGATGGAAAGCACTCGTTGTGGGAGATCTCTCGGCTGCTCCACTGGCCCGGCGGTCTCCGTGACCATAGAGCGGGAGACCAGGCAAAGGGGAACAGAAAGTGGTTTGGAGTAGCAAGTGCCATTGATTGACCTGAATTAATTGAAGGACGCCGAGTGTCCCAGGCCTGTTGGACACACCGTTAATCGGTCGCAAGTTACTGCAGTTACAGTTAATGCAAGTCGATAGAGATGGGGACACGAGCGAATGTCGATCCTGGAAACCTGGAGCAACACACACAAAATGCTGAAGGAACTCAGCGGATTAAGCAGAATCTATGGAGGGAAACGAATACTTGACGTTTCGGGCCGAGACCTTTCATCAGGATATTATGTGTCATTTACATCCATCTGACCATCGCTGTTTAACGTCTCACTAAACTACAGCTCCGCTGATATTGCGCCACTTTCTCAGTGCAATGAGACGTTATTAGATCATGCGACCACTTTTTATACAGGGATTTCAAGTTATGAGTCGGAGGCAAGAGTGATTCTGTTGAATCTCAGAATGGGTTTATTACTGGCATATGTCGTGAAATTTGTTAACTCGGCAGCAGCAGTTCAATGCAATACATAATATAAAAAAAATAATAAATTACAGTATATGTACATTGAATAGATTAAAAATCGTTCAAAAAAGAAAAATAATATATATTTTAAAAAGTGAAGTAGTGTTCAAGGGTTCAATATCTATTTAGGAATCGGATGGCAGAGGGGAAGAAATTGTTCCTGAATCATTGAGTGTGTGCCTTCAGGCTTCTGTACCTCCTACCTGATGGTAACAGTGAGAAAAGGGCATGCCCTGGGTGCTGGAGGTCCTTAATAATGGACGCTGCCTTTCTGAGACACCGCTCCCTAACGATGTCCTGGGTACTTTGTAGGCTAGTACTCAAGATGGAGCTGACTAGATTTACAACCTTCTGCAGCTTCTTTCGGTCCTGCGCAGTAGCCCCTCTGCACCAGACAGTGACACAGCCTGTCAGAATGCTCTCCACGGTACTTTTATAGAAGTTTTAGAGTGTTTTGTTGAGAAACTCCAAATGAAGTATAGTTGCTGTCTTGCCTTCTTTATAACTGCATCGATATGTTGGGACCAGGTTAGATCCTCAGAGATCTTGACACCCAGGAACTCGAAACTACAAGCAACACACATCAAAGTTGCTGGTGAACGCAGCAGGCCAGGCAGCATCTATAGGAAGAGGCCTCTTCTATAGGACTGCGCCTCTTCCTATAGATGCTGCCTGGCCTGCTGCGTTCACCAGCAACTTTGATGTGTGTTGCTTGAATTTCCAGCATCTGCAGAATTCCTGTTGTTTACTCGAAACTACAAACTCTCTCCACTTCTGATCCCTCTATGAGGATTGGTAAGTGTTCCTTTGTCTTACCCTTCCTGAAGTCCACAATCAGCTCTTCCGTCTTACTGACATTGAGTGCCAGGTTTTTGCTGTGACACCATTCCACTAGTTGGCATAACTCACTCCTGTATGCCCTCTCGTCTCCATCTGAGATTCTACCAACAATGGTGGTATCACTGGCAAATTTATATATGGTATTTGAGCTATGCCTAGCCACACAGTTTTGTGTATATAGAGAGTAGAGCAGTGGGCTAAGCACACATCCCCGAGTTGATTGTCAGCGAGGAGAAGATGTTATCACCAATCCACACAGATTGTGGTCTTCTGGTTAGGAAGTCGAGGATCCAATTGCAGAGGGTGGGACAGAGGCCCAGGTTCTGTAACCCCTCAATCAGGACGTAGGGAATGATGATATTAAGTGCTGATCTATAGTCGATGAACAACATCCTGACATAGGTGTTTGTATTGTCCAAGTGGTCTAAAGCCGTGTGAACAGCCGTTGACCTATTGTGGCAGTAGGCAAATTGCAATGGGTCCAGGTCCTTGCTGAGGCAGGAGTTCAGTCTAGTCATGACCAACCTCTCAAAAGCATTTCATCACTGTAGATGTGAGGTCTACCAGGCGATAGTCATTAACATAGCTCACATTACGCTTCTTAGGCTCTGGTATAATTGTTGTCTTTTTGAAGCAAGTGAGAATTTCAACCCGCAGCAGTGGGAGGTTGAAACTGTCCTTGAATACTCCCGCCAGTTGGTTGGCACAGGTTTTCAGAGCCTTATCAGGTACTCCATTTGGACCTTCCACCTTGCAAGGGCCCCCTTTAAAGACAGCCTAACATCGGCCTCTGAGACAGAGATCACAGGGTCATCAGGTGCAGCAGGAGTCTTCACAGCTGTAGTTGTGTTCTCCCTTTCAAAGCGGGGCTAGAAGATGTTGATTTCATCTGGTAGGGAAGCATCACTGCCATTCTTTTTCAATCTTTTTATTAATTTCAACATCATAAACATTACAGAAAATAGATACAGAGCAATTGGGATTACATTATTGATAATTAGTTTATACAAGTATAAACTCAATTGACACATAATTAATGAGCCTCCCAAAATCTCACAAAGTACAAATATAATATAAGAAAAATATAAAGTGAAAATATAAAAATATCATGAAAAAAGAAAAAAATATGTATATACCCCAAAAGAAAAAAAATAATCTATCCCAACTAGAAGAAAACTAAACTAAAGGAAAAAAAAGAAAAAGCATGGGCTATTATGATACCTCAGATAAAACCATTAGTGTCATTAACTCCGCTCCTCTCCCCGTATATTGAAGTAACAAAATAGAATTGGAAAGGGTCAAATTACATCATGTGAAAGTATTGAATAAATGGTCTCCAAATCTCTTCAAATTTAATAGAAGGGTCATAAATGATTCTTCTAATTTTTTTCTAAATTTAGACAAGACATAGTTTGAGAAAACCATTGAAATGTAGTAGGAGGATTAATCTCTTTCCAATTCAATAATATGGATCTTCTAGCCATTGGTGTAACAAAAGCAATCATCCGACAAGCTGAGGAGGTCAGATGACGTTGTTCTATCACTGGTAAACCAAAGATTGCAGTAATAGGATGAGGTTGTAGATCAATATTCAAAACAGTTGAAATAATATCGAAGATGTCATCCTAATATTTCTTCAGCAAAGGGCAAGACCAAAACATATGAGTTAATGAAGCTATCTCAGAATGACATCGATCACATACAGGGTTTATATAAGAATAATAACGAGATAGTTTATCTTTGGACATATGAGCCCTGTGCACTACTTTAAACTGTATGAACGCATGTTTAGCGCATATAGAGGAAGAATTAACTAATTGAAAAATTTTTCCCCATTTCTCTGTAGGTAAAGTCAGCTTAAGTTCACTTTCCCAGTCGTTCTTAATTGTATTTGATACATCTGGATTTATTTTCATAACCATATTATAAATAATTGCTATTGAACCTTTATGAAAAGGATTTAAATCTAAAATTTTTTCCATTATATCCATTGAATATGAAATCGGAAAGGTAATAAGAACAGTATTTAAAAAGTTTCTAATCTGTAAATATCTAAAGAAATGGGCATCGCTGCCATTCATGCTATTGGGTTTCGCTTTGAAGGAAGTAATGTCTTGCCAGAGTTGTCGTACATCTGATGTCGCCTCCAACCTCGTTTGAAATTGTCTCTTCGCCCTTGAAATAACCCTCCATAAATCATACCCGGTAATCATGGTTAAGTAAAAACAAAACAAAAATGTTAGCAATCAAATTATTTCCTGGAGCAGCCAATCAGGCTCACAGATGGGTACTGTTTGGTGGCTTGGTTAAATTCTTGTCAATTCTGCCACAGAAACTTAGCTTCTGAATTTCAAGCAACAAATTTGTCACTTTTGATTTGTACCCAACCTCAGATCTCCTCCTATGCAGCTGTGAACATACATCTATTGATGCTTCTGGACACATCTTCAGTGATGTTCCTGGAATCATCGGGTGTTTCGGGTCTTTCAACATCATACAACCTCCTCCAGGTGACCCAGCCGGGGCCGATCAGACCCCAGTTTGTGTCCAGATGGCTAGCTACTTATAACTCCATGGCTCCTCTCTTTTGAGCCACAGCCATCTTGAGGCCCTCTGTGCCACATTGGTGGTACTGCGGATGGCTCTCCTCTTCCTCTGTCCCTCGATGCCCAAAATGCTGAAGGCTCTAACTAAAGAATGGGCTACGAATCTCCTACAACCAACCTCCACTGGGAGACACCTCGCTGTCCATCATGGCTTGCAGCTTCCTATCAACCCCCCCCCCCTTCGCCGTTGCCTCCAGAATTTGGTTAACATCTTCATCAAACTGCTTCCACAGTGAAGTCATGTTAGCTGCAGGCCATTTGATCCGCCTCCTGTTAGACTTCATGTTAGAGGGATTAGCTTGCAACACTTGGAGGTTCTGGGCACTATGGGGTGACTCCGGGCCTGGCCCCTCCTTCGTCTCACCAGGTTGGACATCTGCACGTTGTGCTGCTCCTGCTCCTGCCAAACACTTCATCCTCGCTTGGTGGATCTTCAAGCCACGATCGTTCTTGCAGATTTTGCCACATGCACACTGCTTCCTCATCGTCGTTTGTTCATCACCTGGGTCTCATGTCGTTGTGTCCGTCCGAATGGGGTGCTCATCCTCCCCCCCCTCTCGGGCACCCCTGGGGGTATCTTTTCCTTAGATTCTTTGTAGCTTTTGTGGGGGTCCTCCTCTCAGAGGACACAGATTGGGTTGCCAGCCCGTTCAGAGAAATGATACATGATTACTAGAGAGCTTTCGGACTTTTTTGGGCTATCTGTCATCAAAGAACAGTCGGAGCTAGGCCTTCCTCATTATTGGAATTATAAGGTTGCTCCAACTGCAGCTTCTAACTCACAAGTAAAGCCCAGAATCAAATTTTGGTAAAGTGATTAGTAATGTTAACTATATCTCCACTTTCAGCTGTGGTTCCATTATGCAAGCAAGTATAATTTAGAATACTGCTACATTATTGAGTTCTCTACAATACTCCATTTCAACTGGAAGGATGGGTGAACCAATGTCAGTGATCTCTTCCAGGCTAATATCCTGGGTAGTGAGGCTTGTTGTACCCGATCAGCTCTGTACAACAAACGTGTCATTTGGATTACTGACACCAAATACCCACAAGAAATACTCTACTCTGTGCTCTGTCATGGGAAAAGATTACCATGTAGAGAGAGTAAAAGATTTGCAAATATATTCATCTACCATTATTCATTGTACCCAACATATTGTTCCATTTGTATGGCAGGAGGGCCCATAAAATGTCTTTTCTTAGAGCCCTTGTGGCAGTTCATGTAGCTTTAGTATATCCCAGAACACCTTTGTATGTGGCAGTAAACGTCTGTCCGTTGGTACCACCTTGCACTGAAAGAACTTGCACCAAGTTTTGGGGAGAGTCTTGAGGTACAAGTCCTTGGCCCCTTGATAAGAGTAGTGAAGAAGATGGTTAGTTTGTTTGTTTTCATAGTCTGAGGTATTGAGTACAAGGATTGGGATGTCATGTTGCAGCTGTACAAAACAGGGTGAGCTAGCCAACTGGTACAAAATTGACTTAGTCATGTTACAATATTGGAGTATTTATTCAGAATGGAAGCCTGTGATCAGAGGTATTTTGCAAGGTTCAGTACTGCATCCACTGTTGTTTAGAATCAATATTATTAAAATAGGTGTCAATGTCATTTACACAGTAAATTAGCAGATGACAACAAAATTGGCGACGGAGTCAACAGTGAAGAAGACTATTTAAGATTACAACAGGATTTAAATGAACTGGGAAGTGAACTAAGAAATGGCAGATGGAATTTAACTTGGACAGTTGAGAGGTTTTGTATTATGGTCAGTTAAATCAGGGCAGGACATTCACAGTAAGTGATAGGGCCCTGGAGCGTGTTGTAAACAGAGAGGTATAGGGGTACAGATACATCATTTTTTGAAAGTGTCATAGAAATAGGCCATTTGGTCCACGGCTTTCTAAACTTCATCTATTCATGTACTTGTCTAAATGTCTTTTAAACAGTGTAGTTGTACCATCATTGCAGCTTCCTCTGACAGCTATTTACATATAACTACCAACTCTGCAAGAAACAATTTCGCCTCAAGTCCCTCTTAAATCCGCGTCCTCCAGTTTTAGACTCCCTCCTCTGGAATAAAGACTGTAACCATCCACCTTATCTACATACTATCATCTGCGCTCTGTGGAAGAAATCTCAGCCTGTCTAGCCCCTCCTTATAACTCAGACCTTCCAGTCTTGATAACATGCTTGTGAATCTTCACCATTTCCATCTCAATCACATCTTTCCTATAGCTGGGCAATCGGAACTGCACACTATACTACAAGTGTGTTCTCCTGACCTTCTTGTTGGAAAATAGAACACCATTTTATAAGTTTGTAATTTTCAAACCCAAAATTCCCAAATGCTAAAAGCAATTTGAAAAAAAACTTTGGTAACTAGGATTAAAAGCTACCAGTAAAATGTGAATCCTTTTCAAAACTTGAGAAGTCTATTGATGGATCATCAGCTATTACATATATTTATGCCATCATATATAAGATAATATTTGTAGTGGAGGTATCAAAATCAATGTTTGTATTTACATACTGTCACTCCAAAATATTCAATTAAAGGAATTTGGTTTGAAGTTTCTACATTAAGCCGATTTTCACTAATCCTGAATACATCTTAATATGCTTAAGTGAAGATGGATGATGGAAAGTTCTAAACGTTCGTTGGAGCTCTTCTGAGGATTGACCAACTAGAGTGACTAGGAAAATATGTACTTATTTTTTTTCCTTTTAAAATGTCTTTGTAGATTGTGAAACCACATCAGCGATTAATTAAATTCCCAGATAGAAAAGCCTTCCCTCGACCTAATGGTAAGTGTAACTCAGTAAATCTTTATGATCATTTACAGAAAAGAAAGATAATAGGTTAGCCCATGTTACCCAAGTTTCACTGCTTTAAAACTCATTATTTATTAACAGTATTTACCTAATATGTTTAGTATTGGAAAGTGTCCTGTCGCAAATCAGGTCATTATAACCAAACTTGTGGGTGGGGTGGGGTGGGGGTGCGGGGTAGTACGGGAAATAACACCTAGCCAAAGGAGGGAATATTAGAATGCTGGTGCTACTATGGTTAAAGAGCAACCCATCCTGCTTGTACAGATGATCAAGGAACATAAAGCCTATCCTCCTGCACCATCCCACGCATTCATCTAACCTATCCTTCTCTTTCTGTACTCACTAGCTTGTGACACTGGAAATGATCGGTAGATTGCAGCTTTCGAGGTATGATTGCATAGTTCCCTAAACTCACATTATTGGACCTCATCCCTTCTCCTGCCTACATCATTGTACCATGAGCTTGGGCTATTCGTCCTCTCTTCCATAATATCCTACAACCAAAATATCCTCGATCCCAGCACCAGGAAGACAACATACCAACCTGGAGTCTCCTTTGCAGTTAATGAAACTCCTATATGCTACTTACAATAGAATCCCATGCTACTATCGGTCTCCAAAGCTGTAATGTCCCCACTCCCCCACCTCCACTCCTATGTCCTCTGTACAACAGTGTTCACTGTGGTGCCACAAGCTGGGTTGTTGCTGCTCTTCTCCTGTTATGCTCCATAACGAGATCATCTGCAAGTTCTTAATGGTTTATAATTGAGGGCCAAGAAATTAATATAATGGTAATTAATCGAAGGATAGGACTTGATTATAAGTACAGCTGTTCATCTCCAACTTAATGTCCTGTTGCAACATTTATTATGTTAATATATTTCCACAGGTTATGTGGGCATATTTTGTATAATTCTTGGAAATTTGCAGAGTTTTAATCATGGCTATATGATTTCCATTTTATGGTCGAATGATTTTGATTTTCTTTTAATGTTCAAAAATCCGGATGTAGAAGCTAAGTGACCATTAGGAAAGAAACATTCATTTGGTATTAATGCAACACACATCAAAGTTGCTGGTGAACGCAGCAGGCCAGGCAGCATCTCTAGAAAGAAGTACAGTCGACGTTTCAGGCCGAGACCCTTCTTTAGGACTAACTGAAAGAAGAGCTAGTAAGAGATTTGAAAGTGGGAGGGGGAGGGGAGATCCAAAATGGTAGGAGAAGACAGGAGGGGGAGGGATGGAGCCAAGAGCTGGACAGGTGATTGGCAAAAGGGATATGAGAGGATCATGGGACAGGAGGCCCAGGGAGAAGGAAAAGGGAGAAGTGGGGGAAAACCCAGAGGATGGGCAAGGGGTATAGTCAGAGGGACCGAGGGAGAAAAAGGACAGTGAGAGGAAGAATGTGTGTATATAAATAAATAACGGATGGGGTACGAGGGGGAGGTGGGGCATTAGCGGAAGTTAGATAATTCAATGTTCATGCCATCAGGTTGGAGGCTACCCAGACGGAATATAAGGTGTTGTTCCTCCAACCTGAGTGTGGCTTCATCTTTACAGTAGAGGAGGCCGTGGATAGACATGTCAGAATGGAAATGGGATGTGGAATTAAAATGTGTGGCCACTGGGAGATCCTGCTTTCTCTGGCGGAAAGAGCGTAGGTGTTCAGCAAAACGGTCTCCCAGTCTGCGTTGGGTCTCGCCAATATGTAGAAGGCCACATCGGGAACACCGGACGCAGTATATCACCCCAGCCGACTCACAGGTGAAGTGTCGCCTCACCTGGAAGGACTGTCTTGGGGCCCTGGTTAGGTTAGGATCAAATAAATAAACACTTCTAATTTTGATTTGCTGTCAGTAAAGAACTGGAGCAACTTTTCTTTTTGTTTTTTTTATATCATAAACTGGAAGAGCCAATGTTATACGAGTTACATAGCTTTTCACAGACACTGAGTTTTTTCAGAACTTCCACCTTATATTGTATAGCTAACATATGGTGTTTGTGCTTTACACCACAAGAAGCACTTGCTTTATTTAATGAAAACGTGACTGGGGCTAAATAACCTTCCAGGTGGGAGGAGGCGCGGCAGGTGATGGAGCGAATGTGGGGATTGGCCGAGAAGGAGCGGCTGATTTAAAAAGCCAGTCATGAGCAGCGAGCTAACTAGACCTTCCAGGTCGGAGGAGGGAAGTGCTTTGTGAGAAAAGTGCGAGTCTTTGGCTCAGGAGTCTTCAGCGAGGAGGCTGAGAGTGGAGACTACGCCACAGTTGGAGAGGGGGAGAAGTGGTGAGGAAATGACCGCTAGGCTGATTCAGTGTGCTGCGTGCATGATGTGGGAGGTCAGGGACACTGATGGTGCCTCTGGATCCTACACTTGTGGAAAATGTGTCCAGATTCAGCTTCTGAAGGACCGTGTTGCAGCACTGGAGAGGCAACTGGATGACATTAGGTTAATTCAGGAGAACGAGAGTTTTCTGGACAGGACCTACAGTGAGGTCGTTACACCCAGGATACTGGAAGAGAGAAGGGGGGTGACGACGAGCAAGGAAAGGATGCTTGAAGTACAGGAGACCCCGGGAGATGTGCCTCTCGTAAACAGGTTCTCCCTCTTATAAGCGTCGGGACAGAAGACAGTGCCAGTCTGAGAGGCAGACGGGTCTGCGAGTCAACAATTGGCGCCAGGACAAAGCTGAGGAGACAGATGTCAGGCAGAGCCGTGGTAGTAGGGGACTCCATAGTGAGAGGTACAGAAAGGGGTTTCTGTGGCAACAGGCAAGATTTAAGGATGGTGTGTTGCCTTCCTGGTGCCGGGATCCAGGATGTCACGGACCGGGTGCAGAGAATCCTCAAGAGTGAAGGTGAACATCCGGAAGTGGTGGTGCATGTCGGCACAAATGACGTGGGGAAGAAGAGGAAAGACATTCTACAGTGTGACTTCAGAGAACTTGGAAGAAGGCTGAAAAGCAGGACTTCCAGGGTGGTTATCTCCGGTTTGCTTCCAGTTCCCCGTGCTGAAGAGGGCAGGAACAGGGAGATAATGGATCTGAATGTGTGGCTGAGGAACTGGTGCCGGAAGCAAGGATTTACAATCTTAGACCACTGGGGTATGATTTGGGGTAAGGATGAATTGTACAAAAGGGACGGGTTGCACCTTAATAAGCGGGGCACCAGCATTCTGGCAGGCAGATTTGCCTCTGCAACACGGGTGTGTTTAAACTAAGTAGTGGGGGGGAGGGGACGAACTGGAAATATAAGGATGGAGATAAAGGGAAAGTGAGAATAAGAAAAGTTAAGGATGACAGCAGAATCAACAGAGCAGAAAGCTCGAGAAGGGATTGTACAGTATGCCCAAGTGAAATAGGAACTGATATGGGAGGTGAGGGGAGTAATGAATTAAAAGTATTACATATGAATGCATGGAGTATAAGAAATAAAGTGGATGAGCTTGAGGCACAGTTGGAAATTGGTAAGTGTGATGTTGTGGGAATAACAGAGACATGGCTTCAAGTGGACAGGGCCTGGGAAATGAATATTCAAGGGTATACGTCCTATCAAAAGGACAGACTGATGGGCAGAGGGGGTGGGCTGGCTCTGTTGGTGAGGAATGATATTCAGTCCCTTGCGAGGGGGGACATAGAATCAGGAGACGTAGAGTCAGTATGGATAGAACTGAGAAATTCTAAGGGTAGAAAGACCTTAGTGGGAGTTATCTACAGGCCCCCAAACAGTAGTCTGGATGTAGGGTGTAAGTTGAATCAAGAGTTAAAATTGGCATATCGCAAAGGTAATGCTACAGTTGTTATGGGGGACTTCAACATGCAGGTAGACTGGAGGAATCAGGTTGGTACTGGACCCCAAGAAAGGGAGTTTGTGGAGTCCCTCCGAGATGGATTCTTAGAACAGCTTGTACTGGAGCCTACCAGAGAGAACACAATTCTAGATTTAGTGTTGTGCAATGAACCGGATTTGATCAGGGACCTCGAGGTAAAGGAGCCATTAGGAGGTAGTGACCATAATATGATAAGTTTTAATCTACAATTTGAGAGGGAGAAGGGAAACTCGGAAGTGTCAGTATTACAGTTGAACAAAGGGAACTATGGTGCTATGAGGGAGGAGCTGGCCAAAGTTCAATGGAACAGTACCCTAGCAGGGATGACAGTGGAACAGCAATGGCAAGTGTTTCTAGGAATAATGCGGAAGGTGCAGGATCAGTTCATTCCAAAGAGGAAGAAAGATCCTAAGGGGAGTAAGGAGAGGCCGTGGCTGACAAGGGAAGTAATGGACAGTATAAAAATAAAAGAGAAGAAGTATAACATAGCAAAGATGAGTGGGAAGCCAGAGGATTGGGAAACTTATAAAGAGTAACAGAAGGTAACTAAAAAGGCAATACGCGGAGAGAAAATGAGGTACGAAGGTAAACTAGCCAAGAATATAAAGGAGGATAGTAAAAGCTTCTTTAGGTATGTGAAAAGGAAAAAAATTGTTAGGACCAAAATTGGGCCCTTGAAGACAGAAGCGGGTGAATTCATTATGGGGAACAAGGAAATGGCAGACGAGTTGAACAGGTACTTTGGATCTGTCTTCACTAGGGAAGACACAAACAATCTCCCAGATGTAATAGTGGCCAAAGGACCTAGGGTAATGGATGAATTGAAGGAAATTTATATTAGGCAGGAAATGGTGTTGGATAGGCTGTTGGGTCTAGAGGCTGATAAGTCCCTGGGACCTGATGGTCTGCATCCCAGGGTACTTAAGGAGGTGGCTTTAGAAATCATGGACGCATTGGTAATCATTTTCCGATGTTCTATAGATTCAGGATCAGTTCCTGTGGATTGGAGGGTGGCTAATGTTGTTCCTCTCTTCAAGAAGGGAGGAAGAGAGAAACAGGGAATTATAGACCAGTTAGCCTGACGTCGGTGGTGGGAAAGATGCTGGAGTCAATTATAAAAGATGAAATTACGACACATCTGGATAGTAGTAACAGGATTGGTCCGAGTCAGCATGGATTTACGAAGGGGAAATCGTGCTTGACTAATCTTCTGGGATTTTTTGAGGATGTAACTATGAAAATGGACAAGGGAGAGCCAGTGGATGTAGTGTACCTGGACTTCCAGAAAACTTTTGATAGAGTCCCACATAGGAGATTAGTGGGCAAAATTAGGGCACATGGTATTGGGGGCAGAGTACTGACATGGATTGAAAATTGGCTGGCTGACAGAAAACAAAGAGTGGCGATTAACGGGTCCCTTTCAGAATGGCAGCCAGTGACTAGTGGGGTACCGCAGGGTTCAGTGCTGGGACTGCAGCTGTTTACAATATATATTAATGATTTAGATGAGGGAATTAAAAGTAACATTAGCAAATTTGCCGATGACACAAAGCTGGGTGGCAGTGGGAAATGTGAGGAGGATGTTATGAGAATGCAGGGTGACTTGGACAGGCTGGGTGAGTGGGCAGCTGTATGGCAGATGCAGTTTAATGTGGATAAATGTGAGGTTATCCACTTTGGTGGTAAGAACGGGAAGGCAGATTATTATCTAAATGGAGTCAAGTTAGGAAAAGGGGAAGCACAACGAGATCTAGGTGTTCTTGTACATCAGTCACTGAAAGCAAGCATGCAAGTACAGCAGGCAGTGAAGAAAGCTAATGGCATGCTGGCCTTCATAACAAGGGGAATTGAGTATAAGAGCAAAGAGGTCCTTCTGCAGCTGTACAGGGCCCTGGTGAGACCACACCTGGAGTACTGTGTGCAGTTTTGGTCTCCAATTTTGAGGAAGGACATTCTTGCTATTGAGGAAGTGCAGCGTAGGTTCACAAGGTTAATTCCCAGGATGGCGGGACTGTCAGATGTCGAAAGATTGGAGCGACCGGGCTTGTATACTCTGGAATTTAGAAGGCTGAGAGGGGATCTTATTGAAACATTTAAGATTATTAAGGGATTGGACACGCTGGAGGCAGAAAGCATGTTCCCGCTGATGGGTGAGTCCAGAACCAGAGGCCACAGTTTAAGAATTAGGGGTAGGCCATTTAGAACGGAGTTGAGGAAAAACCTTTTCACCCAGAGAGTGGTGGATATATGGAATGCTCTGCCTCAGAAGGCTGTGGAGGCCAAGTTTCTGGATGCTTTCAAAAAAGAGATGGATAGAGCTGTTAAAGATAGAGGAATCAAAGGTTATGAGGATAAGGCAGGAACTGGATACTGATTGTGGATGATCAGCCATGATCACAGTGAATGGCGGTGCTGGCTCGAAGGGCCGAATGCCCTACTCCTGCACCTATTGTCTATTGTCTATAGGTTATAAAAATAAATGCAGAATAAAACAGAGGAATAACTTGTTTCTTTTAAAGACTGTGCCAGTAGCTGATTCTGTTAGTGGTGCCACAAAACAGTGGCGGCAGGTTGGCGTGGCGAGGCGGGAAATTTGAAATTAAGCTGGCGAAAATTATGGCTGCACCAGCGGTGGAACCAAATTACTGATTGCCGGATTTAAGGTGGTCAATCTGTATCGGGTTTGCTGACCGCAAAGTTCTAAATTCAAATGAATACCTTAAGTCCTATCAATATAAATAGCTACAGGTAGTATCATTAAAGGGAGGTTATACTATAACTACCAATCTTCAAAAGCTAGTTCACTTCTGCTGTTTACCCTCCACAGCAAGATTAGCTGCCAATACCCATTATTTGAGTAGTAAGTTCCCCACCCCCCCCACTGAGAAGATGCTTCTAGCTAACAAAGTAGTTAAGTGCAGTTAATTTATTTTCAGTGATACATATTTAAATTCAAACAGCATTCTTAAAACACATTTAAACACCCAGAAAATTTCTACCTTATAAAAGATTTCCAAATTACAAACCATTTCTAAAACACTAAGGATTTCCATAACATATACAATTCTTATAAGCTAAAAAGGCATACACACAAGCCATAGAAATCGAAGGCAGAGGAATGGATTCTAATTCACTCATATTTCTGTCATGCTTCTTGATGTTCCTGGACTATTCCCAATAAACCTGAACTTCTCTCATGATTTATATTATTTCTTTGTCTTTTGGGTGACTTCACCCACACGATTTTTTTTCAAATACTTTTTAATACTAGTAATCTAGAAGCTTCTGAAGATAGAGTTAGCTGCTGTGTTTAGAAAGCTGAACTTGGCAAAAAAAACATTGGCCCTATACAGTTTACATCCATGACAATCTATTCACAAATACAATATAGATCAGAGAAATATATTAACCTGTAATAAACTGGCCACCTTTTTCACAAAAAAGAGAAAATCTGCAGATGCTGAAAATCCAAGCAACACACACAGAATGCCGAAGGAACTCAACAGGAAAGGCAGCATCTATAGAAAAAAGGTACAAGAAATGCAATATTGATGTTAAAGATACTATCAGAATGAGCTATTCAAGTGCAAAAAGATTTGTTTGTTTTATCGACTACACAAAAGCATTTGATAAAATGAAGCACAATAAGTTATTTGAAATATTACAGAAAACTCTAAATCTAGATTCGAAAGACCTCCGCCTAATTGGAAATCTGTACTGGGAACAAACTGCCGCTGTAAGAATAGATGGGGAAATGAGTCAGTTTACAAAAATCAAGAGAGGCGTTAGACAAGGGTGTGTTTTCTCCCCTGATTTATTTAATGTGTATAGTGAAACAATATTACAAAAAATAAGAGACATCCTGGGAATCAAAGTTGCCGGTGAAAACATCAGTAATTTCAGATATGCAGATGACACTATTAATTGCAACTACGGAGGAAGAACTACAAAACTTAATTGATATAATTGTTGAAGAAAGTGCAAAAATAGGTCTGTCTATCAATTGCAAAAAGACAGAATGTATGGTGATATCCAAAAAAGAAGGCGAATCCTATCAGCAGGCTGAGAATAAATGAGGAAGATATAAAACAAGTACAGAACTTTTGCTACTTAGAAAGCTGGGTGACATCAGATGGCAGGTGCGACTTGGATATCAAAAGAAGAATAGGGATGGCAAAAGACACCTTTACGAGAATGAAGAGTATACTGACCAATACTAAACTAGGCATGACAACCCGCCTCAGAGTACTGAAATGTTATGTTTATCCAGTTATGTTATATGGCTCGGAATGTTGGACAGTATCTAGTAACATGAGGAAATGAATTGTAGCAGCAGAGATGTGGTTTTTGAGGAGGATTCAAAGAATATTATGGACGAAACAAATATCTAACGAACAAGTCATGAACAGAGCAAACACAAAAAGAGAAATAATGTATGAGATCATGAAAAGGCAACGTAACTTCGTTGGACATGTGATTAGGAAAGAGGAGTTAGAATGCACGGTAATTATGGGAAAGATTGAAGGGAAGAAAGCAAGAGGAAGACAGACAAATGATGATGGAGACAGCAGCCAGAGAATTGGAAATGAATATCAATGAATTGATCCACTTGACCCAAAACAGGAGTGTGTGGGCCATGGCAGTTAAAGCTCAAACTGGGCATGGCACCTGATGATACTGATGATGATAGAAAAAAGTACAGTCCATGTTTCAGGCCTGGCCTACTGACTTCCTTCAGCACTTTGAGTGTGTTGTTTGGCCACTTTTTTTCCAGTTTTGATCTAGCTGAATAACATGTGTTGTCGTGGCTATCCCACGAGGTCGAGGATGATGGTCTTCGTTCTGTTGATCTACTTATGGGCTCTCAAGTGGTTTATGAGTCCAATCTTGGCTTTGAAAGTTCTTCCGCATTCAGGACAGGTAGTTCCAGATGGCAGATCGGGCTTTGGTTGTTGCTGCCTCTCTTTCCATTTTCTTGTCTTTTCTTCTAATTCTGCACGTCTATTGGCTTCAAAAGTTGCTGTTCCTTCTCGGATGATGGCTTGCCAGAGTTTCCTGTCCATGACATTGGTTTTCCAATTGTTGATGTTGATGTTATATTTCTTCATGTTGGCTTTTAAGACGTCTTTGAATCTCTTCTGTTGTCTGCCTCTTTTATGTTTGCCTTCTTTAAGCTGGGAGTAGAAGATTTGTTTCGGCAAATGTTAGTCTTTTATCCGAACAACATGACCGCTCCATCTTAGTTGGTTCTTGATGACGTAGGCTTCAATGCTTGTTGTTTTTGCTTCATTTAGCAAACTGACGTTGGTTCTTCTATCTTCCCAGCTGATATTTAAGATGTTTCGAGATGGTACAGTTTGTGGTCTTCGAGGGGTTAGATGTACAATAATAGTTTTCCATAAGTTAAGCACATGGATTTGAATAACTAAAAACTATTTTTAAAATGTTGACGCATTTGAAATTACTTTCAAAGGTTTCAAAGGTACATTTAATGTCAGAGAAATGTACACAATATACATCCTGAAATGCTTTTTCTTTGCAACCATCCACGAAAACAGAGGAGTGCCCCCAAAGAATGAATGACAGTTAAATGTTAGAACCCCAAAGTCCTGCCCCAGCTCCCCTCCATCCCGTGCGTATGCGGCAGCAAGCAACAATCACCCCTCCCCCCACTGGCAAAAAAAGCTTCAGCACCCGCCACTGAACACTCAAAGCATGAGCAAGGCAACAGCAAAGACACAGACTTGCAGTGCTCCAAAGACTACAGTGTTCACCTGGCATTCAACATACCACAGCCTCTCTCTCTCCCTAATAAGGGAGAAAGAGGTGTTTCTGTTTCACAGCGTGAGGAGAAACATAACAAACAACTCGCTGGTTTACGATGTTAAAAGTCCGTTGCGTCACTTTTTCCAAGCTCCATGTCCAAAAATCTCGGGTCTCTGGGCACACAGCCTTAGATCTTCCATCTCCCACAACACCCTGGTCTTCTGCTTGGACACCGACCTCCGATCCCCCCACCCCACCCGTCTCCAGAGCCATGAAAACTAGGTTCGCCGAAGGCAAGCGGAGCTCTTAGGCCGAGCCCTTGGCGTTCCGAACAACGGCCAGTTGTGAAACCCCGAGAGTGGGTCCCATTCCCACAGAGAACTGTAGCCAGCGTGTGGTTCCAGGTCAGGGTCTTCGAAGAACCCTGAAAAAGAAAACTAGAGATGTTAAAGATGGAAATAGAACTGTTTCCGAAGATGCAAGCAAAGGAGATGCCATTAGGCACCATTAACCCTCCTAAGCTTCGCTTTTCATTAAAAAAAATACTTTTGTTTGAGAGTTGGACTGGGTTTTTGTAAGTTTTGACACTGTTCTGAGAGAAATGAATTTTTTTTAGATAAAAAAGTAATTTTCCAGAAATTCTGTTTAAAGATTTATTATTATTATTCTCCCCCTCCCCCTCCAACTTTCAAATCCCTTACTCACTCTTCCTTCAGTTAGTCCTGACGAAGGGTCTCGGCCTGAAATGTCGACTGCACCTTTTCCTAGAGATGCTGCCTGGCCTGCTGCGTTCACCAGCAACTTTTATGTGTGTTGCTTGAATTTCCAGCATCTGCAGAATTCCTGTTGTTTGCGTTATTCTTATTCATGCTTTTTTTTGCAGTTTTCTATGGAATGAAATGCAAATGTTAGTATTGTTAACATTACTTGCTGTGTCATTTATTCTTTGTAGACTGAAATTTGAATAAATCATACATTGTGGCAGAGAGGAAGTCTAGTGCTTAGTGGTGGTTTTATTAATGGCTTTAATTGTTCTATTCTCCTTTTCACTTTATAGTGCATGAAGCTCTCAAATCAGCGTCTGTATCAATCCAAGGACAGCAACCAACAACAAGTTCAATTTCTTCAAGTGCTCCCACGGTTAGCGAATTATCTAGCAAACGTGACACTATAGAAATAGTGAGAGCTCTACCACAGAAGTACAAAAGACTACCAGTGTCAAACGAAGAAATGGAGTACATTCAGGTGGGTATGCATATTCTCGATAAGATCATTAACAGTTGACTATAGTGTAAGGTCTACGTATTGTAATTAGGTTAAAATAGTTAAGTGAAGTATGTAGGGGAGCTGGTTCAAAGAAAATTTATTATCAAAGTACATATACGATACAATATACTATTCATTTTCTTGCAGGCATTTACAAGGAAAAAGAAATACAATAGAACTATACATAATTAGACAAAGACTAACAAATACCAATGTGTAAAAGAAGACAGACAGTGCAAGTAAAAATAATACTGAGAACATAAGTTGCAAAGAGTGAGTCTGTAGATACTAAAATAATTTCAGAGTATTTCAAATGATTACTCATGTAAGTATCTTGCCTTAAAGGAAAACTGGGTTTTATCTCCAAAAACTTGTTGAAAGCTGTTAAAAGCTTGATAAAGTGCCAATTAAGAGAGCCTAGCTCCAAAATGAAGCATTTGTTAATGAAGGAAATGTAGTTGCTTGGATAGAGGAAAGAGAGAGCCGATTAAAATCTAAGTGTAAATGCTGATTTCTGCTATTACGTTACAGCTTCAGCAGCAACCTAACCTTCAATTGCATTCTGCTGCTGAAGCTGTAACATAATAGTAGAAATCAGCATCTACACTTCGTTTTTATCGGTTCACTCTTTCCTCTATCCAAGCAACTGCATTTCCTTCAATAACAAATGCTTCATTTTGGAACTGGGCTCTCTTAATTGGCACTTTATCAAGCTTTTGATACTATGTGCAAAATATACCACATTATCTATATTTTATCGTAGAATTTAAATTCCAATAATCACAATCTGACCTTTGCATGTCAGTAGTCTTTTAAATGATTCCAAACAGCTAATAATTTTTAGTTCTCCGATATAAGTATGTAATAAGTATAAAAATATGAACCTCACGGGGAAATCAACAAGTATTACTGTAGAAGTGTCTAAGAAGAATAATTAAGGCTTCCTTCATTGCACAATAATTTAAATATAGTTTGCAGTTTGAGTATATTGGTTATCTCTGTTATATTGACATTTTGGCTAGGTTCTGCTTCTCAATGTTAAACCCTCCTCTTCTTCATGGACACCCCGCTCTGGTCTTCTGCCTGCTCTGGATCTCTTTATTGCCAACTGCCGACGGGACATCAACCGTCTCGACTTCACCGCACCTTGTCCCCATTCCAACCTCACTCCTTCGGAACGCTCTGCTCTCCACTCCCTCCGCACTAATCCTAACATTATTATTAAACCCGCTGATAAAGGGGGTGCTGTTGTAGTCTGGCGTACTGACCTCTACCTTGCCGAGGCACAGCGACAACTCGCGGATACCTCCTCTTATTTACCCCTCGATCGTGACCCCACTAAGGAGCACCAGGCCATTGTCTCCCACACTATCAACGACTTTATCCGCTCAGGGGATCTCCCATCCACTGCTACCAACCTTATAGTTCCCACACCCCGCACTTCCCGTTTCTACCTCCTACCCAAGATCCACAAACCTGCCTGTCCTGGCCGACCTATTGTCTCAGCTTGCTCCTGCCCCGCCGAACTCGTTTCTGCATACCTCGACACTGTTTTATCACCCCTTGTTCAATCCCTTCCGACCTATGTTCGTGACACTTCTCACGCTCTTAAACTTTTCGATGATTTTAAGTTCCCTGGCCCCCACCGCTTTATTTTCACCATGGATGTCCAGTCCTTATATACTTCCATCCCCCATCAGGAAGGTCTCAAAGCTCTACGCTTCTTTTTGGATTCCAGACTTAATCAGTTCCCCTCTACCACCACTCTGCTCCGTTTAGCGGAATTAGTCCTTACTCTTAATAATTTCTCCTTTTGCTCCTCCCATTTCCTCCAAACTAAAGGTGTAGCTATGGGCACCCGTATGGGTCCTAGCTATGCCTGCCTTTTTGTTGGCTTTGTGGAACAATCTATGTTCCGTGCCTATTCTGGTATCTGTCCCCCACTTTTCCTTCGCTACATCGACGACTGCATTGGCGCTGCTTCCTGCACGCATGCAGAACTCGTTGACTTTATTAACTTTGCCTCCAACTTTCACCCTGCCCTCAAGTTTACCTGGTCCATTTCCGACACCTCCCTCCCCTTTCTAGATCTTTCTGTCTCTGTCTCTGGAGACAGCTTATCCACTGATGTCTACTATAAGCCTACTGACTCTCACAGCTATCTGGACTATTCCTCTTCTCACCCTGTCTCTTGCAAAAACGCCATCCCCTTCTCGCAATTCCTCCGTCTCCGCCGCATCTGCTCTCAGGATGAGGCTTTTCATTCTAGGACGAGGGAGATGTCTTCATTTTTTAAAGAAAGGGGCTTCCCTTCCTCCACTATCAACTCTGCTCTTAAATGCATCTCCCCCATTTCACGTACATCTGCTTTCACTCCATCCTCCCACCACCCCACTAGGAATAGGGTTCCCCCGGTCCTCACCTACCACCCCACCAGCCTCCGGGTCCAACATATTATTCTCCGTAACTTCCGCCACCTCCAATGGGATCCCACCACTAAGCACATCTTTCCCTCCCCCCCCCTCTGCATTCCGCAGGGATCGCTCCCTACACAACTCCCTTGTCCATTCGTCCCCCCCATCCCTCCCCACTGATCTCCCTCCTGGCACTTATCCGTGTAAGCGGAACAAGTGCTACACATGCCCTTACACTTCCTCCCTTACCACCATTCAGGGCCCCAAACAGTCCTTCCAGGTGAGGCATCACTTCACCTGTGAGTCGACTGGGGTGATATACTGCGTCCGGTGCTCCCGATGTGGCCTTTTATATATTGGTGAGACCCGACGCAGACTGGGAGACCGCTTTGCTGAACATCTACGCTCTGTCCGCCAGAGAAAGCAGGATCTCCCAGTGGCCACACATTTTAATTCCACATCCCATTCCCATTCTGACATGTCTATCCACGGCCTCCTCTACTGTAAAGATGAAGCCACACTCAGGTTGGAGGAACAACACCTTATATTCCGTCTGAGTAGCCTCCAACCTGATGGCATGAACATTGACTTCTCTATCTTCCGCTAGGCCCCACCTCCCCCTCGTACCCCATCTGTTACTCATTTTTATGCACACATTCTTTCTCTCACTCTCCTTTTTCTCCTTCTGTCCCTCTGAATATACCTCTTGCCCATCCTCTGGGTCATCCCCCCCCCACCGTCTTTCTTCCCGGACCTCCTGTCCCATGATCCTCTCATATCCCCTTTTGCCTATCACCTGTCCAGCTCTCGGCTCTATCACTCCCCCTCCTGTCTTCTCCTATCATTTTGCATCTCCCCCTCCCCCTCCAGCTTTCAAATCCCTTACTCACTCTTCCTTCAGTTAGTCCTGACGAAGGGTCTCGGCCTGAAACGTCGACTGCACCTCTTCCTATAGATGCTGCTTGGCCTGCTGCGTTCACCAGCAACTTTGATGTGTGTTGCTTGCAGTTTAATTAAACTTTTTGAAATAAAAGACCAAAATAAGTTGGTCTTTTCTACTCTTCTAGTTCCAAGATCTAATACTGAAATTGACTTGAATAATCTACACTAATGTTAAAACTGTCATATTTTTGTTTGGCTTCCTCCTGTATTGCCAGCAACCAGCCTGTGTTCTATTTGCATTTTGCATGAATTGGATAAAATTTCAGAGTGGGATTGGAACTGATTTAATTATCAAGTTGTGTATTTCGTTTTCTATAGTTTGAGTACATTGAACAGCAAACTTACTGTAACTTTGTTTTACAGCGTGGTGGACCTGAGTAGGATCAATGGCTTACTTCTGTCATCCATCAGTGGGTGTTTCAACCGTTTGCTGATTTTGTTCATTTCAAAGCTGTGGATACATTTACAAACTTTTGAAGGACTTTATACCACTGGACGGATGACAAGCCCTCAGAATGAATGTGCATATTGAAATATTCAATAAACAGTAAAGAGTTGTCACAATTTATAAAGTAGAAATATCCTGATGTATTCCCCTAATTGTGTTCAGTGAATTTCATAGGAATGATTTGGTGAAGTTACAAGTATTTATACTGCTTTGTCATTAAAATTTATCAAGCAAATTATTTTGTGCATAAATACTTTCCAAATTATAATTCTTCCAAACTATATTTTAGTTGCCTGGTGTCAAATACACGTATAACACAGTGCTAGTTTTCAAACATTTTCATACAATTGTTTTTACAAGTTAGGTAGAGAATTTGAAATACGTTTTCTCAATAACGCGAGTATCATGATATATCCAAAAAATGCTATTTGCTCCACCAATGAACCCAATGAACTATTTACTTGGCATATTGTCAATGGTCAATTTAAATGTTTAAGTGCCTAACCTTAAAATCCTACTTTTGCCAGGTGTTGCTATTTTTTTGCTAAATGAAATAGTAAATTATGGAGTCCAACAGCAGAATTAAATTATATTTGAATAAAGATATGTTAGCACAATAATGTGACAAATAGCAAAATAGAAGATTATGTACTGTACATAAAACTTAATAGGATATTGCCACCGGGTGCATGTGAGATTGTTAAAGCATCCAGCAACTGAGTGCAAAACTGAAATGTACTTTTAATGTGTGGGGGGGGGGTTTGCGGGAAGTAAAAGCACTATTGTACATATAAATGTGCATGTAAGCTACATAATGTACTTTTACTGCCAAATATATTTGTCCAACAAAAATATCAGTATAAATTAAGGAATTATTAAAATGACCTAAATCACTCATGTTTTTGTGGTATTCTGATGTGAAATGTTATCACAAATTACTGATTTCCATCGGCATCATAATTGATGAATTTTAATCAGAAGATCACTTAAAACATCGGATTTTTTGTTTAATAGCATTTCTCCTCACCCAATTGAGCAGTTTAAATAATTCTCCAGGTGTCGAAGTGACATATCCAAAAGTGAGTTGCTTCTCATGGTCAATGGGTACATGCATCAGAGTAGGAGAACTAAATGTTGGCAGTCAATTGTAAACATTGCTATTCTGGTAGGGTTGAGTCTTTTCACTATATTCACTGATGTGGAAACATAATAAACATTCAAAATTCTATTTAAAATTTTTAATACACAAGATTTTATTTTTTTCCAAAACAATTTGTTGGGTTAACAGGAAAAATACAAACAGTAACTCCTTCACAATTAGCAAGTGTTAGCAATTTGCTACAATTCAGAAAATATGTTGCATTCTACAGTTATCAAATATTAACCTGTTAAAATAATCTGAAAGAAAATACTTTAATAAATAAAAGGCCAGAAAGGAAATGCAACTATTGTGGTAAATGTTTCATCCTTTCATGTTTAATTCTACATTTCTAACTATTTCTGTATCCTTTTGTTCCAAATGCGGTTTCCAAGTCACTGTTACCTTGTCAACTTTGGTCTGCACCATATCGTGAACATTCTCGTTGATCTTTCTCCAGACCTTAAACACAGTCAGGATGAGGAGTCTCAGCCCAAAATGTCAACTGTTTATTCCTCACCATAGATGTTGCTTGGCCTGCTGAGTTTCTCCAGCTTTTTGTGTATGTTAATCTGGATTCCTAGCATCTTGTCTTTAAAACACACTCATCTCACTTTTCCAGTTCTGGCAGAAGAGGCTTTCGCCCAGAAATATCATCTGTTTTTCTCCTCACTGGTGTGGCCTGAGAATGATTACTACTGGTAATTTCTGCAGCCAACATAATAAAATACTCCTCCCATCCTAGTCATTCTCTCTTTTCTTCCCCCCGCCCCCCCCACCTTCCATTGGGTAGAAGCTCAGGAACACTATTCCTTTGATCAAGTCAGCTTTCTGTCCCACTGATATAAGACACTTGTACTAAAGATGATTTCTTGATCTTTCAATCTACCTCACCCTGGATTGCATCTTAATTTTCTACCCGCACTGGCACATTCTCTGTAACTAACAAAAGAAAGAAAAATGTCGTCTTACCGTTTTTCAGTTTCTACCACCTCAATGTGCCTAGAACATAAAACATAGAAATTTACAGCACATTCCAGGCACTTCAGCTCACAATGTTGTGCCAACCATGTAACCTACTCTAGAAACTGCTTAGAATTTCCCTAGCGCACAGCCCTCTATTTTTCTAAGCTCCACGTACCTATCTAAGAGGCTCTTAAAAGACCCTATTGTATCAGCTTCCACCACCGCCACTGGCAGCAATGCATTCCATGCATCCACCACTTTGTGTGAAAAACTTGCCCAACATCCCCTCGGTACCTATTTCCATTTCATTTTTAAAATCTTTTTATTGATACATAATCTTCTACAGCTTTGAAATGGTACAAGAGTTCAACAAATTGATATATATACAGTTAATAAAGCTGAAGAAAAAAACTTATCAAGAAAGAATAATATATGATCATGAAAAATACTTTTTATAAAGAAAAGAAGGAAAAAAGAGAACCCCAACTAACTAAAAGAAAAAAAAACCAGTAACTACAAGAGAAAGAAAAAGAAAAAAGAGGGAAAAAAACATTAGTAATCAACTCCTGGAGCAATACGCCTTACAATCATCTACATATATAAAGAAGAAAAATCATCAACCGCCAATTCACATTTATATAAAATAAGATTGGAAGGAAACCATATGAATTAATTCACATTAAATGATAATATTTGGCAAAAGAGCCCCACCTTCTCTCAAAATCGAATCAAGGATCGAAAGTTCTACTTCTAATTTTTTCCAAGCTAAGACATAACATTACTTGAGAAAACCATTGAATTAATGTAGGGACAGAGGTATCTTTCCATTTCAATAAAATAACCCTTCTTGCCAACAATGTGACAAATGCAATTACATGTTGGTCTGAAGATGAAATACTCTGAATATGATGGAGAACTATTCCAAATGACAGTCAATGTATTAGGTTGTAAATTAATTTTCAGAGCTTTAGAAATTGTAGAAAATAAAGATTTCCAAGAAGATTTTAATGAAGAACATGACCAGAACATATGTGATAAAGTGGCTACTTCAGTTTTACACCTATCACAATACTTATCTGTTAGGAAATATTTTGTATAGTCTCTCCTTTGTTAAATAATAACGGTAAACAATTTCAAATTGAATTAAACAGTGATTGGCACATATCAAAGAAGAATTGACCAAGAATTAGTAAGTATCATTTACAAAAATCTAAAAAAGATGGTGGACTTGCGCTACCTAATTTAAGATTGTATTATTGGGCTGTTGATATTTGACAAATATGTTTTTGGCTATATTGGCTTGATAAGAGCCAAAAACCAGCTTGGATTGATTTGGAATTAAAAGCTATCAAACAATTTCATCTAACCTCATTATTAGGAGCTTCATTACCTTTACAACTTGCTAAACTTCCTTAAACAGTCCTTACGGATTTGGTTTCAGTTTCGCAACTCTTTCAATTTTAAACAATTTAAATTGTCTAGCTCTTTATATGGAAATTTTCTATTTAAACCATTAATAACTGATGGAGAAATAATGGGGTCTGTTCTTTTGCAGATTTATTTTGTGGTGGTCAATTGATGACTTTTGAAGAGTTAATTAGCAAATATTCTCTCTCTCAGACACACTTCCTGCAATATTTTCAGGTTAGACATTTTTTACAAAAGTTTCCATATATGCAAGAATCTGATCTGTTGGATACTATTTTAAATATGAATCCTTTAGTGAGAGGTTCCATTGGTAGAATTTATAATTTATTTTTACCACAAAAAGATAACCTCTCACTAAAGAGTAAACAAGATAGGGAGAGAGAACTTAATATGACCTTTGTTAATGAAGACTGGTTGCGAGTTTTGAAAACTATGCCCCCATGTGTTAGCTACTTCAGCCCTGGGAAAAAAAGCCTCTGACTATCCACACAATCAATGCCCCTCATCATCTTATACACCTCTGTCAGCTCACCTCTCTTCCTCTGTCGCTCCAAGAAGAGAAGGCCAAGTACACTCAACCTATTCTCATAAGGTATGCCCTCCAATCCAGGCAACATCTTTGTAAATCGCTGCACTCTCTATAGTATCCATGTATATTCTGTCTTCAAATTGGACCTACCAAAATGAACCACTTCACAGTTATCTGGGTTGAAGTCTATATACCACTTCTCAGCCCAGTTCTGCATCCTATTGATGTCCCACTGTAACCTCTGACAACCCTCCAGACTATCCACAACACCCCTAACCTTTGTGTCAACAGCAAATTTACTAACCCATCCCTCCACTTCCTCATCCAGGTCGTTTATAAAAATCACAATGAAATGGGGTCCCAGAACAGATCCCTAAGAGACACCACTAGTCACTGAGCTCCATGCAGAATACAAACCATCTACAGCCACCCTTTGCCTTCTGGATCCACAAAGCATGGTCTCCTTGGATCCCATGTCTCCTTACTTTCTGAAGGAGCCTTGCATGGGGAAGCTTATCAAATGCCTTGCTGAAATCCATATACACTACATCCACTACTCTAACTTCATCAATGTGTTTTGTTACATCCTCAGATAATTCAATCAGGCTCCTAAGGCATGATCTGCCCTTGACAAAGCCATGCTGACTATCCCTAATCAGATTATGTCTCTCCAAATGCTCATTAATCCTGCCTGTCAGGATCTTCTCCAACAACTTGACCACCACTGAAGTCAGACTTACTGGTGTATAATTTCCTGGGTTATCTCCCTTTCTTGAACAAGGGAACACCATTTCCAACCCTCTAATCCTCCAGTACTTCTCCCATCCCTATTGATAATGCAAAGATTATTGCAAGAGGCTCAGCAAACTCCTCCCTCACTTCCCGCAGTAGCCTAGGGTATATCTCATCTGGTCCTGGTGACTTATCTAACTTAATACTTTTCAAAAGCTCCAGCATATCCTTTTTTTAAAGTCTAGATGCTCAAGCGTTTCAGTCCGCTGTAAGTCATCCCCACAATTGCCAAGTTCTTTTTCCCTGGTGAATACTGAACCAAGGTATTCATTAAGTACCTCTGCTACCTCCTCCGACTCCACGCACACGTTTCCACTATTGCATGTGATTGGTCCTATCCTCACACAGCTCATCCTCTTGCTCTTCACATTCTTGTAGAATGCCTTGGGGTTTTCCTTAATCTTGCTCACCACGACCTTCTCATGGCCCCTTCTGGTTCTCCTAATTCCATTCTTAAGCTCCTTCCTAGCAACCTTGTAATTTTCTAGAGCTCTAACAGTGCCTAGTTTCTTGAAACTTTCTTAAGCATTTCTTCTGAACTAGATTTTCTACATACTTTGTACACCATGGCTCTTTAACCCTACCATCCTTGCCCTGCCTCAATGGAACATACCTATGCAGAATGCCATGCAAATATTCCCTTTTGCTGTGCATTTCCCTGAGAACATCTGCTCCCAATTTATGCTCCCAAGTTCCTGCCTAATAGCATCATACCCCAATTAAATGTGCTTATGTATGGAATGATCTGTCTGGATGACAATTTCACTATCCCGCTATATGTGATAATAAACCAATTATCCAATTTGCTTAGTGTTCCATCACCAGCTTTGCTTGCTCGAACCTAGATTGTCATTGTGAAATCCGCAGTGCTTTCAGTTTTGACTATAACATCTTCAATGCACACAATGCCTCGAAGCTGAGAATTTCGGTCCACCTTTTAATGCACTGATGCACGGCACCCTGCAGTAGCGTTGCACGTTTCCAGCTCCTGGGGAGGATGTTGTGTTTAGTGGTTGATTTGGTTGCTAGGCAGCCGCGCTGACTTTCCGGCTTGGCTCTCTTCTCTCAGGGAAGTGACGAGGCCGTTGAGTCGGAAGTTGTGCTGTGCTGCAGCTGCCGTTTCGGGGCAGGATGGCGGTGGATGTTAAATCCCGGGCGAAGCGCTACGAGAAGCTCGATTTCCTGGGCGAGGGACAGGTGAGGCTCGTCCGCTGCTCCGACCTTATATGTAGTTCTGCATAGTCCTCAGCCCGACGTGTTTCAGTGATGGAGACCGTGCGCGATGTTAAACTGAGGCTTTACTCCTCAGAACATCATGGGTTTCATTCGTTTCTGCTTTAACAAATATCTGGCACCGATTCAATTACTGCATCGAGAAGTCTATGAAATAGTTGACGGGTATTTAACTTGGCAACAAAACTTTGCATTAAACATTCATTTCCCAATTGAAAATCACTGAGAATCATGCGTGCGAAAACAGACCCTTCGGCCCACCGTGTCGTTGCTGGCCGTC
This sequence comes from Mobula hypostoma, assembly GCF_963921235.1. NCBI lineage: Eukaryota > Metazoa > Chordata > Chondrichthyes > Myliobatiformes > Myliobatidae > Mobula > Mobula hypostoma. The sequence goes on along the minus strand of NC_086101.1, from coordinate 166,334,432 downwards.
AGCTGTTTTATTATTCCATGCTCCAACAATCGGCCGGTAATCTCCTATGCCACAGCGTTCCAACTGAGTATTAAATTTTGTGAGAGTTTCTACCTCCACCACCACCATCCTCCCTGAAATCATGGCTGGCAGTCTGTTCCACGTTCCAAACACAATACGTGAAAAAAAATTCTTCTTCAACTTGCTTCTAACTTTCCCACTCCGTTACCTCGAACCTGTACAAACCTGAACGCAAGAAAATAGAAGTAGCAGTAGGCCACGTGCTTCTCAATCCTTTCGTACCATTCTAAATGATCATGGTTTTGATCTATGCTGGTCTCAGCTCTTCTTTTGTGTCAACACCTTGTATAACAATAACAAAACTTCCCTATTCTGAAGGGGACAAAAGATACTGGGATGTGGGGAAGCAATCTGATGGGGGAATAGTGAATAGAGCAGTGTCTGTGAGGGGAAAGGAATTGTCAATGATTTGGGCCAGAACCCTGCATCAAGACATGATTGACTCTATTTAGTTCCTCCAGCAGATTGTTGTTCAGAATAGAGGCCAAAATGCTGTTTCCTCCTTAACTACTTGCTGCACCTGATTGCTAACTTTTTCTGATTAAAGCACTAAAACACCAAATCCCTCTGAACTTTACTGAAGTACATGACCTCACCTTTTCCCACTTTAAACTCTATTTGCAAGGCTCTTCAATATAGAATATCTGTATTTTGTTGCAGTGTCCTCATCACAACATGCTGTTTCGGCTCTATCAGTGGGAAAGTTTTAAGTATTTACCCTGTCAATATCCCGCATATTTACGTATCCTTTATACAGGTTGCCCCCTCAGTTTTCTCCGCTCCAAGGAAAGCAGACCCAGCCTATCTAATTCAGATGAAGGGTCTTGACCTGCAGCATCAACTGACAGTTTCATTCTACAGTTGCTTCCTTCAGCAGTTAGTTTTCTGCTTGGGATTCCAACATCTGCAGTCTGTTGTGTCTCTGGCTGAAGTGCTCCTTCCAAGGCAACATCTTGGTGAATCTCTGCAGCCACTTTCTTACTGTTGTGTGGTGTTATATACTCTGTCTCTGGCCTAACTAATGATTTATATAGTTGTACCATAACTTAACGACTCTTACACACTGCATCTGGACTAATGAAGGCAAATGTCTTGCATCACACTCAAGATGCTGGAGGAACTCAGCAGTTTAGGCAGCATCTGTGGGGAGGAATAAGCAGTCGACGTTTCAGGCCGAGGCCCTTCATCAGGGCTGGGTTCATCATTTTATCTGTGCTGCCACCTGCTGGAATTCTTGTATGTGTGCATCGAGACCCCTCAGTTTCACGCTACATTCCAGGGCCTGTATTCTAACCGCATTGTTCCTCCCAAAAAGCATCACCTCAATTAGGATAAATTTTCATCTGCTGTTGCCCTGTCCACCATACAAACTCATCAATATCATTGTGCAGTTAGAGTATCCACTTCAGCAACATTGGTTTTCATTTCATCTGTTAGTTTACCAGCTATACTTCCTACCTTCATGTCCAGATTATTTATGTATACAACAACAGAGATTCCTGGGGTACACCAATAGGCAGAGGTTTCCAATTGCAAAAACAATCTTCCATCGGCCTTTGCTTCCTACTACCAAGCCATTTTTAAATCCAATTAGCTAAATTCTCCTGGACTCCTTGGGCTGTTACCCATGAGGAACCTTGTCAGACCACATCAACTGCATCATCCTCGCTGAGCTAATTCTTTAAAAGGTAAGGCTAGTTAGTTAGGAGGATCTTTACTTAGCAAGGCTACACTGACCATCTATTACAATTCCTGCCCCTCAGGAGTTTTATTCCCCCCAATAAAGTCCCTATCATTAGTGTGAGACTCACTACTGTAATTACCTGGCCTTTTTCCAAGGTGCCTCCTTAAATAAAGATACTACATTTCATTTGTCACCTGTAGCCAGAGAAGATTTGAACATTTCTGTCAGAATTACAGCAACACCAATGTCCTCCATTACTTCCTTTAGTGCCTGTGGACTTTTTGAAGGTTTGATAAAACTTTCAGCTAACCCATTCATTGCTGGGTGGTGAGGAGCTGACTTCAAATGTCTGATGCGATTTTTCTTCATGAACAGTCAGAATTCTTCTGATGTGTATTGTGCTTCGTTGTCACTCACAATTTGCCATTTCTGGTGAAGATAGTCCTCAGAGCGGAGACAGTCTTTGCTGAGGTGGTTGACTTCATTGGTATAACCTCACGCCACTTTGAATGAGCATCCATTTCCTCTATATGTGCTAAACATACATTAATGCAATTTAAAGTAGTGCATAGAGCCCATATGTCGAAAGATAAAATCCCTGTTATTATTAAACCCTATTTGTGGCAGATGTCACTCTGAGGTGGCTTCTTTAACTCATATGTTTTGATCCTGTCCTATTTTGGAAAAATATTGGAAAGATATTTTTGATATTATCTCAACAGTTCTATGTTTTGACTTACTACCCCATCCTATTACGGCAATTTTTGGATTGCCAATGCTAGAACATAGATTTTTGTCTTCTCCAGCCTGTCGGATGATTGCATTTGTTACTTTAATGGCTAGAAGATCTATTTTATTGAACTGGAAGGAGACCAATCCTCCTACTACATTCCAGTGGTTTTCCCAAACTATGTTATGTTTAAATTTAGAAAAAATTAGAAGTGATACTTTTGATCCTTCGGTTAAATTTGAAGAAACCTGGAAATCATTTATTCAACATTTTCATATGATGTAATTTGACCTTTCCGAATCCTTCTTATTAACTTAAAATATATGAATAGAGGAGTGGAGTTGACGACATTACTGAACATGTTCGATTTAAGATATTGGTCTAGCCTTGTTTTGTTCCGTTTGCTTTTTTGGGTTTAGTATTTAGTTCTTTTTTTTTCCTTTTTTTGGGGGTTTTTCTTTTTATTTCTTTTTTTCTTTATGATTAATTACATCATGAGTTTGGAAGTCTATTATACCTGTGTTATCTGAAATCTTTTCTGTATATGTTTATTAACTATAAGATTATTCCAATCTCTTTGTATCAACATTGTTATTTTGTTTATAATTTTAGAAAAATTAATAAAAAGATTTAAAAAGAAGAAAGAGCATCCACAGCAATCAGAAACATGGAGTCCATGAATGGCCCAGCAAAGTCAATATGTACCCTTTGCCATGGTGAAGACAGCCACTCCCATGGGTGTAACGGTGCCTGTGGGGGTGCATTTTCAACATTTTAGCATCCGGAAGAGCTTTTGGCCAAGTCTTCGATCTGTTTATCTGTTCCCTTCTCAAACACCTTATGATTAGCATTATGCAGCTGTGACAGCCTCTGGTTAGTGCTACCATTTAGGAAGCTTTGATTGAGTGCAAGTCTAGCTGGATTTTTCTCAACCATTCACATCTGAAAAGTGCTAGCCCTCCACTTACCAAAACTTAAAGCTCTAACTGTTGTGTTTGGCTTTCATACATCACATTTACTTTGTTTGCCTTTGGGAAACACTTTTTCGCCTGTGTAAGTCTTTAGCATCATATCTTGTGGTCAGCCTCTGGAATTATGGAGAAAGCTGACCCTGTCTGTATCCAGCTCCATTTTCAGTTTTACACCAGACATATCTATTGTGATCTAGATGATTTTGTGATCTGCTTCAGTTATACTATGCAGTTCTAGGCGTGACAGTTCACCTTTGTCAGACTCTATGTTGTCTAATTCTGGTTTGCATTCAATAACTTTATGCATTTGCTTAGTTTTGTGTTTGAGACTTTTACTTTGGTTGTGCTTTTTGTCTTCCTTGCACGCTCTCTCTGTGTGACCTTGTCTGTGACACTTTTTACGGACTTTTTCTTGAACCGACAGTCATTTGCATCATGGGAGGATTTGCCACCTGAATAACATTTTTGGCTTTTTGCATCATTCAGGGACATTTTGTGCATTTCACATTCTAACCTCCTTTTCTGTAGTTCTGCTGTATCCTTTGCTGCAGTCTTTAATGATATTGCAATGGTTGATGCCTGTTCTAAGGCTAGGTCTCTTTCAGATGGTAGCCTCTTTTGAGTGCTTTGACTATGCATGCCACATGCAAGCCTGTCCCTTAAATCATCAGGAAGTCCATCTGTAAAGTTACAGTACTGGGAAAGTTTGTGCAATTCTGCAATGTATTCAGAAATGCCTTTCATCGTTTGACTGGTTCCTTTTGTAAAACCTAAATCTCTTAGCTATTACCAGTGGTTTAGAGCTCAAGAGATTTTGTAAAATTGTAACGATTTCGTTGAGCGTCTTGCTTGCTGGCTTTTCATGGGTTACTAGGTTGCATAAAAGACTGTGTGTTCTTGGGCCCATTTAGGTAAGAAGTGTAGGGGCTTTCTTTTGCTCCTCCACATTGTTCATGTTACAACTCCCAGGCTTCATTAGCGCTATCAAATTCGTCAACTTTCCCGACTGAAGCCATTGCCACGTTATTTTCACTTTAAATTCAGCACATCTTTTGACTGTGTACTACGTACTGTACTAATGTCTTTGTTAGCATCTGTGATGGCCTTCTTTGTGCTGTTTAACTCTCACTGTTGCATCCCGTAATCGTGCCATAACTGTCAGTACAGTTTGTGATATTTTCTGACATTCAGGTTTGTCCTTGTCGCCAATTTGTTGTGACTGTGCACAACTACATATCAATTAAATAGAAGCATGTACGCAGGAAATGGCTTTAACTGGTCTATTCACATTGCAGAGAGAGAGAGAATGATGCATATACATAAACAACAGTGCATAGGTTGGCAACAGATCAATACGTAGTGCTGGTGGGGGGGGGGGGCGGTCATTGCTCTAAAAGAAGTAGATCCGTACATTACAAAGCCCACTAAGACAGCTAATACCTTTTTGAAGGCAGTTCATTTTAGATTTTCCCTGCTCCCTTCCCTGAGTTATCAGGCTACAACATGTTTCTCCAGAGTGAATACAAATGAGAAACATTTATTCACTACCTTTGGCCTTTTCTAATTTCAGTTCTCCAACCCTGCATTTAAGTACCTTAGTTTTTCATCCAGCTGTAAATGTGCCTGCACTTCAGAATCTTTATACTTGTTGTCCATAACAGGAACCCATTGGTCTTGAGCTTTTACTACTTCATTTTTGAATGCCTTCTACTGGTCACATGTAGATTTACCTGCAAGTGGATGCTCCCGGTTTCCTTTTCCCGGCTGTGTCTCATCAAAATGAAATGGGTTTTGTCCCAACTCAGACCTTGAGTCTGATCTATTCTTCTACTGCTCTGTAACAATCTTAAACTTACAGGCATCTGTTAGTCTCGTGAGACCATGGAATTGCGCCTTGGAAAGTTTCCAGGGTGCAGGCCTGGGCAAGGTTGTATGGAAGACCGGCAGTTGCCCATGCTGCAAGTCTTCTCCTCTCCACGCTACTGATGTTGTCCAAGGGAAGGGCATTGGGGCCAGTACAGCTTGGCACTGGTGTCGTCACAGAGCAATGTGTGGTTAAGTGCCTTGCTCAAGGACACAACACGCTGCCTCAGCTGAGGCTCGAACTAGCGACCTTCAGATCACTAGACTGACACCTTAACCACTTGGCCATGTGCCAACACAATTTTAAACTTAAAGCATTATAATCACTGTTTCTAAAACATTTTCCGACTTCCACTGCTTGACTCTATGTTTGGAAAGATTAGATCCAGTATAGTTCTTGTAAAAGGATTTACATATTGGTTCAAAAAGCTTTTGTGAGTGCACTGTAATTCAACTCCTTCTAATCCTTTGGCAATTCCAGTTAACATGGGAGAAGTTGAAGTCCCCTACTACTGTTATCCTATCATTTTTATACTTCTCCTCATTTTATTCCCTTGCCTTCCAGCAATTGTTTGCAAGCCTGTAATATGTCCTGGCTAAGTAATCTTCCTGTTTTGGTTTCAGAGCTCCACCACATGGTCTCATAAAATAAGAAAAACTGCAGATGCTGAAAATATGAAATAAAAACAAAATGTTGGAAATGTTCAGCAGGTTAGGTAGCATTTGTGAGAAAATGAATCTTCATCAGCATGGGGAAAAACTAGTTAGAAGTTTGGTAGTTTGGTGGAGGGATTGATAGGGAATAGTTCTGACAGCGTGGGTAGAAGCAATACATTATGGAGTCATCTAGTTAGTGAGTTTATATTGGCAGGTAGGGAGAAAACAAACAAAAGTTATGAAATATGGGGCAGCTAGAGTGAAGGAGTATAGTGCAAAGTGCAGAGCTGTAGTATAGCCAGCATGTCTCATATAATAAAAGATCCCAATTTCATCATCAGGTCAGTTAGCTTTTGTAAATTACCTCTTAATCTAAGTAAGTGCCATAGTATCAAGTGGGGGGAGATGGGTATTTGAGAGACAGCAAGTTGTTTAACTACAGGGAAATGGGGTTGATGCAACTGGGAATGGGCCAAACGACAGCCCTCTGTGTTGTAATGTGAGTAGTATTTTAACCAGCGTGTGCATAGAGAGAAATAAGAGTTAATGATATTGATGAAAGGTTTTTTTTAGCTGAAATCACTGGAATTCAGAAGAATGAGGGGTGATCTAATTGAAACCTATTGAATGGTGAAAGGCCTTGATAGAGTGGATTTGGAGAGGATGTTTCCAATGGTGGGGAAGTCTAAGACCAGAGAACACAACCTCAGAATAGAGGGGTGTCCTTTTAGAATGGAGATGAGGAGGAATTTCTTTGGCCAGGGAGTGGTGAATCTGTGGAATTCATTGCCACAGGCAGCTTTGAAGGCCAAGTCTTTAAGTATATTGAAGGCAGAGGTTGATAGATTCTTGATTGGTCGGGGCATGTAGGGATACTGGGGGAAGGCAGGAGTTTGGGGCTGAGAGGGAAATGGATCAGTCATGATGAACTGGCAGAGCAGACTAATTCTGCTCCTATATCTGATGTTCTTATGGAAATCCTGCTTCTTTATTCACAGGTAATGTATGATGAGAGATTTTTAAAAAAATTTGTAACTCCTGTAACTTTTGTGTAATTGCAATCCAGCAAGTAGTCGATACATTTTGAAGCATTTTGAGAATGAGAGAAATATATCATCCATATTTATGTTAAAACATAGTTCGCGCAAAGCAGTAAATGCACATCGTATCTAAAGGAAATAATTGAATGTAGTGCAGTGCATTATGGTCATTTTAAATTTTGTGCGATAATATTCTCCATTTTGCAAGGTGAGTAAGTTACCCTATAAATTGGATCGCCACAATTCAAAAAAATAGCAAATCTTCTCTATTCTCTTCATTGTTTTACCTAATGAACACTACTCCATTGCTTTTGGTGTCTAACATGTTAATTAAACAAATCTGGATTACTGTGGATTTAAAACAATACAGTATTTGCACTTTGGTTGAGATCTCATTACTGTGTGACTCATTTTCATGTATTTCTGGCAGGGAATACTGATGGGCTTGCTTCCATATTGTTTCCAACCCATCTTAGTTTACTTCATGTCTATTAATAATTTCATTTCTGCAATACGGTCCGTGTGAGGTTGTAAAGCTGTAAATCATCTTGTTTTCAGCATATAAGATGCTATGTTTTAAGATCCTTTGATATGAAATGAACAATTTACAAAGTTTTTGTCATGAAAATCTCTAAGAGACAGAACACTGATTTTATTGAGATAAACAGATGCAAGATTGTAGATATTAAATCCACAATTCTCAGTTCAGACATTTTAAATTATAGTTTGGTTTTAGAAAAATCTGACCTCTCCTCTGCCTAATGCTACAATATGTGTTTCTTTTTTATAGTTTGCCACTGTATATAAGGCAAAAGACAAGAACACTGACAACATTGTTGCAATTAAGAAGGTAAGCATGGCTATCATCAGATTATCTGGTAATGTAAGTGGAATTTGTAATTTCAGTCGAGAGTTGCAAGTGGGCAAAAAGATTGCCAAGATTACAAATGACCTGATTTGTAGAAATCCAACTTTATTGTAGTTCTCTTACTATGTTAAAGCTTTATTGCAAGCTAGTAATACTAATAAAACGTTCCATGTATTCATTAATGACTGTACACAGTTTAATTGTGGGTAGTGTTAGAGTTATTTTTCAATAAAATTAAAGTATAATACAACTGTATCTAAAACTGTACAGTATGGGTATCTTTAGAAAACCGACATTTCTGACTTAAGAGAAGTTGGCTTCTGACATTTCTCGGGAACAGAATAGTTACATAACCCAGAGACAGCCTGTATTTGAATTTATTTGCTACTGCTAGTTTCATGACTTTGTACTTAACTGCCAGATACTGCCTGCCTTTCCTCCTATTCTGTTGTCTTTCAGGCTGCTGTGATTTCGACATAGTGCATTGGTTATGGTTGCTGTGCACAGTTTTCTGTTGTCTCCAAATACAGTATCCAAAGGCATTATTCTGACCTCTTGATCACCTTTAGTTAAAATAAGGAACAGCAATACAACCTGATAACTTACCCAGTTGTTGCTGTACATCTCCGGTCATTATCAAACTGGCTTAATATATTGCTTCTCTCCCACATTATATACGATTGAGCCTGTCCTGAATGTCAGTGTAGAATGCCTTACTGAAATCCAGGTAGATTGTATTCACTGCTATATTTATTTAACATCTTGGTAACTTTCTCCAGGTAGGCTACAACAACCATTTTGAACCCAAGTTCATTCTCAGTATTCAGACCCTATCTTCAAAACGATTCCTTATCCTATACCACATTAACAAATTATCCAAAATTTACAAAAAGGCTTATAACTTGACTTTTTTTGCTTGGATCTTGCAGCTTTTTATTATGATCATTAAGAAAAACAAGCAACATTTTTCAAAATCTGAACTGAATTCTAGATACAGAAACAAAGTTGTGCATATTTTTTAGTTGCAATATTTAGTGGGAGCATATTTGACCTATTCTGACCTAGACTTAAATGATACAGTGTGTTTTTAAACATGAGATTGAACTTAGTCTGATATTAAAGCAGGGTCAAGTTCCAGACATTGTTAAATTTATCTTCTACATTGAGAAGGGATTAGGGTTCCAAAGTTTTAAAAAATATATATATTTATATGACCCCAAGAATTCCCAAAGAATTTTGTTGCCAAAACAATGTTTTTGAAGTCTGACAATTGTAATATATTAGTAAACTTTATCTAGATTTATTTTTTTAAATATTATGTAGCATGAATCTTATTTTTAAAGCTAAAAATTTTAGGAGGTTTGCTAGTTAGACACCCCTTGTTCTTGATACCTACATGTTTTGTTGATGTAATTTGAGGAACTCAGAATAAGACTCCCAGACTCCATCTAGCATCACACTTTCATTGTAGTAAAAATGGAGACAGAGCAGAACCAAATCCAGTGATTTCTTGATGTGTCAAATAGAAAAATATTCTGAAAAGAAAATTCCTCCACCCTCACATGAAATTTTACAGACATTCTCTTCGCTAATCATTGGCAGTACATCTATCTCATGAGGGATTTCCATGCCTTCCATCTTGAAGATAGGTTTGTCTTTGATTGCTGTCTGGTGTCCATCTTAGAATTAATGTAACTAACAGTTTTGAAAACAAGTTAAACAGTTTACCGCAGTAAACTTGGAAAAACCAGAAATGCAGACAACACATGTATAGCAAGCTACATAAATACACTCCATTTAAATACAATCTTGTATTTACTTTTCAGATTAAGGTTGGTCACAGATCAGAAGCTAAAGACGGTGAGTAGTGCATTAGGAGTTGAGGCTTGGGGAAAAATCAACTGTGACTTTATTAGATGGCAGGTCAGGCTTGAGGGATTGGGTAGTCTAATCCTATTTTCATGTGTTCTTGTATCCTAATTGATTCAGATTTCAAGTTCAAGTTTATAGTCATTCAACTGTGCACATGTATACAGCTAAATGAAACACTTTTCTTCAGGGACCAAGGGTACATACTGTATATCATGTACAGCGCATAATCCAAATAGCTATATTTGATATTAGAAAGAATACAATAGTTTTGTGTTAAAATTAAACAGTTGCAGTTGCTGGACATCTAAATAAAAACAAAATGCTGAAGTACTCAACTGGTCATACAACATGTTTTAAAAAAAACGGAAGACCCTCTGTCAGAACCCTTCATTTTAATTTCAATAAATGTTGTTGATTTCTGTGATACTTTTGTGAGCAGCATAAATGTGCAGTGCCAGTAGTTTTTCCACTTACCCCTGCACCAGAACCTATGCTGAGCAGTGATCCACTGCTGTACAACACCTTCACATGATTTGATTGCTGTGTTCCTTTAACCAAACTGCATGAAAAATTTGAAATTGATCCTCTGAACTAGCAAGTGTTGATTAATAATTAATTTAACTACAAAATTATATAGAGAAGCCCAAAAAAGGGGGAAAAGATAGAATTTTTAAAATCACTATCATTTATTAAATCCTCAAGGATATTTTTCTGTTCGGTATAAATTAAGATTGCTATTTATAAATTACTTGTCCTTCAGTGGGAAAACGTAACTTTTTTCTGCAAATTGAATTGATTATCTGCTGGGTAAGTGTAGCAGTTCATTCTGTTCCACAGACACAAAAGGTACTGCAGATGCTGGAAATCTAGAGCAATACACACAATGTGCTGGAGGAGCTCAGCAGGTCAGGCAGCATCTATAGATGGGAATACACAGTCGACATTTCAGACTGAGGCCTTTCATCAGGACATGCCAATCCATGTGATTCATTACCAAATCTCTCAGCAAATAAGTATAACCTCTGGAGGAGCAGGGAAATTTTGGCAGTAGTTTCCCAATTTCGTATTTAATGATGTACATATGATCACAGAAGTTGTTGTCTGGATCATGCAGTTTCCACAGTGGGCACTGATTGCCTTTCTATATATATCCAACCCCCTTCCAGCCAACAAATGAAATGTCTCAAACCAAAAGCAAGGATGTGATGCTGAGGCTGTATAAGGCACTGGGGAGGCCTGACCTTGAGTATTGTGTACAGTTTTGGGCCCCTCATCTTAGAAGAGATGTGCTGGCATTGGAGAAGGTCCAGAGGAGGTTCACAAGGATGATTCCAGGAATGAAAGGGTTATCATACGAGGAACATTTGATAGCTCTGGGTCTGTACTTGCTGGAATTCAGAAGGATGAAGGGGGATCACATTGAAACCTTTCAAACGTTGAAAGATCGAGACAGAGTAGATGTTGAAAGGATGTTTCCCATGATGGGAGAGTCTAGGACAAGAGGGCACATCCTCAGGTTAGAGGGGCGCCCTTTCAAAATCGAGATGTGAAGAAATTTCTTCAGCCAAAGGGTGGTGAATTTGTGGAATTTGTTGCCACATGCAGCTGTGGAGGCCAGGTCATTGGGTGTGTTTAAGGCAGAGATTAATAGGTTCTTGATTGGACATGGCATCAAAGGTTACAGGGAGAAGGCCGGGAACTGGGGTTGAGGAGGAGGAAAAAATGGATCAGCCATGATTGAATGGCGGAGCAGACTTGATGGGCCAGCTGGCCTAATTCTACTCCTATGTTTTACGGTCTAAAACATGGATTATCTATTCTGTCCACGATGCTGCCTGACTTTCTTAATTCCTCCAGTATTGTGTATTTTGCTCCTTATTCCAGCATCTGGAGTCTTGTGTCCCAGATAATCTCTCCAAACTTTGCTGTCACAGTTCAAGACCTGTGAACTGGTTGTAACCTTCTCAGTAATTATTTTAAAACTATGATAATTTCAGGTGTAATTTTAGAAGGAATTAATTAAATAAGGGTGGAGTTTTCACATGAAGCTTTTTTTTTCATTTTAATGTTCAGTTTCAATTTTTAAAAAAGGGTCCATGCAAAAGAACTGCATTGATAGGTTACCTGTTTAATACTGTCACAAACTGATCGTCTAGAATAATTCCAACAAGTTATTTATTTTATTTTTGTTAGCTTCTAGGGAATTATCTGTTTTGCTGTTTAATTTGATGTGACTAATGTTAATCATCATCTTGAATAATTTAGATTCAGGTCCTTTAATATTAGAGAAGGTATACAGTATACAACCTGAAATTCATACTTTTCACAGGCATCCAGGAAACGAGACCCAATAGAATGAATGATAGAACATCGAAGCCCCAAAACCGCCCCCCCACACTCCTCAGCCTTCGCAGAAGTAGCAGCAAATACATCGATTCCCCACCCACCATGCAAGCAACAGCAGAAGCCCGAAAGGGAATTTGATCCAGAGTCCATCAAAACTACAATCCAAAACCCAGCACTTTGGTATCCCCCTCTCCCCCTCCCATAAATATAATCAGTAAAGCCAGCATGTCATTTTACAATCATCGGTATGTTTGTTTACTACTCAAAAACAGAGTGCAAAATGATTACTTTATCTCAGCAGGCTAGTATAGGACACAACTGTAATATGGATTGAGAATTTAACTCTTTGCCCACATCCCTTTTAAAATGCTGAAGAACAATATTATACCAAGGTAGTTATCAGTAGCGAGTTATAAAATTCTATTTTATTGTTCAAGTTTATTGAACTAGCAACAGATAATATCTTATATAAATGAGGTAATGGTATTATATTGGTGGTGTTTTATAGATCAGGTATAGAATGGACTGATTTATTAATATGGTTTTTTAAAAATATGATTAGGAAATTGCAGAAATTGATCTAGGAACACCTAATCATTGTCATAACCCAAAAGTCAGATTCACCTTTGATTTTAATAGTTCTGAAGTCTCCTGCACCCTGTCCACAGAACGGAAAGTTGTCTGTAATAGTTAAAGAGAACAAATGACAAACGCTTGAAGAGATTTCGAGCTGGTTAAATCATTTTAATTATCATTGTATGCTGTCTCATCACATCCATTTTTCATTAACAAATACTGTTTCTTTTAGGAATTAATAGAACAGCCTTGAGAGAAATCAAACTATTACAGGAACTCAGTCATCCAAATATTATAGGAGTAAGTATGCACAAAATTTCAAAATCATTTTATATATATAATGTGACTGACAAATAAATACTTTGTTCCGCAAGTCTGCTTTAGCTACATTCTGATGGTTGAACCTGTCAGGCTTGTGGAATCGTAAGTTTTTTTAAAATCAAAGGCCAGCTTTTGCCTTACTAGTTTAGTTCCTAGTGAACTTAAACTGCATTATACCGAAATATTATCTAGAACTTATGAAGGATGCTCATAATTGTTGGTTCTTTCAGTCTATCTGCATTGTGATCAATTTGTCAAAGGAAAATCACTTCACATTTTTCCATATTACACACCTTCTTGGAAATGGGGTGTAATGAGTAAAAAGGAACAACAGCGCATCTTTCACCTCAGACAGTTGAAGAAGTTTGGTATGGGCCCCCATATCCTACAAACCTTCTACAGGGGTACAGTTAAGAGCATCCTGACCGGTTGCAACACTAGCTGGTATGGGAACTGTACTTCCCTCAATCACAGGTCTCTGCAGAGAGTGGTGCAGACAGCCTAGCGAATCTGTAGACATGAACTTCCCACTATTCAGACACTTACAAAGACAGGTGTGTAAAAAGGGCCTGAAGGATCATTGGGGACCCGAGTCACCCCAACCACAAACTGTTCCAGCTGCTACCATCCGGAAAACAGTACTGCAGCATAAAAGCCAGGACCAACAGGCTCCAGGACAGCTTCTTCCACCAGGCCATCAGACTGCTTAATTCACGCTGATACAATTGTCTTTCTATGATATTTTGACTGTCCTGTTGTACATACTAGTTATTATAAATTACTATAAATTGCATATTGCACATTTAGACGGGGACGTAAACTAAAGACTTTTACTCCTCATGTATACGAAGGATGGATGTAAGAAATAAAGTCAATTCAAATTCAAATAGGAAATACTCCATTTTAGCAGGACAAATAAGAAAAAAGCAGATATCTGATTTGCTAATATGTTGTTAAAACAATAAATTGTTAAAAGTAACAAAATGTTATCACTTATCACTAGAGCAATCGAACAAAAAAGTGTAGAAGTTATGGCATTGGTGAGTCTACAACTGAAGTCCTGGCTACCAAATGGCTTCCCTATTTAAGTGCGTAAGCGTTTTGGAAGTGGTTCAGCTGTACTCTTATTTGGACTAATAGACAAATAACTGGACTAGAAGGTTGTTTTACGAGGAAAGACGGGTTAAGCCAGGCTGGCATCTAATGGTGTTTAGAAGATTCAGAAGAAACTTGATTGAATGATAAGATCCTAAGGGACTTTGGCAAGCTGTGAGGTGGATGTGGGAAGGATGTTTCATTATGTAGCAATAACACTAGGTCTGGAGATCACTAGTAAAAATAAGAGGCCATCCATTTAAGCAGAGATATGGTGATATTTTTTCTCCAAAGGTCATGAATCTTTCAGACTTCTTCAAAACGATTTATCGTAGAGGATTTAAGTACTTTTGGGTGAAAAATATTGTAAGAGATTTGATGAGTAAGGCAATGAAAGCTTACTGTGAGCTGACAGACAGAAAGCTGTTGCTATTAATATAGAGAGGGGCCTACTAGAGGGGGTGCGACATTGGGCCTCCTGGGAAACGAGGTAAGGTAAGTGACAAAAATGTCTGTTGTAGAGCACTTTGGGTCCTGTGACCATAATTCTATTAGTTCTTAAATAGTTACAGAGAAGGATACGACCAGCTTACAGGTTAAGGTGATGGAGCAAACTTTGAAGCAATTAGGTGGGATCTTGCAGAGGTTGATTGTTAGGTGGTGATGTCAAGATGGATCCCTTGTGAGAGGCTAGTCTGTAAGGTTAGATTGCATGGGAACTAAGAGGAAATAGCTGTTCAGGTTCATAATTGGCTAGGAAGCAGTGGGGATGGTCAAGTGGTTTTCTGAATTAGAGAACTGTGCCTGGTGGTATGCAAAAGGGATTGGTGCCTGGACCTTTGTTGTTTGTAAATATATGAACCTTTTGGACGTGAGTGCACCAAGGCAAGGTCAGTAAGTTTGCAGAAGATACTCAAACAGCTGTTGCTGTAGACAGGGTAGAAGGTTATGAAACTTTACAGAGGGATTTTGATAAGCTGGGTACATGGGCTGAGGACTGGCAGATGGCTTTCAATCCAGATAAATATGAGGTATTGCATTTTGGGAGATCAAACCAGGGTAGGGATTATATAGTGAATGGTATGGCCCTGGGGAGTGTTATGGAACAGAGGGACCTCGGAATGCAAGTTCTTAATTCGCTGAAGGCAGTGTCTCAGGTAGACAGGGTGTTGAAGAAGGCAGTTGGCACATTGACCTATGTTGGTCGGGGCATTAAGTTTAGCAGTTGGGGAGTTATGTTGCAGTTATGTGAGATGTTGATGAGGCCTCACTTAAGAGTGTTGTGCACTGTTTCATTGATGCAGTTATAGGAAAAATTTGATTAAACTAGAAAAAGTACAGAGGAGAATTGACCAGGATGTTGCCTGGATTTGGGGACTTGAATTACAATGGGATGTTGTATAGACTAGGACTTTATTCCCTGGAGCACGAGAGATTGAGGGGTGACGAGAGATCGATGTATAAGATCATGAGGGGCATAAAGAAGTCTTTTTCCCAGGGACGAGATGCTATACACAATAGGATTAAGACCAGAGGGAAGAGATTTAAAAGGAACATCCGAGGCAGCAGCTTCATGCAAAGGCGGGCGGGGGAGGGCATATTTGGATAGAGCTGCCAGGAACAGTAGTTGAGGCGGGAACGTTAGCAACATTGGAAAGCCATGTAGTTAAGTATATGGGTAGGAGAGGATTAGAGGGATATGGCCAGATCTGGGCAGGTGGGGCCAGCTTTCTGGGCAACACAGTTAGCATGGACAGGTTGGGCCAAAGCACCTGCTTCCATGCTGTAAGACTCTATACTTCCATGTGGGGTTGAGGTTGCAGTCAGCTTGGCCATGATCTTATTAAGTGGTAGTGCAGGACTGAAGAGCTGAGTGCCCTTCTCCTCCAAATTTGTATATGATGCTTGCAACACACATCAAAGTTGCTGGTGAACGCAGCAGGCCAAGCAGCATCTGTAGGAAGAGGTGCAGTCGACGTTTCAGGCCGAGACCCTTCGTCAGGACTAACTGAAGGAAGAGTGAGTAAGGGATTTGAAAGTTGGACGGGGAGGGGGAAATCCAAAATGATAGGAGAAGACAGGAGAGGGAGGGATAGAGCCAAGAGCTGGACAGGTGATAGGCAAAAGGGGATACGAGAGGATCATGAGACAGGAGGTCCGGGAAGAAAGACAATGGGGGGGGGGACCCAGAGGATGGGCAAGAGGTATATTCAGAGGGACAGAGGGAGAAAAAGGAGAGTGAGAGAAAGAATGTGTGCATAAAAATGAGTAACAGATGGGGTACGAGGGGGAGGTGGGGCCTTAGCGGAAGTTAGAGAAGTCGATGTTCATGCCATCAGGTTGGAGGCTACCCAGACGGAATATAAGGTGTTGTTCCTCCAACCTGAGTGTGGCTTCATCTTTACAGTAGAGGAGGCCGTGGATAGACATGTCAGAATGGGAATGGGATGTGGAATTAAAATGTGTGGCCACTGGGAGATCCTGCTTTCTCTGGCGGACAGAGCGTAGATGTTCAGCAAAGCGGTCTCCCAGTCTGCATCGGGTCTCGCCAATATATAAAAGGCCACATCGGGAGCACCAGAGGCAGTATATCACCCCAGTCGACTCACAGGTGAAGTGTTGCCTCACCTGGAAGGACTGTTTGGGGCCCTGAATGGTGGTAAGGGAGGAAGTGTAAGGGCATGTGTAGCACTTGTTCCGCTTACACGGATAAGTGCCAGGAGGGAGATCAGTGTGGAGGGATGGGGGGGACGAATGGACAAGGGAGTTGTGTAGGGAGCAATCCCTGCGGAATGCAGAGAGAGGCGGGGAGGGAAAGATGTGCTTAGTGGTGGGATCCCGTTGGAGGTGGCGGAAGTTACGGAGAATAATATGTTGGACCCGGAGGCTGGTGGGGTGGTAGGTGAGGACCAGGGGAACCCTATTCCTAGTGGGGCGGCGGGAGGATGGAGTGAGAGCAGATGTACGTGAAATGGGGGAGATGCGTTTAAGAGCAGAGTTGATAGTGGAGGAATGGAAGCCCCTTTCTTTAAAAAAGGAAGACATCTCCCTCGTCCTAGAATGAAAAGCCTCATCCTGAGAGCAGATGCGGCGGAGATGGAGGAATTGTGAGAAGGGGATGGTGTTTTTGCAAGAGACAGGGTGAGAAGAGGAATAGTCCAGATAGCTGTGAGAGTCAGTAGGCTTATAGTAGACATCAGTGGATAAGCTGTCTCCAGAGACAGAGACAGAAAGATCTAGAAAGGGGAGGGAGGTGTCGGAAATGGACCAGGTAAACTTGAGGGCAGGGTGAAAGTTGGAGGCAAAGTTAATAAAGTGGACGAGTTCTGCATGCGTGCAGGAAGCAGCACCAATGCAGTCGTCGATGTAGCGAAGGAAAAGTGGGGGACAGATACCAGAATAGGCACGAAACATAGATTGTTCCACAAAACCAACAAAAAGGCAGGCATAGCTAGGACCCATACGGGTGCCCATAGCTACACCTTTAGTTTGGAGGAAGTGGGAGGAGCCAAAGGAGAAATTATTAAGAGTAAGGACTAATCCGCTCGACGGAGCAGAGTGGTGGTAGAGGGGAACTGATTAGGTCTGGAATCCAAAAAGAAGCGTAGAGCTTTGAGACCTTCCTGATGGGGGGATAGAAGTATATAAGGACTGGACATCCATGGTGAAAATAAAGCGGTGGGGGCCAGGGAACTTAAAATCATCGAAAGGTTTAAGAGCGTGAGAAGTGTCACGCACATAGGTCGGAAGGGATTGAACAAGGGGTGATAAAACAGTGTCGAGGTATGCAGAAATGAGTTCGGTGGGGCAGGAGCAAGCTGAGACAATAGGTCAGCCAGGACAGGCAGGTTTGTGGATCTTGGGTAGGAGGTAGAAACGGGAAGTGCGGGGTGTGGGAACTATAAGGTTGGTAGCAGTGGATGGGAGATCCCCTGAGCGGATAAAGTCGGTGATGGTGTGGGAGACAATGGCCTGGTGCTCCTTAGTGGGGTCACGATCGAGGGGTAAATAAGAGGAGGTATCCGTGAGTTGTCGCTGTGCCTCAGCAAGGTAGAGGTCAGAACGTCAGACTACAACAGCACCCCCCTTATCGGCGGGTTTAATAATAAGATTAGGATTAGTGCGGAGGGAGTGGAGAGCAGAGCGTTCCGAAGGAGTGAGGTTGGAATGGGGACAAGGTGCGGTGAAGTCGAGACGGTTGATGTCCTGTCGGCAGTTAGCAATAAAGAGATCCAGAGCGGGGTGTCCATGAAGAAGAGGAGGGTCGAAGATGGGAGAAGGGGTCATCGGTGGGGGTGGAAGAGTCCTTGCCGAAGAAGTAGGCTTGGAGACGGAGACGGCGGAAGAAAAGTTCCGCATCGTGGCGAACACGGAACTCGCTGAGGTGTGGGCGAAGGGGGACAAAGGTGAGGCCCTTACTGAGAACAGAGCGTTCTGCCTCCGACAGTTGAAGGTCGGAGGGGATGGTAAAGACCCGGCACGGATGAGAGCTGGGATCAGAGGGGGGAGTGGGGAGGCTGGGGGTGTCAATGGAGAGGGGAGGGTTGGGGTGAGAGGAAGATGGAGCCTCTGAGGGCCCAGGAGCTGACGGTGGGATCTGAGGAAGACGGGGCTGCGGAGTGGTGGTGGGGGAAGGGGAGACGGGAGTCACAACAGTAGCACTTGAAGACCCGACCTGGAGTTCAAGGCTGGAATCTTGACAGCTGGGATCAGAGGGGGGAGTGGGGAGGCTGGGGGTGTCAGTGGAGAGGGGAGGGTTGGGGTGAGAGGAAGGTGGAGCCTCTGAGTACCCAGGAGTTGACGGTGGGATCTGAGGGAGACGGGGCTGCGGAGTGGTGGTGGGGGAAGGGGAGACGGGAGTCACAACAGTAGCACTTGAAGACCCGGCCTGGAGTTCAAGGCTGGCGTCGCAGTTGGTGGTTGCGCAATCACTGTGAAGGTGTCCATGGTCGTTTCTGGAGTCCGGGTTTTGAATATGCCCTGAGATGTTGGAGCCGGCGAGATCAATGGCAGGGGCTGCAATCTGAAGTTCATGCCTGCTAGCGTCGGGGCTGGCAGGCTCTGGAGTGCGTAGATGTAGGATCTTGCGATCTTTGCCTAACATGACAAAGTCAAAAAAACGGCGATTGCAGGCGTGAATCCGACAGAGGATGAAATAACGGGTAGGACCATTACAGACGGCGAAGAAAGTGTCCCGAAGGTGTGGAAGGGTCTGGGATAGGGACACCAAGTACCTCCTCGTGGCGGAGAGCGTCGCCTTCAGAGCTTGACGGAAGAAGCGGCGAGAGGCAGAGTCAATAAAATG
This sequence comes from Mobula hypostoma, assembly GCF_963921235.1. Classification (NCBI taxonomy): domain Eukaryota; kingdom Metazoa; phylum Chordata; class Chondrichthyes; order Myliobatiformes; family Myliobatidae; genus Mobula; species Mobula hypostoma. The sequence continues at coordinate 166,315,044 of NC_086101.1, read as the reverse complement.
TGAGTACCTGGGATCCTCAGAAGGTCCAAATTGAGAGGCTTGGAAACGAATCCTAAAGCCAACTGGAGTAAGTTGGCGACGGAGGCACGTTCCAAGAAAGGATATATGGCTGTGATAGCGAGTCTGAGTCAAAGTGTGGTCCAAAAGTTGAAGAGCCGAAGAAATTACAGATGGGGAGCAGTGAGAGATGGTTTCACTGAACTCCCGTCGAAGAGAGGATCTGAACTTCTTCGGTGTAGGCATCACCGGAAGAGGCTTCGCAGTAGTGAATTTAAACGCAAACAACAGGAATTCTGCAGATGCTGGAAATTCAAGCAACACACATCAAAGTTGCTGGTGAACGCAGCAGGCCAAGCAGCATCTGTAGGAAGAGGTGCAGTCGACGTTTCAGGCCAAGACCCTTCGTCAGGACTAACTGAAGGAAGAGTGAGTAAGGGATTTGAAAGTTGGAGGGGGAGGGGGAGATCCAAAATGATAGGAGAAGACAGGAGGGGGAGGGATAGAGCCGAGAGCTGGACAGGTGATAGGCAAAAGGGATACGAGAGGATCATGGGACAGGAGGTCCAGGAAGAAAGACGGGGGGGGGGGGTGACCCAGAGGATGGGCAAGAGGTATATTCGGAAGGACAGAGGGAGAAAAAGGAGAGTGAGAGAAAGAATGTGTGCATAAAAATGAGTAACAGATGGGGTACGAGGGGGAGGTGGGGCCTTAGCGGAAGTTAGAGAAGTCGATGTTCATGCCATCAGGTTGGAGGTTACCCAGACGGAATGTAAGGTGTTGTTCCTCCAACCTGAGTGTGGCTTCATCTTTACAGTAGAGGAGGCCGTGGATAGACATGTCAGAATGGGAATGGGATGTGGAATTAAAATGTGTGGCCACTGGGAGATCCTGCTTTCTCTGGCGGACAGAGCGTAGATGTTCAGCAAAGTGGTCTCCCAGTCTGCATCGGGTCTCGCCAATATATAAAAGGCCACATCGGGAGCACCGGAGGCAGTATATCACCCCAGTCGACTCACAGGTGAAGTGTTGCCTCACCTGGAAGGACTGTTTGGGGCCCTGAATGGTGGTAAGGGAGGAAGTGTAAGGGCATGTGTAGCACTTGTTCCGCTTACACGGATAAGTGCCGGGAGGGAGATCAGTGGGGAGGGATGGGGGGGACGAATGGACAAGGGAGTTGTGTAGGGAGCGATCCCTGATGTGTTGTAATTTTTTTCCATAGCTTCTTGATGCCTTTGGTCACAAGTCCAACATCAGTCTTGTGTTTGACTTTATGGAGACTGATTTAGAGGTAAAATTTCGTGTGAATACAATTTTCTGGCCAGCAATGTACATGTGATGAAAACTACATTATTTTGTTCATGTCATGAAGCTTTATTTTTAACTACCTTTTCATTAAATACAGGTGATAATAAAAGATACTAGCCTTGTGCTGACTCCTGCAAATATAAAAGCATATATGTTAATGACACTCCAGGGTTTAGAATATCTTCATATGCATTGGATTCTACATAGGGTAAGGTGTATCATGCATCTGTTTTATACCTGTATGTTATGTCTGAGAATGTACTCTACCCATTATTCTAATAGATTATATCTAATCTAAAACTGGCATTTTAAAGTAAGATTCTGGTTCATCATTAAGTGCAACTTCATTGTAAAAATCAGTTCTGATGTAGGGTTTATTCCATAGCTCTGTGCTTTTTTGTCTTGAGTTTTTTTTGAAATCCCTACATTCATATAATTGCTATCTAATTTATATAACTAGGGCAAAGTGTTTCAAATTCAAAATGCTCTTACTATATGAATGGGAGAGAGGAAAAGGAGCAAATGGAGAGAACATTCTCTACATGTTCAAATTTATCCCCATGGTGCAGGATACTCTGGAGCAGACTTCCAAGTTTGTGACACAAGCAATTCTTCAGGTGCAGAAAATTTTCAGCAACATACACAAAGTGCTCGTTGAACCCAGCCAGTCAGGTAGCATTAATGGAGGGGAAGGAACAGTCAATATTTTGGGCCAAGACTCTTCATCAGTTCGGGGAAGGAAGGGGGCAGAAGCCCTTCTTCCTTTCCTTCCTTTTCGGCCCATATGAAGGGTCATGGCCCCATACCTAAACTGTTTATTTCTCTCCACAGATACAGCCCTCCGAGTGTGTTATGTATCTGGTGAAGCTGCTCCATTGTAATAGTCTGAGATTTTAATGCAGAGGAAGAGCCATAGAAGGATAAATAGCAAGCAACAAAACAAATAATAACTTAGAACAATGAGGAATTGAAACTTGCACAAAGTTACATTACAGCAGATGACACAAAACTTGAGAGGCACGTGAGGAATAAAATGGATGAATATGAATTTAAAGAAGATGCAGGATGGTTGGCAGGGAGAATTTAGTGCTGCGAAATACAAGGTGTTTTATTTTGTCAATAGACCAAGATGAGGCGAAATAAGGTGGATGGCTTATTTCTAAAAGTGTAGCAGAACAGAGATCCACGAGTGTGCATAATACAGGGTGAAAGCGTTTTTAAAAAAACGTGAAATTCTCTTCTGTATAAATAGATTTATAGACATCAAAGAAGTCATGAAATTTTATGCAATGTTGTTTCAGCCATGTCTTGAGTATTGAGAGTTTCCTTTTAAGGGGAAAAACTTATTTTTTAAAACACAGAGTGGCTGTAATCTGGAATGAACGACCAGGACAGTAGCAGAGTCAGGTTCAGTAGGAAGCTGATGAAGTATCTGAAATCAAGGCGAGTGGAGGGAAATGAAGAGAGGGTAGGGTGAGCAGGACTCCTTCATGGAGCTTGAGTAGGCTCAATGGGCTGAATGGCCTCGTGTTGTGACCGTTCTGTGAGTTTCTTGATATCTGGCAAATGCATTGCAGAACATGAAATAACATGCTCTGGGGGGCGGGGGTGTAGACAGGAACTATAATTTAGATGTGTTGCTTTGCAAATACAAAGCAAACTATGAATGCTTGATCACGAATCATTGAATATTCAGGTGACAGCTGATAAAGTAGTTCATAAACAATTGTGGTTAATTATTTATTAAAATTGGAAAACCAAGAGAGTAGATAAACTGAAGAAGGCAATCCCACTAACCTTTGCAAATCACTGGCTAACCATCTTCTGGGGAATTATGTTACTTGTTTGGGCATTGTACTTTTAAAAATATTTCAAAACTTTAATGTGAGCACAATGTGGTTTATCAGGATGATGCTTGGAATGAAGGCTTTTAGTTATGTCAAAAAGATGGAGGTACTGGAGAATTTATTCTCAGCACAGGGAAGAGAGTGAGGTCCAAATAGAGATAATCAAATAGAGAAATAGGTCCAAATAGAGAAAGCACCTCCAAGTGGATTCATGACTGCAGTTATATATCTAACTGTCAAAAAAAAACAAGGGAGGGAATGGGCCTAATTTATTGTGCATTGAGGGTAGTTATGATCTGCTTCACAGGGTAATAGAGTCAGAATCTGTAGGAACTTACTGGAGGGCGAGTAATACAGTATACCTACGTGATATAGAGGAGCAGTGGGAAAGTGCTAGGGTGTGGGACTAATTTGGAGATACTTTCAAAGATGTGGCACAAGCATGTTAATCTGTTCCCTATCTAAGCTTTTAGATAGGTAGAAGAATACTTCATTGATCCCAAAGGAAACTACAGTGTCACAGTAGCATTACAAGTTCACAGATATAAATATTAGAAGAGAAGTAGAAAGAATAAAAAATAAGTTACCACAAACAGTCTAACAGGAGGAGATCATCACTCCCCTGGCTATAGGTTGACTCATTATAGAGACTAATGGCTGAGGGTAAGAATGACCTCAGACAGCGCTCTTTGGAGCAGCACAGTTGTCTTAGTCTATCACTAAAAGTGCTCCTCTGTTCAGCCAAGGTGGCATGCAGAGGATGAGAAACATTGTCCAGAATTGCCAAGATTTTCTGTAGGGTCCTTTGTTCTAGCACAGCCTCCAATGTGTCCAGTTTGACCCCTATAACAGAGCCAGCCTTTCTGATCAATTTACTGAGCATGTTGGCATCACCCATGTTTTTGACATTGCTCCAGCACACCATCAGATGGAAGATTGTACTGGCGACAACAGACCGGTAAAACAAATGAAGGATAGGCCTGCATATGTCAAAGGACCTCAGTCTCCTCAGGAAGTAGAGGCAACCTTGGCCCTTCTTGTACACAGCCTCTGTGTTGGTGCTCCACTCAAGTCTGTCATCCAAGTGCACCCCAAGATACTTGTAGGTCCTCACCACATCTACATCCTCTTCTTATTACTACTACTGAATCATTTAATTTGAATATTTTACAGAAGACCATTGTGAATATTGATTTTAATGTATTTTTTTCAGGATATGAAGCCCAACAACTTATTAGTAGATGATAAAGGAATCCTCAAACTTGCTGACTTCGGTTTGGCCAAATCATTTGGAAGCCCCAATAGAATGTATACACATCAGGTAGTAACAAGGTAATACCTCGCAAGAGAACTTACCAAGATCTGATTATATGGGGAAAGAATGAAGCAGTGTTTACATGTTGGGAAAGTTCATCTAGAGCTTTAAAGTCAGGTTGTGGCCAGTGATGTGGACTAATATTTTGTCAAGATTTTCTGCAGCTTATGATTACCTTCCTGTTTGTTCAGAAACAAGGCAGCTAAGATTGCTTTTTATTTGCTGATGTAGACAATAATTAGAAAAGCAGGGTTACACAAAGACAGCTTGCCTGATTTAGTTTGGGGGTGACCTGGTTTTTCCAACATGATTGAATTTTTTGAAGAGGTAATAAAGTGTATGGATGCAAAAATTGCTGTTGATATAGTCCCAGGGTTCCCAGCCTGGTGTCCACATGATTGTATTGGTCCATGGCATAGAAAAAGGTTGGGAACCCCCGATATAGTCTAACGGACATCAGGAAGGCCTTTTGACAAGTTCCCCACATGGAAGACAGGTCTTAAACATAAGAGCCTAGGGGTTTCAAGACAAGTTGGCAAATGAGGTACAAAATTGGTTTGGTAATAGTAGGCTGAGTGTGTTTTTGTGATTGGAAGCCTGTGGTTACCACTGGGATGGGTACTAGGGCCCTTGCTATTTGTTAAATGCACTGAAGATTTAGATGTGAATGTAATATGTTTGCAGATGACACAAAAATTAGTGTTGTTGATGGTGAGGGAGATGCAGGACAATACTAATGATTTGTTAAATTGGGCAGGTGTTTAATCCAGATAAAAATGAGCTGATGAATTTTTGAAGGATTAAGAAGGCTGCTTTGTACACAATGGCCCCTAGGGAGTACTGAGAAACAAAGGGACCTTTGTGTACAAGATATAGAAACCTGAAGGTATCATGTTTAAGGAGGGATGTGGGGTGCTTGCCTTCTTTAATAGTATAACTTTAGAAAACATTGACCATATTTCAAGTACTGTGTGCAATTCTGGTGGCTGCACCACAGGAGCATGTGATTGCACTGGCAAAAGTGCAGATCAGATTAACCAGGATGTTGCCTGGGATGGAGCAATCAGTTATAAGGAAAGATTGTATATGTTGAGTTTGTTTCCCTTGGAGTGCAGGAGGTTGAGGGGGTATCTGATGGAGGTATTCAGAATTATGAGGGTAAGAAACTTCTCCCCTGAAACAGACTGTTTAAAACCAGAGGTCATAGGTTTAAGGCTAGGAAAAAGAGACTTAGAGAGGTATTGCTTTGTTCCAATGTGATTGCCTGCAAGAAAATTAATCTTGGGGCACTGTATGGTAACATATATGCACTTTGGTAATAAATTTACTTTGAACTTTGATCTGAGGAAGAATTATTTTGTCCCAGGAGTATTTGGAATCTGCAGTAGGTTGCCTTAGAATTGATGAGGGACAGAGACTTGCTCAAGTTTCTAGTTGAGCATTTCCTAACTTCTGTAAAAACCTTTTTAATGAAAAGGTAATGCTGTATTTCAGGTGGTACAGATCACCGGAGTTATTGTTTGGAGCAAGAATGTACGGTGTTGGAGTAGACATGTGGGCTGTTGGTTGCATATTGGCTGAGCTGCTCCTTCGGGTAAGTACTTACAATTGAAAGTAACTGGATAAATAAATTCCTTTAAATATTATTAACATTTAAAGCGAAGTTAACTACTTTTTCTGTTACATATTATCCAATAATAATTTGTTTCTTCCTTTTAAATGTTTGTTCCCTTCTTCGCTGAGGGCACAAATATTGTGAGTGCATTCTGCAAAGTCTTAGTTTTTCACTGGTCAGTTGTAGCATGAAAGCTGAAGTATCTTCTAGCATGTTTAATGTAGTGAAGCATCCTGAGGAGCTCCAGATGAGCTCTATCAAATATGAGGTATTACAGTAACTGAGCAGAAGCTTAATCGGGGGAAAATGTATGGAATTTCGTAAAGGAGGGATGAGTGAATGAGAGGTTGAGTCTGTTAGTCCAGAACCTTGTGGCCTAACCAGCTGGAGGGATTGTAGTCAACAGCTAAAATTGGGATGTGCCAGAAAGCAGAATTGGAGGACCGCAGATGTTTTGTGATGAGGACTTTCTTGTTACCAAGTTAGTCTAACACCGGAGGACATCTGGCCCATCAGCTCCATGCTGTCCCCAAAGGGCAAATATAACAGATGAATGCCATCATTCCCAGTCTCTCTCTCTCAATGGCCCTGCAACCTGTTCTCTCTCACATGCACATCAACTCCCCTTCTGCCAGTTATCCACAATAAAGGGCAATGAGCAGTAGCCAGTTTACTGGCAGAGTTAATGCGATATGCGAGGAACCATGAGCACTGGACATAAATGATCAGAGAGAATGTGTAAGCTCCTTATAGACATCAAGATCAGGCAGCCCTGACTGTTATGCCACAGTTCAGCAGAGATGAGGAAGTAACAAGGATGGGTACAATTACAAGCAAGGCCTCAGAGGGTTTGAAAACCAGGATTTTAATCTTGAGTCATTGCTGTGCTGGTACAAAGTGCAAGCCTGCAGAAGGGCGATGGACAAATAGTACAAGATAATCCCAAGGAAGTTAAACAGTAGACTGTAACTTCTCCCAAACTACCAGCAGAGGAAGTGATAATCCTAAAATGTAAGCTGGGCCCAGGGACAGGGTAATTGTGAGGATTTGATGATCTGAATGTGGGCTCAGTCAAGATAGGTTGATCAGATGGTATTTTGGAACCCTTGCCCTTCTGCTGCTGTGTACTATTGTTCCTGGGACCTGTGTGAACCCCCTACCCTCCCACTGCTGTGCCAGAGGTCTGGTGCGAATACAAAGCAAATCACCCCATGGTTATCTGTAGAGATCTGGTGGTGAGTGGGCTTGGCGAGGACTGTGACTGCACCTCAGCCAGCACAGTGAGCATGGCCATTGCTGGTGACAGACAGTATCTGCTCCACGTGTTGATGCACCACCTACATCCTGCGGGATACTTCATCACTTTCCATTGGTTTTCCATTTTGTTTCCATGGAGATTCCTCTGTGCTGAGGAGGGGTGGTCTGTTTTAATGCAGTAGTTGCTGCTAGTCCCCAGCCTGGCCTACACTCTGAGCTCCACATCCTGGTGATGAGTGTCTGCATCCCTCAACAAGGCCTCCCATCACCAGTCCTCACTTGCAGCCTCTCCAGCTGAGCCACGGGGTAAATTATTGCTGAGGGTACAATCAAAAGGATGTGTATCATGTTCCTGGTCAGTAGTGGGGAAGGTAGGGAGTACTGTCTTGCTGATAGCGGATGTTTGGGCTTGTCGAACAGAATGTTTGGGATACTTGTGTTCCTAGTTTAGCCACTGGCACAGTAGAGTTGGATCTTTCATTCATGAAAATGTTCAGGGTGTTATTTGAATTTCAAAGCTGTTTTCTAACTATTGTATTTCAACTTTATTTGTACATACTTTAATAAAATAGATTAAATAGCCAAAAGCTATTTCTGGCTTAAATGTTTGTATTTTGTATTGATGTAGACACCATTTTTACCTGGCGATTCAGATCTAGACCAGCTGACAAAAATATTTGAAGCTTTGGGCACGCCGACAGAAGAACTGTGGCCTGTAAGTCAGTTTTCTGAATGAGAACTATAAGCAAACGAGCACTGAAACGTGAAGCACTTGTTCAAAGGCATGCGATTTTACTTGCATAGTTAGCTCACCCCAGGAAATGCTGGACCTCCACCTTCATAGTTTTGACATTTGATTGGTCTTACATGTGTCCCCTTGTTTTGGATTAATTTTGCTGTTCAACATAAATATTAAAATTGGGCAGAGGATTTGAAGTATTCTGCTAAAGATTTTTAATCAATTAAAATTAATTGTGCATAATGCTACGCTTGATATGGATTACTGCTTGCCATGTTCTTAAAATTTGCTTCTAAGGAGGAGAATATAGCACAATGTTTCTGTCTTGCAAGTGTACAGCACGTCCGAAGAATAAACCAAACTGTTTTCTTTGCCTTTTGAACAATATGATGCATTAAAATAAAGCAATGATCTTAGCAGCATTGATCAGGTTATATAAAGAATCAGAAACCGGTTTATACTCACTGACATATGTTGTGAAATTTGTTGTTTTGCAGCAGCAGTACATTACAATACATAAAAATAAATTACAGTAAGGAAAATAAAATAAGAAAGAGAGCAAGATGGTGATGAAACGTTTATGGGTTCATGGACTTGAGAAATCTGATGGCGGAGGGGAAGAAACTGTTCCTAAAAATTAATTTATCTTCGAGAGTTTCTTGTGTTGGATTAAATATCAATAAAATGAATGCTCTTTACGAATCTGGATCATATTGGAAAAACAGAAGGATAAATGCTCAGTTTATTGCAGTTGTACGTTAATGCCCCACATCCAGATTTGGCATTTCAGTTTGCATGAATATTTCTTTTAATTGCAGGGAATGACGAGCCTTCCAGACTATGTATCGTTTAAACGCTTTCCTGGAACTCCTTTGGAGCATATATTCAGTGCTGCTGGGGATGACCTACTTGAGTTATTACAAGATCTCTTTACTTTTAATCCTTGTACAAGAATAACAGCTACACAGGTAAATCGATGCTTATTTATGATACCGATTTACAAACGTTTGTATATAAATAACTATGAAAAGCAATGTGCTGTCAATTCAGTCGATCAAGTTTGTACTTTAGGAGGATGAATATTTAACTTGGGTGGTGGGGTGGAGATACGTCTGTACCAAAGGAGGTAGAAGGCACTCCTTCCCTCCACTAGCCTGCAGGTCACCCTTGGGCAAGGTGCAGCACCTGCTTAGCCCCCCAATCAGGGTCATGTGAAGCTGTGGGAGCAGGTGGTACATATATCACAAGTCCTGGTTATGCAACCACTGACGCCAGGCACTCTGTGAAGAGTAATGATAATGGCTGGGGTCACCCGTCTTGGAAAGACGCTGCCGAGAAGAAGGCAATGCAAACTAATTTGCCAAGAACGATCATGGTCATGAAAAGAGCATGATCGACCACATCAAATGACATGGCACATGATGGTGGTGAGGATGAATATATAACTGGGAATGAAGAAGTAAATACTTCTAATCTGCCGCCATTCTGAATGCTGATCGAAAATTCACTTTAACATGAATATGTGGGTGTCAGATGAGAGTAAGATTATGCAACCTGTAAAGAGGCAACTGGGACGTCAATGCCATTGAGTGGAGGAGAAATAAAACTGGTAAGAAGAGAAGGACTTCAAACTTCGTGTTAATTTACAAGATCGTTCATAGTTAGATGGTACTAAAACTAATTAATCACCTCTTTGGAAGTTTCATAATTTTAGATTGCCTCTTGCCACTTCCTGTATAATTGGGGAAATGCAATCTTCCTAGGCACTGAAGAAGAGGTATTTTAGTAATCGTCCAGGACCAACAGCAGGACCTCAACTGCCCCGACCCAACTGCTCAACAGAAGCCTTAAAGGAGCAAGAGGTTAAGACAAGCTTCAAGCGTAAACGAACTGAAAACCTGGAGCAAGGTAATGCGTAGGCTTCGTGCATTGGAGAGTGCCACTTTTTCTTCCCCCACATTGCTTTTTAAGATGTTGTCTAACTTGTATACTTGTGGTTTATCTTGAGCACCACAACTTCTACCAGTAATATGCATGCAAATAATAGATGATAATCTACCACTGTTCCCTTAGTGATTGAACCCCTGTTGGCTTCTCCAAATGAAGACCCCATATTATATACCTCTCTTTTCCCTTAGTGAAATGTTGCTAGCCAATTTGTTTTTCTAGAATTGTGGCAAGCATTGGGTTGATTTGGACTCATTGCTTGCTCTTACCACCTACTCAACGCAAAGGCGTTTCTAAACTTTCAGATTAGTGTAAATAATAAAAATTAACCAATAAAAGGCTGAACTTAATTACAGTGCTAACAAGCACTGCTACAAGAATGCACCATCCTTCATCAAGCGCCCCCAGTGTCCAGGCCATGCTGTCTTCTCACTACTACCGTCAGGTACTACTGGAGCCTTAGGTCCCACACCAGGTTCAGGAACAGTTATTACCCGATGACCATCAGGCTCCTGGACTGGCATGGATAACGTCACTCATCTCAGTGATGAACTGATTCAACAAACTAGGGACTCACTTTCAAAGAATCTATAACTCACATTCTCAGTGTTACTTATCTACATTTTTATTTATTATTTGCACAATTTGTCCTCTTTTGCACTTTAGATGTTTGTCAGTCTTAGTTGTGTATTATTTTTCATAAATTTGAATGTATTTACTTTGAAATTTGAGCAAATAATTGAAAATAATTGGTGAAATAAGTCAAGCACTTGCCTGTACTTCCCCTTTTCCTCAAGGTCAATATTTCAATGCAAAGAATGGGGTGGCATATTTATTTTGTTTAATATCAAATAGTAAATACTGTTGCATTTATTTTCAGGTGGCCTGGCTAAGAGACTAATTTTCTGACCTTTGTCATTGAATGCTGGACAGAAAAGGAACCAACGTGCGATAGAAGATAATATACCAGTTACATATTGTAACTCGAAGACTTAGCTGCTGTGTACAAAGTAGAGTAGATTTATTACATCCAAAAGGGTCTTGATTTGTACTTGTGAATAATGATGTCTCAGTAATTTTTCCAATAAATGTTTAAGAAATATGTATAGTGTTATTGATTGCTTTTTGTACCATGGATCTATAACATGTAGTTCACATTGGCCTCTGTCAGTTTTATGCTTTTTTTTCATGCTCTCACCCATTCTTTCCTGTTGCTGATTGGCAGGCTGGGGGTTGGGTGATCCTGTTAGTTTTTATGCAAAGGAGGGGTTGGGTTTGAGGTTTGCGAATTTTTGTGTATTTTTCTTTTCATGCAGGGGGGATTTATGTCTTTTTTTCAACTACTATGGTTTTCTGTTCTTTTTATGGCTATCTGGAGAAGACAAATCCGAGTTGTATTTCTGCATACATACTTTGATAATAAAAGAGCCTTTGAAATGTTTTCCCTCAGCTTGTATTGTAGCTGACTGAATAATGGTCATACTTTATGATATACTGCTGGATATCTGAGACCTGTAATATCAGAGCTCCACAAAGGCAAATAGAGGATTACAAATGGCGTGGAAACCCTAGAAATGCTGTCATAAAGTTACAGTGTCTAACTTGCCTTTTTTAACATTAGAAAAGGATTGTTAAATCAAGATCCATGACATCTTATTCCCTGAAATGTAGGAGAGTGAGGGGAGACAAAATTATGAGGAGTATAGAGTAAATGCAACCAGGCATTTTTTTTACTGAGTTTGGGTGAGACAAGAACTATGTCTAATAGGTTCAGGGTGAAAGGCAAGATATTTAAGAGCATAAGATACAGGAGCAGAATTAGGCCATTTGACCCATCGAGTCTGCTCTGCCATTTCACCATGGCTGATCCAATTCCCTCTCAGTCCCAATCTCCTGCCTTCTCCCCTGTACCTCTTCATGCCCTGACCAATCAAGAGTCTATCAACCTCTACCTTAATATACATAAAGGTTTGGCCTCCACATCTGACTGGTTCACAGTTTCACCACTCTCTGGCTAAAGAAATTCCTCCTCATCTCCATTCTTAAAGGACGCCCGTTTAAGGGGAACCTAAGGGGGAGCTTTTTCACTTGGTGGTGACAGTGTGGAAGGAACTGCCAGCGAAGTGGTCGATACAGGTTCAATTCCAACATTTAAGAGAAGTTTGGATAAGTACATGAATCAGAAGAGTATGGAGGACAATGGCCCAGGTGCAGGTCTAGATGGGCAGAAGGACCATCTATGCTGTATTGTCCTTTGACACAATGAAACATCACGTTTACGCACAACTTCACACCATCACCCCAACCCCTCAGGAGCATGTAAAGATTCTTGTTTAATATTTATCCTTCAATGAGTTTTTTTTAAACTGGTTGTTAGGTTAACTAGTCATTGTAGATTGTCCTGCAATTGGGTTAGTGTTAAATCCAGGGTTGTTGGGCATTAGAAGGGCCTATTCCACACTGTACCTCTATAGATAAACATTGGATCTTGCTATTGCATACTGCTTATCTTTTCAGAACTGTATTACAACAATGCTTGCTAGTATATGGCATTCAGTTGCTTGTATATACCTTGTCACATCCTGATGACAAGAAAAATGCTACTGTATATTTTAAACACAAAAGATTCTGCAGATGCTGGAAATCTGGAGTAACTATCATGCTGATGAGGGGTCTTAGCTCAAAAGGTGGACTCTTTTCTTTCCATAGATGCTGCCTGGCCTGCTGCATTCCTGCAGCAATTTGTCTGTATGTTTTAAAGCAAGTTTGTCAATAATCATTCAGGCTGTGATATTTCTGAAGAACTGATTATGTAATGGTATTTTCAGTAGTTATGGGAAGGTTGTGATAGGAATACTTGAACTCCAGAACTTGTGTTCTAAGTACTTCTACCATATGTATTCACTCTGCTCCGTCTAGTGGAATTAGTCCTTACTCTTAATAATTTCTCCTTTGTCTCCTCCCACTTCCTCCAAACTAAAGGTGTAGCTATGGGCACCTGTATGGGTCCTAGCTATGCCTGCCTTTTTGTTGGCTTTGTGGAACAATCTATGTTCCGTGCCTATTCTGGTATCTGTCCCCCACTTTTCCTTCGCTACATCGACGACTGCATTGGCGCTGCTTCCTGCACGCATGCAGAGCTCGTTGACTTTATTAACTTTGCCTCCAACTTTCACCCTGCCCTCAAGTTTACCTGGTCCATTTCCGACACCTCCCTCCCCTTTCTAGATATTTCTGTCTCTATCTCTATCTCTGGAGACAGCTTATCCACTGATGTCTACTATAAGGCTACTGACTCTCACAGCTATCTGGACTATTCCTCTTCTCACCCCGTCTCTTGCAAAAATGCCATCCCCTTCTCGCAATTCCTCCATCTCCGCCGCATCTGCTCTCAGGATGAGGCTTTTCATTCCAGGACGAGGGAGATGCCCTTTTTTAAAGAAAGGGGCTTCTCTTCCTCCACCATCAACTCTGCTCTCAAATGCATCTCCCCCATTTCACACATCTGCTCTCACTCCATCCTCCTACCACCCCACTAGGAATAGGGTTCCCCTGGTCCTCACCTACCACCCCACCAGCCTCCGGGTCCAACATATTATTCTCCATAACTTCGGCCACCTCCAACGGGATCCCACCACTAAGCACATCTTTCCCTCCCCCCCCCCCCCCGCTTTCGGCAGGAATCGCTCCCTACGCGACTCCCTTGTCCATTCGTTCCCCCCCATCCCTCCCCACTGATCTCCCTCCTGGCACTTATCCTTGTAAGCAGAACAAGTGCTACACATGCCCTTACACTTCCTCCCTTACCACCATTCAGGGCCCCAGACAGTCCTTCCAGGTGAGGCGACACTTCACCTGTGAGTCGGTTGGGGTGGTATACCACGTCCGGTGCTCCCGATGTGGCCTTCTATATATTGGCAAGACCCGACACAGACTGGGAGACCGCTTTGCTGAACACCTACGCTCTGTCCGCCAGAGAAAGCAGGATCTCCCAGTGGCCAGACATTTAAATTCCACATCCCATTCCCATTCTGACATGTCTATCCACGGCCTCCTCTACTGTAAAGATGAAGCCACACTCAGGTTAGAGGAACAACACCTTATTTTCCATCTGGGTAGCCTCCAACCTGATGGCATGAACATTGACTTCTCTAACTTCCGCTAATGCCCCACCTCCCCCTCGTACCCCATCTGTTATTGATTTTTATACACACATTCTTTCTCTCACTCTCCTTTTTCTCCCTCTGTCCCTCTGAATATACCCCTTGCCCATCCTCTGGGTTCCCCCCGCCCCTTGTCTTTCTTCCCGGACCTCCTGTCCCATGATCCTGTCATATCCCTTTTGCCAATCACCCGTCCAGCTCTTGGCTCTATCCCTCCCCCTCCTGTCTTCTCCTATCATTTTGGATCTCCCCCTCCCCCTCCCACTTTCAAATCTCTTACTCACTCTTCCTTCAGTTAGTCCTGACGAAGAGTCTTGGCCCGAAACATCGACTGTACCTTTTCCTAGAGATGCTGCCTGGCCTGCTGCGTTCACCAGCAACTTTGATGTGTGTTGTTATATGTATTGCTATCTGTTTCAGGATTTTTGACCCACAACAAGTAAAGCAGTGACCAAGTATATCCAAGTCAGGATGGTGTATGACCTGAGGGGTGACCGTATTCCTCAGAATTTGGACACTCTTGTTTGTGTCTGATGATTGGAGATTAGCTTGAATTGCTATAGAGAAAACTGGATGATCTGTGTTTTGGTATAACCCTGCCTGCCTACTGGTTAATTATAGTACCGCTTTTTCAGTTCAGCACCAGTCTCCAGATGCTGATCATGCAGGATCAGGGAAACCTACACCTTAGCTGTATAATCTGCTCTCCTTCTATTTGGGGGCTTGATAGGCCATCAACGGGTAGTCTTGAGTCAACCATGTTGGAGTAACCCAGGGTTTCCCAGCCTTTTTTATGCCATCGATCCCTACCATTAACCGAGGGGTCCGTCGATCCCAGTTTGGGAGCCCATGGTGTAACCCAATAATGCCTTGTAGGCCAAATTGGAATGTGACTTTCAAATGCATTGATGCCAATGATAGTCACTTTTTACAAACAGCTGCATTTACTTCCAAGATTTCTCATGCAGTATCCAGATTCTGAAGTTGCGATAGTGTTATTAGAATCAGACTTTCCCCCAAGTTATCCATAGGTCATTTTCCTTCCTTTCTATCGAAATGGGAATAGCATCTGTCTGTCTTTTTACTTGCACTGTACCTACATAGTTTTTTTTAAACAATTGATCACCTCTCACCTGATTCTTTTTGTTGATTTCCCTCTCTACACCTGGCAAATCGAAACAGATCTAGTGTCAAGTATAGCATTTGGTGACTATTACACTAGGCCTCAGGCCAGTGTTAAGTCAGCTCTCTTTACCTTTGTGGCAGCAAATTCAAAATAAGCAGCACAAATGTTTAAGATTAGTGATATTTTATTTTAAACAGTCTACTGTTTATGATCTGGACCAAGCTACACATACTATGCAATATGACCTCATTTATTTTCAACAATATTACAAATAATTTAGAATCTATAAGACCATGAGATAAAGGAGCAGAATTAGGCCGTTTGCCCATTGAGTCTGCTCTGCCATTTCATCATGGCTGATGCATTGTTCATCTCAGCCCCAATCTCCTACCTTCCCCCCCATATCCCTTCATGCCCTGACCAATCAAGAATCTATCAGCCTCCACCTTAAATATACACAAAGATGGCCTCCACAGCTGCCTGTGGCACAGATTCAGCACTCTCAGGCTGAAGAAATTTCTCACCTCCATTCTAAAAGGATGTCCCTTTATTCTGAGGGTGTGTCCTCTGGTCTTAGACTCTCCCACCATAGGAATCATCCTCTCCACATCCACATCCACTATATCAAGGCCTTTTTGACAGGTTTCAATTAGGTCACCCCTCATTCTGAGTTCCAGTGAATATAAGTTCCAGTGAATATAGGCCAGAGTCAAACATTCTTCATATGACAAGCCATTCAATCCTAGAATAATTTTCATAAAGCTCCTTCGAACATTCTCCAGTTTCAGTACATCCTTACTAAGATAAGGGGCCCATAGTGTGGTACCTTGTCAAAGGCCTTCTGAAAATCCAAGTACACAACATCAATCGATTCTCCTTTGTCTACCCTGCTTGTTATTTCTTCAAGGAATTCCAACTGATATGTAAAATACTTATTCAGTTTCAAATATAAAAGCTTCAGTTGTTCTCACCCTTTTCAATGCTGTCCACCTTTTGCATTGCAACTCATCCTGTTGACTGCAATTTTGCCCTATCATCAGCCTCTCCTTGCTAGGAGTTCCACTACACTCTGCCTTTGTTTATAAACCAACAACCTCATCTTCAGCATTATCACTCTGGTTCCCATCCCCCTGTCAAATTAGTTTAAACCTACCTAGAAAACTCCAGCCAACCTGCCCACAAGGATATTGGATCCATTTGGGTTCAATTGTAACCCATCCCTTATGTACGGGTCATACCTTTCTCAGAAGAGATGCCAATGATCCAGAAATCTGAACCCCTGCCCCCTGCACCAGTTCTTCAGCCACGTGTTCACCAGCCAAATTATCCTATTCTTACCCTCACTGGCACGTAGCACAGGCTGAAAGCCAGGGATTATCACCTTGAGGGTCCCGTTTCTCAGCTTTCTACATAGCTCCTTAAAATCTCTCTTAAGGAACTCCTCACCTTGCATTGGTGCCAATATGTTCTGACTGCTCACCTTTGTCCTTGAGAATGCCATGGACACAATCTGAGACATTCCTGATCTTGGCACCAAGGAGGCAACATACCATCCAGGTGTCTCTATCGCACCCAAAGAACCTCATCTCTGTTCCTCTTACAATGGAACGTCCTATCAACACTGCAGTCCTCTTCACCTCTCTGCTCTTCTGGGCCACAGCACCAGACTCAGTGCCAGAGACCCGGTCAATTTGCCTCCCCCCGCCTTAGGTCATTTCCCTCAACAGTATCTAAAGTTGTATGCAAACAACAGGAATACTGCAGATGCTGGAAATTCAAGCAACATACATCAAAGTTGCTGGTGAACGCAGCAGGCCAAGCAGCATCTATAGGAAGAGGTGGTGAACGGCCACAGGGATACTCTGCACTGGCTGCGCATTTCCCCTCCTCCTGATAGTCACCCAGTTACCCATCTCCTGCAATCTGGGGGTGACTACCTCCCTGTAGCTCCTGTCTATCACCTCCTCATTCTCCCATGGAAGTCAAAGGTCATCGAGCTGCGGCTTCAGTTCCTTAATACGTTCCCTCAGGAGCCACAACTCGGTGCATCTGACGCAGATGTGTTTATCTGGGAGACTGGAGGCCTCCCAGACTTCCCACATCCCAGAGTACGAAACACTGCCCCAGAGCTATTCTCTCTAATCTACAATGCTCTAACAGATGAAGAATGAACAAGTAAGAACAGAGAGAGAGTAACTTACAAGGTACTTTACCTCACCCAACCCTGATGAGCCAAAGCCACTCTAAAGAATGGCCTCTCTGCTTGCACTCGAGTTATTTTTACTGGCCCTTTCTAATGAACTCCTCTTGTTGATTGGTCGCTCCTCAACTCAGAGAAACTGCCACAAATCTCAGCCTTTAAAATCTCGATCACCATCCTGCTAAAGAGCTAGCTCTTTTTACGCATCTCTGACATTGGTTGTCCAACTCAGAGAAGACTGCTGTGAAGCTGGGTCTTTTAAATCTTGAATACGGACCTGTCTTAAAGGTAGCTCTTTTTACGCACTGCCTCTTGCTGATTGGTTGCTCCTTAACTCAGAGAAACTGTTGTGAAACTCTGCCTTTAAAATCTCGATCGCTGTTTTGATTAGAAGGTAGCTCTTTCTACACACCTCTGATGTTGATTGTCCAACTGTGGATCTCGAAACCATTTTTCCAAGGTAAAATATAAAATTTATCATGTTTTCTGAGGACAGGAGGAGGAAAGCATGCCAAATGCCTCATCAAGTCTATGATGGCTCTCTTAATGGTCCCCGTCCTTCATATTTCCCTGTGACCTGTTCCCATTCACATGTCCACCAGCTCCACACGTTTCAAGTCAAATTGAGTTTATTGTAATTACATAAGTACAATGAGACACAGTACAATGAAAAAAATGTCTTTTTGTCCATAAGGGGCAGGATTCAAGATAATGTCCGAGATACAGAAAAAAAAAATCTTTCCCTCCCCCGACCTCTGCTTTCTGCAGGGATCGCTCCCTACCCGACTCCCTTGTCCATTCGTCCCCCCATCCCTCCCCACCGATCTCCCTCTCGGCACTTATCCTTGTAAGCGGAACAAGTGCTATACATGCCCTTACACTTCCTCCCTTACCACCATTCAGGGCCCCAGACAGTCCTTCCAGGTGTGGCGACACTTCACCCGTGAGTCGGCTGTGCTCCCGATGTGGCCTTCTATATACAGATGTCCCCTGCTTTTTGAATGTTCGCTTTACGAAACCTCACTGTTATGAAAGACCTACATTAGTACCCTGTTTTCGCTTTCAGAAGGTGTTTTCACTGTTACGAAAAAAAAGCAGTGCGCAATAAAAAATCAGCGCATGAAAAAAGGCAGCGCGCACCCCGAGCAGCCGCTCTCCTCAGATTCAGAACTGCATTCTCGCCGGCATTGCTTTAACACGTGCCAGTGAGCAGCCGTTAGCAAGATGAGCTCTATGGTATCGGAAAAGCCTGAAAGAGCTCGTAAGGGTGTTATACTTAGCGTAGAACTAGACATAATTAAGCATTTCGATCGTGGTGAATGAAGTAAGGACAAAGTGAGTTTGGCTTCTGGAAGCTGACAAACATGATTTTGAAGAGGTTTTCGCATCCCATGTCCAAGAACTGACAGATGAAGAGCTGATGCAATTGAAAGAAAAAAGGATAACAATCGAAACCGAATGAGTTAAGATAAAGTACGACTTTAATTTTGTAAAGGTACGTTGGTTTAGGGGATATTTGCAGGATGGTTTGAGTCCTTACAAAGAACTGTGTGATAGAAAAATGCGCGAGGCTCAGCAGTCAAGCAAGCCTTCCACATCAGCCACAGCAGACGATGAACCTCAACCTTCGGCATCGAGGTGAGCAGTCATGGGAGAAGATGAGCTGCCTGCTCTAATGGAAACAGGCGATGAGATGACACCCCAGTGTCCCACCACCCCAACCCCCAGGCCACGGACAGATACCGATTCGCGGAGAATGCAGCGGTAGCCGGGAGGCACACAGCACATCTTTAAGAAAAAAAGCTGAAATAAACATGCTAATTAATTAGGTGCCCCTGACACGTAATTGTCGGCCCAGATCAGGGACGATGCAATCGGAAATCGGCACTGATCTGGGTCTACAATTACGTGCTGGGTGGCGCCTAATTAATTAGCATGTTTGTTTTGGCTTTTTTCTTAAAGATGTGCTGGATGCCTCCTGGCTACCGTTACACCCCTGCGTGCTTCGGGGCAATGTATCGCTCGGCGGCCTGGAGGGTGAGGGGCCACTGCACCACCCAACCTGCGACGACCTAGTCTAACACACCATCATCAGTGTGCTTGGCGCTGAACCAATTCCGGTAAGTGATACTACACTGTACATACATTATTTCTACTTTATATAGGCTGTGTATTTTTACGTGTTATTTGATATGATTTGGCAGCTTCCTAGCTTAAAGGTTACTGGAGAGAGTGTTTTTGCCAACAGAGCTTGTGTGAGATTTTCTGCCGAGAGCGCTTGCGTGAGATTTTCGTTACGGAGAACAGTGCCGGCAATGATTGTGGAAAAGTATTTCTACTTTATATAGGCTGTGTATTTATTATATCATTCCTGCTTTTACTATATGTTACTGTTATTTTAGGTTTTATGTGTTATTTGGCATGATTTGGTAGGTTATTTTTGGGTCTGCAAATGCTCACAAAATTTTCCCATATAAATAAATGGTAATTGCTTCTTCGCTTTACGACATTTTGGCTTACGAACCGTTTCATAGGAACGCTCTACCTTCGGATGGTGGGGGAAATCTGTATTGGCGAGACACGATGCAGACTGGGAGACCGTTTCGCTGAACACCTACGCTCTGTCCACCAGAGAAAGCAGGATCTCTCAATGACCACACATTTTAATTCCACGTTCCATTCCCATTCTGATATGTCAAACAACGGCCTCCTCTACTGTCAAGATGAAGCCACACTCAGATTGGAGGAACAACATCTTATATTCTGTCTGGGTAGCCTCCAACCTGATGGCATGAACATTGACTTCTCTATCTTCAGTTAATGCCCCACCTCCCCCTCGTACCCCCTCCGTTATTTATTTATTTATCATATGTGTATATATATATATATATGTTCTTTCTCTCTCTCCTTTTTCTCCCTCTGTCCCTCTCACTATACCCCTTGCCCATCCTCTGGGCTTCCCCCCTCCCCCTTTTCCTTCTCCCTGGGCCTCCTGTCCCATAATCCTCTCATATCCCTTTTGCCAATCAACTGCCCAGCTCTTGGCTCCATCCCTCCCCCTCCTGTCTTCTCCTATCATTTTGGATCTTTCCCTCCCCCTCCCACTTTCAAATCTCTTACTAGCTCTTCCTTCAGTTAGTCCTGACAAAGGGTCTCGGCCCGAAACGTCGACTGTACCTCTTCCTAGAGATCCTGCCTGGCCTGCTGTGTTCACTAGCAACTTGTATCTGTGTTGCTTGAAATTACAGCATCTGCAGATTTCCTCATGTTTGCGTTTTTAAAAATAATTAATGTCTATTGTGCTTTAATTCCATAAGTGCATGGAAATTGATGTAGATTTTGAGCTATTCCTGTTTTGAACATAATAACAACTGAGTTGTAGCTTGTAACAGCTTTACCATAGAAGAGTATGGCAAACCATTTTATGTGTATAATGAGTTAAAAAATAGAGGTTGTGGAAAAAAAGTCAGCATGGTTTATGTGTGTTTCAATGTGATAATTGCAACAACTTTCTTTCATTACACCTCCCAAATTTACAGTCTAACTAAATGCTAATTGAATACCTCACATGCAAATTCTCCAAGTTGTAAACCATTCATCCTTGCTGTTTCTTCATCTGAACTCTGCCCAACAGCAATTGTGGGAATACATTTAACCCATGCACCATAATAATTCAGAAAGCAGTCTCCTGACCACTTTCAAGGGCATTTAGAATGGGTATCAAATTCTACATGTTGAATGTGGTTTTTAAAAAATATGTATCTAAAGCCTCAGAGAAGAGTGCACCCTGTAGTTTCATATGTCTACATGGAGAAAATTAACCTGCTATTGCAAGAGGCAGTTGCAAAGAAACTTGTACTGACTGGCATTTCAGAGCAACTTCCCCAGAGGTAACTTTTCAGAAGCAGTGGCAACACTGAATTTATAGTGTCTGAAATTAAAACAGATGCAGGGGAAAATGGCAAACCTTAAGGCATCTGCCAGAATAACAGTAACCAATAGCACTTTTCAGCACAAGCCACAAAATAGGCCAAAATGAAATAATTTCTACAAATCTGCACAGTTTACTGTATACAGTATCTGTTAATCATCTTTGCCTTGGTGGCAATGCTGATTCTTCTTCTGACTGTCTAAATTAGATTTTATTGAGGTCGTGGTGATAGTTTGTGTCATTTATTCATCATCCAAATGCTGTGCTTTTCAGTTGGATTTGCATTTCCTGAGTCAGCTCTCTGGATCCCATGTCTGTGGCGGAGACATTTCCTGTTAGAAGCTGATGATTACTACAAAGTAGTGAGTGGCTTAGTTTCTTTAGAAATCTCATTTCTGACTGGCATTAAGTAAATTCCAGAACTCTGTGGCAAGTTATTATATCCAGCTGATCCGTCCTTGTGTTTAGTTTATTGCTCCTAACTGAGCAATTTGAAAGAAAATAGAACTGAAAATATGAGAGAATAAGCTTTTATTTTCACAGCATTTGCTTGGCATCTGCTTCCGATTGGCAAAAATGTAATGATTTCCGAATCCGAAACGTGTACAAGTTTTGGATGCTGGACAGTCGGTGGCAGGGTACATTTTCCGTTCAAATCATAGGTTCTGCTAGCTGCGACTATAATCCACTAGAGGGCGC
Organism: Mobula hypostoma; assembly: GCF_963921235.1. Classification (NCBI taxonomy): domain Eukaryota; kingdom Metazoa; phylum Chordata; class Chondrichthyes; order Myliobatiformes; family Myliobatidae; genus Mobula; species Mobula hypostoma. The sequence goes on along the minus strand of NC_086101.1, from coordinate 166,292,900 downwards.
AGAAATGCTGTAGATTCTGCCCTGACTCCTGGACGGATGGAATTTTCAAAACTTACGTCTAAAGTCGTCTTTGGAGGCTATTTTATGTGCACGTTTGAATGCAGCCTTTGCGGTAGCTAATCTAACAGGTGATCTGATGTAATTCTGTTTTTCGCAGGAACCACGTATGCAAGTGGGGGATAAGGATTGCGAAGCTGAGGTTCTACGTGATCCTCTGCACCAACCGGGGGTTGCAATCCCGAGAGCCTTAATGGGACATTTACAATTATGTTCTTTTCGCTCCGTTTTCCTTGATTCATTAATTGCCTCAAATAAAGACAAGTTAATCGAGCGGCCCGGTAGCGTAGCTACAGCGCTGCAACGCTATCGGGTCGACGTGGGTTCAATACCGCCGTTGTCTATAAAGGGTTTGTATGTCCTCCTGTGACCTTGTGGGGGTTTTTGTCCTGGTGTTCTGGTTTTCTCCCACATTCCAGAGACATTTGGGTGTAGGTTAACTGGCCACGTGGATGTGTTCGGGCAGAACGGGCTTTGGGCTGGAAGGACCCGTTTCTGCGCTGCAGGCCTAAATAAGTGAAAATAAATAATCAATTGACCTTTTCTTGTGTAAAACCATTTACATCCAGAGGATGTTCCAAGCTACTGTGTAGCAGACAAATGAACACAGTTCAGGATTGGTCCAGGTATTAGTGAAGTCTGGCTGGGGTCACAACCAACTGTTTTGTGCCCAGATGAATTTTAACTTCATTGACTTTTATAGATGGTAAAGTTGAGCAGGCTGTAAAGCAATTAGTAAGTCCCTGTTGTGACTGCTGAACTAAGTCACAGGAGACACCGAAACTGACGGTTCTAAGTGATCTTTATTGATCACTGCCGCGTAAAGTTTTATACATTTAACCACAACTATAAACAATTAGTTTCAGTTTCAGCAGCTATAGAGTAATTACCTGCTTAACTTTAGCAGCCTGAACGTCGTCATCGGGTAACTTAGTAGAAACACATATTTACAGAGGGAACATGTCCCAACGAGCAGAATGCTTTGAATATTCAAAGACTGGTCCGAAAGCTTTGAGCACGAACGCCGAGCAGCCAAAAATGCTTTTTCTTTATTACGACTCCCTCAGGTTACAAGTAGCCGGAATATGAGGGGACAATAAAGACCTGGCCTGAACTATACATGGAATGGCAGGGATATGTCTTTAACAATATCTTAATACAGGAGATAGCTACACAATCACCTCCCAGGTCTCATCCTGAAGGTTTCAGTCACCAAACATGAACATTCATCTCGCAAACACGAGGAAATCTACAGATGCTGGAATTTCAAGCAACACATAAAAATTACAGCAATTTTTATGTGTGTTGCATGAACATTCATCTATTGTTTACCCCGGCATAGTTTCAGTGGTACAGAATTAGAATGCCCGAAAGCCAAAGACTGGTTTCAATGGTATCATTTGAAGTTAAATTGTGAACAGCTTTTATTTCCTGAAGACTGGCTCTCATTTGAATTAAAGCAGCACACACAAAATGCTAGAGGAACTCAGCAGGGCAGGCAGCATCTATGGAAACGTCTAAACAGTCGACATTTCGTGCCGAGACCCTTCGTCAGGACATTTGAATTAGTATCTGCTATCACCAAAATAATCCCTAGCAATCACGAGTGGTCTGTCCCTGTGCTGTACTGTTGTATGCAATCCCACTTCATCCACTACCTGCTGACGGTGATATAAAATTCATCTTGGATGTCAGCTGGGAATGCGCAATGGTGAAACTAACCGCTTTGCCCAATCCAGCCAGATCTTCTTTCAAACGTAAATCCATTGCATTTTTCTTGATATGCGTTGTGCTAAAAACATAGTTACTCACTTCCACTACCCAGTGCCACTTGTCTTAAGTGCCTGATAATGAGAAGCATTTAAATCTTTTTAAAATTAACTTTGAATTAAAATTATCGACTAAATACTTTAGACTATTCCTGTATTTAAAGACAATAATGTATTGCAAATTAATCTAAGATATAAAGAAATAAATACAACAAAACATGCCTCCATTTACCCTATACTTCAAACCTAAAATATATAATTATACAACAGGAAGCAGAACATTGTCTTTGTTCACTGCACCAAGCATATTAACACATTTACTTACGATATTTACAATATGTCAATATGACCAATAATTGTTTCTTGGGCTTCCAGCCGGGTACAACTATTGATTATAACCAATGACAAACTCTGCCATCTTCATCAGGTATGATGCCAGGGTATGGCTAGTCTGGTGGTATCTATAGGCCCATCATTTGTCCCTTCCGATTGGTTGGTCCTCATCCAATCAGGTTTCCACTCTCCCACATTGTTTACAATTGAATTCCAGTTCTTACTTCAAGAGAGACCTTTGTCTTGGTTAAAATTCTTTCCCTCTAGTTTTATTGCAATGGGTTCCTTCACCAAGTGGTCCCAAAAACAGGAAGCAAGGCGGGGCAGCAGAAACCTGACTGGGGGTGGGGGGAGTATGGATGACGGGGGTATAAATACCACCTGACTAGACATGCCCAGGCGTCATCCCCGATGAAGTTGGCAGAGCTTGTCATCGAATTGTCGGTTAAAATCAATACCTGTACCCAGCTGGAAGCCCGAGAAGAGTTTATTCATCATATGTGCCAGGAAAGCACTAGATCCTTTTCCAGTGTGCCAAGATGACTGAATATTTTCAGTCCCAAATACTGTGACAGTGATAAATTTGCGAAGTTATTTCACAAGGTGCAGACCCTTGCGGAAACCCCTCCCTGTAGCCTTTCTTCGCAGGGCTCATATGGTGGCTGTACTGAGCTTCAGTGCCCCCCCAGCAGCTGCTCCTGCACCTTGAGATGTACCAGTCAGCTGCAGACATCTCCGTGCACTGGAAAGATTCCAGGCTGTACGTCCTTTCACCGAGTTGGTGGCCTTCCAGCAGCGGTCGATGTTCCTCTCAGCACTGGGAACAGTCGGTACGACCACAGAGCCTTGTGTTACACAGCAACTGCCAAAGAACATCACATCCTTTTGTAGACCTTCTGGGAGCTGCATTAAGGATCTGACAGGAAAGGCCATTCTCACCACTAGCTGAACAAGGTCTCAGTGCTTGCTTGAGAGTACTCATTAAGAGGCATTCTGCAGATTGACTTCAACAATTCCCTAAGGGAACATTCTAATAAGATTCATTATCTCCTCCACCAAGGCCTATGGAATATCCTTTGCTGACCTTTGAATGATTTGTGGTCCAAAGTAATTTCTGCAGAAATTTCTATGGGGGCAGCTGGTATTCAGTCTAACTGAATAGAATTCTTCTGGCAAAGAGGCCTGCCCCTTCTTTCACAATCAAGGGGCTCACGTAGAACCTCCTCTCATGCTCATACTTCCTATTCACATACCCAGCATCCATTCAGTTTGATGCAGCCACACACAAAGGCACCATCAGGTGGTTGTCGCAATGGGGTGCCGGGAATGGACCCAAATGCAAGACACAGACACTGAAGTACAAGGAACAGGACTTGACTAGAGTAGGGACATGACAGGATACAGGCAAGGAGTGGGGACAAGAACGCAGACTTGGGCTAGGGAAAGCAGGACCAAGACTAGAAACCATGGAGACAAGGATTCGACTCCAAGCCCGAGACTGGACAAGGATCCAGAACCTGAGTCTTGCCTTGGGCTCGGACCCCAGAACCAGGCAAGGACATGACATGGCTTCAGGACAGGACGTGGTTGGGGTCTAGAGGCCTGAGCTTGCAGACAGGCTGGGGCCTTTGCTCTAGAGGCTTGAGGCTGGGGTCTTGGGTCTTGAGCTTGGAGGCTGTGGGATCCTCGAGGCTGGGGCTCCTGGAGCTTGGCTGCGGGATCCTCGAGGCTGGGGCTCCTGGAGCGTGGCGGCGGAATCCTTGAGGCTTGGGCTCCTGGAGCTTGGCTGCGGGATCCTCGAGGCTTGGGCTCCTGCAGCTTGGCTGCGGGATCCTCGAGGCTTGGGCTCTTGGAGCTTGGCTGCCGGCTGGGGTCTGGGATCTTGAGCTTGGCTGCCGGCTGGGGTCTGGGATCCTGAGCTTGCGGACGCTGATAACTCAGAGGCTGGAAATCGGAGACAGACTGGGAACTGTACATTAACATAGAGCCGGGACTTATCCTTCGAAAAGCCGGGGCTCATCTTTAACACGACACCAACATGAGACAGCACAGTACATAGACACAGAGCTGGGACTCAACTTCTCCACACCAAGGTGGGACAGGTCCACCTGTTGGGTAATGGCAGAACGGCCGGACTTACCCCACGGAGGCGAGGTCAAGAAGAGACAAACACCACAGAACGACAGACAGTTCCATCTCTGCTTCGGGGTTGCTCTGAGTTGCAGTTACAGCCAGCAACCTCCACTGGCTACGGAAACAGCCGGATCACTACCAGTTCGGAGTGGCTGACAGCCACTCAGCTGGCCCGGGAAACAGCCGAATCCATACCGCAAAGACTACTCCAACGAGTGGCAACAAGGCTCCATGAAGCAGTGGTCCTCCAACCAGGCCTAGAGATCACGAATGGTTTCACTAGCCTTCCATCAGCAGGTTGCTCCAAGGGGGACTGACAAGACAAACCAGCCACTCAGACTCAACCCCAAGGCTACTTATATTCCAAACCCCAAGATGGGAATCAGGTGCCTATGATTAACTCAAACAAGGGAGACCTGGAGTCCTGAGTCCACAGACTGGACCGTGAACTGGAATGCAGACTTCACGGACCGGGCCAGGACAGTACTGCACCACCTCCCCACCCCCACGGGAACCTCCGGGCGACTGAAGAGGCTCTCCAGGACTTAGGACAACTTGGGCAGGTGGGTGGGAGGTTTCGGCACTAGGGAATCCTGGGCAGCAAGAGTTCACCTCCAGTGTCTGTGTCGCTGGGTCTATGGTTGGCTGGTTCGTTCTGTCACACTGGGGTGCTGGGAACGGACCCACATGTGAGACACAGACACTGAAGTACCAGGAACAGGACTTGACTAGGGTAGGGACGTGACAGGATACAGACAAGGAGCAGGGACAAGAACGCAGACCTGGGCTAGGAAAAGCAGGACCAGGACTAGAAACCATGGACTGGGAGACAAGGCTTTGTCTCCGAGCCCGAGACTGGACAAGGACCCAGAACCTGGGTCTTGCCTCGGGCTCAGACCCCAGAACCAGGCAAGGACATGACATGGCTTCAGGACAGGATGTGGTTGGGGCCTAGAGGCCTGAGCTTGGAGACAGGCTGGGGTCTTTGCTCCAGAGGCTTGAGGCTGGGGTCTTGGGTCTTGAGCTTGGAGGCTGGGGACTTCAGGCTTGTATTCTTGGAGCTTGGCTGCGGGCTGGGGACTTCAGGCTTGGGTTCCTGGAGCTTGGCTGCGGGATCCTCGAGGCTTGGGTTCCGGAGCTTGGCTGCCAGCTGGGGTCTGGGATCCTGAGCTTGCGGAGGCTGACAACTCGGAGGCTGGAACTCGGAGACAGACTGCGAACTGTACATTAACATAGAGCCAGGACTTATCCTTCGAAAAGCCGGGACTCATCTTTAACATGACACCAACATGAGACAGCACAGTACATACACATAGAGATGAGACTTATACTTAGACAAGCCAGGACTGAACTTCTCCACACCAAGGTGGGACAGGCCCACCTGTTGGGTAATGGCAGAATGGCCGGACTTACCCAGCAGAGGCAAAGGCAAGACAAGACATGACCCCCCACAGGGCAACGGCAGAACAGCCTGACTTACCCCACGGAGGCGAGGACAAGACAAGACACATCCCCCCACAGGGCAATGGCAAAACGGCCTGACTTACCCCACAGAGGCGAGGACAAGAAGAGACAAACACCAAAGAACAACAGACAGTTCCATCTCCACTTCGGGGTTGCTCCGAGTCTCAGTTCAGCCAGCAACCTCAGCTGGCTACAAAAACAGCTGGATCCCTACCTAGCTCAGAGTAGCTGGCAGCCACTCAGCTGGCCCAGGAAACAGCCAAATCCATATCGCAAAGACTACTCCAACAAATGGCAACAAGGCTCCATGAAGCAGTGGTCCTCCAACCAGGCCTAGAGATCATGAATGGTTTCACTAGCCTTCTATCAGCAGGTTGCTCCAAGGGGGACCGACAAGCAAACCAGCCGCTCAAACTCAACCCCAAGGCTACCTATATTCCAAGCCCCAAGATGGGAATCAGGTGCCTATGATTAACTCAAACAAGGGATAGCCGGAAGACCCAGAGTCCACGGACCGGACCATGAACCGGAATGTGGACTTCACGGACCGGACCATGACAATTGTGTACACCTTCTCTGCTGTCTCTGTGGAGGATCATTCCTTTGGGACAGTTTAGGAACTGGTGCAGTGCAGTAGGCAATTATGGGTCAGGTCAACTTCCTTCTTCCAATTAAAAGGGGGCACTGCTCCTACTTTCCCAAAATCTGCATCTCCTTGACTAGTCAACTCAAGCCTACAGAGGAGAGGTTGACACCCTGACACAGTGGTGCCAAAATAACAACCTCTCCCTCAATGTTCATAATACACAAAAGAGCTGATTGTAGATTAAAGGAGGAACGGAGACAGGCTCGCCCTGATCAACATCAATGAGTCTGTATTTGAGAGGGTGTGTAGTTTCAAGTTCCTCAATATACTCATCACTGATTATCTCACCTGGACTGTACACACTGGCTTCGTGGCAAAAAAAGCACAACAGCGTCTCTTCCACCTTAGGCGACTGAAGAAGTTCAGCATGAGCCCCCAAATCCTCAAGACCTTCTACAGGGGCACCATTGAGAGCATCCTGACCGGCTGTATCACCTGGTATGGGAACTGTACCAACATTGATCGCTGGGCACTGCAGAGAGTGGTACGGACAGCCCAGCGCATCTGTGGATGTGAACTTCCCTCCACTGAGGACACTTACAGCAGCAGGTGCAGAAAGAAGGCCTGGAGGATCATCGAGGACACCAGTCACCTTAACCATAAACTGTTTCAGCTACTTCTGTCTGGCAAATGGTACAGCAGTATTAAAGCCAGGACCAACAGGTGATGGGACAGCTTCTTTCGACAAGCCATTAGACATAAATTCACATGTCTGTACATTGTGATGGAGTCATAACGCAAAGATGTTTTCTCCCTCATGTTGTGGGATGGATGTAAGATTTAAATAAATTCAATTCAATTCTTGCCCCAGTTCCTCAGAACTGTCTTTCCATCTTCCCAGATCTGACAGTGAAGGGATCAAATTTTGGTCAGACCATTCACCAAAGGTTTGTGGCTTCACATTCACTGCAACTGATTCTGGTCATTGGGACCAGTTTAATCTTGTGTCAGATGCTGATCATTCTATCGTTTAATGGTGGGGTTTCGAAGAGGAGATGGTGATGTCCACGTACAGGAGGCGTTGACTGGGATCATCACCTCTCTTTTGCCATAGTCCTTCCTGTTGGACTGAATGCAACAGAAATAGACAGAAAAGTGAGGGAAACCTTGCCTGGCTTCAAATGTGATCAGGAAGCATCTGCTTCTCAGCTGTTGACTTGGACTGTGCTACTGATAGCTGTGTGAAGCTGTTGTATCCAGTTAAAGACCTCTTCCCCAAGGCCCATTCAGGAGATAATGTTCCATCATATACTTGTGCAATACTCTGTAAAGGCTTTCTGTTGGTCCAAGATAACCAAGCCTCTCCTGTCCTGTACATAGGTAAGTGTACCCTAAGACAGCAGGGCTGTCAGAATAAACCATAAAACACAGAAGCAGAATTTGGACATTGATCCCATCGAGCCTGCTCCACCATTCCATCAGGGCTGATATATTATCCCTCTCAACCCCATTCTCCTGCCTTCTCCCCTTAATCTTTGACACCCTTTCCCCACCATTGAGCACGTCTACATGGAGTGGTGTCACAGAAACACAGCATCCATCATCACTGATGTGACCCCCCCCCCACACCCACCCATTACCCAGGACACTCTCTTCTCACCTCTGCCATCAGGAAGAAGATACAGGAGCTCAGAACTCACAGCGGGTTTGGGAACAGTTATCACCCCTCAGCCATCAGGCTCTTGAACCAGAGGGAATAACTTCAGTCAACTCAATTCACACCTTCACTGAACTGCTTGCACAACCTATGGACTTACTTTTAAGGACTCTCCATCTCAGGTTCTTGATATTTATTGCTTATTTATTTTATTATTATTATTTCCTTTTTTAAAAATTTCTTTTTGTATTTGCAGTTTGTTGTCTTTTGCACATGAGTTGTCCACCCTATTGGGTGCAATCTTTTATTATTCTATTATGGATTTATTGAGTATGCCCACAGAAAATGAATCTCAAGGTCATATATATGTACTTTGATAATAAATTTACTTTGAACCTATCCACCTCCGCTGCAAATATACTCAACGGTTTGTTCTCCCAGCCTTCTTTGCACAGATTCATCTCCCTCGGGCCAAGGAAATTCCTCCTCACCTCTGTTCTAAAAGGATATACTTGTATTCTCAGATTGTGTCCTCTGGTCAGAGACTTCCCCACTGTAGGAAACATCCTCTCCATGTTCACTCTAGATTCCTGCTGTTGTGTATGATATAGGTCTGGGTGACTCATGTGCAGTGAGCTGAATGAATTGGCAACGGCTTTGAGCAGAATCTTGTAAACAACTTTAAGCAGTGAGTTGAGTCATCTATTTCCGATCCCTTCACTTCCATGTTGCTTTGGACAAGTATGAAGTTTAAAGTAAGTTATCATATGCTATCTTGAGTTTAATGTTTTTGTAGATAGTTATAGGAAAAATAAAAGTGCAATAGAATCTATGAAAAAACATGCATAAACAACGACAGACAAGCAAACATGTGCAAAAGAAGACAAACTGCCCAAATAAAAAAAGACTGAGAACACGAGCTGTCAAGAGTCCTTGAAAGTGAGCCTGTAGCTCATAGAATCAGTTCAGGGTTGCAGTGAGTGAAGTTATGTACAGCGGTTCAGAAGCCTGATGCTTGTAGGGTATTAAATGTTCATGATCCTGGTGGTGTGAGACTTCAGGCATCTGTGTCTGCTGCCTGATGGTAGTAGTGAGGAAAGGCATGGACTGGATGGTGAATGCTGTTTGCTTGTGGCAGTGCTCCACGTAAATGCACTTCCTCGTGGATCCTGACACACTTCCAGCTGGAAAAAGTCACCGACAAAGTCTGTACTGTCCCTTAGAATCTGGCAAGTCATCACTTCTGGGAGTTTTATTCACCGCAAATGAATGCATAGACCACATCAACTTATCCAGAGCATGTTGCTGGCCTAGACCATCTGAACCCTCTGAGAGAGAGGATAGAAATTCTGGATGCTGAACTCTATGGGGCCTTCAGGTCATACATGCAAACATAGAAGAACATAGAAGTGCCAGATAACTGTGAAGTCGAGCCTAACATCTCCAGTTGTTAAGTACCAGTGACCCATAGTATGAACATAGCCATGAAATGGCACCATTTCCATTCACCTCCATAGAAACCCTCTGAGGTCACACTTCCCCTTTGTCAGTATCCAGCAGCTATTGAAACACTTACATTAGAGAATTCTCACAACCGAGAGATCATCAAGGCATAAAGTCGTAAAGTTAAGTAGCAGGAGAAACAGGCCCTGTCAACCATCATACCTGTCTGTACTAATCCCACTTGCCTGCATTAATTCTGTATCCCTCTCCACTCTGCTCATTCAGGTTCCTGTCCAGACACCACTCAAGTGTTGTTACTGTTCTTAACTCCAACACCTCCTCTGGCAGCTCTTTCCAGATACCTTTGTCTGAAAAGTTAATCCCTCAGATCTGCTTCAAACCTCCTCCACCTTAAATCACTTTAAGCCCCAGGTCCTTTCATTTTACTATTGAAAGCAGACTCTAGCTGTCTATCACAATGTTACATTTTTCTATTATATTATCTGTCAGCCCCCTTTGCTCCAGGGCAGACAGATTCAGACTATTCAATCTCTAATTCTGAAACAGCACAAAACTTTTTAAAATTCTTAGTATCATATGTCAACACATTCAAAGTTCAAACATCAAAGTAAATTTATTATCAAAATACATAAATGTTATATGCATACTACCCTGAGATTTGTTTTGTTACCGGCATTCACAGGAAAAATAAAAAAAAAACACAAAAAGAGTCCACAAAAAAACATACATAAGCAAAGGCTGACAAACAACCAATGTGCAAAAAAAGAAAAAAAATTTGGCAAATTGAAAAAAATAAGATTAAGAACCTAAGTTGTAAAGAGTCCTTGAAAGGGAGTTTGTAGGTTACAGAATCAGTTCAGAGTTGTGTTGAGTTAAGTTATCCACGACGTTTCAAGAGCCCGATGGTTGTAGGATGGTAATTGTCCTGAACCAGGTGGTGTGAGACCTTAGGCTCCTGTACCACCTGTCTGAGAGCATGGCACGAAGAGAGCATGCTAGGGGTCTTTGATGATGGATGCTGCTTTCGTGTGGCAGCACTCCGTGTAAAGGCATTGCACTCATTGGAGGGGAGGGCTTTGCCTGGGATGTGCTGGGCTTTATCCGTGACTTTTTGCAGTTTTTTCTGTTCTTGGGCATTGGTGCTTCTGTACCAGGCCATGATGCAACCAATTAGGATACTCACCACTGTGCATCTATAGAAGTTTGTCAAAGTTTCTGCTGGATCTACACAAACCTCTAAGAAAACAGAAGTCCTGTTGTATCTTCACTAATGTGCTGGTCCAGGACAGATCCTCTGATTGATAACGCCAAGGAATTTAAAGCTACTGACCCTCTCCACCTCTGTCCCTTAATGAGGACTGGCTCATGAACCTCCAGTTTTACCTCCTGTGGTCAATAATCAACTCTTTGGATTTGCTGACGTTGAGTGAGAGATTATAGTTGTGGCACCAGTCAATCAGGTTTTCATCCTCTCACCTAAGTGCTGATTTGTTACTACCTTTGATTTTTTAGATTGGATTAGATTAGATTATGAGGACACGCAGTCCTCTTTTATTGTCATTTAGTAATGCATGCATTAAGAAATGATACAATATTCCTCTGGTGTGATATCACAGAAACACAGGACAGACCAAGACTGAAAAACTAACAAAACCACATAATTATAACATATAGTTACAACAGTGCAACAATACCATAACTTGATGAAGAACAGGCCATGATCACAGTAAAAAAGTTCAAAGTCTCTCGAAAGTCTCACATCTCACGCAGACAGGAGAAGGAAGAAAACTCTCCCTGCCATGCCCGACCACAGTCCGACTCTGAGTCGTCCGAAAACTTCGAGTCTCTGATCAGCCCTCTGACACCGAGTACCGAGTATCATCTCTGCCGAACGCTTCGACCTCAGCCTCGGTCGCCAGCAGCAGGCAAAGCCGGGGATTTTGGGGCCTTCCCTCTGGAAATTCTCGATCACACAGTAGCAGCGGCAGCGAACCGGGCATTTCAGAAGTTTTCTCCAGATGTTCCTCTGCTTCTCACATCTGTCTCCCTCAAATTAGAATTGTGCACGGCCCCTACTTGACAAATATGATATCATTTCACTGGAGAGCTGCACGCGCTGCGTCGTGCCGCCATCTTCTCCTCCCGCCTCCTTGATTTGACCAACAACTGTGAAGTCATCAGCAAACTTTGAGCTGTACTTAGTGCAGTGTATTTAATATGTCAGTAATATTTGAGTAATATTGTAAATATATTGCTTGATAAAAAATTCTTGGCTGTTTACAGAACGTATTGCAGATTATATGTAAAAGTACATGAATGGCATACGTCATCACGCCACTTTGTCATAACAGCGAGTCTCGCTAAAGTTAAAATGAAACTAAGACACTCTGTGTTTTTGCTTACAATTAGGTTTATGTTTTGGAATTACAAAACATAACAGTGGCGATGAAGAAGTTTTAATTGAGCCCAAGATGACCACCTACCTGTTGAAGTGCATCGAGACATTCAAGTAAAAAAAAGCACAGCGAGAAACAATTGAATGAAAAAATAGTGCAGCACATACTTCTTCAGGAAAGGACTGAGATGTTCGTTTTTAAAAAGGGCATAAAATGGATAAATTCACGAGTTTATAAACAGTGAGTATGGGGTGATAAAGTAAATGGAAAAATAAAGCAGAAATGGTTGGATACATTGGAAAGATGCACTTAATCACATAACAGATAACTGGCTGCTGTATACAGAACAAATTGAGTAGTATTTTGAAGCAAATGAAATAGCCAATGAGAAGCAAGTGCTGTTTTTGCTGAGTGTATTAGATGGAGGAGTATACAGTTTGCTTAGAAATTTAACTGCTCCAACCAAACCAGCCAAAGTGAGCTAAGTGCAATAAATGCAGCAACATTTAGAATTGGAACCGTTGTTAATTGCAGAACGCTTTAGGTTATGTAAGCAGAATCAAAAGGAAGAGGAATCCATTTCAGCACACTTGACTGAACTGAAGAGATTGTCCGAGCATTGTTAGTGATAGGTTTAATTATGCACTGAGAGATCATTTAGTTTCTGGAATCTTACAAGAAAACATTCAAAAATGGTTGCCAACTGGAAAAAAACTCCCATTTAAAAGAGCAGTTGAAATTGCTGTATTAATAGAAACTGCAGACAGAGATGCAATTGAGTTGCAGCCATTAACAAAAATGAGTGTGAACAAAATTGCAATGTTTAAACAGAAACCAGCCTGGCCAAACCAGTTGTGGTACCATTGTGGCAACGGCTCACCAATGCAGGTTTAAAGGTGAAACCTGCAGAAAATGCAACAAAATAGGACACATACAAAGAGTGATACAGGACTAGGTAGCCTTGAGATTTACAATGTGTAAACTAGAAAGGGACAAGCAATATGGCTTACACCAGAAGTGAATTCAAATTAGATAGAATGGAATTGCACACTGGCTTGGCTGTTTCAGTCATTCCACAAAATGAGTTTGAATGGCATTTCAATGACTCTAAACTGCAGCTATCAAACTAAGAACTTACATTGGAGAAAAGTATAGTCCAGTTCTTTATACCATCCATGATAAATTAGCTGGCGAGCTAGATTGCATGGAGGTGGAAAGAATTTTTTTCAGGGTTGAGGGGAGCCCATTGGCAATGCCAGTAATTCCAGTAGCCAAGAAGAAAGGATCTGTCAGGATTTGTGGTGATTTTAATGTCACCATCTACTCAGTACCGAAAGTAGATCAATACCCTTTTCCCCAGGATGGAGGATATCTTTGCAAACCTTTCTGGAAGGAAACATGTCAGCGAAGTGGACTTAGCTGAGGCCGACCAACAGATGGTGATGGAAGTAGAGTCCAAAGTGTTTCTCACCATAAACACTCACAAAGGGCTTTAATCGCTATAATAGGAGTAGCATCTGCGCCTGCACTCTGGCAGAAAGCTATGGACCAGGTGTTGCAAGGCTGCACAGGTGCTCAGTGTTACCTAGATGACATCATTGTTACTGCTCAGGATGATGAGGAACATCTCCAAAATCTCAAGACAGCCTTAAAAAGATTAGAAGATTATGGGCTCAGTGCATGGCACTAGAGTAAATTCTTTAAACCAAGCATCACCTTTGTGGCCACACCATTGACACACAAGCATTACACAAGGGTGCTGAGAAAATTCAAACAGTGGTGGGTGCCCCAAGGCCAAAGGACAAAGTGGTGGATGTCTCAGTTGTGGTCCTTTTTAGGATTTGTCAATTACTACAACAGGTTTCATTGCTATTACAAAGGAAAAAGTGCTAGGGAAACTCAAAGGTCTTAAGGTGGATAAGTCACCTCGGCCCAATAGACTACATCCCAGAGTCCTGAGAGAGGCTGCTGAAGGGATAATGAATGCATTGGTCATGATCTTCCAAGAATCAGCTTGATTCTGGCATGGTCCTGGAGGACTGGAAGATTGCAAATGTTACTCCATACTTTAAGAAGGGAGGAAGGCAAAAGAAAAGAAATTATAGGCCAGTTAGTCTAACCTCAGTGGTTGGGAAATTATTGGGGCATCTATTATTAAGGATGAGGTTTGAGGTGCTCGGAGACTAATGATAACATCAACATCAGCATGGTTTCTGTAAAGGAAAATATCCTCTGACAAAGCTATTAAAATTCTTCGAGGAAGTAACAAGCAGGGTGGACAAAAGAGAGGCAGTGGATGTTATTTACTTGGGGTTTCAGAAGGCATTTGACAAGGTGCCACACATAAGGTTGCATAACAAGATAAAATCCCATGGAGTTATAGGAAAGATACTGGGGCAGGTAGTGGAATGGCAGATAGGGCCTTTTCTGGTTGGCTGCCAGTGACTAGTGGTGTTCCTCAGGGGTCAGTATTGGGACTGCTACTTTTCACATTGTTTGTCAATGATTTAGATAATGGAATTGATGGCTTTGTGGCAAAGTTTGCGGATGATATGAAGATAGGTGGAAGGGTAGGTAGTGCTGAGGAAGCAATGCGATTGCAGCAGGACTTAGACAAATTGGAAGAATAGTCAAAAAAAGTGGCAGATGGAATACAGTGTTGGAGAAAGTATGATAATGCATTTCGGTAAAAGGAACAATAGCACAGACTATTATCTAAATTGGGAGAAGGTTCAAACATCAGAGGTGCAGAGGGACTTGGAGGCATCATACAAGACTCCCAGAAGGTTAATTTACAGGTTGAGTCTGTGGTAAAGAAGGCAAATGCAATTTTGGTATCTTTTTCAAGGGGAATAGAATATAAAAGCAAGGAGATAATGCTGAGCCTTTATAAGACAGTAGTCAGCCTGCACTTGGTTTATCGTCAACAGTTTTGGGTCCCATATCTCAGAAAGGAAGTGTTGTAACTGGAGAGAGTACAGAGGAGGTTCACAAGGATGATTCTGGGAATGAAGCGGTTAATATATGAGGAGCATTGGCAACTTTGGGCTTCACTGGAAAATTAGAAGACTGCGTGAAACTTATCGAACGTTGAAAGGACTATGTAGGGTGGATGTGGAGAGGATGTTCCCTATGGTGGGGGTATCCAGAACTAGAGGGCACAGCCTCAAAATTGAAGGGCGACCCTTTAGAACAGAGGTAAGGAGGAAGTTTTTTACACAGAGAGTACTAAATCTGTGGAATGCTTTGCCACAGACTGCGGTGGAGGCCAATTCTGTGCATATGCTTAAGGCAGAAGGTGGTTATTTCCTGATCGGTTAGGGCATCAAAGGATGTGGTGAGAAGGCAGGTGTATGGTGTTGAGTGGGATCCAGGATCAAGCCATGGTGGAATGGTAGAGCAGACTCGATGGGCTGAATGGCTTAATCCTGCTCTTATATCTTATGGTCTTGTGGTTTCTGCCAAATCTGGCTACTGTGCTCCATCCCTTGAACTCACTACATCATTGGGAGGAAATGGCAACGGACAAAGCAGTGTGAGGTGGTTTCCAAAAGGTAAAGGAAATGGTTACGACAGACACTGTACTCAAAGCTTATGCTCCAGACCACTCAGTGAAACTTGCCTGTGCTATAGGTGCAGTTATGTCACATGTTATGAGTGGTGGAAGTGAACGCCTTTCCCTTTTGCATCGCTTTCCCTTACCACATTGACAGAGAAGCCTTGAGTCTGGTCTGGTGTGTAAACATTTCAACGAGAACTTGTATAGGCGAGATTTTACCCTTGTTACTGATCATCAATGACCAGTGTCCATTTTCAATCCACAGAAGGGTGGTCCACTAACAACAGCAGCACGAATACAGAGATGGGCTCTGTTTCTTAGAGGACACAACTACAAGATCAAATTCAGGAGGACAACTATTCATGGAAATGCTGATGGGTTGTCTTGTCTACCCTTGGAAAAGGAAATACCTGAAAAATTTACAAAAGAGGACGTTTCTCTTGATGTATTCTCCCCAGTGCAAATCGAAAGTCTCACTATTACGACAGGGATGATCCAAAGGAAAGCTGAAAAACCCCACACTGTCTCAGGTTGACATAGCAACTCAAAATGACTGGAATGTCTTGCAGAAACTCCAGTTCCCCCCATTTTTACCAGCACTGGGATGAACTTGCCCATGACAGGGGTTGCCTTATGTGGGGATTGAGAGTTGTTGCAGCATCCAAGCTGAAAGCAGAAGTGTTGAAGGAGCTACATGCTGGTCTTCTAGGCATGGCCAAAATGGAAGTGTTGGCTCAAAGCTTTGTCTGGTGGCCAGGGACAGATCAAGCAGATCGCCATATATTGTTCAGTATGGTGACACATCCAGAAGGTGCCCAGGGCAATGCCTCTCCATCCCTGGCAAAGGCCTGCATTACCCTGGCAGAGGATTCACGAGGATTTTGCCAGACCATTCATGGGCACAAATTTCTTGTTTGAGAAGAATGGAGGCCAGAACTGTTAGAACCGCTTCCTGCAGTCCCAGAGTCAACTTATACAATCACCACAGAAGAGTCCCCAGAAGCTGAGATTGTTTCACAGTCACAATTCTCGCCTGTCAAGCAAAGTGACCCCCGCCCCAAAACCTTGGAAAGATTGTTATAGAACATAGAATATAGAATAGTACAGCACAGTACAGGCCCTTTAGCCCACAATGTTGTGCCAACCCTCAAACCCTACCTCCCATATAACCCCCCACCTTAAATTCCTCCATACACCTGTCTAGTAGTCTCTTAAACTTCACGAGTGTATCTGCTTCCACCACTGACTCAGGCAGTGCATTCCACGCACCAACCACTCTCTGAGTAAAAAACCTTCCTCTAATATCCCCCTTGAACTTCCCACCCCTTACCTTAAAGCCATGCCCTCTTGTATTGAGCAGTGGTGCCCTGGGGAAGAGGCGCTGGCTATCCACTCTATCTATTCCTCTTATCTTGTACAACTCTATCATGTCTCTTCTCATCCTCCTTTTCTCCAAAGAGTAAAGCCCTAGCTCCCTTAATCTCCGATCATAATGCATACTCTCTAAACCAGGCAGCATCCTGGTAAATCTCCTCTGTACCCTTTCCAATGCTTCCACATCCTTCCTACAGTGAAGCGACCAGAACTGGACACAGTACTCCAAGTGTGGCCTAACCAGAGTTTTATAGAGCTGCATCATTACATCGCGACTCAGAAACTCTATCCCTCGACTTATGAAAGCTAACACCCCATAAGCTTTCTTTACTACCCTATCTAC
This sequence comes from Mobula hypostoma, assembly GCF_963921235.1. Classification (NCBI taxonomy): domain Eukaryota; kingdom Metazoa; phylum Chordata; class Chondrichthyes; order Myliobatiformes; family Myliobatidae; genus Mobula; species Mobula hypostoma. Next base: position 166,275,765 of record NC_086101.1, on the reverse strand, counting down.
CTGTGAGCGAACTTTCTGGGATCTGTGGACATGTACCCCAAGATCCCTCTGCTCCTCCACACTACCAAGTATCCTGCCATTTACTTTGTACTCTGCCTTGGAGTTTGTCTTTCCAAAGTGTGCCAACTCACACTTCTCCGGGTTGAACTCCATCTGCCACTTCTCAGCACACTTCTGCATCCTATCAATGTCTCTCTGCAATCTTTGACAATCCTCTACACTATCCACAACACCACCAACCTTTGTGTTGTCTGCAAACTTGCCAACCCACCCTTCTACCCCAACAACTCTCTTAGCCCTTATACAATTATGTTGAAAAGTGGCCCTTTTTAATGCTTGCCCTGGATTTGTCGGCCTGCCACTTTTACTTAAAGGATTGACGGTGGATATGCAATGGCAAGCATTTAAAGGTTGCATGGATGAACTACAATAATTGTTCATCCCAGTTTGGCAAAAGAATAAATCAAGGAAGGTAGTGCACCCATGGCTGACAAGAGAAATTAGGGATCGTATCCATCTGCCACTTCTCAGCACACTTCTGCATCCTATCAATGTCTCTCTGCAATCTTTGACAATCCTCTACACTATCCACAACACCACCAACCTTTGTGTTGTCTGCAAACTTGCCAACCCACCCTTCTACCCCCACAACTCTCTTAGCCCTTATACAATTATGTTGAAAAGTGGCCCTTTTTAATGCTTGCCCTGGATTTGTTGGCCTGCCACTTTTACTTAAAGGATTGACGGTGGATATGCAATGGCAAGCATTTAAAGGTTGCATGGATGAACTACAACAATTGTTCGTCCCAGTTTGGCAAAAGAATAAATCAAGGAAGGTAGTGCACCCGTGGCTGACAAGAGAAATTAGGGATAGTATCAATTCCAAAGAAGAAGCATACAAATTAGCCAGAGAAAGTGGCTCACCTGAGGACTGGGAGAAATTCAGAGTTCAGCAGAGGAGGACAAAGGGCTTAATTAGGAAGGGGAAAAAAGATTATGAGAGAAAACTGGCAGGGAACATAAAAACGGACTGTAAAAGCTTTTATAGATATGTAAAAAGGAAAAGACTGGTAAAGACAAATGTAGGTCCCCTGCAGACAGAAACAGGTGAATTGATTATGGGGAGCAAGGACATGGCAGACCAATTGAATAATTACTTTGGTTCTGTCTTCACTAAGGAGGACATAAATAATCTTCCAGAAATAGTAGGGGACAGAGGGTCCAGTGAGATGGAGGAACTGAGCGAAATACATGTTAGTAGGGAAGTGGTGTTAGGTAAATTGAAGGGATTGAAGGCAGATAAATCCCCAGGGCCAGATGGTCTGCATCCTAGAGTGCTTAAGGAAGTAGCCCAAGAAATAGTGGATGCATTAGTGATAATTTTTCAAAACTCGTTAGATTCTGGACTAGTTCCTGAGGATTGGAGGGTGGCTAATGTAACTCCACTTTTTAAAAAAGGAGAGAGAGAGAAACCGGGGAATTATAGACCGGTTAGCCTAACGTCGGTGGTGGGGAAACTGCTGGAGTCAGTTATCAAGGATGTGATAACAGCACATTTGGAAAGCGGTGAAATGATCGGACAAAGTCAGCATGGATTTGTGAAAGGAAAATCATGTCTGACGAATCTCATAGAATTTTTTGAGGATGTAACTAGTAGAGTGGTTAGGGGAGAACCAGTGGATGTGGTATATTTGGATTTTCAAAAGGTTTTTGACAAGGTCCCACACAGGAGATTAGTGTGCAAACTTAAAGCACACGGTATTGGGGGTAAGGTATTGGTGGGGTGGAGAATTGGTTAGCAGACAGGAAGCAAAGAGTGGGAATAAACGGGACCTTTTCAGAATGGCAGGCGGTGACTAGTGGGGTACCGCAAGGCTCAGTGCTGGGACCCCAGTTGTTTACAATATATATTAATGACTTGGATGAGGGAATTAAATGCAGCATCTCCAAGTTTGCGGATGACACGAAGCTGGGTGGCAGTGTTAGCTGTGAGGAGGTTGCTAAGAGGATGCAGGGTGACTTGGATAGGTTGGGTGAGTGGGCAAATTCATGGCAGATGCAATTTAATGTGGATAAATGTGAAGTTATCCACTTTGGTGGCAAAAATAGGAAAACAGATTATTATCTGAATGGTGGCCGATTAGGAAAAGGGGAGGTGCAACGAGACCTGGGTGTCATTATACACCAGTCATTGAAAGTGGGCATGCAGGTACAGCAGGCGGTGAAAAAGGCGAATGGTATGCTGGCATTTATAGCGAGAGGATTCGAGTACAGGAGCAGGGAGGTACTACTGCAGTTGTACAAGGCCTTGGTGAGACCACACCTGGAGTATTGTTTTGGTCCGCTAATCTGAGGAAAGACATCCTTGCCATAGAGGGAGTACAACGAAGGTTCACCAGATTGATTCCTGGGATGGCAGGACTTTCATATGAAGAAAGACTGGATGAACTGGGCTTGTACTCGTTGGAATTTAGAAGATTGAGGGGGGATCTGATTGAAACGTATAAGATCCTAAAGGGATTGGACAGGCTAGATGCAGGAAGATTGTTCCCGATGTTGGGGAAGTCCAGAATGAGGGGCCACAGTTTGAGGATAGAGGGGAAGCCTTTTAGGACCGAGATTAGGAAAAACTTCTTCACACAGAGAGTGGTGAATCTGTGGAATTCTCTGCCACAGGAAACAGTTGAGGCCAGTTCATTGGCTATATTTAAGAGGGAGTTAGATATGGCCCTTGTGGCTACGGGGTTCAGGAGGTATGGAGGGAAGGCTGGGGCGGGGTTCTGAGTTGGATGATCAGCCATGATCATAATAAATGGCGTTGCAGGCTCGAAGGGCTGAATGGCCTACTCCTGCACCTATTTTCTATGTTTCTATGTTTCTATATCCAGGTCGTTAATAAAAATCACGAAAAGTAGAGGTCCCAGAACAGATCCTTGTGGGACACACTAGACACAGTCCTCCAATCTGAATGTACTCCCTCCATCACGACCCTCTGCCTTCTGCAGGCAAGCCAATTCTGAATCCACCTGGCCAAACTTCCCTGGATCCCATGCCTTCTGACTTTCTGAATAAGCCTACCGTGTAGAACCTTGTCAAATGCCTTACTAAAATCCATATAGATCACATCCACTGCACTACCCTCATCTATATGCCTGGTCACCTCCTCAAAGAACTCTATCAAGCTCGTTAGACACAATTGGCCCTTCACAGAGCCATGCTGACTGTCCCTGATCAGACCATGATTCTCTAAATGCCCATAGGTCCTATCTCTAGGAATCTTTTCCAACAGTTTTCCCACCACAGACGTAATGCTCACTGGTCTATAATTACCCGGACTTTCCCTACTACCTTTTTTGAACAAGAGGACAACATTCGCCTCCCTCCAATTCTCCGGTACCATTCCTGTGGACAACGAGGACATAAAGATCCTGGCCAGAGGCTCAGCAATCTCTTCCCTCGCCTCGTGGAGCAGCCTGGGGAATATTCCGTCAGGCCCTGGGGACTTATCTGTCCTAATGTATTTTAACAACTCCAACACCTCCTCTCCCTTAATATCAACATGCTCCAGAACATCAACCTCACTCATATTGTCCTCACCATCATCAAGTTCCCTCTCGTTGGTGAATACCAAAGAGAAATATTCATTGAGGACCGCGCTCACTTCCACAGCCTCCAGGCACATCTTCCCACCTTTATCTCTAATCGGTCCTACCTTCACTCCTGTCATCCTTTTGTTCTTCACATAATTGAAGAATGCCTTGGGGTTTTCCTTTACCCTACTCGCCAAGGCCTTCTCATGCCCCCTTCTTGCTCTTCTCAGCCCCTTCTTAAGCTCCTTTCTTGCTTCCTTATATTCCTCAATAGACCCATCTGATCCTTGCTTCTTAAACCTCATGTATGCTGCCTTCTTCCACCTGACTCGATTTTCCACCTCACTTGTCACCCATGGTTCCTTCACCCTACCATTCTTTATCTTCCTCACCGGGACAAATTTATCCCTTACATCCTGCAAGAGATCTCTAAACATCGACCACATGTCCATAGTACATTTCCCTGCAAAAACATCATCCCAATTCACACCTGCAAGTTCTAGCCTTATAGCCTCATAATTTGCTCTTCCCCAATTAAAAATTTTCCTGTCCTCTCTGATTCTATCCTTTTCCGTAATAATGCTAAAGGCCAGGGAGTGGTGGTCACTGTCCCCCAGATGCTCACCCACTGAGAGATCTGTGACCTGACCCGGTTCATTACCTAGTACTAGATCTAGTATGGCATTCCCCCTGGTCAGCCTGTCTATATACTGTGACAGGAATCCGTCCTGGACACACTTAACAAACTCTGCCCCATCTAAACCCTTGGAACTAATCAGGTGCCAATCAATATTAGGGAAGTTAAAGTCACCCATGATAACAGCCCTGTTATTTTTGCAGCTTTCCAAAATCTGCCACAAGAGTAATAAAGCCTCCACAGTGTTTAAGTCTGTAGGCTTGAATGGGTCTATTTAAAATTTACTGATTTACTGTGCTCTGGATGAGTATATAGTAGTTGTATCATATGTGTGTACGGTGTGTGTATATATAGATGACTAGAGAGCAATAAGTTACATATATGAGATGCATTCTATATTTTTATATTGAGTTGGAGTTTATAGCTAAGTAGGGAGGAATATTGTGTATTTAATATTTGAGTAATATTGCAAATGTATTGTTTAATTAGACATTCTGTTGTTTACATACTTTGTTACTGGTTATATGTAAAAGTATGTGAATGGCATACGTCATTACGTTACTATGTCATAGTGTGCACCTCACTGAAGTAAGAACAGAATGTAAATGAGTAATATCCCAGCTCCATGTTTTTCTTTCAGTCTTATGTCTTGGAGTTACAAAACTTAACCCTTAGCCACACAATCATTGGTACAAAATGAGTGAAGTAGTGCTAAGCACACATCCTCACGAGGCACCTTATCCCAGTGGTGATTGTGGAGGAGAAGTGGTCTCCCAAGATGACCATGAGTGGCAATGGGGCCGTAGCTTCTATCAACAGTATTAACACTACTTCACGTATCGACCACCTGACACTAAGAATGTAAAAAGTTTTACACCATTTATTTATATATATATATATAAGCTTATATTTGAAATTTTAAATATGTCAGTAGTATGCAGCTACACTGTTTGCTTTAAGCCACTCAATACCAACAATCCTATTGCTGCAGGGACACCAGTGGAGGCAGGGGTTTGTGTTGGGTTCCAGCAACACTGGTGGGAAGGGCAGGGGTTCACGTCAGTTTTCCCACACAGTGGCACTGAACAGTGGGAAGGGCAGGGAGTGACATCAGTTTTCCCACACAGTGGCACTGAACAGTGGAGAGTGAAGAGGTCCATACTAGGAACCAGGTACGGGGCATGCCCTAATGAACAATGCAAGGATTCTCACCCACAAAAAGGTGAAGCAGATTACAGTCTGAGTTGAAACATGGGTCGCATTATATAAACGGCATTTACATGATTTAAATGTCTGACTGGAGTCTGACTGAGAAAAATCTTTTATCAGCAATAGGTTTACTAAACAGTAAACATAAACACTTAAATTCGGCTAAATTCATGTCATTTCATCTTGAAAAATGTGGAAAGTGGAAGCAGCACATACAGGCTATGATGAAAAAAAAACTTAGGGATTTCCCTGTTGGGTAACTTGTGTGAAAATCCTGAAGTTTCTATCACTTTCATGTACTAATGACAGAACTAGTGAACTAATGACAAATCTAGTGTAACTAGATTTGTAACAACAGAAATTCTGCAGATGCTGGAAATTTAAGCAACACACATCAAAGTTGCTGGTGATCGCAGCAGGCCAGGCAGCATCTATTGGAAGAGTTTCAGTCGACGTTTCAGGCCGAGACCCTTCGTCAGGACTAACTGAAGGAAGAGTTAGTAAGAGATAACCGAAGGAAGAGTTATCTCCCCCTCCCCCTCCAACTTTCAAATCTCTTACTAACTCTTACTCTTACTTCTGCTAGAGGGATTGAATTTAAGAGCGGGGAGGTTATGCTGCAACTGTACAGGGTACTGGTGAGGCTACGCCTGGAGTACCGTGTGCAGTTCTGGTTTCCTTACTTAGGGAAGGATATACTGGCTTTGGAGGCAGTGCAGAGGAGATTCACTGGGTTGATTCCAGTGATGAGGGGGTTAGACTATGAGGAGAGATTGAGTCACCTGGGACTGTAGTCACTGGAATTCAGAAGAATGAGAGGAGATCTTATAGAAACATATAAAATTATGAAAGGGATAGATAAGATAGAAGAAGGAAACTTGTTTTCTTGCACACTTTCTATCCGTACTGGGTTGAGTGTCGTGTTAGCAACTTGGCCTCGTAGAAAGCAGTCAAATGCTATAGAAATGGCAAAAAATGCCACCCAATGTGCCACAAGGCACGGAAAGGAACAACAACTAGTATATTGTTTTGGATACTATTGGGGGATGACTTAGCAGAGGAAAGCCACAGCTGTCAGGTCAAGAAACATAGAAATGTAGAAAAACCTACAGCACAATACAGGCCCTTCGGCCCACAATGCTGTGCTGAACATGTACTTACTTTAGAAATTATCTGGGGTTACCCATAGCCCTCTATTTTTCTAAGCTCCATGTACCTACTGTCACGTGACCGGCAACAATGAATATAGAATTGAGTCAGGTTTTATAAAAACAAACAAACATTTATTAAACTTTGCTCAAAAAAAAGCGTAATGTATTTAAACGACTGACTTAAGCGGAAGTTAACTGCTATATGGCAACTCTGGAACAGTTCTTAAAAGGGTAAATGCGAAAACAGTTCTTAAAGTGGTAAATTCGAACACAGTTCTTAGAATGGTAAATTCGAAAGTCCAAGAGATTTATACAGTCAATTAGGAGAGTCTTTCCTGAAATAAAGAATTCCTCGAAGATGTCACGTTACTGTTGATCCCAGCTGGAACCTGCCTTGTCCGCAGGATTCACGACGACGGAAATAAAACAGTTTAAAGGAAATGACCTTTTCCTCTGGAGAATAAACACTGCACTATCCTTCCTACTTTAGCCAGGGGATATCTCAGTTGCAGGTCACTTTTTCTTGAACGAATATTCAATAAAGGCCGATCCACTCCAAAACCGCCAAATGATATCAGCTTTACTCGACTTGGCGAATTCCTGTATTTTGGTAAGGTCTTCACTCTCCAATACTACTTACAATAGAAAGTAGAACTCCACTTTAAAATGAAACTGCATCATAAGCCAAATATGCAGCAAAACGGAGTATCTAACACAAAACGAAACTGAAAACTAACTGCGTCACCAGGGACCTTCCTTTTATATACCTGTCGAGAACAGGTAATCATGTGACCTCACTGGTGGGAAAATTACATCATGTGACCTCCGCAAGACCATTACATCATCCTCATAAGACAGTCACAAGATATCCATGAAGTATGTAACACTACCCAGGAATCTCTTAAAAGACCCTCTTGTATCCGCCTCCACCACCATTGCCCACAGCTCATTCCATGCACTCACCACGCTCTGCATGAAAAACTTACCCCTGACATCTCCTCTGAACCTACTTCCAAGCACCTTAAAACTGCACCCTCTCGTTTTATAGACAATAGAGAATAGACAATAAAAAATAGGTGCAGGAGTAGGCCATTCGGCCCTTCAAGCCAGCACCACCATTCACTGTGATCATAGCTGCTCATCCACAATCAGTATCCAGTTCCTGCCTTATCCCCATAACCTTTGATTCTGCTATCTTTAAGAGCTCTATCCATATCGTTCTTGAAAGCATCCAGAGACTTGGCCTCCACAGCCTTCTGGGGCAGAGCATTCCATATATCCACCACTCTCTGGGTGAAAAAGTTTTTCCTCAACTCTGTTCTAAATGGCCTACCTCTTATTCTCAAACTGTGGCCTCTGGTTCTTGACTCATCCATCAGCGGGAACATGCTTCCTGCCTCCAGCATGTCCAATCCCTTAATAATCTTATATGTTTCAATAAGATCCCCTCTCAGCCTTCTAAATTCCAGAGCATACAAGCCCAGTCGCTCCAATGACATATGACAGTCCCGCCATCCCGGGAATTAACCTTGTGAACCTACGCTGCACTCCCTCAATAGCAAGAATGTCCTTCCTCAAATTTGGAGACCAAAACTGCACACAGTACTCCAGGTGTGGTCTCACCAGGGCCCTGTACAGCTGCAGAAGGACCTCTTTGCTCTTATACTCAATTCCCCTTGTTATGAAGGCCAGCATGCCATTAGCTTTCTTCACTGCCTGCCGTACTTGCATGCTTGCTTTCAGTGACTGATGTACAAGAACACCTAGATCTCGTTGTACTTCCCCTTTTCCTAACTTGACTCCATTTAGATAATAATCTGCCTTCCTGTTCTTACCACCAAAGTGGATAACCTCACATTTATCCACATTAAACTGCATCTGCCATGCATCTGCCCACTCACCCAGCCTGTCCAAATCACCCTGCATTCTCATAACATCCTCCTCACATTTCCCACTGCCACCCAGCTTTGTGTCATCGGCAAATTTGCTAATGTTACTTTTAATTCCCTCATCTAAATCATTAATATATATTGTAAACAGCTGCAGTCCCAGCACTGAACCCTGTGGTACCCCACTGGTCACCGCCTGCCATTCTGATAGGGACCCGTTTTAGCCATTTCAGCCCTGGGAAAAAACCTCTGACTATCCACACGATCAATGCCTCTCATCATCTTGTACACCTCTATCAGGTCACCTCTCATCTTCCATTGCTCCAAGGAGAAAAGGCCAAGTTCACTCAACCTATTCTCATAGGGCATGCTCTCCAATCCAGGCAACATCCTTGTAAATCTTCTCTGCACCCTTTCTATAGTCTGCACATCCTTCCTGCAGTGAGGTGACCAGAACTGAGCACAGTACTCCAAGTGGGGTCTGACCAGGGTCCTATATAGCTGCAACATTACCTCTCGGCTCTTAAACTCAATCCCATGGTTGATGAAGGCCAACACACTGTATGTCTTCTTAACCACAGAGTCAACCTGAGCAGCAGCTTTGAGTGTCCTATGGACTCGGACCCCAAGATATCTCTGGCACTGAGTCTGACTCTGAAGGCGGGAGAAGAGGTCTGCAAGTGGGAGCCTTCAAAAGAGAAATATTGAGACTACAGTGTTTGTTTATCCCTGTTAAAATAAAGTTAATAGGTTTAGGGAATGTTGGTTTTTGAGGGATACTGAGGCCCTGGTTACGAAGAAGAAGGTGCATAGCAGATGTAGGAAGAAATGATCAAGTGAGATACTTGAGCAGTATAAGAAATGCAAGAAACAGTTTAGAGGAAAATCAGAAAGGCTAAAAGAAGGCATGAGGTTGCTCTAGCAGCAAAGTGAAGGAGAATCCCAAGGACTGCGATACATATTCGGAGTAGCAAAAGACAAAATTGGGCTACTTGAAGATCAGCGTGGTCATCTACAGTATATATGGAGCCGAAAGGGATGGGGGAGATCTTAAGTAGATTTCCTACATCTGCATTTGCTTGGGAGACAGACACATTTTATTGAACTGAGGTAAAACAGTAGGGAGGTCAGGATCGTATATGGATTACAGAAGAGGAGGTGTTTGTTTTCCTGGGGCAAATTAAGGTGTATATGTCCCCAGGGCCAGGCAAAGTGTGTCCTTGGACCTTGTGGGAACTGGTGCAGTAACTACAGGGGCCCTGGCAGAGGTACTTAAAATGTCCTTACCCATAGGTGAGGTGATGGAGGACTGGAAAATAGCGACTGTAGTTCCGTTATTCAAGAAAGGCTTTAAGAATAAGCTGGGAAATTGGTGAGCATGACATCAGTAGTAGATAATTTATTGGAAAGTATTCTCAGAGCTATATAGGCGGAGGCAGAGTTATGACGGTGCTAAATTGCAACTCCTTCACGTTCATCAATGAAAACAGATTAATTTCTACCTTTGATGTCTCTCCTTTGCCTTTTCAGGGTGGATAGGTTTCTGTTGGAGACCCTGACCTAGATTTACACTCTGACTTTGGTTCCTTGTGGTGGTGGGTGCTCAGTGACTGGCCGCTTTTCGATATCCCAAGGACACGGCCCAGAAGACCAGCGCGCCTTCGAGGTTCCAAGGCTTCGCGGCCCTGTGGACGGGCTGATTCTAAGCTGGTGCCACTGACTGAAGCGTCGTGGGAGAAAATGGAAATTGGGAACAGCGGATCAGTTGTCGGAGGCTGTGTACTCAGCAAATTGTGTTTTGTCTCTCGCTCTCTTGTTGGTGGGTGAGAGATTTTTGCAATTCTCGGGTCACAGAACTCAGGGGGGGAAAGCGGCATGACAGACTTTTAACACCATAAATCAGTGAGTTGTTTTGTTATGTCTCCGCTCGCTGTGAAAGGGGACACCTCTTTTCCCCCTTATTAGGGAGAAAAAGAGCCTGTGGCATGTTGAATTGTTGGGTGACCAATTAGTTTTTGTTGTATTGCAGGTCACAGTCTTTATTGGGCGCTTTGCCATTGCTTGCTTGGTGAGTGGAGGGTGCTGACGGTTTTTTGAAGATGTGGGTGGGGGTGGGGAGGGTCGTTGCTTTGCTGCTGCTTTGTGTGGGGGGGAGTAGGGGTGGACTTGGGGTTCTAATGTTTTAACTGTCACCCGTTCTTTAGGGCAATCTTCTGTTTTTGTGGATGTCTGCAAAGAAAAGGAATTTCAGGATGTACATTTCTCTGATATTAAGTGGAACTATTGGACTATTGAGACAGGGTATACAGGGTATCTGGATAGACAGGGCTTGATTAGGGACAGTTAACATGGCCGTGTGTGTGTGGAAGGTAATGTCTAACCAGTCTTATAGAGGAGATTACCAGGAATGTTGATGAAAGAAAGGCAGTGGACTTGGTCTGCATGGAATTTGGCAAGGCCTTTGACAAGTCCCACATGGGAAGCTGGTCCAGAAGGTTCAGTCACTTAGCATTCAGGATGAAGTAGTAAATTGAATTCAACATTGGCTTCATGGAAGAAGCCAAAGAGTGGTAGTAGATGATTGCCTTGCTGAGTGAGGCCTGTAATTAGTGGAGTGCTACAGGGATCGGTGCTGGGTCCATGGTAGTTTGTCATCTATATTAATGACTTGGGTGATAATGTAGTAAACTGGAGCAGCAAATTTGTGGATGACACCAAGATTGGGGCATACTGAACAGTGAGGAAAGCTATCACAGTGGGTTCGGAGCCATCTGGGAAAAATGGGGTGTGAAAAGGCAGATGAGATGAAATAAAGACAGATGTGGGGTTGCCCTTGGTAGGATAAGTCAGGGTAGGACTTACCCCACCAGTGAATGGTAGGGCAATGAGGAGTGTAGCAGAACAATGGGATTTGGAAATACAGATCTATAATTCTTTGAAAGCGGTGTCACAGAGTCATAAAGAGTGTTTCTGGCACATTGGCCTTCATAAATCAGAGTATTGAGTACAGGAGTTGGGATGTGATATTGAAGTTGTATAAGACGTTGATGAAGCCACATTTGGAGTATTGTGTGCAATTCCGGCCACCTACATACAGGAAAGATATCACTAAGACTGAGAGAGTACAGAGAAAGTTTACAAGGATGTTGCCAGGACTTGAAGACCTGAGTTATAGGGAAAGGTTGAATAGACTAGGACTTTATTGTCTGGAGTGTAGGAGAATGAAGGGAGATTTGATAGAGGTATACAAAATAATGATAGCTAGGGTAAATGCAAACAGGCTTTTCCATTGAGGTTGAGGTTGGGTGAAACTTGAAATAGAGGTCATAGGTTATGGGTGAAAGGTGAAATATTTAAGGGGAACATGAGGAGGAACTTCTTCACTCAGAGGGAGATGAGAGTGTGGAAAGAACTGCCAGTGGGCGAATGTGGGTTCAATTTCAACATTAAAGAGAAATTTAGATAAGTACATGGATCAGAAGGGTATGTAAGACTATGGTCCAGGTTTAGGTCGATGGGACTAGGCAGAATAACAGTTTTCATGGGGAAAAGGGGATGTTTCTCTGCTGTAGTGCTCTTTGACTCTATCTGAAGAAGGCTGCATAATCATTTCAAATCGGCCCAGGAATCCACTTGTGCACCTGGAAGATATAAACAATTAAAATTTGACCAGAGAGACACATATCACTATGTAACCCAGTGGATGGTTATCTGAAGACAGAGAGTAATAGAACTTTGATATAGCTCAGGGAATATGAGGAGAACAAAAAATGGGGGTTAATGTTAGATTGATGTAAATGGGTGTTTGATGGCTGACATAGACTTGATGGGGCAAAATATCATTTCAATGCCATACTTCTGTATGACTCTATAATAAAATATTATGTTCCAACACTTTCAATCTCCATACAGTACTTGATCTCACAAACATTAAAACATATTTAGTAAGAAGTCCCATCAGAAATCTTTATTACATTCTGATTATATTTTCATATAGTTAAAAGCTCTTTATCACCATATTCCATCTGTGAATCGCTTTTATTAATCACGTGGCCCGCTTTAAGATCAACAAGGATTCACAAGTAATATAACATGATATATTTCAGGACCATTTTTTACTAGGTAAGGTTTCCTTCTGCAGATTGTTCAGGAGGTGGCCGGCAGAATGTACCATTAAAAAAACCTGGGACTCCTCCGTCTTTGATGAAAATAATATTCCCAGGGTGATCCAATGCTCCCAGTCAGTTACTTCCGAATTTTCCTCAGTGTTGTAAAGTGTCTCTCATGGTAAGTATTTCCTTTGACATTTTTCTTGACAGCACTGGTATTAAAACAGTTTATCAGCCATGGCACTTCCTGTCCGTATCTGCCAGCAATGATCCATTCACCCACTTGTTATCTCCTATCTGATGTTAGCATTTTACCATCAGCAATAAAACATTTTAATAACATCTATATGTTCCTTGATGAAGACCAGGAATAATAGAAGGAAAATCTATCCTCAAGGGGATTGCAGGATATATTTTAGTAGTTACTTTATTTGTCTCATAATTTGGAGAATGTAAAGTCAAATGTGATCATGAGTGAGAATTTATATTTTACACAGAATCCTGGAAGTAAAGAGTTGCTATTAGTAAATATGGCGTGAAGACGCTGCTGTTCCATTTCTTTTGCCATTTCCTTAGCATTTGTCTGTTTTTTTACGAGGCTCAGTTGCTAGCTTGACACTCAACCTAGAATGGATGGAAAGCATGCAGGGAGCCAGCTGGATTCGAACCCGGGGTCATTGGCCTCAAAGTCTGGTGCTGATGCCACTACACCAGCTAACTGAAGCTTTTGAATTGTTAAATAGTTCACCCTGTTTTTTATGGAGTTAAAACCTCCATCCTACCATGGCCTAACCCCTAGGTAACTCCAGCCCTACACAATTGTGTAGACTTGCAATTCCCAAGAAACACAGGTGTATTGACTAAGACCATAAGAATTAGAAGCAGCATTAGACCATTCATCCCGTTGAGAACAGCCAGGAAGAGTTTAAAATGTCTTTTTGCTATCAGAGTGACCAAAAATAATCACAAGCAATGAATTATAGATGCTGGAAACTTGATTTCTTTTCTACAGATGCACGGTTGAAAGTATCTTGGTTTTATCGTGGCCTGGCACTGCAGTTGCAACACCCAGGAATGCAAGATACCGCAAAGAATTATGAACACAGCCTGGTCCTTCATGGGTCTTCCTTACTGTTGACAGCAGCTACAGGAGGTTCTGCTGAAAGGAGGCAGCATCTATCATCATCCTACTTCTCGCAGCTACTCTCAGTTGGATGTACAGAATCCAGAAGTCCCACACTGGAACAATGACTTTCCTACAACCACCATGTCCTTCAACTGATCTATACAACCCAAACCCTCCCTCGGCGATGGAACACTGCAGACCACCTTTTGCACTACCACGTATTTCGCTCAGATTGTGTATTACTTTATCGCACTAAGGTTTTATATTTGCACAGTCTTGTGTTTTACTCCCTCTCTTCACTTGTATATTTTATATTCCAAGTGTTGCCTGTACCCATGTGCCTGTTGCAAGCAAGTTTTTCATTGTACCTGCACCTCACAGCACTGGTGCGGATGACAATAAACTCGGCTTGTCTTGACCTGTGTCTTTGGCCAGAAACATTGCTTCTCTGTTCACAGATGCTGCTTGAACTGCTAGGTGTTCCAATCATTTTTTACTTATGTTAAAAAAGTACTTCTTTACTTTGTGACAATGTCCACATCCTGAAAATAAAATTGAAGATGAAAGTAGATCACATTTTTATTACGCAAACATGAGGAAATCTGCAGAGGCCTAGGGAGAAAGAAAGGGGGAGGGGGGAAGCCAAGAGGATGGGCAAGGAGTATAGTGAGAGGGACAGAGGGAGAAAAAGTATGCCGTCCTATACTGGTATCTTCCAATAGTTGGCATGTTCCAAGCCTATACTGGTATCTGTCCCCCACTTATCCTTCACTACATCGACGACTGCATTGGCGCTGCTTCCTGCACGCAAGCTGAGCTCATTGACTTCATTAACTTTGCCTCCAACTTTCACCCTGCCCTCAAGTTTACCTGGTCCATTTCTGACACCTCCCTCCCCTTTCTTAATCTTTCTGTCTCTATCTCTGGAGACAGCTTATCTACTGATGTCTACTGTAAGTCTACGGACTCTCACAGCTACCTGGACTATTCCTCTTCTCACCCTGTCTCTTACAAAAATGCCATCCCCCTCTCGCAATTCCTCCGTCTCTGCCGCATCTGCTCTCAGGATGAGGCTTTTCATTCCAGGATGAAGGAGATGTCCTCCTTTTTTAAAGAAAGGGGCTTCCCTTCCTCCACCGTCAACTCTGCTCTCAAACGCATCACTCCCATTTCACGCACATCTGCTCTCACCCCATCCTCTCGCCACCCCACTAGGAATAGGGTTTCCCTTGTCCTCACCCACCACCCCACCAGCCTCTGGGTCCAACATATAATTCTCTGTAACTTCCGCCACCTCCAACAGGATTCCACCACTAAGCACATCTTTCCCTCCCCTCTTCTCTCTGCTTTCTGCAGGGATCGCTCCCTACGCGACTTCCTTGACCATTTGTCCCCCCCATCCCTTCCCACCAATTTCTCTCCCGGCACTTATCCCTGTAAGCGGAACAAGTGCTACACATGCCCTTACACTTCCTCCCTTACCACCATTCAGGGCCCCAGACAGTCCTTCCAGGTGAGGCGACACTTCACCTGTGAGTTGGCTGGGGTGATATACTGCATCCGGTGCTCCCGATGCGGCCTTCTATATATTGGCGAGACCCGACGCAGGCTGGGAGACCATTTTGCTGAACACCTACGTTCTGTCCGCCAGAGAAAGCAGGATCTCCCAGTGGCCACACAGTTTAATTCCACATCCCATTCCCATTCTGACATGTCTATCCACGGCCTCCTCTACTGTAAAGATGAAGCCACACTCAGGTAGGAGGAACAACACCTTATATTCCGTCTGGGTAGCCTCCAGCCTGATGGCATGAACGTCGACTTCTCTAACTTTTGTTAATGCCCCACCTCCCCTTCGTACCCCATCCCTTATTTATTTATTTATTTATTAATTATTAATTTTTTCTCTCTCTCTCCTTTTTCTCCCTCTGTCCCTCTCACTATACCCCTTGCTCATCCACTGGGCTTCCCCCCTTCCCCTTTCTTTCTCCCTAGGCCTCCCGTCCCATGATCCTCTCATATCCCTTTTGCCAATCAACTGTCCAGCTCTTGGCTCTATCCCTCCCCCTCCTGTCTTCTCCTATCATTTCGGATCTCCCCCTCCCCCTCCCACTTTCAAATCTCTTACTCGCTCTTCTTTCAGTTAGTCCTGACGAAGGGTCTCAGCCCGAAACGTCAACTGTACTGCTTTCTAAAGATGCTGCCAGGCCTGCTGCATTCACCAGCAATTTTTATGTGTGTTGTTCACATTTTGATTATGTATATTGTCATCCTCCTTGAAGCTGTGATGTTTAATCACACATCAAACAGATTGCTTTCCCTGTAGCTGTAACACTTTATTGTACATTCTGTTATTTTGTGACCTTGTACTACCAAAATGCACTGATGTAATGAAACGGTCTGTATGGATGGCATGTATGCAGAACAAATCTCCGATTGTACCTCTGTACATGAGGCAATTTGTTGTGTATTTAATATTTCAGTAATATTTGAGAGATACTGTAAATATATTGCTTGATTCAGCATTCTTTGTTGTTCACATAATGCATTGTAGGTTGGTCCTGACTAGACTGAACTCCTGCCTCAGCAAGGACCTGGACCCATTGCAATTTGACGATCACCACAGTAGGTCAATGGCAGACACAATCTCCATGGCTCTTCACATGGCTTTTCACGTGGCTTTAGACCACTTAGACAACACAAATACCTACGTCAGGATGCTGTTCATCGACTATAGCTCAGCATTTAATACCATCATTCCCACAATCCTGATTGAGAAGTTGCAGAACCTGGGCCTCTGTACCTCCCTCTGTAATTGGCTCCTTGACTTCCTAACTGGAAGACCACAATCTGTGCGGATTGGTGATAACATATCCTCCTTGCTGACGATCAACACTGTTGCACCTCAGGGGTGTGTGCTTAGCCCACTGCTCTACTGTCTGTATACACATGACTGTGTGGCTAGGCATAGCTCAAATACCATTGATAAATTTGCTGACGATACAACCATTGCTGGTAGAAACTAGGTGGTGATGAGAGGGCGTACAACTAGTGGAATGGTGCCACAGCAACATCCTGGCACTCAACGTCAGTAAAATGAAAGCACTGATAGTCCACTTCAGGAAGGGTAAGACGAAGGAACACATACCAATCCTCACCGAGGGATCAGAAGTGGAGAGAGTGAGCAGTTTCAAGTTCCTGGGTGTCAAGATCTCTGAGGATCTAACCTGGTCCCAACTCGTTGATGTAGTCATAAAGAGGGCAAGGCAGTGGCTATACTTTATTAGGAGTTTGAAGAGATTTGACATGTCAACAAATTCACTCAAAAACTTCTATAGTTGTACCGTGGAGAGCATTCTGACAGGCTGCATCACTGTGTGGTATGGAGGGGCTGCTGCACAGGACTGAAAGAAGCTGCAGAAAGTTGTAAATCTAGTCAGCTCCATCTTGGGCACTAGCCTACAAAGTACCCAGGACACCTTTAGGGAGCGGTGTCTCAGAAAGGCAGTGTACATTATTAAGGACCTCCAGCACCCAGGACATGCCCTTTTCTCACTGTTACCATCAGGTAGGAAGTACAGAAGCCTGAAGGCACACACTCAGCGATTTAGGAACAGCTTCTTCCCCTCTGCCATCCGATTCCTGAATGGACTTTGAAGCTTTGGACACTACCTCACTTTTTAAAGTATACAGTATTTCTGTTTTTGCACATTTTTTAATAATCTATTCAATATACGTAATTGATTTACTTGTTTATTTATTATGTTTTATTTTATTTATTTATTTTTTTTCTCTTTCTGCTAGATTATGTATTGCATTGAACTGCTGCTGCTAAGTTAACAAATTTCATGTCACATGCTGGTGATAATAAACCTGATTCTGATGTAAAAGTATGTGAATGGCATAGGTCATTACGCCACCACATCATACGTGCATGGCCTGCCTAAAGTAAAACAGTTAGACTCATATTCTGGACTCTCCTGTGTTTTCCTTTCAATGAATTTTATGTGTTGGAGTTACAAAACATAATGGTGGAGATGAGGAAGTTTTAAGCGAACCTGAGATTACTACCTACCTGTTTAGAAACATAGAAAACATACAGCACAATACAGGCCCTTCGGCCCACAAAGCTGTGCTGAACAAGTCCCTACCTTAGAACTACCTAGGCTTTACCCATAGCCCTCTATTTTTCTAAGCTCCATATAGCCATCCAGGAGTCTCATAAAAGACCCTATCGTTTCCGCCTCCACCACCACCGCCGGCAGCCCATTCCACGCACTCACCACTCTCTGCGTGAAAAACTTACCCCTGACATCTCCTCTGTACCTACTCCCCAGCACCTTAAAACTGTGCCCTCTCGTACTATCCATTTCAGCCCTGGAGAAAAGCCTCTGACTATCCACACGATCAATGCCTCAAAAGCACAGCAAGATGTTTGAGTTAAAAAAATAGCAGAGTGAGTTTAAAAAAGGAGTGAGAAACTGTGCAGCAGGTACTAATTTTGAAGGGACAGACAGAGACAAGTTTTAAAAAAAGGCAGAAAACGGACAAATTCATGGGTTCATCTACAGTGGAAAGGAAAATACCTGCAAAATTTACAAAAAAGAAAACTCCTCTTAACATATTCTCCCTAATGCAAATCGAAAGTCTTTCTGTTACCTGTTACAGAGAGGTGATCAAAAGGGAAACCAGAAAAGATCCCACACTGTCTCTGGTCCATATGGTAACTCAAAATGGCTGGAATGTGCAGCAGAAATCCCACTCCCCCATTGTTAACAGTGCTGGGGTGAATTTGTCCTTGACGTAGGGGTTGCCTTGTGTGGGGATTGAGAGTTGTTGCACCATCCAAGCTGAGTAAGCTGCAGTGTAGGAGGAGCTACATGCTGGTCATCTAGGCATGGTCAAAATGAAAGTTTGCTCAAATCTTTGTCTGGTGGCCTGGGATAGATCAGCAGATCAAGCTGCTTACCATGCACTGTTCGGGATGTCAGCATGTCTAGAAGATGCCAAGAGCAACACTTCTCCATCCCTGGGAATGGGTGCATTGCCCTGGCAGAGAATTCTTGTGGATTTTGCTGGGCCATTCACGGGCACAATTTCCTTGCAGTAGTGGATGCAGCTACTAAGTGGCCAGAATTGTTTCTAATAGCCTTCACAACAGCCTTGCACACTGTTGATATGTTGAAAAGCCTCTTCTCAAGGACTTATGTTCCAGAACACTTAGTCAGTGACAATGGACCACAGTACATTGTGGAACAGTTTCAGCCATTCCTGAAAATGAATGGAATAAGACATGTTACATCTGCACCGTACCACCCAGCTACAAATCACTTGGCGAAAATTCTTGCCCCAAGTCTGAAGAACACACTGCAAACAATGTGAACAGAACACAGTACACCGACACTGAATCAGAAACTCATCAATTTTCTCCTTGCATATCACAAGGCAGCACACTCCACAACCAACAACTCATCAGCTATGTTGTTCCTGGGTTGTCCCTTGTGCTCACGCTTGGATCTCCTCAAACCCAATCTCAGAAGTAGTATGCAGGACAAACAGCTGAGACAAATTGGAGGCTCCTCAAACAAGGAGGTCTGACATTTCACTTCTGCACCGGCAGTCCTGGTGAGGGACTATAGAGGTGATTAAAAGTGCATACTCAGAAAGAGTTAGGAGAGAACAGAACCACCGTCCTCCACGGTGGAGATTGCGTCTGATGCCATCTCGAGAAGACACTTCCATCGGTTGAGGAGACCAGAGTCAATTGTTAGAGAAGAAAGATGGCTGCAGCTGTCAGAATTACCTCCTGCAGTCTGGGAGGCCCCAGAACCTGAGATTGTTTTCCCTGCTAAGCAGAGTAACCCCATTTATCAGGAAAGATGTTATCTCACAAGAGTAAGAAATCCTGCACAGTGATTAAATCTTAAGGCCTGAACGGGACAATTTTAAAATTGACTATGCTGTGGATGTCTATAGAGTAGTTGTATTGTATAATATACTATATATATATATAGTATGTGTATATAAATTGAGATGCATTCTACATTGAGTTGAAGTTTATAGCTAAGTATGGAGGAGTGTTGTGTATTTAATATTTCAGTAATATTGTAAATATATTGTGTGATTAAGCATTCTTTGTTGTTTACATAATGTATTGTTGCTGAAATGTAAAAGTATGTAAATGGCACACGCCATTAGGTTGCCACATCACGTGTGTGTGCCATGCTTAAAGTAAAACAAAGTTAGACTCGCATTCTGGACCCTCTGTGTTTTCCTTTCAATTAGTTTTTATGGTTTGGAGTTTCAAAACATAATAAATTATAAACCAACACACACACAGCGCTGGAGGAACTCAGCAGGTCAGGCAACATCTATGGAAAAGAGTAAACAGTCTACGTTTCCGGCCAAGACCCTTCATCAGAACTGGAGAAAAAAAGATGAGAAGTCAGAGTAAGAAAGTGGGGGGGGGGCGGTGAGAGGAAGAAATGACAAGATAGTAGGTGATAGGGTGAAACTGGGAAGGGTGAAGTAAAGAGCTGGGAAGTTAACTGGTGAAAGAGATCCTCCCCCTTCCCTTTCTTCCATGGCCTTCTGTCCTCTCCTATAAGATTCCCCCTTCACCAGCCCTTTATCTCTGTCACCAGCCGACTTCCCAGCTCTTTACTTCACCCCTCCCCACCTCCCAGCTCCCCCCCCCCCTACCTTCTTCCTCTGACTTCTCATCTGTTTTCTCCAGTTCTGGAGGGTCTCGGCCTGAAATGTTGACTGTTGACTTTTTTCCATAGATGCTGCCTAGCCTGCTGAGTTCCTACAGCATTTAGTGTGCGTTGCTTGGATTTCCAGCATCTGCAGATTTTCCCTTGTTTTAAATTATAAACCAATTTACCAACCGTAAGAGTTCACACTAACAACACTATCTTATTATGATACCTTAATTGATGTTCTGGGTAGAGGTATGCTGGAACTTTTTCGTTTTCCAAAATATATATTAAAAATATAACCAATTACCCAATATGTCATTCTCATAAAATGGTTATGAGAATCAAATATATAACAGCTCATTTAGCACGTTCTCCTGATTTCTTGATACCACCTTATTTTTTTTAATCAACTAGCCTCAAACCTTATCCCAGTTGAAAAATATTTGGCAACCATATGTCTCGCCCTGATATCGTAATACCGGCAATGTTGAATATCTATTTGTACAGTTTGTTTGAAGGCGCCCTTTCATCCGTGTCACTATTAAGTTGCCTGCCATTTTTCTTGAATGGTCTGATTTGTACAATTGGTAATGTTTATAGAAGCAATCTAGCGACTGAGAAGATGGTGTTTTCACGCTTTCGAAGCACATAAATTGCAAATAACTAATATTAAACGGCAAACCCCAGCTGTAGAATGGAGAAAACCTAATTCCAAAATCAGGGCGTTGATTGAGTCACAAAATGGAAGCCTGATGAAGTTTAGACACTTTTAAGTAGCCGAATATGTAGACAAAAAAGTCCCACGAATAATTGAATTCTGTGATCACAACATGTGTTTATGTTGACTGGGAAAGAAACCAGCAGAATTTAATTTCGCCTAGCGTTTATGGCTTTGGTCGGGGTTGACAGTACGTTAAGTGCCCAGCGTCCGGGAAAAACGTTGCTTGGGGTAACTGGGAGAAATAATGCAGTCAAACTCAAGCTCCATCGGCAAGGTGACTGCAGCACCGTGGATGTGTTTTCATCCCATGCACGGACACCGTCACATCTAGGAGCAAACGGGCAGAGTTCATCCCCATTTGTTTCCCCATCTCCCGCGGACAGCTCCAATACCAGCTCGCCAGTTTCCCCCGGTGAGCCGTGTATGGATAATCTTGGAGCAATGAACAAAATAGGCTAGAAATCAACACGATTTACCTTAGCTTTACGAATTTGCTTTATAATGGGTTAAAATAAGGGCTATTTATATAGCTCTTATCAGTGCCTGAAACAATGCGGGCCAATTGCTAATTGCTGTGTAGAGAATGGTGCACCCTGCAATAAAAAGCCACATAAAAATATATGTGGATTTAATACAAAAGAAAGATCTTTAGACAAACTTCCACTAACATATGCAGTAAAAGGTGACTTTAAAAAAATCGATATAGTTCTCATGACAGAGTTCTCCTTTAATAATTACCAAAATGTATAGCAGAGAATCTGACGTCTCCGGAAGTGAATTGGGTTCGGCACAAACAGTGCGGCTGTGGGAGTGTGTGGTGTTCTCCTGGTGGCGTCGTCCTCTTTTGTTTGTGTTGTGGAGGTGGCCGCCTTCCGGGCTCGTTCCTCCACCTCTCAGATTTAAAGCCCCCCGCCCCTCCTGACCATGGTCAGCAGGAGGCGAGCGGACAACGTGATCCTTCCCGCCCGCCCTTGAGCCTCAGCGTCCTGGCAGCTTGCGCTCGGTGCCGTCGGACGGTTGGAGATGTCGCTGCCCTGCTGTGTTTCGCAGGTAAGGTGTGTGCTGGCTCTGGCCTTCGGGACTGATCGGGTCCCATCGATTGCGACGGACTGTTCCAGGCTGGCCTTCGCCGAGCTATCTCTTGTCGCGGCAGTTTGGACGGACAATCACTTGAGTTTTAATGGCACATGTCATGAGAGTCTCCGGAGACTCCGCTCTGCCGAGCTACCCCTCGGTTAGATGTTTGGAGGTTGTTGTTCGTACTCCAGCCTGGGGAAAGAGATACTTATCTACTGTCTGCTTGTATTTGTGGAGATATGTTCAGTCAGATACTTCCCGAGTGTTTACATTCCTGTATGAAGTAAAAAAAACATATTCTTCTCATCCTTATAATTGCTCAAAAATCACGAGCCTAACACACTTTAATTCTCGAAGCAATTGCTTTCGCCTTGATTTAGTTGCGATTTCTGTTAATCGGATTGTGAATGTATGAAGGTTTTCAAGTAATCGGCATGGTTGTACTAATTCGGTGCAGTGGATTCCGGATAATCGGGACCAGTACATTCTAGCCGAATTAAAGGCTGTCCCAATTAGCCGAAATTTCATGTAAATAGTTTTAAAAAAGTATAAAACAATACAAACTACCATTATCTGAGTAAAAAATTATGTATTTAAATGAAATAAGAATAAATTAGAATGCTACCAAAGCTACTACAGTGCTATAAAACTGTGTATTAGTTCCTAATAGTTAGTGATATAGGAATTAATCTGTTGTACACTGCTGTGTATGGGGTGTCCTGGGAGGTAGCAGCTGTAGTGAAGGGGCATGTTGTGTCTATTCTGGGGCAGCTCAGTCAGCTTTGGTCTCCACCGGATACTCAGCTCTCAGGTATGCTTTCAAGTCACTATTTGCATGTGACAGCAGCTGCACTCCCTACCACGTAGACTGGTGGGCTAAACCAGGTGAGAGCAGCAGGTGGGCTTTGTGACCCAGTGAAAAGGGGACATGTCTGTCCTAGCACATGAAGTCGGTTCAGGTGGATTGCGCAGATGACATCAGCAGTGAGATCCAACGGCCAAGAAGGAGGTTCTGCAGTGGTCCCTGGAGAGTAAAGGCACAGGATTAGTCATGGTTATCCACTGCAACGAAGGAATACCCCAGTTAGTGTTGACTTCTCATACCACTCACTTCCGAGGTCGAGAAACTGGAACTCTTCCACTTTTTTAACAACTCTGTCACATGCGTTTCGCTGTCATCGTCAGATACGACGAACAACCAGCACGCTGCAGTGTTCTTTTGATTGACTGTCAATAAACAAAATTAGTGCAGACACCTTAGTGTAGATAATGGACTGCTTTTGTACAAGGTTTTTGCCGATTTCATTTTCATTGTAACAGTCAAGATGATTGTTGATACCATTAAACTCTTTGTCGTCCCCAACTTGTTGATGTTGTGAAATTGTTTAATTTTCACTCCTGGCTGTTTCTGGTATCTCCAAGCTTGAATGCTTGAAACAGCAATAAGCAAGACAATTCTAAGTGGCCCTGCTGCTTACTTCTCGCCAACACTCCATTGGTGTTCACTGCTTTTTGAACACAAACATATGCAAATGATGCTATTTTAAAACTATTCCCTCTAAGCATGGTGCAGTGTCTAATGGCCACGCAGGTGCACACAACTGATTCCAGTTCAAAACTGTTGTTTTCCTGTTCCAATGAGTGGCAGTGTCCCAAATAAACAAAGGGAATCCTGGCAACACACATCAAAGTTGCTGGTGAACGCAGCAGGCCAAGCAGCATCTATAGGAAGAGGCGCAGTCGACGTTTCAGGCCGAGACCCTTCGTCAGGACTAACTGAAGGAAGAGTGAGTAAGGGATTTGAAAGCTGGAGGGGGAGGGGGAGATGCAAAATGATAGGAGAAGACAGGAGGGGGAGGGATGGAGCCAAGAGCTGGACAGGTGATAGGCAAAAGGGGATACGAGAGGATCATGGGACAGGAGGTCCGGGAAGAAAGACGGGGGGGGGGGTGACCCAGAGGATGGGCAAGAGGTATATTCAGAGGGACAGAGGGAGAAAAAGGAGAGTGAGAGAAAGAATGTGTGCATAAAAATGAGTAACAGATGGGGTACGAGGGGGAGGTGGGGCCTAGCGGAAGTTAGAGAAGTCAATGTTCATGCCATCAGGTTGGAGGCTACCCAGACAGAATATAAGGTGTTGTTCCTCCAACCTGAGTGTGGCTTCATCTTTACAGTAGAGGAGGCCGTGGATAGACATGTCAGAATGGGAATGGGATGTGGAATTAAAATGTGTGGCCACTGGGAGATCCTGCTTTCTCTGGCGGACAGAGCGTAGATGTTCAGCAAAGCGGTCTCCCAGTCTGCGTCGGGTCTCACCAATATATAAAAGGCCACATCGGGAGCACCGGACGCAGTATATCACCCCAGTCGACTCACAGGTGAAGTGATGCCTCACCTGGAAGGACTGTTTGGGGCCCTGAATGGTCGTAAGGGAGGAAGTGTAAGGGCATGTGTAGCACTTGTTCTGCTTACACGGATAAGTGCCAGGAGGGAGATCAGTGGGGAGGGATGGGGGGGACGAATGGACAAGGGAGTTGTGTAGGGAGCGATCCCTGCGGAATGCGGGGGGGGGAGGGAAAGATGTGCTTAGTGGTGGGATCCCGTTGAAGGTGGCGGAAGTTACGGAGAATAATATGTTGGACCCGGAGGCTGGTGGGGTGGTAGCTGAGGATCAGGGGAACCCTATTCCTAGTGGGGTGGTGGGAGGATGGAGTGAGAGCAGATGTACGTGAAATGGGGGAGATGCGTTTAAGAGCAGAGTTGATAGTGGAGGAAGGGAAGCCCCTTTCTTTAAAAAATGAAGACACCTCCCTCATCCTAGAATGAAAAGTCTCATCCTGAGAGCAGATGTGGCGGAGACGGAGGAATTGCGAGAAGGGGATGGCGTTTTTGCAAGAGACAGGGTGAGAAGAGGAATAGTCCAGATAGCTGTGAGAGTCAGTAGGCTTATAGTAGACATCAGTGGATAAGCTGTCTCCAGAGACAGAGACAGAAAGATCTAGAAAGGGGAGGGAGGTGTCGGAAATGGACCAGGTAAACTTGAGGGCAGGGTGAAAGTTGGAGGCAAAGTTAATAAAGTCAACGAATGAATCCTGGTTACTTTCTCAATTAGTTTTTGTTCTTTAAGAGTTGTCCCAAATAAGTGCCTGGTCTGATTAACCAAAGGCTCAATTAACTGGAATCCACTGAATTTCAAGTGGAATCTCTTATCCTTGAAGGGAAGGGAAATATTGGAGCAACACACACAAAAAGCTGTGGAACTCAGCAGGCCAGGCAGCATCTAGGAAAAGCTGAGGAGTAGATTTAAAAGGTCTGGTGTACCCGGTGTGGCCTCCTGTGCATCGGTGAGATGCGACATAGGTTGGGAGACTGCTTCGCCGAGCACCTATGCTCCATCCGCCAGAAAAAGCAGGAATTCCCGGTGGCTACCCATTTTAATTCCACTTCCCATTCCCATTCCAATATGTCTACCCATGGTCTCCTCCACTGTCGTGATGAGGCCACAGTTGGGTTGGAGGAACAACACCTTGTATTCTGTTTGGGTAGCCTCCAACCTGATCGATTTCTTAAACTTCCGGTAATGCTCCCAACTCCCAACCCCCACCCCTTCGCCATTTCCCACCTCTTTTTCCGCCTTTCACCTTGGCTGCTTGCCTGCCCATCACCTCCCTCTAGTGCTCCTCTCCCTTTTCCTTCTTCCATGGCCTTCTGTCTCTTTTACCAATTCACTTCCAGCTCTTTACTTAATCCCCTCCCCCTTCAGGTTTCATCTATCACCTTGTGTGTGTGTCTCTCTCCCCCCACCTTTTAAATCTTCTCCTCAGCTTTTTTTCTCCTGTCCTGCGGAAGGGTTTTGGCCCGAAACGTTGTCTGTACTTTTTTTCCATTGATGTTGCCTGGCCTGCTGAGTTCCTCCAGCATTTTCTGTGTGTTGCTCAGATTTCCAGCATCTGCAGATTTTCTCTTGATTGTGGTTGGAAATATTGGAGCAGTGACAGCAGTCGGAACTTTTGACAAATCCAAGCTCGTAAGAAAAGGGCTGGCAGTGTCCCAGAGGTTGGCTCATTCAGCCCTCCTCCCACATCCAGATACAGCTGTATCTAGAGGTCTTCAGTTTCTTCTGGACTTTGAAAGTTGAATTAAGAGTTCTTGAGGATGTAAGCATTCAAACAGCCCAAGCATTGCCTCTTGCTGATGCATTTAAAATGTGTGAACGACATCCAGGAAGGAATATGGTTGTACAGTATTCATGTGTTACATCCAGAGTGTCGTACACCATAATCACTGTATACGCGGTATATTCTGGTGACCCCCCCTCCCCTTTGCCATTAGTAAAAGTGAGTGATTGTTCAAAACAGAAGTAGAATTTGGGGAAATTAGCTTAGTTTTAGATGTCTACAGTAAAGAGACGGTGCTCCAGCGATGGAATAAACTGCTGTACCTGCATCGGGGATTGCCAGAACCATTAAAATAATCTTGAGTCTGGGAAGTCAGATGGGATCTATGGCACAGATAGCTGTGTGCCTGTCAGAGTCTTGCCGAAATTATGTCACTGTCGGGGAGGGAGGAGAGATTGTGCTTAAGCCATTTTTTAAAATATCTAGAAGAAGGAACACGATGAGAATTCGACTTTAGAGTTCACTTTGTTAAAACTATTCCTTTGATTCTTAAGTCACTGCTGGAAGTATTGATACTTGTGAGGTTTCCCGATTACAAAAGATGACACCACCGCTGATAAGAAAACAAAATTCTCAGGGAATAAAAAGCAATTGGAAATAATATAACTTAATTATTATTAAACTTCGGAATCTGCACCTAAAATTTCAAATACCTTCTAAATTTCATTTCGTCTGGTAACAAAACTTAACTGTGATGATTAGTGGTTAACTAATGGCTGATCTACACATTGGAAAATCAGGGGAAAATAGATGTGGGATGTTTAGGAAAAAATGAGCAGGCCAGGGAGCGAAAAGAGCGAGTTTGTGTTTCAACTGTCTTTTGTCAGAATTCTGAAGTGTCTTAGACTTAGAACAATAACTCTTTTTCTCACGACATGTGCTGCTTGACTTGCTGAATGTTTTCGTCAATTTTCTTGCCCTCATTCCTTTTGAAAATCTAAAACAAATTACATTTGTGAAATGAATGAGGGAAAGATTTCCTCCTGTGGTGGCTGACTCCAGTGAAAACATGAATATTTGAATGTTTATATATATATAAACAGCCAATCCACTTTTTTTTTGTACGTTGCAGGTTGTCGGTTATTGATCAATATATCCACCTTCTTTCAATCAATGGAATTTATCAGAGACGAGAAGCTAGTGTAAGGTGCTCTTTCCCTCTGCTAGCAGTCACCCTTGGGCAAGGTGCAGTACTTGCTTAGCTCCCCTGATCACCACCAACTCCACCCCGATCTGGGTCACGTGAAGCCATGGGAGCAGCTGATGCCTATCACAATCCCTGGTTATGTGACCACCAATGCCAGGCAGACAGTCTCTGAAGAATATTGATAACGGCTGGGGTTGCCAATCTTGTAAAGACACTGCCCAGAAGAAGGCAATGGCAAACCACTTCTGTAGAAAAATTTGCCAAGAACAATCATGATTATGGAAAGGCCATGATTGCCTATGTCTTGCAACAGGGCATGTAATAAATGATTGAAGAAGCCAGTAGCAAACAATCCTTTCACCCCTCAGAAGAATTACTGTATCCAGTTGAAGGAATCACATTTTTAGGAAGATGTGCGGAGGAATTGTACTATTATAAACACGAGATTCTGCGGATGCTGGAAATCCAGAAAAACACACAAAATACTGGAGGAACTCAGCAGTTCAGACAGCATCCATGGAAAGGACTAAGGAGTCAACCCTTCACCAGGACTCTTATATCAAATGTACTGTTATATACCGGAAGAGTACGTGAAGAGATTGGGGGGGGGGGCGGAGCTGAAATTTGTCCACATAGAAAAGATTAAGAGTAAATTTAAGAGGTGATCAGGAGGCCCTTCATTGGTCAGGGTCAACCAGGGATGTTACATCCTTGCTGTCATATGCAAGTCATGGAGGGAATCAGCTTTGACAGACTGTGACATGTGGATGCAGGTATAATGAATGGATAGAATAGTGATTAGATGATCCAGTTCAATATTTATTGGCAAAAGAGGCAGAGAGGAGATGATTATTTGTTCATTCAAGGGATATTGCTTTTGCAGGTGGACCCAGAATCTAATTGCTCATCCCTAGTGGCCCTTGAAGCTGGTGGTGAGCTGTCTTCTTAATCCACTGCAGTGTTTACTTAATGACTTATTAATAAGGAATTCAGTGCCAAAGGAAAAATGACTCAGTTGCAACTTGCATAAAGTAATTGTTTATAGATACTTCAAAAGGGAAATACTGCTGGGATAAAGCGTGTGCAGAGTTAATTGGATGCTTGTTTCAAAGCTGGTGCTGGTTTAGACAAGTGAGTAAAATCTGGAGACAAAACTTCAAATCCCATCAAGGCAGGTGGGATATTTATATTCAGTTTAAATTTGAAATTGAAAAGCGAGTTACAGTGACAAAATACCCAGATTATTGAACTAATTTGCATACTTTACTGATTCTCATAAAGGGAGAAAATCCGCTACCCTTATCAGGACGTGGCTCTGCAGGTCCTAGTGACCTAGCATTCTATGGGTTAAGAAGATGACTCGCCACTCTCTGTTTTTAACATTTATGTACAACCAATTAACTTTCTAGAAATGTCCAACGTATAAATTGAAAATACTGTGGGACGAATGGTCTCCGAAAATGAGTATGTGATGTCAAAGTTCAGCCTGATAATGAGGTTGGGTCTATTGTTGGATAATTGAAAGGGCCCACTGCTGTGCTTCTCTTTGTGTCACAGACAGGAGCGATTGCATTCAATCAACCTTGGCTTATGGAAGGAGAGGGCAAAAAGATGAAAGTGGAGCAAGATGATGTCATCGGAAAGCAGAGGGGAGGAGGGGAGAAGTCGCATGTGAATGAGGTGCCAGCATGTCAGAGGAAGCCATGGTGACTGGAGCCAGAGTAACACCCCTACTAGAAGGAAAAGAGGCAGGATACCCATGAGCAGCTATTGTTAGAACTGAATTGACTTGTCAAAGAAATTGTCGAAAATTGAGATAAATGACTAAAATTCTGAGCACTTGTGAAGATTTTCTTTCTGGCGACTGACCGGCTAGTTCAAATGTACTGTTAGTTAAAATCAACGGTGCTGAGGGTAGATTGATGGAAATCCTGATGGATAATAATCATCGCATCCCATGAAGAATCACCAGCAGTTCATATTTATGAGTACCTTTTTTCTGATGTAGTGAAATATCCCAAAGATTAACACAATCTGTGAGTTGTCACCCTGGACGTAATTATTTTAACAGTTCCCATGATGTGTGCTTTCAGTGCAGGGATTTTACTGCCTGTACACAAGTGAAGATAGTTTCCAGCTGATTAATGTAACAGCTCTTTATACAATAGGCATGTCATTGCTTGGAGACATTCCTGCTCTTTTTAGCCTCTATTCTAATGAACACTGTTTAACAGTGCCACGGAAGACAGAGTCTGATTCAGATTTATTTATCACATGTACGGTGAAATGGACAGTAAAAAGCATTGTTTACATTAACAAACAACACACCCAAGGATGTGCTGGGGGCAGCCAGTGAGTGTCGTCACACATGCCAGCACCATCGTGGCATGCCCACGATATTCAGCCGAACCATACAAGCAGCCACAGCAAAGCACACCCACCCAGTCACATACACAGACATGCCTCCAATTCCGACCCAGGACTACCCCACTTGGGGATCGCTGGTCTCCTTAGTACCTGCTGACCCGACTTCCGGATCGCTGACCTTTGTGGTGCGCTCCAACCTGGGCGCCAAGCACCAGCTCCTGCCCTGATGGTTTTTCTCATTTTCTGCTTCATGTTCTCAGTATCTTTATTTGAGTCAGAATAAATGGGTCTTTTTTTCTGACTCCGAAGGGTGTAAGGGGATTGCTTTCAGGATTATTCTAGGCCTTTGGTTATTTACTATTCATAATTAATGATTTGTAGAAGGCGGCAGACTGTAAGGTTGCTGATGCCAGAAACATAGATGGGAGGGCATGTTGTGGTGAAAATGCACAGTGGCTGCAATGGAAATGAGTAATTTGGGGGGGGGGGCGGAACTGCAATGGAAATGAGTAATTTGAGTGGAGGGGAAAGACTGCAATGGAAATGAATAATTTGAGTTGGGGGGGGCGGGGAGAACACTGCCACAAGGCAGCAGAGGTTTGAGATCAGAGTTTTCCTTCTAGCTATAACAACCTTAAGGAACCTCATGCTAGTATCTTCCCTGTAATACCATAGGCTCTTATCTTGTTAAGCAGCCACATGTGTGGCACCTTGTCGAAGACCTTCTCAAAATCCAAGTAAACTACATTCACTGCCTCTTCTTTGTCTATCCTGCCTGTTATTTCCTCAAAGAATTCCAACAGATTTTTCAGGCAAGATTTTTCCTTTAGGAAGCCATGCTGTCTTTGGCTCATTTTATCATGTGCCTCCAAGTACCCAGAAACCTCATCCTTCATAATGGGCTCCAGCATCTTTCCAACCACTGGTCAGGCCTATAAATCCTTCAAACATGAGGAAATCTGTAGATGCTGGAAATTCAACTAACTGAAAGAAGAGATAGTCAGAGATTTGAGAGGGGGAGGGGGAGATCCGAAATGGCAGGAGAAGACTGGAGGGGGAGGGATGGAGCTAAGAGTTGGACAGTTGATTGGCAAAAGGAATACAAGGCTGGAGAAGGGAGAGGATCATGGGATGGGAGGCCTAGGGGGAAAGAAAGGGGGAAGGGAGCACCAGAGGAAGATATAGTGAGGGACAGAGGGAGAAAAAGGGGGGGGGAATAAATAAATAAATAAGGGATGGGGTAAGAAGGGGAGGAGGGGCATTAAAGGAAGTTAGAGAAATCAATGTTCATGTCATCAGGTTGGAGGCTACCCAGGAGGAATATTTGTTCCTCCATCCTGAGTGTGGCTTCATCTATAAACTCCCTCCCTTCTTAAAGAGTGCAGTAACATTTGTGATTTTCTAGTGCTCTGGAACCATTCCAGACTCTGGTGATTCTTGAGAGATCATTACTAATGCTTCCACAGTCTCTTCAGCTACCTCTTTCAGACCCCTGGGGTGTAGTCCATTTGGTCCAGTGACTTGCCTACCTTCAGACTCTTGGCTTCCAAGCACCTTCTCCTTATTAATAGCAACGACACTTCTGACCCCGACACTCACAAATTTCTGGCATACAGTTAGTGTCTTCCTCAGAGAAGGCTAACGCATAATCAGTTCATCTGGCATTTCTTTGTCCCCACTCCAGTTAATGCCTTTCCAGCAGTGCAATATCCACGTTATCCACTTGCTGACTTGGTCATACTTGGAGATTTCAAAGTTCAAAGTTTTTAAGTTGCATGCTGCAGATTGCCGTGAGAAGAATTCAAAAGGGGTATACTTAAATGAATATTTGGAGCAGTTGTCCACAGCCCACAGTATGTCGCCAGTGATCACTGGCACCATTTTTCTGGCCCGGATTAATGGGCTTCAAGGTGGCAAATGCCTGCTCCCTTGTAATAAACATATAAATCTCGTACTTAGTACCCTAATTTCCATAATATTATTAGTGCACACCGAAGAGATATAGACAGTAAAAATCTCAGTCCTCCCTTGTGGCTTCACACGTAAGTGGCTCTGACGGTGTTTATGGGTCCAATCACCCTTTTACTGTTATGTAACTGAAGAACTTCGATCTTTAACCCTGCTTAACAAATTCATCTTGTACCTGTTTTTGACATCTAATTTCCCTTTTAAGACTAGTCTTAAATTTTTTTTTTAGTTGTCAAGAGATGCATTTGTACCCAGCTGCCTGTATGCAATGCACACTTTCTTTATTTTTCTTACCAGAGCCACTGTTTCAAGAATTTAAGATTGGTTAATGTCATTTCCAGGAAGCGTAAAGGGGAAAAAATTATTGTTATTCTGGATCCGAAGCAGCACAAAAACACACACAAGACACAAAAAGGCAATAAATATTAATGTATAAAATAGCTTTTATACTTGGGTTGATTGTGCATAAAGCCTAAATTTCTGTACATAAATGAACTCTCTTCAACATGGCTTCCCTGACCTTGGTATGGTATCTTTCATCTTAACATGCTCTCACTGGACTTTTGATGTCATCCTTTTTAAAAGCCTCCCACTTTGGCAACTGTTCCCTTGACAGAGGATATAAAGGTGGGGGAGGGTGGGAAGCCACCTTCCCCCACCTTCTTTATAGGCTCTGCCCCTTCCCTCTACAGTCCTGACGAAGGGTTCCGGCCTGAAACGTCGACTCATCCTTTCCACCGATGCTGCCTGACCTGCTGAGTTCCTCCAGCGTGTTGTGAATGTTGCTAAAGTATTACTAGCATTGGATGCAATCAAGAAGAGATTGGCTGGGCTAATTCCTGGGAAGTCCCATAAGGAGCTGCTTTTTTATTTAAATAAAAAGGTTGAATCGGTATTCTTTGGACTTCATAATCATATTGAAACATAAGATCCTAAGGAAACATAACGGTGGGTTTGAGATGTTTTCACTGGTGGGAAAGTAGTTATAGAATTGGGGCAGTGATTTTAAAATTGGCGTACAGATGAATATTCTTTTGCAGAGGATGTTAATTCTCTACATCTCTCTCTCACCAAGAGCTGGGAGAATTTTCTGCCATCATAATGATATGTGCTGTGTGTGACTTTTGGTTCTGTGTTATACACCTCGGTCTCAGAAGAATGCTGTTTCATTTGGCTGTTATGTGTGTGGTTGAATGAGACTTGAAACTGAACTTGGAAGACCAGACCTTTGGATGTTGTCTAAAAAAATGCAGTTCAATTTTTGAAAAATTGGGATTTGAGAGTTGAGTGATACTTGTATAGAAGAGCAGACCTGAATCAAATGGACCAAGTCATAGTGCATGGCAGAAAGACCAACTCCTATTTTCACCAATAACTTTAAATTTAGGGCTTATTAATTAATAGGACACTCATGAACATTTGTACGTAACCATCAAATGAAAGGGGTTTTGCAAGATGCTGGAATGGAAGCATTTAACAAAGGGGAAAAGTTTTTATTTCATTGGTAAGAATGTGATTAGAAAATCGACTTGGAGCAACCTTTGATTTTTTTTGTCCTATAGAGCAACTGTGAAGTTGTAGGAATTTCACCACTGGTATCTCAAAGCATCTCAGAGAACTTGAATATCTTTTGCTGCACAGAAATAATGCTTCACTTTTGAACTTCAGGAGTACTTTCAGTAATGGTAACAGATGAGAAATGTGGTGAAGTGATAGACCAGGCTAAGGTGCTGGAGGTTGTGTTACGAAGTCAGTTAGTTGCAATGGACTGTGCTGACTGCAGAGAGGAGGCAATGTTTTAAATGATTCAAAACCCAAAAATGTGCACCAGGTCAGGCAATGTCTGTGGAAATAGAAATGAAGTTGATCTTTCAAGTCCCAAGACCCTTCAGTTGATGTTATTAAAGTGGGAAGCAGAAAGTTGGGATGAAATGTTGAGTCCACTGTGCCATTTGGGGTTTATGTAGGTCCTGATGGAAAGATCTTGACCCAAAAATGTTGACTGCTTATTCCCCTCCATGGATGCTGCCTGACTTCCTGAGTTCTTCCAGCATTTTGTGTGTTACTCAAGATTCCCAGCATCTTCAGATTCTCTTGTGTTTATGTTGGTCTTTACTATTTCACTCAAGTAATAACTGCTTTCAGAATCTCGAGAGTTAATTTCTTGGTCATTCTCTTCATTTTTGTTCAGCTC
The DNA here is from genome assembly GCF_963921235.1 of Mobula hypostoma. Taxonomy (NCBI): domain Eukaryota; kingdom Metazoa; phylum Chordata; class Chondrichthyes; order Myliobatiformes; family Myliobatidae; genus Mobula; species Mobula hypostoma. Next base: position 166,241,701 of record NC_086101.1, on the reverse strand, counting down.
CGCACGCAACTTCCTTATCTCATTTGTACTTCAGTAGAATGTTGTGTTAAGGAACTAACACAAAGTTGAGACAGTGAGTACTATAAAATGCCAGCCCTTACCAGCAGGAAACATGTTGTCCGTACAATTGTAATGCCTTTTGAAGGATACATTTTACAAAATGCTTAGTTACCTTCAGGACTCCCACAGCATTACTGGATCCAGATTGCTTAATTTTTTTGGGTATTTAAGTTTTATAAAGATGGTCTAAAAAGGGAACCACTTGGAGAAAATTCAGTAGCATGTTTTAACACTTGTGCAGCCATTCCTTTAAAAAACATTTAAAACTGCATGAACAAGAGAGAAAAATACTTTAAAATACAACAAATTTTGGAAGCAGTTAGATGATGTGATTAGAAGCAAAACTTGTTGGGTAATATTAAAAAAAGGATAAATCTTCCTGCTCAATTTATTGCTACAGCCATAACATGCCCCATTATACTAGGCTTTAAACAATTAAATATAACCTGTTCATAACATCCGAACAAGGCATCCACGTGCATGATTGTTATTTATATAAATGTAAGCACTGTACCTGTAAAAAGATAGAATCTACTCCCTACATTTCAAGTTCTCCTTAAAGTGATCTTGTATTTGCATTTTGTTTGGGTATTAATATTCTTACAGCTTTCTGTTCTGTTTAATGCACCAGGGCATTCAGGTGAAATTTCTTCACCCAGAATAGTTGGAATATGGGCCTTGCCAGCAGACAGCAGTTGAACAGTCTAAATAGGTTGGAGGGAAATCTGGGGCAAGACGAGGGGATAGAGGAATGTGCTGGGTGGGTTCAATGAAGCGAAGTAATGTAGAGTGAGACGCTATTATGTTGATTGACCTGTTTGTGTTGATGCATTTAATTAAAATTGTGCTCATTTCTGGCATCAGGCATGCTAATGATGTGACCTGCCCACACATCCTTAAGACATGGGAACAGAATTAGGCCATTTGGTGCATTGAGTCTGACCTGCCTTTCGGTCATGGCTGATTTATTTTCCCTCTCAGCTCCATTCTCTTGCCTTCTCCCCATAACCTTTGCTGCCCTTACTAATCAAATGAGTGTAATTAAGTCTTGAATGCTGGGAAGATTTTTAAAAAGCAACATAACCCACAGACTCTTGAATCTGTGATTAATGACTAATCAAGGTGGAGCAGAATACGGGTTGCTCTTGACAACTTTGAGACCAGATATCCGGAGGGCACAGAGGCCCTGTGCACTGAATTATGTGTATCACCTCATGAATGGAAGCAAGTCAGAAATTAATTTTTCAGGCAAATGCTAGAAAGGATGATAATAAAATTGGAGGCCTATGTTGGAGAGAAAGGCTAGATTGAGCTTGGAGGAGGTTATAAGGTTGCTGCAACATCGTGGGTTGAAGGGCCTATACTGTGCTGTAATCTTCTATGTTTCTGTTAATATTACCAAGTGTGGAAGTAGAACAATTTTTACCCCTATTCAGAATTTACTGACCTCTATTGCGATGGGGAAGTAAGGTTTTGCTGACAGTCTAAGGTTTCTCGACTCTGTGGGGCTTGCTTTGTTTCACACTGTTTTTTCCTTTCCTACACCTTTTCCATCATAATTTCTTTAGTAAGGCTCAGCAGAGGAATGGATCTGTTGGAAAATTGGGAGTGTTGTTTGCATATGGAGCTTCAGATATCCCACCTCTCCTGGAAGTTCCGGGAGTCTCCCGCATATTAATAGTGGCTCCCTGATGCCCGCAAATTATATACAATATCACGGAAATCAATTTTTTTGAGAGCGAGAGAGAGAAAGCAAGAGAGAGCGTGAGAGCGACCACGAGAGAGAGAGAGAGAGCACGCGAGAGAGAGTGAGTGAGAGAGAGAGAGCGAGCGAGAGAAAGCAAGAGAGCGCGAGAGTGACCACGAGAAAGAGAGCGAGAGAGAAAGCAAGTGAGAGGGCGAGAGAGGGAGAGCAAGAGCGTGCCATGGCAGAGTGTTCCAAAAAAAAAGAAAATATAAAACGTACTTCACCCCAGACTACACTAAAGTGTACCCCTGCTAAATGGGGGTCAAAATAATGACAGTGTTGCTGGCTGCACTGTTTGCAACAATGACTTTTGCCCGTGGTGAGTTAAGACTGTAAAAGACATGTTGAGGTGAGTTTAACAGGTGTCATTTGTTCATTAGCATAGCTAACGTTATTTAAACTAGCTGGCTAGCTGCTAAGGAGCTACTCTATTGCAGACATCCCACCTCTCCCGGGAGTCTCCTGCAAATTGATGGCGCTACAAATGAGTTTTTGCAGGGTGGGATGTCTGGAGTTTGATCTTAACAAGTGTGAGGTGGCCTATTTTGGCAATTCAGATTGCAGAGGACAGGTATAGTAAATAGGATACTAAGGAGTATTGATGGATAGAATGATCACAGTTCCCTGATAAATGGAAAAACTAGTTGATAGACTAGTGAAGAGGGTGCATAGTTTGAGACATAGACTATATTACAACTTTACTAAACATTAGTTGGATCACACTTGGAGGACTATGTGCAGTTCTGGTCACCATATTAAAGACGAACTGTGAATGTGCTGGAGCAAGGGTTCCCAATCTTTGGTATACCCTGGACTGATGCCATTAAGAAGGGGCCTGTAGACCCCAGGTTGGAACCCCTGTGCTAGAGGGAGTGCAGAGGAGATTCACCAGGATGGGCGCAGTTTGGAGGACTTGTAGAGAGCGTGGATGATCTGAGCTTGGGTGACCTGATGGAAGTATAAACTTGTGAAGGGTATAAACAGTACGATTAGTCAAAATCTCTTCCCAGTGGTAGGAACATGAAAAACAAAAGGCATTATTCCTTTTAAAGTGATTGATATCTAGAATATGTTGTCAGGTGGTGGTAGAATTGGGTACACTTACTGCACTTAAGAGCACTTAGAGCCTTAAATGGGTAAGGTGGGAAGGATGTGGCACATGGTATTAGTGTAGATGGCAAATAAAAGGTCATCATGTACTTGGTGGAGCAAAGGGCCTGTTTCTGAGCTCTGCAGCCTCGTATCACCCCAGACAACTATTGCCATCAGCACAGTAGCGTAGTGGTTAGCACAACGCTTCAGATTAGATTAGACTACACTCATTCCCGATCTGCAGGGTATGAGCTAAGAAAAAAGATTGAAAGAATTAAATTTTTTCAGCCTAAGTAGACGTAGAATGAGATTAGATTAGATTCAACTTCATTGTCATTGTGCCGAGTACAGATACAAAGCCAATGAAATGCAGTTAGCATCTGACCAGAAATGCAAAGAATAGTGTTACTTACAAAATAATTGCGAATAAAAACTAAATGCTACAGCACACAAATATAAAAGTACTGAGACAGTACAATATGGGTGCAATACTGCTTAGCACTGTGATGTGAGGTTCAGCAGGGTCATAGCCTCAGGGAAAAAGCTTTTCCCGTGCCTGCTGGTGCGGGATTGGAGGCTCCTGTAGCGCCTACTGGATGGGAGGAGAGTAAAAAGTCCATGGTTAGGGTGAGATGCATCATTGATAATGCTTTTCGCCCTGCCCAGTCAGCGTTTATGGTAGATGTTCTCAATGGTGGGCAATTGGGTGCTGGTAATCCGCTGGGCAGTTTTCACCACCCACTGGAGTGCTTTGCAGCCCGATACGGGACAATTGCCATACCACACTGAGATGCGGTTAGTGAGTATGCTCTCAACGGTACAGCGGTAAAAGTCCATCAGTATCCTGGGACAGAGGTGAACTTTCTTGATGCTCCGCAGGAAATAAAGGTGTTGTTACGCCTTTTTGTTCAGGATGGAGGAGTTCGGGGACCAGGTGAGATCCTCGGAAATGTGCACACCAAGGAATTTGAAGCTTGATACATGCTCCACTACAGCTCTGTTGATGTAGATGGGGACGTGAATGTGACTCCTGGCACGCCTGAATTCCACAATGATCTCCTTGGTCTTCTGGACGTTAAGGGCTAGGTTGTTGTCGGCACATCACGCAGCCAGGTGCTGGACCTCGTCCCTGTAGGCCGTCTCGTCACCCCCTCTGATCAGGCCAACCACCATGGTGTCGTCTGCGACCTTGATTATGGAGTTAGAACCATGTACAGGAACGCAGTCATAGGTGAAAAGGGAGTACAGAAGAGGGCTCAGCACACAGCCTTGAGGCACGCCGGTGTTCAGGGTGAGAGGTTGTCTAACTTAACTGATTGGGGTCTGTTAGTCAGAAAGTCCAAGGTCCAAATGCAGAGGGATGAGCTGATACCAAGCTGGCGAAGTTTGGTGATCAGCTTGGAGGGGATCACAGTATTGAATGCCGAACTAAAGTCAATGAACAGCATTCTGATGTAAGAGTCGGGGCTGTCCAGGTGGGTCAGGGCAGAGTGAAGTGCCGTGGAGATGCCATCCTCTGTTAACCTGTTGGTGCGATAGGCAAATTGATGGGGGTCCAGGGTAGTGGGCAGACAGGATTTCAGATGTGATAGAACCAGTCTCTCAAAGCACTTTGCAGTGATGGGGTGAGTGCAACTGGATGGAAGTCATTACAGTACCAGCGACTCGGGTTCGATTCCCACTGCTGCTTGTAAGGAGTTTGTATATTCTCCCTGTGACGGCGTGGGTTTCCTCTGGGTGTTCTGGTGTACCCCCGCCCCCCCCCCCACAGTCCAAGGACATACTGGTTGGTAGGTTGGTCATTGTAAATTGTCCCGTGATTAGCCCAGGGTTCAATTGGAGGATTGTTGGCTGGCCTATTCCGCACTGTATCTCAATGATAATCTCAGCCACTGGCTGTTTAAATTCCACTTGTAAAACTTTTATACAAAATACTCATAGCACCACTGAGATTTTAGAACTTAAGGAATGAGTAGTTTGCAGTGTAATAGTACACAAATTATAATTGTACGCTACCTATTTTTGATCGGTTAGTTTAAGCATGCCTGTATTAGTTCTTCAAAGCAATGTTTAATATGGATTGCTACCTTTCATGCCATAACCTGGAGTGTTTCATTCCTTTTTGGCCTGATTTTGATATTTTTGACAGTTTGAGATATGAAATGTGATAGTTTTCTGAAGCATTCTGCCAAGATTTACTGGGAGCCGCAAATGAGCAACAGCTGTCATTTGGTAGCCTTGTCCTCACCGTTTAATTTGCGTGAGCTTTTTCAAGTTCAAGTGTGTTCAACCATACACGCGTATACAGCTAAACAAAATATTGTTCCTCAAGGGCGGAGGTGCAAAGCTCAGTACACATAGTCACACACACTGCATGTACAGTTACGGTCCAGCACACGGTCACTGGAAGTTGCTGCAAAAATATCTAGATGCATCATTTTGCATTTACTTACAAACCAATACTCTATTATTTAGGTTTTCTTCATAAATACCGTGGGTATAGCGGTTAGCGTGCCGCTATTACAGCTCAGGGCGTTCTGGTGTTTGGAGTTCAGTTCCGCCCTGTTCTGTAAGGAGCCAACGTATGTTTTCCCTGGGGATGGTGTGGTTTTTCTCCAAGTCCTCCAGTTTCTTCCCACGGTCCAAAGACGTACTGGCTAGGATGGTCAATGTAAATTGCCCTGTGATTAGGATACAGTTGATCAGGGTTGGGGACTTCTGGGGTGGAATGACAGGACCTACTCTGTGCTGTATCACAAAATAAAATAACTATTTCTTCCTTTTTATGTTAATGATTCTTGATCAGTGATTAATGGAAGTGCAAAGTATTGACTACAGGCTCTGGTGAAAAGGCTAAATGTTTTAACAAAAGACCACAAGGATCAGGAGTGGGCCCGTTGGTTCCTCAATCTTTTCTGGTCATTCAGTAAAATCAGGGCTGATCCACTATTGAATCAAACTATGGTTGAACTACAGTGAGGGTTAGATTGCTTTGGAGAGGATACAGAGAGGTTTACCAGGCTGCTGCCTGGATTAGAGGACATGTGCTATAACAAGAGGTTGGACAAACTTGGGTTATTTTCTCTGGCGTGGTGGACGCTGAGGGGAGATCTGATAGATTATGAGAAGCATAGACAGTATCTTTTTTTCTCCCCCATGGTTGAAATGCCTAATACCAGAGGGCATGCACTCGAGGTGAGAGGGGGTAATTTTAAAGGAGATGAGAGAGACATGGGGTGCCTGGAATGTGCTACCTGGGATGGTGGTAGAGGTGGATACATTAGGGATGTTTCAATAGGCACATGAATGAGAGGAAAATCGAAGTTGTGTAGGGAGAAGGAATTAGTTTAGTTGGCTGTTTGATTAATTTATTTGATTTGGCACAGCAATGTGGGCTGAATGGCCTGTGCTGTACTGTTCTATGTTGTTCTGCTTCTGTATTACTGTTTACATTGCCTGGTTTCGTTACTAGCCTGGTAATTGTCTTCAAACCACGTGCTGGCAAGGTGGATAAATCGTAGGTCATGAAGGTGGTAAACTTAAATTGACCTTCTCTATTTATTCTCTCTCTTTATTAACCTGTGCATATATGTTTCAGCAAGTAAATAGGAAAAAGTTTATTAAAAAAATACTAAAACCCGTCCTTCAAAAAATGTCCTTGCCCTGAAGCAAATGTTGCCATCTACCAATCAGGATATTCTGCATAATTCAAGTGGTATTAGCTGACTAGAAAGTATGCACTAAATTAAAGAATTTGCATTTTACATTCTGGGCTTGTCGTTTTGTAGTTTGAGGTAGTTTCTGATTATTTATTTCTCTTTTTTCTCTTTCTCCCTCGGTCTTTAGGTCTGCCTTTTGCCATTTGCCATTCTCCATACTGGCACTATTCCTGGGTCATGTAATGGGAAGCAGTGGTGAAAGTATTGACATGACTCTTCACTGAAAATTAGTGTTGTGTTTCAATAAGAGTGGAATGCAATTAATTTTCCACATGCATTCTCTCTGGACGGGATGGCCTCATTGTAGTTCACCCCTGCCCTGTTTCTCCAATAAAAATTTCCAGAAGCTTGACTCGTAAGGGAAAAAGAAAGCTGTGATTATTTTGGGAGCCAGTTTCTGTGGAAAATTTGGCTTGTACTACTGTGAGCACAAGGCTTGTACTGTAATGCTTCCTTTTAGCAGAGTGGCATGAATGAGGAACACAAGCCAAACCCTGGACAGAGAAAGGGTTTCTGTGCCACAGTGTAACAAAAAATCCAAGAACTTGGTTGAAGCTTGTATCCTTGAGGAGAAAATAGATTATTTTTCTTAGTGGTGTTGAACCTACAAACTTAAGGAAACTTAACCAAAGCAATTTGTTTTGATCCACCGTCATGGCTGTGTTCTGGAATGAATCTTAAAGTGGTAGTAGCCTGCTAAAATGTTACTTTTCCCTTCCACAGGATGTTGTTGAGCTTCGTTAATTTTCAAGATGTTAGTTTCCCAGAGACAGTGGAGTCATTGCCTTGTCTTCCTTCTCCAAGTATTTCCATACAGTATGAATGTTAAGAAAGAAAAGCTACTCTTACTTTCCCTTGTATACTGTGGGGGGGTGGGGGGTGGGAGGGTGCGGGCAGGGGAGGAAATGGTGCTGGGAGCACTCTATCCAGAATATAATCCTCTTTTTTTTTGCATCTGATATCCTATTGGGATTTAATAGATCACAGAAAGTTTCCAAGTAACTTGATTCTTCAGTGATTGGTAACTTAGTCTAGTTCAGGGGGTGGGTAATAATGAGCTTTTTTAAAAAGCAACTTTTTCTTTGATTACAGCAATTTTCAGCAGTGGTCTTTTACAAACTGGACATGAAAGCATTAAGGTTTGAGGAGCTTAACGGTGCTGTTTGTTCTTTGACAATGTAACAATTGTATCCGACACTGAATGGCTGATAATATTGTTAACAATTAGTTGTCCAGGCTAAATACGGAGTTCTTAGGGCTGAAATCCTCAATAGAGAATGGGGTTCTTCTCCCATGTCTCTGGATAATTCTACAAATCAGTGATGTAATTAGTCAGGACTTGCAGTTGGTGGAGTGGTGAGAGGTCAAGAAATCATGAAACTGGATTGGTTCTTGTGCCATTGGAGACATTAACAGAATTATTTGAATTTTTTTAAAAGTGGTCTTGTATTCCCTCCTACAGACCAGGTTGGAAGGGTTTTGATAGAGTAGATATGACCTGTTTTCGTTGGCCCTCAACTCTTATTTGGAGTATTGTCCAGTTATGTATGTCACATTTACTATTTTTAGCAAGGTCTGGGAAAACCAGAGCATTACTAGAAGAGGAAAATGAGTAGAGGAAGATTACCAGAATGGTACCAGGAACAATGGACATCAGTGATACGGAAAGAACCTGTATTTTTTTTTTCATTTGGGGGCAGAGAAAGTTAATGGGAGATTTAATAGCACTGCTTAAAATTGAGAGATGTTTGCATAATAAGAAGTGAAGCAGTTGCCAGACAAGTTAGTGAACAGAAATTTAGTTTTGGGATAATTGACTAGAATCAGGGTGGAGGGCAAGTGAGGAGTTTTTCTTTAAACAGGTTATGCTAATTTGCAATGTTTAAAAGTAGTGAGGAGGCAACTTTTTGAGGTAATTTTTGGAAGGGAATTACATTAAGTGGGAAGGAGAAGTGAGACTAGTTACAGGCTACTTCCAAGAGCTGACATGGCCTAACTGTCCTGTGAAGTATGAGCCTCGTGAGCTGCTTGGTGTGGACTGGTTTAAATCAAACTTTGTCCTTCAGCGTTTGTAACTTTTTAAACTTTCTTACTAATATGCATGCAAGCCTCTTGGACTGAGATGAGTGTGGTGTTCCCTCACGAACAAGATGTGAGATTTTCCTTTAGTAGACGTTTTAAGTATGAGCAGGTGCATTTAAGCCAATGTCATATGATCAGAGGTAGTCGTGAACAGGCAACCTGATGACTATCTCAATCAAGCGTGCCCTTCTGTGCGGTACTGTAATAATAAGAACAGATGGAAAAAATCCAGAGCGTCTGCAGGGACAAATTGGAACTTGTTTGAAATTCAACAGTTTTGATATATTGGAACAATTATATGTGCAAACTGATAATTTCAAAGTTTTTCACCAACATAAAATATCAAGGCTGACCTTGATGTAAGGATTGTTTTGACTAATGTTGGAAATATGTGGTGATCGGTGGCAGCTGTTATGGTTGACAATACTGTGATTCACACACAGCTCCCAGTAACATTCTCATTTACTGCTGAGGTAATCAGAGATTACTTTAGTTATTTGTCAAACTTGGTTAGAGTTGGCCACAGGCCAGCACAAATCCAAATCTATCAGTAAGTTTTAAATGATTCCATGAAACTTCTTTAATCAAACTGTTGAATCGAAACCTCAATGCCAGATGTGGAAGACTAATAAAATATCTTCTTGATACCTTTATAAAAGAACAATATAAAATTTACTGGAAAGGGAATATGTTGTAAAAGACGTGGCCTTACCACAGAATTTACACTTGCTGCCAGGACAATAATTCACGGTCTGGTCTCCACCCTATCTCTCACATCCCCCCTTGCTCTCTCTCCTACACCATCCCCTCTCATCTCTTTTCTGCCTGATTCGGATCTGATGATCGCCTTTAACCTGTGCATTTATCTTTCCACAGAGCTGCATGACCTGAGTATTTTCATTAATCCATCTGCCCGGGTTGCCTGTTTGAATGGGACAGTTCATTCAGCATATTTGGGCTGAAAGCACTTGAACCATTTTGGGCCTTTTGCAATCATTCACTGATTTCCACATGTTTGAGGGTGGAGCCATCTTGTACAACAAAGCTGCATACTGTGGTCTAGGGCTGTACAGTAGAGCAAGTAGTGCTACTGAGTTAATTGACTGCTGATCCTGTCGGTGTGGAGTTCATCCATTTTCCACATGGTTGCATGAATCTCCCTCAGATGGTTTGGTTTCCTTCCATATCTCAAAGCGGTGCTGGTTGGTAGGTTAACTGGTGGCTGTAGATTGCCCTTCATGTACACAGGTGGTAGGATAATGGAGGAATTTCATGGGCAAATGTGAGAGGAAAGTTTGGGGGAGGGGTGTGGGAGAGTGGCATTGAAAGAATTGTTAATGGATCTGGGGAAAATGTATAAAATGTCCTTAGAACACTAAGGACATCCTGAATGCTAAAAAGAGGGCATTTAGAGATGGAAATAGGGAGGAGCTGAGGGCAATACAGAGGGACCTGAAAGCCAGGATCAGGGAGGCTAAAGACAGGTACAGGAGGAAGCTTGAGTGGAAACTCCAGCAGAACAACATGAGAGAGGACTGGAGGGGGATGAGGACCATCACTGGGTTCCGGCAAACTAGCAACAGAGGAGCTGAAGGCAGTGTGGACAGGGCCAATGAACTTAACCTGTTCTTTAACAGATTTGACATGGTGGCCCCTGCCCATCCCCCACATGAGCCATGTGTTGTCGGCCCCCAACCAACACGTATTCCACTCTCCCCTCCTACCCCTCCTCACAGTCCCCCACCCTTCTCTCATGACTATACCCCTTCCCCACACGAAACCACCACGGTGGGCTTCACGGCTGAACAGGTGAGAAGACAGCTGAAACGTCTCAACCCAAGCAAGGCTGCAGGACCGGATGGTGTCAGTACCAGGGTGCTCAAAGCCTGTGCCCCTCAGCTATGTGGAGTACTTCGCCATGAGGCTCTGGAGGGTTCCTGTGCTGTGGAAGACGTCCTGCCTCGTCCCTGTGCCGAAGACGCCGCGCTCCAGCGGCCTCACTGACTACAGATCGGTGGCATTGACCTCGCACATCATGAAGACCCTGGAGAGACTTGTTCTGGAGCTGCTCCGGCCTATGGTCAGGCCACACTTAGATCCCCTCCAGTTCGCCTACCAGCCCCGACTAGGAGTTGAGGATGCCATCGTCTACCTGCTGAACCGTGTCTACGCCCACCTGGACAAGCCAGCGAGCACTGTGAGGGTCGTGTTTTTTGACTTCTCCAGTGCGTTCAACACCATCCGCCCTGCTCTGCTGGGGGAGAAGCTGACAGCGATGCAGGTGGATGCTTTCCTGGTGTCATGGATTCTTGATTACCTGACTGGCAGACCACAGTACGTGTGCTTGTAACACTGTGTGTCTGACAGAGTGATCAGCAGCACTGGGGCTCCACAGGGGACTGTCTTGTCTCCCTTTCTCTTCACCATTTACACCTCGGACTTCAACTACTGCACAGAGTCTTGTCACCTTCAGAAGTTTTCTGATGACTGCCATAGTTGGATGCATCAGCAAGGGAGATGATGCTGTGCTACGGTAGGAAACTTTGTCACGTGGTGTGAACAGAATTATCTGCAGCTTAATGTGAAAAAGACTAAGGAGCTGGTGGTAGACCTGAGGAGAGCTAAGGTACCGGTGACCCCTGTTTCCATCCAGGGGGTCAGTGTGGACATGGTGGAGAATTACAAATACCTGGGGATACAAATTGACAATAAACTGGACTGGTCAAAGAACACTGAGGCTGTCTACAAGAAGGGTCAGAGCCGTCTCTATTTCCTGAGGAGACTGAGGTCCTTTAACATCTGCCGGACGATGCTGAGGATGTTCTACGAGTCTGTGGTGGCCAGTGCAATCATGTTTGCTGTTGTGTGCTGGGGCAGCAGGCTGAGGGTAGCAGACACCAACAGAATCAACAAACTCATTCGTAAGGCCAGTGATGTTGTGGGGATGGAACTGGACTCTCTGACAGTGGTGTCTGAAAAGAGGATGCTGTCTAAGTTGCATGCCATCTTGGTCAATGTCTCCCATCCACTACATAATGTACTGGGTGGGCACAGGAGTACATTCAGCCAGAGACTCATTCCACTGAGATGCAACACAGTGCGTCATAGGAAGTCATTCCTGCCTGTGACCATCAAACTTTACAACTCCTCCCCTGGAGGGTCAGACACCCTGAACCAATAGGCTGGTCCTGGACTTATTTCATAATTTACATTTTACTATTTAACTATTTATGGTTCTATTACTATTTATTATTTATGGTGCAACTGTGACGAAAACCAATTTCCCCCGGGATCAATAAAGTATGACTATGACTATGAAAAATATATAAGTTTATTTTATTGGAGTATTTTCAGTGAATGACCACATCAGCTCTGAGGCAATATTTGGGCAGATGATAAAAGCTTAGCCAGTGTCTGGATTTGGGAGACATTCTAATGAATGAGAAGTACAGGAAGGGATTTCCAGGATTTATGATTTTGGTAAATCGTATAAGACTTTTGGTGGTGGAAAATTATTGAGTGCTCGTGTCATGGAGGAGAAAGGCTGAAAATTAAGACAATTATAACACCAAAGCATCACGTGGCCAGGAAGCATGGAAATGAGTTGATGGATGTCAATATGAGCCAAGACGTGGGGTGCATGTCCTCTAGTTCAGCGGTCCCCAACCACTGGGCCGTGGACCGGTACCGGGCTGCAAAGCATGTGCTACCGGGCCGTGAGGAAACGATATGATTTGGCGATATAAGTCAGCTGCACCTTTCCTCATTCCCTGTCACGTCCACTGTCGAGCTTGAACGCATGCGAGGTCATTACCCGCGTGTCATCCATGTCAGCGCGGGAAGGAGATCAACTCCTCGAACTTGCAAATGATGGCAGGCTGAAAAGTATGTTTGACATAACATCTCTGCCGGCATTCTGGATCAAAGTCAAGGCTAAATATCCTGAGATAGCCACGAAAGCACTAAAAACATTGCTTTCATATCTAACATATCTCTGCAATGAATGCAACGAAAACTAAATTGCGGAATAGACTGGACATAAGGAACCCCGTTCGAGTATTGCTGTCTCCCGTCACCCCTCGATAGGACCGTCTTGTTGCAGGAAAACAAGCCCAGGGCTCCCACTGATTCAGTGATATTGGTGTGTTGCAATGATTTTATGTTCATATGAGGAAAATATGTAATGTGTGTTTAATATCCAAATGTTACTTAAAATGTTATGATGCTATTGACTTATATAACCATATAACATTTACAGCACGGAAACAGGCCATCTCTGCCCTTCTAGTCTGTGCCGAACGCTACTCTCACCTAGTCCCACCGACCTGCACTCAGCCCATAACCCTCCATTCCTTTTCTGTCCATATACCTATCCAATTTTTCTTTAAATGGTAATATCGAACCTGCTTCTACCACTTCTACTGGAAGTTTGTTCAACACTTACTTCAAGCTCCCCTGTCCTCCCCTGATAATTGACTTATCACTATATTCATGCGAGGAAAATATGCGCTGTGTGTTTATTATTAAATTAGTTAGATAAACCCCTTTAGAAATGAAATTGAGTGTATTAGCCACTTATCACCTATATTCCGGTCGTGATTAACACCCCCTCCCCCCTCCCCCCCGAACAGAATCGCCAAAAACGATATGTAGAAAAAAATAGGCATGTATACGCGTGCGCACTGGTGCCCGCGCAAGGATTCATGGTCACGGTAGTCTTTCTCGGGGTAAACACAACGTATTTGACTGCTACTCTTGTCCGTTGGCAACCCTACCCCCCACCCCCCGGACGGCTGGTCTGCAGTGCAAAAAAGTTTGGGGACCCCTGCTCTAGTTCGGTGAGAATAGAGCAAGAGGTTGACTAGGGTTGAAATGGTCATGTCAACAGTCATCAAAGGCAGTGAGCTTGCACTGATGGGGGTTTACTTTTACTTTCACAATTGAGAAGTTTAATGATCCATATTGTAACAAATTCAGCCATCCCCAAAACATTGGTTTGTTTTATTTATTTGAAATGCACCCCAGTTAATGCTTGGAGCACCTCGACTATTTTGTTTTTATTTAGAGCAAGGTAACAGTCCTTTTTGACCCAATTACAATTAACGCACTAAATTGTATTCATGGGGAGAGCGTATTGCTCCTACTCCTTGCAGACAGCAGTGGAATTGAACTGGTCACTGCCGCTGTATTAGTGTTGTGCTACAGTGCCTTCGAGCGCTTCAAGAGAAATTGCCTTTGTGACTGGAAATCTTTCAGTTCCTGTACACACCATCTGTTGATGCTGTGGGACATCCCACAATGACTGAGAGTGACCGGGTCGAGATAGGAACTCAATTGTGCACAATGTTACTGGAAAAGATTGTTTGGGAATTGCTTCAGTTCTGTGAAAGATTGTGAGGTAAGGGCCTCTATCAGTTGGAGTTGACAATGGATATTGTGTCGTAGCTGTCTAGATGCGCAAGGCTGGGCAGTATGATATGGAGAGCAAGTCCCTCTCCCCCCCCCCCCCACACACATCTAAACCTAAACAAACGGCAGAGACTGAAACAGTTAGGTACCAGAAGCATTGCAGGAGACTCCAGCTCCAGATTTTTCCCTCTGGGTTTACTCCTGAAGCCTTCCCTGTGAGTGGGTATAGCTGCACGGTGGCAGAGGTTTCAGATCAGAGTTTTTCTTCTCCTAGATGAGCTGCTAACCACGGCCGATGAGCCCCAACTGCCCAACGCGACTGGTTTTAAGGCGCCAGTAACCCGCCTTTGCCCCTTCTCCGGTTCCACTAGGCCTTGTAGCTAAGCCAAGTGTGAAGGCCAGGAGCTGGATTTGGTTGTCAGAGGCTATTTGAGGTGCATGCATTGGAAGCTTTTAATAGGCAGTGGGAACTTGACCCTATTACCACCCTCGGTTATAACAACCTGAAAGAACGATTAGTGCCACTGTTGTGATGCCTGTCATTAACTGTTCATGACTGGAGCATGGTTGGTGCTTAACATGTAGTCTGCATAGCTCTGAGATGCCTGATGGGTAAAAAACAATTGGAGGTTTTGTGAGATGAGTTAATTAATCATTTGGTTAACTGTCCAGTTGTAGAATTGGATAACACTGATATCAGAAGTTTTAACTAGATAAACACGCATGGATCAGTTTTGCTATATTGTCGCTTTTCAAATTTTCTCAGTAAAACAACAAACATTGAATATAAAAATTGTAATTTTGGTGACTGTCTTTCCTGTGGTTGAGGGAGAAGTCACTAAGGTGCCTCATTAACAATGCTTCATTCAACATAAATTTTAGTATCAGTTTAACCCTACATCAGTCTGTAATCATTAAAGGCCCCAACATTTCAGTGCATCGTGCTCTTCCATTTTCTGCTAGCTTGGTTTCTGACCCTGTGGCATGAATTGCTGATGGTAAAACAAGTTTTGGGACATTGCTCACAATGGTTTGTCATTTGAGCCAAGAGCAAAGACACAAGCTCTTTGGCCCCTTGTATCTGTGAAGACCATCTGGCACCCATTCACACTAATCCCATTTTGTGTTCTTCATATTCCTATCAACTCTCCGTGGGTTCCACCATTTGCTCAAGAAATGGGTCAACACGCACAGTGCTGGAAGAACTTAGTGGGTTGGAATGTAATGTGAAGGGTTAGTTTAGTAGCCAGTCGAAAGCCTAGTTCCACCATGTCGGTCGTCGATTGGCCTATTTGCAGCTCTTTCCCATAGTGTGCCACGATGCTGGTGTTCGGTTCCAGGTGCCTCAGGTATAAGAATATCACATGCGAGAGACTCACTGGCTTTTCCTTTGTCTCCAGGGGCTGCTCTTTACACTGAAGTCGTGGCCAGTGCTGAAGAGCCGTTGGAGAAAGTGTACTTTTTAAAATTTATTCATTTATGGGATGTGGGCATCGCCAGCTAAGTCAGCATTTATTGCCCATCCCTAGTTGTCCTTGAGAAGGTGGTGATGAGCTGCCTTCTTGAACCGCTGCAGTCCCTGATGTGTAGCTACACCCACAGTGCTGTTGGGAAGGAATTCCATAATTTTGACCCAGAGACAATGAAGGAACAGCGATATGTTTCCAAGTCAGGATGGTGAGTGACTTGGAGGGGGATTTTCAAGTGTTGGTGTTCCCAAGTATCTGCTGTTCTCGTCCTTCTAGATGGTAGTGGTCGTGGGTCTGGAAGGTGCTGCCTTAGGAGCTTTGTATTGTTGCAGTGCATCTTATAGATAGTACACACTGCTGCAACTGTTTGTTGATGGTGGAGGGATTGGATGCTTGTGGAAGGAGTGCCAGTCAAGTGGGTTGCCTTGTACTGGATGGTGTCGAGCTTCTTGAGTGTTGTTGGAGCTGCACTCACCCAGGTGAGTGACAAGTATTCCATTACACTCCTGACCTGAGCCTTTTAGATGGTGGACAGGCTTTGAGGAGTTGGGAGGTGAGTTATACAGCACAGGATTCCTAGCCTTTGACCTGCTCTGGTAGCCATGGTGCATGTATGGCTAGACCAGTTCAGTTTCCTATCATTGGTAACCTCTAGCATGTTGATAATAGGGGATTCAGTGATGGTGATATATCAAGGAATGATGGTTAGAGCCTCTCTAGTTGGAGATCATTGCCTAGCACTTGCGTGGCTCAAATGTTACGTGCCACATGTCAGCTCAAGCCTTTTTGCCCCCAGATATAGACTGCAGGTATAGAAGGGCTCACATTCACACTAGGCTAGGTATCTGTTTGTTGAATGTTTAATTCTGTAGATGTGTAACTTGGGGAGAGTTAATGAAGTACCTGTTGGGTTTGAAGTGCAACTGAATATAGTGTCATAGTTTTTGTAACTTGGGGTAGCTTAGATGTCTGGTCGAATGTTTTAATGTTTGTCTGTAAATACATGGTTAATGTGCCTACTCATAATCGGTGTCTTCTCTCACTTGCTGAACCTGCTTCCCTGTAACAGTTGGCAGCATAGACGGAGGGAAATTTTGGGCCCAAATCTTCTAGGCCTGAAACGTCGACTGTTCATTTTCCCCCATAGAAGCTGCCTGACCCACTGAGTTCCTCCAGTGTTTTCTGTGTGTTGATATCCAGATTTCCAGCATCTGCAGACTCCCTTGTGCCTAAGAGGGACAAAAAGGGTAACTTACACTGGTTAAGTAACCTATCAACCTGATTGTGTTGTGGGAGGAAATCCATGAGGTTTTGGGGGAAAATGAGCAAATTTGAGTTGTAAGGCAATAACTCTGCCAGTTCTCCCACTTTAATATTACTAGATTATGATGTCATATACTAACAAATTGAAGGAGCACTGGAAGCTAAGTAATTACTGGCTTGTCAGGTTAACGCCAATTGTCGGATGGTTACTGAAACCTGACATTAGAGAGTGAATATTTTCGGTGTGAGTCGTGCTCACTAGGATGGTATAAAGGAGCCTGTTTGTGGATGCTTCCAGAAAGGGTGTGATTAGTGGATAATGTTCTATCATGCATGGGTTGGAACTATTCTTAGATCTGGCAAGTAGTTTGTCAGTTTAAAAAATGACTTGTAGAGAGGAAGGAGAAAAGATTCTGTAGTGGGATTGGAGAAAGTAAGGAATTGTGTCTTAAAGTTTGCAGACAACTGTGGTTTATGTGGACGGCAGGTTTTTCTTAAATTCAAATTGGGGAAGTAAATATTGGAACAGGAGCCTCTTAGCTGCTTGTACTGTGCACAGATAAGCTGTGACACAAAGTCACTCAGTCTATCACGTCTATGCTGACTCGCTATCTATCAGGAACTCTCATGTCCTGTTCACTGGCTGTTTCTATGTAGCCTTGCAATTTTTTTCTCCAAATGCAGCAGTCTTTAAAGGTGAGAAATCTGACTTCAAATTTTGATTGCATGTGCGCAATTTACTAAAAGCAAAATAGTTACAGATGAATGGAATGCAAGCACTTGTCTCAAAGGGATCTGGCAGTGTTTTGTGCTCTGGAACCCTCATCAGGATCTAGGAAACAATGGACATTTATTTAATCTGTTTCCTACTGAGATGTATATAAAAAGATTAAAGGGGCTAATCATGAATAGTTGGTTACACAAACACATCTTGGATTACTTAGAGTGCTAGGGAGAAGTGTGATCCATTTGATCTGTTTAACATTATTCCATGTATTGGGCTGATACAGACAGAACAGCAACCCAGAATGAACAAATAAATAAATTGTTAAAAGTTATATGGAAATGTTTTAAAAGATATTAAAAAGACAAACTACTGTTTAATTGAGTAATACATTTATTTAAATGAAATGCAGAACAAATTGGAACACTTGGTTATTGATAGGAATTTATCCAGTGTATGCATTGGGAGTGGTGGGGGGAACATGTGGAACGTGTTGAGGACAGCTCCCTCATAGCTTCCTGTCACTCTGAATACTGGGCACTTCTCAATGTGAGCCAATGCCATGATGCAATATCTGTCAGATGTGCAATGTTCCTTTTGCAAAACTGTGTTTGCAGTGTTGTGTGGGGAAATCAGATCATGCTGAACTGTTGCTTGTGACCATTATTGGTCCGTTTGGGGACATGGTCTGCGCAGTGAGGACTTGGGAGATGTATTTATTCAGAGGGTGGTATAAGGCCTTCGATCACTGGGCAGCTGCTGAGAGGAGAATGTATTTTACAGTTGAGTTTAATTGGTACTTATTGTTGCAGCAAAATGGGCGTAATTGGGTGGTGTGGGCTTGTTGGACTGAAAGAGCTTGTTACCATGTAGTATCTCTATAAACAATAAAATGTTTTAATAAAGCAGTGGGGATGGGTTGAATCAATGTAATGTTATCAAAAAATCATTGATTATTGTCACTCTTTCACTCTTCCCCCTCTCCCCCCCCCCCCACTATGTCTGCCTGCTGCTCGCAGTTCTCTGGCTGTGAAGAACAAATGAAGCAAGAGCAGGCTGCCATTGTACCTGCTTCTCCATTAAACAAGATCATGACTAATCTCTTGCCCTAGCTCTGCTTTCGTGCATAAACACCATACCCCTGGATTTCCTGTAGAGTAAAAATTGATTGACTTGTCATTAAACGTTGCTG
Organism: Mobula hypostoma; assembly: GCF_963921235.1. Lineage (NCBI taxonomy): Eukaryota > Metazoa > Chordata > Chondrichthyes > Myliobatiformes > Myliobatidae > Mobula > Mobula hypostoma. Next base: position 166,222,944 of record NC_086101.1, on the reverse strand, counting down.
GTGCTTCTCCATCCTCTAAAGTGGGGAATTTTCCAAGGATTCATTGGAATCGGACATGGAGAGGGTCAGTAACTTCAAATTCCTGGGTGTTACTATCTCAGAGGACCTGTCCTAGACGTATCATTTAAAAAAAAAATTGTGAAGGGAGTGCAACAGCATCTCTACTTCTTCAGGAGTCTGGGGAGCATATCTATGTGAAACGTTGTCATAGGAAAGCAGCATCCATCATCAGAGGTCCTCACTACCAAGGCCAGGCACCTTTCTCAGGGCTGCCACCAGGTAGAGGGTACAAGTGCCTCAGGACTCCTACCACCAGGTTCATGAACAGTTACTATCCCTCAATCATCAGGCTCTTGAACAAAAGGGGATAACTACACTCACCAGTTGAGATGTTTTCACAACCAATGATCCCAGGGTTCTTTATCTTGTTATTTCATGTTCCCATTATTTACTGTTATTTATTTATATTTGCATTTTTTTTATGACTGCAGGAAAAAGAATCTCAGGGTTGTATGTGGTGGCATGCATGTACTCTGATAATACAACTTACTTTGAACCTTGAATTGCCACCCTTCAGCTAATGAAACTTTTTTTCCATCAGCTCTCAATGGTCGGTCTCTTCCCTGAGACCTGAACACCTCCCCCTACACACCTCCAGTTCTAGGCACACCAGCCAGGAGAAACACCAGCCCTGCATTTAACTTGTCCATAAGTAGCATGGTACCATGGTGGTTAGCGTGACGCTACTACAGCTTGGGGTGTTGGAGTTCGGAGTCATCTGGAATGTGAGGGTTTTCTCCGAGTGCTCAGGTTTCCCCCCACAGTCCAAAGACGTACCAGTAGGCTAATTGGTCTTTGTAAATTGTCACGTGATTAGACCAAGATTGAATTGGGGTTTGCGGTGCGGTGGTGCATCTCTAAGGGCCTATTCCGCGCTGTGTCTCAATAAATAAATAAATATTCAGTGAGATTACCCTCATTCCAGGTTAATAGCTCCTTGGCTCAGCCCAGGTCAAACCCTCATTTTCGTCTTTCACATTGGCTTGCTTCATCCCTCCCAACATTTCTAGCTGCTGTTCCTGCAGCTGAGTGAAGCTCTGCTTCTGGGATTTCCCCTTCAAAGAGTTCTTTAAACCCTCCTCCAAAACTACTTCTGAAAGTTTTCGATTGCATCATTCCAACGTGCCTGCATACTACACTGCAGAGCAATTCTCCAGTGGCATCAATGTTCGCTCTATAGCTGCGTGCATCAACCATTGCTCTGAGCAGGAAATTTTTTACACAGCCTGAAAACTGCAAGACACTTCTATTTATTGAGATACAGAATAAACCTTTCTGGCCCTTCGAGCCACTCACAATCTCCTAATTTAATCCTAGTCTGATCTTGGGAAAATTTACAATAACCAATTAACCTACCAACCAGTACGTCTTTGCTCTGTGGGAGGAAACCCGTAAGGTCACAGGGAGAACGTAGTGCAGGCAGTGGTGGATTTGAACCTGGGCCGCCTGTTCTGTAAAGCAGTATGTTACTATGCTACTGTGATTTGTAATATGTATACTATGAATATTTAGTATGAAAATTGAAAAATCTCACATTTATTGAAGCATATAATGAAATACAGTACAAAGAAAATATTTCACATTTCATAAACTTTTTATTGTCTGACAGCATTGGTGTTCAGCAGGCTGACGGTTTATTAACAATGAGCTACCGGTTTCCATTCTGAGTTAATTGTTACAGTTTGTAACAGTGTTATAACTTGAAACACTAACAATGTAAATGAGTCGAAACTCTAAAATGTTTCAAAGTAAAAGTTGTGGCACGTTTATTATTTAGAACATTTGTGTTAATGAATATAATTCATAATTACAGGGTATTTCACAATTATAACATAGATTTCAAATTTGTATTAGCATAATTTCAAAATTATACTAACATTTATATAAAAGAAAATTCCAGCTGTGTGGCTTTAAAGGTTATGTGTGTGGGAGCATTTCAGTTATTGCGCAGCCGTGCAGCTGCACAGTTTGGAGGGATTAGTGAATGGCATGCTTAATTGTGTAGTTTTCTTACACCACTTCCCCCTCCCCCAATCTCCCCATATCTGCAGATGGAGATAATTAACATCTTGTTTTACAAACCCACTGACTCTCTCTGTTATCTTGACTATACTGTTTCCTCTCCTGTCACATGGTTTTTTAAATATATAAATGCTATTCCCTTCTCTCAGTTCTTCAGCATCTGGACTTAGGATGAGGCTTTCCATTCCAGAACATCGTAGATGTCCTTTTTCTTCAAGAGATAGTATTTCCCCTTCCTTCCATCAGTATAAATGCTGCCCTCAGCTGCATCTCCTTCATTTCCTGCAGGTCTGCCCTAACCCAATTAAATCCACTCCCCCCCCCCCAACGTAACAGTGATAGGATTGCCCTTGTCCCCACTTACAAGCCTCAATATCCCAAAATTAATTCTCCACAACTTCTGTCATCTCCAACGGTATCCCACCACCACGATAACTTCCCCCTTCGTCCCCTCCCTGCTTTCTGCAGGACTTGCTCTCACCGTGACTCCCTTGTCCACTAATCTCCCTCCTAGCGCTGATCCCTGCAAGCAGGACAAGTGCTACACCTGTCCCCTCACCACCATTCAGGATCTGAGGCAGTCATTCCAGGCTTCCATCTGTGAGTCTTTCAGTCGTCCACTGTATGCGGCGCTCACGGTGCAGTCTCATCAACGCCGATGAGGTCTGATGTAGGTTGAAGAACTGCTGTCCACCACAACAGCCAGGTTTTCCCAGTGGCCATCCACTTCAGTTCAACATCTCGTTCACACTCTGACATGCCTGGCCGTGGCTGGCTGTGCTGCCAAACACAGGTTAGAGGAACAGCATTCCATTCCTTCTGCTGGTCTCCAAGACGACAGCATGGACACCAATTGCTGCAACTTCCAATCAGAATCAGGTTTATTATCACCGGCATGTGACGTGAAATTTGTTAACTTAGCAGCAGCAGTTCAATGCAATACATAATCTAGCAGAGAGAGAGAAAAAAATAAATAAAATAAGACAAAATAATAAATAAACAAGTAAATCAATTGCATATATGGAATGGAATGTGCAAAAACAGTAATACTGTGTATTTTATAAAAGCGAGGTAGTGTCCAAAGCTTCAATGTCCATTTAGGAATCGGATGGCAGAGGGGAAGAAGCTGTTCCTGAATCGCTGAGTGTGTGCCTTCAGGCTTCTGTACTTCCTACCTGATGGTAACAGTAAGAAAAGGGCATGCCCTGGGTGCTGGAGGTCCTTAATAATGGACGCTGCCTTTCTGAGACACCGCTCCCTAAAGGTGTCCTGGGTACTTTGTAGGTTAGTGCCTAAGATGGAGCTGACTAGATTTACAACCTTCCGCAGATTCTTTCGGTCATGTGTAGTAGCCCCTCCATACCAGACAGTGATGCAGCCTGTCAGAATGCTCTCCATGGTACAACTATAGAAGTATCTGAGTGTATTTGTTGACATACCAAATCTCTTCAAACTCCTAATAAAGTATAGCTGCTGTCTTACCTTCTTTATGATGACATCATTATGTTGGGATCAGGTTAGATCCTCAGTGATCTTGATACCAAGGAACTTGAAGCTGCTCACTCTCTCTACTTCTGATCCCTTTATGAGTGGTATGTGTTCCTTCGTCTTACCCTTCCTGAAGTCCACAATCAGCTCTTTTGTCTTACTGACATTGAGTGCCAGGTTGTTGCTGCGACACCACTCCACTAGTTGGCATATCTCACTCCTGTACGCCCTCTTGTCACCACCTGAGATTCTACCAACAATGGTAGTATCGTCAGCAAATTTATCGATGGTATTTGAACTATGCCTAGCCACACATTCATGTGTATACAGAGAGTAGAGCAGTGGGCTAAGCACACACCCCTGAGGTGCGTCAGTGTTGATCGTCAGCGAAGATCGTCACCGCTTCACCTTACCCCTTTCCCCACCCTTAATATTTTCCCTCATTCCAGTGGCCTTCTTACCCCATCCCCTTCCCAGCCCTCATAAGCTGCCTATCACTTCCCTCTGGTTCCCCATCACCTTACGTTTAGTCGACAATCTACAGTCCTTTCCAATCAGGTTCCTTCTTTAGCCCTTTACCTCTTCCATCTATCACCTCCCAGGTTCTTGCATCATTTCCTTTCTTCCCTCCCACTCACCTTCCCCTACCCCTTCCCCCAACCTTTTCCTGGTTTCTATCCCTTGCTTTCCAGTTCTGATGCGGGATCTCCACCCAAAATATCAGCTGCTTATTTCCCTCCACAGATACTGCCTGACCTGCTGAATTCCTCCAGAATTTTGTATATGTTGCTATTGATTTGAATAATTTATTACATTAAATTTATCATTGAAGCCATTTTAGGGTAGACTGGTTGTTGTGGGGTGATCAAGACAAATGATGAGTGGTTGTCCTCCCCCCCCCCCCCTTGTCAGAGAACATAGAGCTTGACAGCACAGTACAGGCCCTTTGGCCCACAATGTTGTGCTGACCTTTTAAACTACTGTAGGTAAATCCAACCTTTCCCTCCCACAAAGTCTTCCATTTTTCTACTATCCAAGAATCGCTTAAATGTCCCTAATATATCTGCCTCTCTGACCACCCCGGCAGCAAATTCCACTACCCACCACTTCTTTAAAAGGCAGAGGGGAGACATTCCCCTCCCCCCTTCAGTCCCCTCAAATTTATGCTCCATCTTATGAGTCATTTCCTCCCTGGAAAAAGTCGATAGCTGCCCACTCTATCTTTCCCTCTTATCTAATACACCTCTATTGAGTCACCTCTCATCGTCTTCACTCTAAAGGGGGGAAAAAAAGCATTCAACACCATCATCCTTTCAAAGCTAATCAGTAAACACCAAGGCCTAGGCCTTAATTCCTCCTTGTAGAACTGGATCCTCGATTTCCTCATTTGCAGACCCCAGTTAGTTCGGATTGGCAGCAACATCTCCTTCACAATCTCCCATCAGCACAGGTGCACCACAAGTCTGTATGTTTGGCCGCCTGTTCTACTCACATTGTGCTTATGACTGTGAGGCTAAGTACAGCTACAATACTAGATTTAAGTTTGATGACATCGCTGCTGCTGGCTGAATCAAAAGTGGTGACATACAGGAGTGAGATTGCTAATCTGGCTGTGTGGCTCATTCAACATCAGCAAAACCAGAGAGCTAATTATTGACTACAGGAGGAGGGAACCAGTGGTCCATCAGCCATTCCTCAAGGGGTCAGAAATGGGTCAGCAACTTCAAATTCTTCGGCATTACTTATCATTTCAAAGAATCTGTTCTGGGTCCGGCAGGTAATTGCCACTACAAAAAAGGCATAGCAGCATGCCTGCTTTCTTAGAAGTTCGCGAAGATTCAGTATGTCATCTGAATCTTTTGACAAACCTCTGTAGCTGCATGGTGGAGAGTGTACTGAATGGTTGCATCATGGCCTGGTATAGAATCACCAGTGACCTTGGACAAAAAAGCCTTAAAATGGGAGTGGATACAGCCCGATCCATCACAGGTGAAGCCCTCCTCATTCTAGAGTACAATCTACATGGAGCACTGTCGCAGGAAAGCAGCAGCCATCGTCCAGGCTATGATTTTTTTCTCAATGCTGCCACCCGGAAGAAGGCACAGGAGCCTTGGGTACCATATCACCAGGTTCAGGAATAGTTATTAACCCCCCCAACCATCAGGCTCCTGAACTTCACTCAACCCAACACTGAGCTGATTCCACAAAGTTCGAAGTACATTTGTTATCAATGTATACATTATACATCCTTGAGATTCGTCTCCTTACAGGCCACCGTAAAAGAACCTATTTTTTTAATAAAGGACCAACAAAGAGCCAATGTACAGAGAGAGGAATGAAAAAATCAAATCCTGCGAACAATAAAAGTAAGCAAAAGTCATTTAGAATGAGCCTTCAGACACAGGGCCTGGTGCAGGTGGAGCAGGCCTGCAGGCTCAACCTCAGTGCAGCGAAGAGCGCAGTAAACGTCACGAAGCAGTAGCCAGAACAGGCCCGACCCTCGACTCTTGTCCCAACACTTAGGTACAGAGAGCTTAGAAAAATAGAGGGCTATGGGTAAGGACATGTTGGGCACAGCTTTGTGGGCCGAAGGGCCTGTATTGTGCTGTAGGTTTTCTATGTTTCTATAATTTGCTCTAAGGCCTGGATCCCGCTGCTATGTTCTGGACTGTACCTGACCTTTCCAAATCGGCCCAGGGCTTAGATCGATCAAACCTTGCACTTGGTTTAAGTGGACAAGCTTTGAATTTCCTCCGCTTCGTCGAATGTGCCTCGATCTCACTCCTGCATGCACGTTTCAACCCTCAACTCTGCCTCATCTTCGCCCGCCTCTTCATTGTTTACAGTGATCATTTATCATAACTTTTTACAGAAAGTGTTACTAATAAAGTATTTGGTTGTATTTCTTGTTTTGTCAGTAATTTGTTGCTCGTCCTCAGTAGCGCCATCTTAAACCGGAAGCAACCTGTGAACTCACTTTCAAGGACTACAGTTTATTTATTACTTATCTATCTATTATTATTTTGTCTTGTTTTTCTTTTGGTATTTGCAATATTTGTTGTCTTTTGTGCATTAGTTGTTTATCCTTTTGTGGTTTTTTTCATTGATTTTATTGTTTTCCTCTGGATTAGTATGAATGCCCACAAGAAAGTGAATCATGGTGTTATATAGTAACATATATGTACTTCGATAATAAATTTGCTTTGACTCTTGAAAAGCCCTAGCTCATTCAACCTACCCTTGTTTGACGTGTTCTTCAATCCAGGCAGTATCCTGTAACTCTTGTCTGTGCACTCTAAAGATTCCACACAAGGATGTGTTTTTTTTAAAAAAGAGAACTAGGAAATAAAATTCGTGTCTCTATCTGCTCATTGTAATGAATAGTGAAATCATTACCTAAATTTGGCCATAGGACTCCTCCTTTGAGAAGACTCTCAGTACAACAGTACAGCAACAGAGACTCCCAGTGCAATATCTTGCCCACCCCACCCACATTGCAGTGGTACTGGGACACTGGGGTACTTCATTACAGTGTGTCCAAACATTTGGGAGGTGGAGCAGAATGTTTAATTACTGTGACAGGATGCATACTTAAACATACACATAAACAGGATACTGAAAGGAAGGAGTGTTTCTTTCCAGACAAGTTATGGGAGGGGGGGGAGAAAACAAATATTTAATGTTAACATGAAACATATGGATTCATTTGGAAATAAAATAGATGGACTCCCTGCTGCTTGTGACATTCTGTGAAGGCAAAATACAAGTGTTTTTCTTTTCTGGCTTTTTGAAATCTTTATTTTTCTCCACTTCAGTAAGATGTGTTATTTTTAACATGTGTAAAAGCTCTGTGCAGAATTTTCCATAGGCAAGGCTGTTAAAATGAGATGTTTGTGTGTCTTTTCCTCCTCCCACTGAATTGTGCACTGTTCTTGATCTCCAGGAGGCAGGGGATTTCTGGGTGTGTGTGCCCACACCAAATTCGAGTGCTGTAAGATGAGCACAAGTGTGTGTGTGTGTGAGAGAGAGAGAGAGAGAACAAACGGTTTCAATTGTTAGTGCAGGCTGCACAGTATTGTAATTTAAAAATGTATGAAGCCTGTATAGCATTGGTTCTAAGATTTCTCCCAGTTACCATCAATTGATAGGGTATTTTAGTGTGCGATAGCTGAGTAACCTACCCTTTACTGATGGGTGACCCTGGTGCATGGAGTTATTTTTGCGTTTAGTCAAAAATTTACATTTTCAGAGGATAATGCACAGTAGAGGCAGGCTGGTAGAAGTCCTTTGTTCTGCAGGTGTGTTGTTGTAAGTTCCATCTTCATGTATACTTTAGTGAAAAAGTCAGCAATGACTTTATTTCAGCTTCCTGGAGATGAGCATAAATGGACATTCTTTATAACAATTCATCGACCAAGGCTGAGGTGATCTTGGTTCTCAATGAAAGCTTAAGACAAAGATTAAACTGCAGCTGCTCTACATCCAGAATAAAAACAAAATACTGAAAATATTCCACAGATCTCAAGGTTGTTCAATGTCATTTTGATTACACAAATGTAAGGGAGAATAAAATAATTACTGTGGCTCAAATGCAGCACAAAATAAAACAATAAGGTAACACTAATAATAAAAAGACAATAAATATAACTACATAAGATAAATTGTATGTATGTAATGTCCATAAAGTGAAGCTAGGCACAGGAGCAAATGGGATTCCTCATGAATTTACTGACCCTTTTCAGAAACCTTACTTTCTTTATGCCCTGATGGTGGGTAGGCTAGTGCCAGTGATGCTTTGGGCAGTTTTTGACTACCTGTTGTACAGCCTTCCTCTGTACTACAGTGCAGTTTCCGTATCAAGCAGTGAAGTTACTTGTTGGGATGCTCTCTCCTGCAAACCTATAGAATGATGTGAGTATGGATGTGCAAATTCTAGCTCTCTCTCCTTAAAAGTAGAGGTATTGGTGAGCTTTCTTGACTGTGTAGGATGTGTTCTGAAAGCAGGAGGTGTGTGTGATGTGAACTTCCAGGAGTTTGAAACTGCTCAGTTTCCACTGCTGTGCCACCGATATAAAGAGGGGCATGAGTGCTGTAAATTCTTCTGAAATCAATAACCATCTTCTTTGTCTTGTTGACATTAAGGAAGAGGTTATTTGCCTGGCACCGCGCCGTGAGCTATTTCACCTCATTTTAGGCCATCTCATTGTTGGTGATGAGCCCCACCACTGTCATGGCATCAGTGAACTCGGATGTTTGGGTGTGCAGTCACCTGAGAGCAGAGTGTATAGCAACGGGCTCAGCACTCAGATCAACAGACAGTTCAATAGAGCTTACACAGTTCTATAGTCCAATTCACTCCAGTAGCAAACTAATTAGATGAGGTGCAGTATCTTAGATTGAAAACATTGGGTGTGGTGATGCAATCTTGCTCGATACTAATCTGTACTGAAACTTTTGTGGGCCTGCCTAGTTGGCATGCGGTTTTGCAGGAGACATGTAATTGAGCCATATCTCTGCATCGTGGAAATTTAAGAATCTTCCACCATCCCTCGTTATTGAGACACTTGCAGGTTCTCCCCCCACCCCCAGCACATCCTTGGGTGTGCTATTTGTTAATGCAATCAATGCATTTCACTATGTTTCAATGTACATGTGATAAATAAATTTTAGTCTTGAAAAGGGTTTTGAAAGCAAAAAAAAAAATCTCTTTTGCTATCTGGATTTCCCTTGAATATGACATGTAGTGAAGATCATATCCATATTGATTCCAGATGGATGGATTCCACATGGTGATTTCAGAAAACAAGTCTTTAGACTTAGGGAGGCAGTTGCTGGGGAGGCCCCTAGCCGATACTTTGAGGTACACTGCCAAGAGACTCTTCTATTTACTGCAGTGGTGTTTGCCCCTCTTGTTGAATTCATCATTCTGTTATCACTGAAATTCCCTGCTATGCACTCCTCCTTTAAGGTGAGGTGGATGAACTGTAAGTTTGTCATTGGTTTCTCCAAGTTTTAGAACTTCTTCAATGGCAATACCACGTTTTGAGGAATTTTGTTTTTGAGAGTGCTGCTTCCAGCACTTGCAAGCAGTTCTCATCCATGCATGAAAGGGTGGGAGAGGGGAACTGGGATGGGATGTGTTTATGGGTATTTGAATCATAGATTCATAGGATGATAGGTGGTCTTTACCTCACTAAAGAATGTGTGCATGTCTAGGCTGTCAACAAGTTGCTGAGCCTCCTCCCTTTCTTCCACCCACTTGTTCTCTGGTCAGAGGTTTTCTGTTGGATGTCGGCTTTGGGTTCCTGTTGAGCAGTTCCTTTTTCTCCCCCCTCAGTAGTGTAGTGAAGTTTCTAATTCAAGAGCAGCTTGCGTGCTTAGTTTCTAGATGTCCTGGTCATCCACATCCAGGTGTGATGTTTATTACAGTGACAAAAATGTAGCTTTCTTTTTAAGGATTCACTGGTCATACAAGCTTTATTTTTTTCCACTAATGATGGACTTGCAGAAACATTAGTAGAGACCCTGCAATGGAGCCAGTTGTTTTGCAAAGATGGGTTGGGCATAAGCTTGAAGATTGCAGATAGGGCACCACAGAATTTGGCATTAGATTAATGTTAAAAGGCATTGTTCATCCTACTTTATTTTCATTTTGAAGGTCTTGAAGTCATTGTTAGCAAGATGGCTAAAACTTTTGAAACTATGCGCTATTTAAGATGGAGCATGCATTCACATTAGTAAAAGGCTAAATTAAAATTTCATGCCAACACACGTGTCTCTATAATAAGACCATATGACATATGAATTGAGCCATTTGGCCAATTGAGCCTGCTGCGCCATTTGATCATTTGCTAATTTATTATCCTCCTCAATCCCATTCTCCTGGCATCTTCCTATAACCTTTGACACCCTGACTAATCAAAAACCTATCAACCACCTCTTTAAATATACTCAACAACTTGGCCTTTGCAGCTGTCTGTGGCAATGAATTCCATGGATTCACTACCCTCTGGCTACAGAAATTCCTTCTCATCTGTTCTAAATGCATGTTGCTCAATTCTGAGACTGTGCTCTCTGGTCCTAGACTCGCCCACGCCCACTATAGGAAATATCCTCTGTATATGCATTCCATCCAGGCCTTTCAATATTCAATAGGTTTCAGTTAGATTTGCCCCCCCCCCACCAGTTCTTCTAAACTCCAGTGAGTACAGGCCCAGAGCCATCAAATGCTCCTCATACATTAACCCTTTCATTCCTAGAATCATTCTCGTGAACCACCTCTGGACCCTCTCCAAAACCAGCACGTTTTAGATAGGGGCCCTATACTGCTCACGATATTCCAAGTGCAGTCTGACCAATGCCTTTATAAAACCTCAGCGTTACATCCTTGCTCTTATATTCTTGCCATCTTGAAGTGTATTTGTCTTACCACTGACTCAATCAGCAAGTTGACCTTTAGGGAATCCTGCATAAGGACCCCACGGCCCTTTGCACTTCTGATTTCTGAATTTTCTCCCTGTTTAGAAAATAATCTGTGCCTTTATTCCTTCTACCAAGTTGCATAACCATACAATTCCCTACACTATATTCCATCTACCACTTCATTGCCCATTCTTCTTATCTGTCTAAGTGCTTCTGCATACTTCCTGCTTCCTCAACATTACCTGCCCCTTCACCTGTCTTCATATCATCTGCGAACTTGGCCTCAAAGCCATCAATTCTGTTATCCAAATCATTGACATATGCTGTGAAAAGAAGTGGTCCCAACACTGATCCCTGTGCAACACTAGTCACGGGCAGCCAACCAGAAAAAAGCCCCTTTATTCCCACTCTTTACCTCCTGCAAATCAGCCAGTCTTCTATCTTTCCTGTAATACTATGGTCTCCCGTCTTGTTAAGCAACCTTGTGTGCAGCACCTTGTCAAAGGCCTTCTGAAGATCCTAGTAAACATATCCATTGACTCTTTTGTCTATCCTGCCTGTTATTTTATCAAAGAATTCCAACAGATTTGTCAGGCAAGATTTGTCCTTGAGGAAACCAGGCTGACTATTTTATCGTGTGCCTCCAAGTACCCTGAAACCTCGCTCTTCATAATGGATTTCAACATCTTACCAATCACTGAGGTCAGGCTAAATGGCCTATAATTTACTTTCTTCTGCTTCCCCCCCTTCTTAAAGAGTGGAGTGACACTTACAATTTTGCTGTCCTCTGGAACACTCCCAGAGCCTAGTGATCTCCCAGATCATTACTAATGCCTCCATAATCTCTTCAGCTACTTCTTTATGAATGCTTGAGTGTAGTCCATCTGGTCTGAGGGACCTATCAACCTCAAGACATTTCAGTTCCCCAAGCATCATCTTAGTATTAGCAACTATACTCTGACACTCTTGAATTTCTGCTATACTGTTGAGTGCTTTCCACAGTGAAGCCTAGCACAAAATACACGTTTGTCTACCATTTCTTTGTCCTCCATTACTTCCCCTCCAGCATCATTTTCCAGCAATCCGATATCTTCTTTTACTTTATATATCTGGAAAAAAAACTAAATATCCTCTTTGATATTTTTGGCCAGATTTTCTTCGTCTTGCATTTTTTATTTCCTTGTGGCTTTTTAAAGTTTCCTTCTGTTGGCTTTTTACTTTAAAAAAAAAAGAGCCTCCCAGTACTCTAACTTCCCACTAATTGTTGCTCTATTATATGCCCTCTCTTTTCCTTTTATGCTGTCTTTGACTTCCCCTTGTCAGCTACAGTTTGTAGCATCCTGCCTTTTAGAATACTTCATCTTTGGGATATATTTATCCTGAGCCTTCTGAGTGTCTCCCCACCCCCACCCCTCAAGAAACTCTCGCCATTGCTCTTCTGCCATCATCCCTACTAGTGTCCCCTTTCAATCAAATTTACCCAGCTCCTCTCTCATGCTTTTGTAATTCCCTTACTCCACTGGTACATCTGACTTCATCTTCTCCCTTCAAACTGCAAGGTGAATTCTATCATATGATCACCACTGCTTCCTTTACCCTAAGCTCCCTGATTAAATCTGGTTCATTACACAACACTCAATCCAGAATTGCCTTTCCCTTAGTGGGCTCAACTACAAGCAGCTCTAAAAAGCCATCTTGTAGGAATTCTATTAATTCTCTCTTTGGATCCATCTCCAACCTGATTTTCCCAATCTACCTGCATTGTGAACTCCCACAAGACTATCATAACATTGCCCTTTATACATGACTTTTCTATCTCCCATTGTAATTTATATCCTACATCCTGAACACTGTTCAGGGGCCTGTAGATAACTCCCATCAGGGTCTTTTTAACATTCCAGTTTCTTAACTCTATCCACAAAGATTTTACCTCTTCTGATCCTGTGCCACCTCTTTCACGTCTTTCCAATGAGATGATAAACCTGATGGAAGCCAGGTCTCTATTGGATGAGTTTATGGAAGCAAATACCATCCTGCAAGGCATTAACCTTGCAATGGGAAGTAATTTTTAAAGCAGGATAGGCAGAAATAGGCTGAATGTTCTTGTGCTAAGCTGTAAGATTCTAAATTAGTTTTTCCCCTTGCAAAAAGCTTAGAAGAGTTGGCTATTGAACCTCTCAAGCCCTCTCTGCCCATTAAGATGACAACTGATAGTTTCCCTGTTGCCTTCCCTTTATAATGCATTTCAAAGATTAGCTTTGTCAGATTGGTTTATCTGACAAGAAAATGGGCATTCTGATTATTGTTGGCCATTTTATGTTGATGTAATTCTTCAATAATTTATTAAAGCATTTGTTTTCTTCTGCCCTCAGCTGGCGTGCTGTTGTGGCTCCAATGACTGCTCTCTCTGCTGCAGTGGCTGTCCAAATATTAAAACATCTACAGGAACTCGGGTCATGTACACACTCTACCACATTCTGGGAACTATGGTGTGCTTCCTCATGTTGTCCCCAACTGTGGGAGAAACATTGAAGACTCATGTAAGTAACAAATCAGTGACACTCTCTCTGTTCTCATAGATACCACCTAATGTGTGGACTATTTTCAGATTTCCTGTGCATGTAGTTTTTGATATTCAACTTAAGTCTAGTTCAACATATCTTTTTGTTGGCCCTTCATGGGAAGGGGGTGTTGCTGACGATACTGCATTTATTGTCCATTCAATTTGCCCTCAGCTGAGCAGCCAATTAAGAATCCAGGTGGATCTACACTCAGCTGTTGATGAAACTGGATAAGGATGTTAGAGTTCCTTCACTGGAGAAGATTTGTGAGCCTTTTATGAGAATCTGATTGAAAGCATGAATGCTGTAAGGCACCAATCAAATTGACAAGGTCAGGATGATATGAAAGGGAACTGAATATCCTAATCACGAGAAGTTCTGCAGATGCTGTAAATCCAAAGCAACACGTACAAAATGCTGGTGGAACTCTGCAGATCAGGCAGCATCTATGGAAATGAACCAACAGTCGATGTTTCAGACCGAGACCCTTCTTCTGAACATCATAATTGTATTTAAACAGAGAAACCTGTGTTTTATATGGGGGGCGGGGAGTGTGAGGAAGTCTATATCTTAGTTATACAGCAAGGAAGGATGGCATTTGACCCAACTCATCCATGCCGACTATGACGCCCTGTTTGGCCAATGCAACTCGAAACCCCTCCTGTCCCAAGTATCTTTAAATGCTGTAACTGCCTCAACCACATTCTCTGGCAGCTCTTTCTATACACACACCACCCTCTTGCCTCTTGGGTCCTTCTTCAATCTGTCATCTCTCACCGTAAACCCATTTGCAGTTCTCTAGTTTTAGTTTCCCTTCTGGGGGGAGGGGTGTGGGGAAGACTTTGTGCATTCGCCTTATCTAATTCCCCTGCTGGTTTTCTGTGCCTCCATAGGTCACTCTTCAATCTCCTACATTCCAAGGAATGAAGTTCTAGCCTGTCTGTCCTCTCCATAGAATACAGGCCCTCAAGTACTGGCTGTGTCATAAAGTCGCCTTTGCTTGTTATAGATTGATGCTTTTCATTTCACAAGGCAAGCAAACTGTACACAATTCTCCAAGTGCAGTCTTGACAACAGCAACATAATATGCCAACTCCTCGACTTAACACCCTGACTGGAGGTCACTGTGTCAAACACCTGGCCTTCATCAGCCCATCTACCTGTGGCGCTGCTTTCAGTGAACTGTACTTGTACTCCTCGGTCCCCCTGTGCCACCATTGAACTCGGGGCCTGATCATTCACTGTGCAAGGCCTATGCAGCTTAGGATACTGCTGAGCGGGACAACCTACTGCGGGGAGCCGCAGCGACCATGTCCCTAGCACTGAGTTTGGTACTGTGGCTCAGAGGGGAAGGGGGGGAAGAAGAGGACTGTAGCAGTGAAAGGGAATTCCACTCGGAGGAGTGGGCATGAGATTCTGCGGATGTGAAAGAGACACATAGATGGCATGATGTGTCTCAGGGCCATCTCGGATTGGGTCCATAGTATTCCAGAGGGGGAGGGTGAACAGCCAGATGTTGTGGTACTCATTGGCATCATAGGTAGGAAAAGAGAGGAGGTCCTGAAGAGAGAATTTAGGGAATTGGGTAGAAAGCGGGACCTTCAAGGTAGTATTCTCTGATGCCAGTGAGGCTCAGAATAAGATGATTTGGCAGATAAATACATAGCCGAGAAACTGGTGAGGGGTCAGAGCTTCAGATTTCTGGATCATTGGGATCTCTTCTGGGGAACGCACGACTTGTGCAAAAGAGACAGGTTACAGCTGCACCCAATGGGGACCAGTATCCTTGGAGGCAGATTTGCAAGAGCTGTTGGGAAGAGTTTTAGCTAATTTGGCAGGGAGATGGGAATGAGAGTGATCAGGCTGAGGATGGGACAGTTGGTATACAAGCAGATGTAATGTATAATGAGACTGCCAGGAAGGACAGGCAGATGATGGCAAAATCTCTGTCAGTGGTATGAATTGTGTAACATGTGGACAAAATCAAAAAGGGTGATGGATACAGGATTGTTATATCTGAATACACGCAGTATATGGAATAAAGTAGATAATCCTGTAGCACAGTTAGAGATTGGCAAGTATGACATTGTGGGTATCAAAGAGTCATGGCTAAAAGAAGATTATACTTGGGAACTTAACATTCAAGGATACACAGTGTATCGAACGGACGGGCAAGTAGGCGGGGGGTGGGGTGGCTGTATTGATTTTTTTTAAAAATCTAATCCTTAGAAAGAGGTGACATACTGTATGGTCAGAAGATGTAGAATCTTTGAGTAGATTTAAGAAACTGCAAGAGAAAAAAGACCCTGATGGGTTTTTTATACAGGCCTCTGAACAGTAGCCAAGATGTTGGGTACAATTTACAATGGGAGATAAAGTGCATGTCAAAAGGTCAATGTTACAATAGTCATGGGGGATTTCAATATGTAGGTAGATTGAGCCCACCAGGGGAAAAGCTGTTCTGGATTGGGTGTTGTGTAATGAACCAGATTTGATTAGGCCGCTTAAGGTAAAGGAACCCTTAAGAGGCAGTGATCATATTATTATATAATTCACCCTGCACTTTGAGAGGGAGAAACTAAAGTCAGGTGTAACTTTATTGGAGTGGAGTAGAGGGAGTTACAGAGGCATTCGAGAGGAGCTGGCTAAAGTTGATTGGAAGGGGACACCAGCAGGGATTATGGTAGAATAGCAAAGACTGGAGTTTCTGGGAGAAACTTGAATGGCTCAGGATAGGTACATCCCAGGGATGAAGTATTCCAAAGGCAGGATGCTACAAACTGTGGCTGACAAAGAAAGTCAACAACAAAAGCAAAAGTTAGGACATATAATAGAACAAAAATTAGTGAGATTTTGGAGGATTGGGAAGCTTTTTAAAAACAGAAGGCAACTAAAAAAAACAATAAGGAGGAAAAGATGAAATATCAAGGTAAGCTAGCCAACCTCTTCCCCCCACTGAGGAAATAACAGGCAGGTTGGACAAAGGAGAGTCAGTGGGTGTTGTGTACTTGGATTTTCAGAAGGCATTTGATAAGGTGCCACAAATGAAGCTGCTTAACAAGTTAAGAGGCCATGGTACTACAGGAAAAATACTAGCATGGAAAGAGGTTTGGCTGTTTGTCAGGAGGCAGAGTGGGAATAAAGGAAGCATCTTCTGGTTGGCTGCTGGTAACTAGTGGTGTTCTGCAGGGATTGGTGTTGGGACTGCTTCTTTTTGTGTTATGTCCATGATTTGAATGATGGAATTGATGGCTTTGTGGCCAGGTTTGCAGACAATACAGAGATAGGTGGAGGGGCAGGTAATGTTGAGGAAGCAGGGAGGCTGCAGAAGGACTTAGACAGATTAAGAGAAGGGGCAAATAATTGGTAGATGGAGTATAGTGTTGGGAAGTGTATAATCATACACTTTGGTAGAGGGAATATAACTGTAGACTATTTTCTAAACAGGCAGAAAATTTAAAAATGTGAGGTGCAAAGGGACTTGAGAGTCCTTGTGCAGGTTAACTTGCAGATTGAGTAGGTGGTGAGGAAGGCAAATGCAATTTTAGCATTCATTTTGACAAGACTGGAATATAAAAGCAAGGATGTAATGCTGAGGCTTTATAAGGCACTAGTGAGGACTCACTTGGAGTATTATGAGCAGTTTTGGGCCTATAACCTAAGAAAGAACCCGCTGATATTGGAGATGGTTCGGAGGGCGTTCACGAGAATTAATTAAAGTGTTGGCTTATGAGGAGCGTTTGATGGCGAGGAGCCTGTACTCGCTGGAATTCAGAAGACTAGGGGGTTTCTTATTGGAACATATCAAATGTTGAAAGTCCTAGATGGAGAGGATGTTTTCTGTAGTGGGGGAGTCTATGACCAGAGAGCACAGCCTCAGAATAGCGGGACGACCATTTAAAACAGATGAGGAAGACTTTCCATAGCCTTTGGGTGGTGAATCTGTGGAATTTATGGCCAAAGGTGGCTGTGGAGGCAGGGTATTTGGGTGTAAATAAGGTGGAGTTTGATAGATTCTTGCCGTGTCACGAGTGTGTGAGGTTATGGGGAGAAGGCAGGAGAGTGGGATGAGGGATAATGGCTGAGCCGTGATGAAACAGTGGAGCAAACTCAATGGGCCAAATAGTCTAATTCTACTCATGTCCTATGGACTTCCCAAAATGCAACACTTCATTTGCCAGTCCTTGACCCGCTTACCTAGCTGATCAAAATCCTCCTGTACTTTTTCATAAGCTTCTTCAATGTCTACAATACTACCTAATTTATCTTCTGCGAATCCCTGCCTTGTACATTTGCTTTCAAATTGTTTAGACATGAACAATGAAATCCCAGTACTGACGTCCTTGGTACGAATCTAGTCATAGGTATCTAGTCCAAAGAATGAATCTTTGTCTGCACTGGGTCTGAGTGGAGGAAGTTAAGAATAGAGGAACTGTAAACAAAGTAACAAAAACTCCTCCTATCTTAGTTGGTTTTTAAAACATTTCGTCCATTTAAGACTTTCTTCTGAAATGCTAATACTATTCTGGTTTGGGTAGAATCTGTCCCTAAATTAAACCTATCAGCAATCATTTTTCTTCATGCTTTAATGATTCTTGCTTTGATATGGTTTGTTTATGTAGTGATTCATAGGAAACTTTAGATCTTTGCATGAAAGAATTATAAATCTGTTTGAAATTGAAAGTCTCATTATTCATGAGTTATCCTATTCCAGATTGCCCACAAACTAGAAATGTTGAAGGGGTAAAATGTTTACTAAAATCCTGATTTTTGTGTAGGTTGACATTGCCGTACTGTATAGGTTTTTTAAGATTTTGCAGTTTATCTTGAAACTTTTCCTGTGTTACACTCTGCAATTAAGAAATGTGGTGACAAAGTAAAAATTACTGTTGGTTTGCAAATTGCAGTTTGTTGTAAGCTTTGGAGCTACTGTATAAAGTCTGAGGCAATATTACAATGTACAGTAGGTCCGTGAGTCAGTCCCAGTTGGGGGAATCAGAGGTGGAGAGGGTCAGCAATTTTAAATTCCTCTGTGTCCTCATTTCAGAGGATCTATCCTGGATTCAGCATGTACTGTAAGTTTAAATATAAAGAAAGCACAGTAGCGCCTCTACTTTCTCAGAAGTTTGCAAAGATTCGGCATGTCATGTAAAACTTTGAGAAACTCCTAAAGATGTGTGGTGGAGAGTGTAATGACTGGTTGCATCACAGTCTGGTATGGAAACACCAATGCCCTTGTACAGGGAAGCCTACAATAGATGGTAGAATGGTGTCAAGGAAAGCAGCATCCATCATTCAGGACTCCCATCATCCAAGCCATGCTCTCTTCTTGTTACTGCCATTAGGAAGAAGGTACAGGAACCTCGGGACTCCCACCACTAGGTTCAGGAAGAGTTATCACCTCTCAACCATCAGGCTTTTGAACCAAAGGGATAAGTTCACTCACCCTATCGCTGAAATGTTCCAACAATCTGAGAATTCACTTTCAAGGACTTTTCATCTCCTACTCTCTACTTATTGCTATTTATTTATTATTATTTTATTTCCTTTTGTATTTGCAGAGTTTGTTATCTTTTGCACATTGGATGGGGGCAG
This sequence comes from Mobula hypostoma, assembly GCF_963921235.1. Classification (NCBI taxonomy): domain Eukaryota; kingdom Metazoa; phylum Chordata; class Chondrichthyes; order Myliobatiformes; family Myliobatidae; genus Mobula; species Mobula hypostoma. The sequence continues at coordinate 166,203,796 of NC_086101.1, read as the reverse complement.
TCATTCTTTGGTTCTATTGTGTTTCTTGTATTTTCTGTGAATGCCTGCAAGAAAATGAATCTCAGGGTAGTATATGGTGACATATGTACTTTGATAATAAATTTACTTTGAACTTTGAATTGGATCTAATTACATACCTTGTGATTTCCCCTCTGGCTTCCCTTACATCTTTTTCTGTACTCCTAGTGAAACATTTTCAACCCTGCTTTTTACAGGTTCCTTTCTACAATGAATTTTGTAAAACCATTCAAGCGGGTGCCGGCTGTGATAGACTTGTTGGTTACTCCGGTGTTTACAAGGTCTGCTTCGGAATGGCTGTATTCTTCTTCATTTTCTTCATCCTGATGATCAATGTTAAAACCAGTAAAGATTGTCGAGCATACCTCCACAATGGGTAAGTGCCCTTGATGGACCCAAAGGTCATTAAGTGAAAGGAAACAGTATTCTCTTTTAGACTAAGCCCTTCCTAAATCTCTGCATTCTGTGCTTAGGTTCTGGTTTGTGAAGTTTGTGGTTTTGGCTGGAATGTGTGCAGGGGCTTTCTTTATACCGGATCAGGACACCTTTCACAAAGGTAAAGCTATTTGACAACTTAATCAGTTTACTCTTTCATTTGACACCTTTGGAAAATCAGAAGCCTTTGAAAGCTTTCCTAAATGTAGATGTACTTTTAATGCTGTACTTGTGTATGTAAGCTGTCTATTGTCTTTAAAGGGGAAAAAAATCTTTAAAATTGCTATATTAAAATGAGTGCTGTTAACTAATGTAAACTTATTTTAAAAAGCTATACATCCAGGAAAATGTTTCAGGAACTTTGCTTGCTTGAAGAACTATGGACTAGTTTGCCTGACGTCATTAGTCAGGGAATGCTGGAATCTGTTGTTAAGGAGGTGATAACAGGGCAAATGGGAAATAATAGTAGGATTGGGTGGAGTTATCATGGAAATTGTTTGACGAATTTGTAGCGCTGTTTGCTGTGGCAGCAAGTGGTGTAAATGGGAGAAATCTGTGGCTATAATGTAGCCTTTAATAAGGTGCCACTCAAGAGGATATTAAACACAATGGAGCAATTGGTGTTGGTTAATGAACAGAAAGCTCCCAAATCTGGAAAAATGAGAGAAAATCTCATTATTTGAAATTCATGTAGGGTTTATAGGGTAGATGTGGAAACGTTTCCTGTGGCTGTGGTGTCCAGAGTTGGGAGTGCTCTATTCAAAACCAATATGAAGTTTCTTCACCCAAAAGGTATGAATCTTGGTACTGTGGAGTCTTGGTCACTGAACACAGACTTGGATTGATATATTTATGGACGTTTCAGGATTTATAGACAGTAGACAATAGGTGCGGGAGTAGGCCATTTGGCCCTTCGAGCCAGCACTGCCATTCACTGTGATCATGGCTGATCATCCACTATCAGTATTCAGTTCCTGCCTTATCCCCATAACCTTTGATTCCACTATCTTTAAGAGCTCTATCCATCTCTTTTTTGAAAGCATTCAGAGACTTGGCCTTCTGGGCAGAGCATTCCATACATCCATCACTCTCTGGGTGAAAAAGTTTTTCGTCAACTCTGTTCTAAATGGCCTACCCCTAATTCTTAAACTGTGGCCTCTGGTTCTGGATTCACCCATCAGCAGGAACATGCTTCCTGCCTCCAGCGTGTCCAATCCCTTAATAATCTTATATGTTTCAATAAGATCCCCTCTCAGCCTTCTAAATTCCAGAGTATACAAGCCCAGTCACTCCAATTTTTCGACATATGACAGTCCTGCCATCCCGGGAATTAACCTTGTGAACCTACGCTGCACTCCCTCAATAACAAGAATGTCCTTCGTCAATTTAGGGATGTAAGGAATGGGTTAATGACATGAAAGACCAGCCATGATCTGATTGAATGGTGGAGCAGGCATGAGGCCCAAACCTTGCCTCTTAATTCTTTTATTAATGTATCTAACCTGTTTATTCTTTCCTGATAGTACAACTTCTGATTTCTGGTAACAGTAGTGGTAAATTGAGTATTTTTTACCAGTCCCTATATATCTTGCCTGTAATATGAAAACCAAAAATGTACCTAACACTTGTTTAATCTGTATTCAGTCAAACTTTGGCAAGATGCATTTACTTTTCAATTCTGCTCTATAGAAGTAGGTCAAACTGCTTTGTTTATTTTTAAACCTCTCTCACTCACTTGGATTGTGGAGAACTGGGCTGTCCCCAGCCTATCCTCAGACTGTCGGTCAGCGACACAAATGACGCATTTCACTATGTTTTAACGCTTCAATGTACATGTCACAAAAAAAGCCATTTATTTTATTTTTACATATACACATTTGCTCCTTTAACTGATTTTAGTTTTTTAAAAAATCTTCATTCTACCACATAATCATTCATAGCAGTTTAGTGTGTTAAAATTCCTTGGCTAATTACATCCCTCTTTGATGGTTACTTTGCTGCAATCTTTGGTGACCTCAGATTGAGGTCATCTGGAAATTTTAAAGTTGTGACTTTTTAAAAAAAGTGTTAACTTGTAGTATTACTGGTCTTATCTGGAATCTCGTTCTACTTCCTGAAACCTTTATTTCTACTTTCTCTCTGAAGCCAGCAAGCTATTTACTCTGCTAAACCACTGCAAAGTCTCTGTCTCCTGGCTAATTACTCTTTTTCCTCTAACTGCACGTTTGCTGACCTTAATCTAATACAGTGGATTCTGCTTATTGGGACCAGTACATTTTGCCACATGAAATGGTTGCCCCAATTAGCCAAAGTTTCATGGAAATAGTTAAAACATATAGAAAAGACGTGGTTTGTCCATCGTCGTCGATGAAGACCTCGACACCGTTATCATGATGATGGTGGTGTCGAGACTAGCGCTTGATTTGGATTTAAGTGAGGGAGAGTTGCGCAGCGTCAGCCTCACTCTCTCTTCCCAATTCCCATCTGGATCCAGTGGCAAGACACGAGTCAAGACGGCTGGAGATGGGACTAGGCACAGTGGATGACCAGGACGTCTTCTGTGTCTTGTCGCGCTCTACGCGTTCCACGACGCCTGCAGAGACCGCCTTCTTAACCGTTGGACCTTCCATTGGTCTCGTCCGCTCAATCCACTGGAGTCTGTCTTCACATGCTGGGATAGACAACCCCCTATCTCACCGAGGGTTTGAGACCCGTCAGCTACCCTCATCTGGTTTAGCCGGCTTGTCAAAGCCGTTGCCGGGGGTGTGGCCGCTGTCGCATGTAAACAGCTATGGGGAGCCACAGATGAGAGCTGAGTTCCATGTGGGGGCCAAAGGTGGACAAACCGCCTTGAAAAGGACACAACATGTTCCCCCACCAGAGGTGCTACCCTTCTCTGACACCCTATACACCCCATAGAAAAGACAAACCACTGTTTAGCTAACAATATGTACTTAAATGAAATACAGAACAAATTAGAACACTCTAATATTACTACAGTACTGTAAAACTGCATTATTTCCTAATAGCTATCGTCCAGTGTATGCCACTGTGTTCTTTTGACTGTAAATGAACAAAATCAACGCAGATACCTAGCGTAGATTATGGACTGCCTTCCTACAATGCTTTTGCCAATTACATCCTTCAAATCTTCATTTTCATTGTAACATTCAAGACGATTGTTGATACCGTCAGATTCTTCATAGCTCCTAACTTGTTGAAACAATGAGATTCTTTCATTTTCACTCCTAGCATGTTTCTAGCATCTCCAACTCTGAATACTTGAAACCGTGGTGAGCAAAGTAGTTCTGAATTGTCTTGCTGCTTATTTCCCGCTAACTATTAGTGACGAAAATCACTGCTTTTTGAACGCAAACACACAACTGATGCTATTTAGAAACTGTTTGCTCTAAGCACTCTGTAGTGTCTAATGGCCACATGACTAATGCTAGTTAGAAACTGCTTGGTAACACACTGCTGTCCCAATTACGTGACATAGTGTCTCAAGTAAACAAAGGGAGTCCCGGCAACTTTCTCATTTAACGTTTGTTCTTTAAGAGTTGTCTCAATAAGGCTGCCCAATTAACTGGAATCCACTGTATTATGTAATAACTTGCAGAAGAACCTTTGCATATCTAGGTAAGTATGTCAGCTACATGACCTTTTTAAAATTTCCTTTGCCATGTCAAAGAATTTGGTTGATTGGTAATGCCCAGCTTCCAGTTTTAAAATCAAAGGATGGTTAGAAACCAAAAAAAAAGGTGTTTATCCTTTATTATCCTTTAGTAGCAATTATACTTGGTATTTATCACCTATACTAAACTGGCAAATAATGCCAGTGTGTGAATGTGTCTCCTTTTTTGTTCAAGAGCTTGATGGTTGAGGGGTAGTAACTGCTCTTGAACCTGGTGGTGCAGGTCCTGAGGCACCTATACCTTCTACCTGATGGCAGCAGTGAAAAAAGAGCAAGGCCTGGGTGGTGAGGATCTTTGCATGCTACTTTCCTACAGCAAAATTTCATGTAGATGTGCTCAATGGTTCTTCATTACCTTCAAAATATAAAATAGTCTCTGTTACTTTAAAATGGAAAAGGCTCTTGTCTTTGGTGGTTCATTTCGGCCCCCCCCCCATTAATAAATCTTGTGCTGAATTCTGTATCCTTTCTAATAGGGTTACGAATGAAGCTCCATTCTGGATTTTTTTTAACCTACTTTCTCTACTCAGTTAGTTCTGGCATAGTCAAAGTGCTAGTACCTTTTCTCCCCTCTTCTAAAACTATTTGCGTAATTCTTTCACCTCCCTTCAGTATTAATTCTTGAGCCATCTGTGTTAGTGAGGCACTTTACAAACTTTTATTACAGGTTATCCTCCTGATGGCTCTGCCGCCTTTCGCTACTAATCTTGGATTGTTCAATTAATAGTGCTAATTTACCATTCTTTTTCTCTTTTCTGAGTATTTTTGCAGCACTTAATTCCCAGTCATTTTCTGTCGCTGTAGTTTATTATTCCTACTTGGTATGTGTTTGCAGGCTATTAGTAGCAGTTTTCCTTGCATGTTATTAACCCTCATTTTATGTTGGTAACGTGCAACACTGTTTATTCCATGGCTATTTGTATTCTACACTAGGTTAATCCTATGTTTGTCTTTTCTTTCTTTTGTATGTATTTAGGCTTCTTTTGTATTTTGAAATTTCCCCTCTTAGAACCCTGGACAGTTTCCAAAGTACACATGGAATTTTCTGGCTCGGCTGGAGATTCTCACAGCAGGATGGTTTCTTGCCAGTTCTGCACCTTGAACATAAGTTCGTGCCCTGTGCTTTATCAGCAGTTTTGTAGTTTTATAATTCAATGTTAGGAATTTAAAAGATCTGTTTCATGTGGAAAAATTCTCATTATTAAAAGTTGTTCCAATGCAAATTCAGAATGTCCTTTTGTTGGAAGCTTGTCATAGAGACACAAAACATGGAAATAGGTCCTCTCGAGTGCCTTTTTTTTTCATTTCCCTCTTGAATCCATTGCAATTTGCCTGTCGCCACAATAGGACAATGGCGGATGCAATCTCAATGGCTCTCCACACGGCTTTAGGCCCCTTGGACGACACAAACACCTACGTCAGGATGCTGTTCATCAATACCATCATTCCCACAATCCTGATTGAAAAGTTGCAGAACCTGGGCCTCTGTACCTCCCTCTGCAATTGGATCCTTGACTTCCTAACCGGAAGACCACAATCTGTGCGCATTGGGGATAACATATCCTCCCTGCTGACGACCAACACTGGCGCACCTCAGGGGTGTGTGCTTAGCCCACTGCTCTACTCTCTATATACACATGACTGTGTGGCTAGGCATAGCTCAAATACCATCTATAAATTTCTGATGATACTACCATTATTAGTAGAATCTCAGGTGGTGACGAGGGGGGTGTACAGGAGTGAGATAGGCCAACTAGTGGACTGGTGCCACAGCAACAACCTGGCACTCAATGTCAGTAAGACGAAAGAGCTGATTGTGGACTTCAGGAAGGGTAAGACGAAAGAACACATACCAATCCTCATAGAGGGATCAGAAGTGGAGAGAGTGAGCAGTTTCAGGTTCCTGGGTATCAAGATCTCTGAGGATCTAACCAGGTCCCAACATATCGATGTAGTTATAACGAAGACAAGACAGTGGCTATACTTTATTAGGAGTTTGAAGAGATTTGGCATGTCAACAAATACACTCAGAAACTTCTATAGTTGTACCGTGGAGAGCATTCTGACAGGCTGCATCACTGTCTGGTATGGAGGGGCTACTGCACAGGACCAAAAGAAACTACAGAAGGTTGTAAATCTAGTCAGCTCTGTCTGGGGTACTAGCCTGCAAAGTACCCAGGACATCTTCAAGGAGTGGTGTTTCAGAAAGGCAGCGTCCATTATTAAGGACCTCCAGCATCCAGGGCATGCCCTTTTCTCACTGTTACCATCAGGTAGGAGATACAGAAGCTTGAAGGCACACACTGAGTGATTCAGGGAACAGCTTCTTCCCTCTGCCTTCCGATTCTTAAATGGACATTGAATCTTTGGACACTACCTCATTTTTTTTTAATATACAGTATTTCTATTTTTGCACATTTAAAAAATATTCAATATATGTATACTGTAATTGATTTACCTGTTTATTTTTTTTCTCTGCAAGATTGTGTTGCATTGCACTGCTGCTACTAAGTTAACAAATTTCAGGTCACCTGCCGGTGATAATAAACCTGATTCTGATATTTCCCCTAAATTCCCATCAGATTCTATCACTAACCTATATATGCGTGATAATTTGCAGAGGCAAGTGTACATTTGAACTTGCTCATCTTTTAAATATGGGAAGAAACCAGAGCACCCAGAGGAAACCCAAGTGGCCACAGTGAAGGAAAGTGTACAGATTGCATTCTAGTTCAGTGCATGTGGATAATAAAAGGTTAAATATTATGCAGGAACTGTAGCTGAAGAATAATGTTAACATACCAGCCTAATTTTAAAGACCGAACTTTGCTGCAGTTTCTGAGTTGAGGAGTGACCAAACAACAGGAAGCTGTGCATAAAAACAACTACCTTTCAGTTAGATCCGCGTTACAGATTTACTAAGCAGAGTTTCGCAGCATTCTCTTCGAGTTGGACAGTCAGCGTCAGGGAGTGGGTAAAAAGAGCTGGCTTTCAATCAGAACTGCAATTGATTTTTAAAAATTTTTTTTAAATTTTATTTATTTTTATTGAAGGAATGTCACAATACAGAATATATAACGGATTACATTTTCCTCCATTTTGCTTTAGTATCGTACCCCCAAAACAAACCTCCCCCCACCCGCCCTCCCCAAACATATCATGGCAGCTAATATATTTACAACACAACAATTCACAAATACAGGTACGGACATTTCACAACCATACCCCCACACTACTTCAAGACGACGGCTCACACACACCTGCAACATGTCAGATGATCCAAAATACACTCATACTTACAATTCATCAACCACCCTGTGAGGTAAATTATAAACGTGTTAAATGGGAGGCAACTTCCCAAGTACAATCAAATGCCCTCAACTAGTAGGTAATTCCTTAAGACTCCCAAAATATGATAAGAAAGCTCCCCATTTCGAATAGAACTTTTTCACGGACCCCCTCAAAGTGAATTTAATCTTTTCTAATTTCAGAAAAAACATTACATCTTCTAACCAAGCAGCAGCAGTTGGGGGAGTGGCAGATTTCCAAACCAGCAAAATTCTCCTATGGGACAATAGCGATGTAAATGCAATGACATCCGACTGGCTTGCATTTAAACCCAAATCATCATCTGCCACACCAAATATAGCTATAAGCGGGCAAGGTCTCAGTGTCACCCCCAAAACCTCTGATAATTGGCGATTGATATTTTAAAGACAGAGCTGCGTGGAAGGTTCTCTGAGTTGAGTGACCAATCAGCAAGAGGGATTCATTAGAAAGGGCCAATTAAAAATGGCACAGGTGCAAGCGGAGTGGCCATTCTTTTGAGTGTCCCAGTGTTTAGAGTGGCTTTGGCTCAGCGGGCTTTGGGCGAGATCAGGCCTGGGAGAGGTTAAGGATCTTGTAAGTTGCTCTCCGTTTTTATTTGTTCATTCCTCGTCTGTTAGGGCATAGTAGATTAGTGAGAATAGCTCTGGGGCAGTGTTCTGTACTGTGTGTGGGATGTGGGACATCTGGGAGACCTTCAGTCTCCCAGATAAAACACATCTGCACCGGGTGCACCAAGTTGCAGTTCCTGAGAGAATATTAAGGAACTGGAGCTGCACCTTGATGACTTCTGGCTCATGAAGGTGAGTGAGGAGACAATAAACAGGAGCTACAGGGAGGTAGTCACCCCTAGATTGCAGGAGATGGGTAACTGGGTGACTATCAGGAGAAGGAGGGGAAATGCACAGCCAGTGCAGAGTATCCCTGTGGCCGTTCACCTCAGTAATTATACAACTTCAGACACTACTAAGGGGGAATGACCTACTGAGCAGAGCCACAGTGACCAGATCTCTAGCACTGAGTTCGGTGCTGTGGCTCAGCAGAGCAAAGAGGTGAAGGGGTCTGCAGCATTGATAGGAGATTCCATATTCAGAGGAACAAAGACTAGGTTCTGTGGATGCAATAGAGATGGCCAGATGGTATGTTACCTCCCAGGCTCCAGGATCAGGGATGTTCCAGATTGGGTCTATGGCATTCTCATGGATGAGGGTGAGCAGCCTGAAGTCTTGATACATATTGGCATCAATGACATAAGTAGACCAGGTGAGGAAATCCTGAAGAGATTTTAGGGAGCTAGGCCGAAAGTTAAGAAACAGGATGTCCAGAGTAGTAATTACCAGATTGCTGCCTGTGCTACGTGCCAGTGAGGGTAAGAACAGGATGATTTGGCGGGTGAATGCATGGCTGAGGAGGTGTTGCGGGGGGGCGGGGTGCAGGGATTCAGATTTATAGGTCATTGGGATCTCTTCTGGGGAAGGTATGACCTGTACAGAAAGGTGAGATGCACCGGAACCTGAGGGGGTCCAATCTCCTTGTAGGATAGGTTGGCTGGAGTTGTTCAGGAAGGGTTAAACTAATTTGGCAGGGGGGATGGGAACCAGAGTGATGGGGCTGAAGGTGAGGTAGCTGGTTTACACACAGAGGCTATGTGTAGTGAGGAGAGGCTGTTGATAAGGCAAAATTGCAGTCAACAGGAGGAGGCGCAGCATAAGGCAGATAAAAATCAAAGGTGAATACAGAGCTGAAGGGTTATATTTAATGTGCGCAGAGTACGGAATAAGGTCGATGGACTTGTAGCACAGTTACAGAGTGGCATGCATGATGTAGGCATCACTGAATCATGGCTGCAAGAAGATTATAGCTGGGAGCTTAATGTCCAAGGATACATATTGTATCGAAAGGACAGGCAGGAAGGTGGGGGTGGTGATGTGGCTCTGTTGGTTTAAAAAAATGAAATCAAGTCATTAGGAAGAGGTGTCATAGGGTCAAAAGGTGTTGAATCATTGTGGATAGAGCTAAGGAACTGCAAGAGTAAAAAGACACTGATGGGATTTGTATACAGACCCCTAAACAGCAGTAAGGATGTGGTCTACAAATTACAATGGGAGATTGAAAATGCTTGCCAAAAGCGCACTGTTACAATAGTCATATGGCTTTCAAAATGCAGGTAGTTTGGGAAAATCGGATTCCAAGAGGGATAATTTCTAGAATGACTACAAGATGACTATTTTTGGCTCATCTATAGCTGAGCCCACTAAGCGTTCAGCTGTTCTGGATTGGATGTTGTGCATTGAACCAGAATTGATTAGAGAGCTTAAGGTTAAAGGAACATTAGGGGCCAGTGATCATAGTATGATTGAATTCACCCTGAAATTTGAGAAGAAGCCAGATGTATCAGTATTACAGTGGAGTAAATGGAATTACAGAGACATCAGAGAGAGGTTGGCAAGAATTGATTGGAAAAGAACACTGGGAAGGACTGGGAAGATGTTGGAATCGATTATTAAGGATGAGGTCTCAGGGTACTTAGAGGCACATGATAAAATGAACCACAGCATGGTTTCTTCAAGGGAAAATCTTGCCTGACAGATCTGTTGTGATTCTTTGAAGAAATAACAAGCAGGAGAGACAAAGGAGAATTGGTTGATGTGTACTTGGATTTTCAGAAGGCTTTTGACAAGGTGCCACACATGAGGCGATTTAACAAACTACGAGCCTATAGTATTACAGAAAAGATTATAGCATGGATAAAGCAGTGGCTGATTGGTGAGGCGAAGAGTGGGAATAGAGGGAGCCTTTTCTCGTTGGCTGCTAGTGACTAGTGGTGTTCTACAGGGCTCTGTGTTGGGACAGATTCTTTTTACGTTGTATGTTGATGATTTGGATGATGGAATTGATGGCTTTGTTGCAAGGTTTGCAGATGGTATGAAGGTAGGTAGAGGGTCAGATAGTTTTGAGGAAGTAGAGAGGCTGCAGAAGGACTTGGACGGATTAGGAGAATAGGTAAAGAGGTGGCAGATAGAATATAGTGTCACCAAATGTATAGTCATGCACTTTGGTAGAAGAAATGAAAGGGTTGACTATTTTCTAAATGGAGATAAAATACAAAAAGCTGAGGTGAAAAGGGATTGAGGAGTCCTTGTGCAGAATTCCCCACAAGGTTAATTTGCAGGGTGAGTCTGTAGTGATGAAGGCAAATGCAATGTTAGCACTTGTTTCAAGAGGACCAGAGTATAAAAGCAAGGATGTAATGTTAAGACATTATAAAGCACTGCTGAGGTCTCACTTGGAGCACTGTGAACAGTTTTGGGCCCCTTGTCTTAGAAAGAATGTACTAAATCTGGAGCATGTTCAAAGGAGGTTCAGGAAAAATATTCCAGGATTGAATGGCTTCTTGTATGAGGAGTGTTTGATGGCTGTGGGCCTGTATTCACTGGAATTCAGAAGAAAGAGGGGTGTTCTCATTGACACGAGGAAATCTGCAGACGCTGGAATTTCAAGCAACATAGAACATAGAATAGTGCAGTACAGTACAGGCCTTTTGGCCCACAATGTTGTGCCAACCCTCAAACCCTGCCTCCCATATAACCCCCCAACTTAAATTCCTCCATATACTTGTCTAGTAGTCTCTTAAACTTCATGAGTGTATCTGCCTCCACCACTGACTCAGGCAGTGCATTCCGCTCACCAACCACTCTCTGAGTGAAAAAACCTTCCTCTAATATCCCCCTTGAACTTCCCACCCCTTACCTTAAAGCCATGTCCTCTTGTATTGAGCAGTGGTGCCCTGGGGAAGAGGCGCTGGCTATCTACTCTATCTATTCCTCTTATTATCTTGTACACCTCTATCATGTCTCCACTCATCCTTCTTCTCCCAAAGAGTAAAGCCCTAGCTCCCTTAATCTCTGATCATAATGCATACTCTCTAAACCAGGCAGCATCTTGGTAAATCTCCTCTGTACTCATTCCAATCCTTCCACATCCTTCCTATAGTGAGGTGACCAGAACTGGACACAGTACTCCCAAGTGTGGCCTAACCAGAGTTTTATAGAGCTGCATCATTACATTGCGACTCTCAAACTCTATCCCTTGACTTATGAAAGCTAACACCCAATAAGCTTTCTTAACTACCCTATCTACCTGTGAGGCAACTTGCAGGGATCTGTGGACATGTACCCCCAGATCCCTCTGCTCCTCCACACTACCAAGTATCTTGCCATTTACTTTGTACACTGCCTTGGAGTTTGTCCTTCCAAAGTGTACCACCTCACACTTCTCTGAGTTGAACTCCATCTGCCACTTCTCAGCCCACTTCTGCATCCTATCAATGTCTCTCTGCAATCTTCAACAATCCCCTACACTATTTACAACACCACCAACCTTTGTGTCGTCTGCAAACTTGCCAACCCACCCTTCTACCCCCACATCTAGGTCGTTAATAAAAATCACGAAAAGTAGAGGTCCCAGAACAGATCCTTGTGGGACACCACTAGTCACAATCCTCCAATCTGAATGTACTCCCTCCACCATGACCCTCTGCCTTCTGCAGGCAAGCTAATTCTGAATCCACCTGGCCAAACTTCCCTGGATCCCATGCCTTCTAACTTTCTGAATAAGCCTACCGTGTGGAACCTTGTCAAATGCCTTACTAAAATCCATATAGATCACATCCACTGCACTACCCTCATCTATATGCCTGGTCACCTCCTCAAAGAACTCTATCAGGCTTGTTAGACACGATCTGCCCTTCACAAAGCCATGCTGACTGTCCCTGATCAGACCATGATTCTCTAAATGCCCAGAGATCCTATCTCCAAGAATCTTTTCCAACAGCTTTCCTACCACAGACGTAAGGCTCACTGGTCTATAATTACCCGGACTAGCCCTACTACCTTTTTTGAACAAGGGGATAACATTCGCCTCCCTCTAATCCTCCAGTACCATGCCCGTGGACAACAAGGACATAAAGATCCTAGCCAGAGGCTCAGCAATCTTTTCCCTCGCCTCATGGAGCAGCCTGGGGAATATTCCATCAGACCCCGGGGACTTATCCGTCCTAATATATTTTAACAACTCCAACACCTCCTCTCCCTTAATATCAACATGCTCCAGAACATCAACCTCACTCATATTGTCCTCACCATCATCAAGTTCCCTCTCATTGGTGAATACCGAAGAGAAGTATTCATTGAGGACCTCGCTCACTTCTACAGCCTCCAGGCACATCTTCCCACCTTTATCTCTAATCAGTCCTACCTTCACTCCTGTTATCCTGTCAGCAATACACATAAAAGTTGCTGGTGAACGCAGCAGGCCAGGCAGCATCTCTCCCGATGTGGCCTTCTATATATCGGCGAGACCCGACACAGACTAGGAGATCGTTTTGCTGAACACCTACGCTCTGTCCGCCAGAGAAAGCAGGATCTCCCAGTGGCTACATATTTTAATTCCACATCCCATTCCCATCCTGATATGTCTGTCCATGGCCTCCTCTACTGTAAAGATGAAGCCACACTCGGGTTGGAGGAACAACACCTTACATTCCGTCTGGGTAGCCTCCAACCTGATGGCATGAACATTGACTTCTCAAATTTCCGCTAGGCCCCACCTCCCCCTCGTACCCCATCTGTTACTTATTTTTATACACACATTCTTTCTCTCACTCTCTTTTTTCTCCCTCTGTCCCTCTGACTATACCCCTTGCCCATCCTCTGGGCTTTTCTCCCCCTCCCCCTTTTCTTTCTCCCTAGGCCTCCTGTCCCATGATCCTCTCATATCCCTTTTGCCAATCACCTGTCCAGCTCTTGGCTCCATCCCTCTCCCTCCTGTCTTCTATCATTTTGGATCTCCCCCTCCCCCTCCTACTTGAAATCTCTTACTAGCTCTTCTTTCAGTTAGTCCTGACGACGGGTCTCTGCCCGAAACATCGACTGTAGCTCTTCCTAGAGATGCTGCCTGGCCTGCTGCGTTCACCAGCAACTTTTATGTGTGTTGCTTGGTGTTCTGATTGAAATCTATCGAATGGTGAAAGGCCTTGATAGAGTGGATATGGAGAGAATGTTTCCTATGGTGGGAGAGTCTTAAGACCAGAAGACACAGCTTCAGAATAGAAGGGCATTCTTTTGGAATGGAGATAAGGAGGAATTTTTTTTTTAAGCCATGAGAGTGGTGAATCTACAGAATTTTTTGCCAGAGGCAGCTATGGAGGCCAAGTCTTTATGTATATTTAAGGTCAAGATTGTTAGAATCTTGACTGGTCAAGGCATGAAGGGATATGGGGAGAAGGCAAGTGATTGGGACTGAGAAGAAAAATGGATCAGCCACGATGAAATGGCGGAGCAGACTCGATGGGCCAAATGGCCTAATTCTGCTTCTGTATCTTATGGTCTTTGTGGTAAGCTACAGGTCCCTGTAAGTGAACACACTAAAGTTAAAGTTAAGAACTGAATTGCTGTGCAGCCCAACCACACAGGATTCCTCTTACCAGTAGGGATTTTGGATTGTGCAAGCTTGCCATTATTGAGCTGGTTTTGTTCCACTGGTTGGATTGTGATTGTGGTATATAGACTAGCAATGATGCAAGTCTTCTGGAATAATAATAGGGTTTATTTTTCTGAATGAAAAAAACACTTGAACCAACAAAGCACAAGAGTTAGTCCTGACGAAGGGTCTCGGCCTGAAACGTCGACTGCGCCTCTTCCTATAGATGCTGCTTGGCCTGCTGCGTTCACCAGCAACTTTGATGTATGTTGTTACAAGAGTTAGTCTCTTGGGCTGCATCCACCTATTACAAGAGTCTCTTGGTGCCTTATTCTCTGTCAGCTGTGCTGGTGACTTAAGTTCATTGATTCTGAAGGATAGAAAGTGCTTTGTCTCTTTCATGTGACTGTGTTATTTAAAAAAAACTGAAAACAATGAGACATCTGTCAATATGCGGTATAGATGTTGGTTAACTGTGAATTTTAATGAGTTAACATTTCCCTGCAGTCCGTAAGTTTTACTTTGACCTCATGCTAAAATCATAGTTGTACAGCATAGAAACTGGCCCAGTGGCCTGTCGTGTCCATGCCAACCTTTTACCCATGTGCGTTAATTCCATTTAACTGCATTGAGTCTCTTTCCTTCTTTGCTTTGCTTACTCAGGTGCGTGTTTCAATGTCTCTCACATAGTCACTGTGCTAGATTCCACCACCTTCTCTGATAGCAAGTTCCCGATTTCAACAACTTTTTTTTTCTCTCTAATAAAGCTTTCCTCCACCAGGTCCCCTTTTAGTCCTCCTCAATTTCTTGATCCTGATGCACATGGAGAGGTCTACAGCAGGACTTGGACAGATTGGAAGAATGGGCAAAAATGTGGCAAACAACAGGAATTCTGCAGATGCTGGAAATTCAAGCAACACACATCAAAGTTGCTGGTGAATGCAGCAGGCCAGGCAGCATCTATAGGAAGAGGCGCAGTCGACGTTTCAGGCCGAGACCCTTTGTCAGGACCGTTTCAGGCCGAGACCCTTCGTCAGGACAAAAATGTGGCAGATGGAATACAGTGTTATGTATGACATAATAGTGTGGACTATTATCTAAATGGGGAGAAGGCTGAAACATCAGAGGTGCAGAGGGACTTGGGAGTCCTCGTGTAAGACTCCCAGAAGGTTAATTTACAGGTTAAGTCTGTGGTAAAGAAGAATTGCAATGTTGGCATTTTTTTCAAGGGGAATAGAATATAAAGACAAGGAGATAATGCTGAGCCTTTATAAGACACTAGTCAGGCTGCACTTGGAGTATTGTCAACAGTTTTGGGCCCCATATCTCAGAAAGGATGTTTTGTCGTTGGAGAGAGTCCAGAGGAGGTTCACAAGGATGATTCCAGGAATGAAGGGGTTAACGTATGAGGAGCGTTTGGCAGCTTTGGGCCAGTACTCACTGGAATTTAGAAGAATGGGGGGGAATCTCATTGAAGCCTACCAAATCTTGAAAGGACTAGATGGGGTGGATGTGGAGAGGATGTTTCCTCTGGTGGGGGTATCCAGAACTAGAGGGCACAGCCTCAAAATAGAGGGGTGGCCTTTTAGAACAGAGGTAAGGAGGAATTTTTTTAGCCAGAGAGCAGTGAATCTGTGGAATGCTCTACCACAGACTGGTGGAGGCCAAGTTCGTGGGTGTGTTTAAGGCAGAAATTGATCGTTTGCTGATAAATCAGGGCATCAAATGAAATGGCGAGAAGGCAGGTGTATGGGGCTGAGTGGGACTCGGGATCAGCCATGATGGAATGGTGGGCAGACTCAATGGGCTGAATGGACTCAATGGACTCAATTAGACTCAATGGGCCTAATTCTGCTCGTAGGTCTTATGGTCTTATCCTGCCCTGTCCTTGCCTCTTATAATTCTGTATATCTCTACCAATCTTCAATCACCTCATCTTCTTTTGCTGCAGGCAACACAAAATCAGCCTATCTATCCAATTTCTCGACTAAACTGATCCCTCGTTTCCCTCAACCGCCCCCCCCATAAGAAAGACCTCTTTATCAGGCAACATACCAGTGTCCCAGCGAGTCTACTCTGCACATTTCTAAATCACTGCTTACAAAAATAGCAGTAATTCTCAACCATACAAAATGCTAGTCTGATCGGATTTGAGGGAAAGCTATGTTTCAAAATGTTATTTTTTGACTGGCTATTATATTTAAGGAAGATTATTCCATGTGCACAGATTATCAAAATCAGTAGTCCTATATTTTGCTTTACATTAAGCAAAGGGGGAATTGTCGATCAGTAGCTCAGCTCTGCCTAGGTTCATTAGAACAACATCCTAAAGCGAAAAGGCTGTCTTAGCCTGTTGTGCTAGTCTTGTCACATGCTTCACTGCAAACTTTGTCAAACTTCCCTGAAAATGCAGTTGTTTTTTTGAGTGTGAGCTTGATAGTTACAGAATGTTTTCTTTTAACTTAATCAGTGTCTTTTTTTTTTGATTTGGTTGCTTAGCATTGATCCTTTATGTCACTGATTCGTCATTTCAATCTTCCACTCAGTGTATGTTGAGCTGTTTAGCTTTTGCCGAGTCTCATCTCCCTGCATTCAGCCAATGGCCCTCCATACGCTTCTCATCCATGTACCTATCCAAGCTTTTCTTAAATTCTGCATTCACACCTCCAGTGGAAGTTTATTCCACATTTGCACCACCCTCGTAAGTGAAGAAAATCCCCCTCTGGTTCCCCTTAAATATTTCATCTTTCACTCCCAAATCTATAACCCTGTTCTAATCTCACCAAACCTCAGTGGAAAAAGCTTGCTTGCATTTACACTGTCTATAATTTTGTAAGCATCTATAAGATCTCCCCTCATTCTCTTACGCTTCAAGGAATAAGTCCTAACCTACTCAACCTTTCCCTATAACTCAGTTCCTCAAGTCCTGGCAACATCTTTGTTATTTCAGTCTCTCTGTGCCTTTGCTCTCTACCCTGCTCTAAAAGTCAAGAGGGAAAAAAACATTCATTCCCAAGTACGAAATTGACAAGTTTAAGTCCCTTTCCAGAGACTTGAACAGAAAAATTTGGGCTTCGACATCGGTATAGTGAAACAGTCCTGCTGGTCACATTGACATCTGTTTTTTCAGGTGGAGGCTGAAGATTTTGGGGGACAAGTTGAATTAGTTTATTTGGCATTTATGTTTAGGAGCAGTTAGAGTTCTTATTGCAGAATTTCAAGGCCCTGGCTTTGATCCTGAGATTGAGTGCCGTCTGTATGGAGTTGCCACATTCTCCCTGCAACCACATGGAAAGTTCAGGGCTCCAGTTTCTTCCCTCATCACAAAGATGGCTGGTAGGTAATTTAAGTACTGTAGTATCTGGTAGGATAATGGGGAATGTTGGTGGACATGTGACAAAATAGTTTATAGTGAAATAAGTGTGGAGTGGGATTATTCTGAGAGCCACCATAGATTTGAGTGAGCTCCTTCCTCAGTGTTAGAAGAAAAACAGATAACGAGGTGCCCCTTCTTTCACTTAGAGTACGTGAATGCATTCATGAAATAAATAGCTCACTTTCAACCTCAAACTTCATATTCCCATAATGAATACTGTTATATAATGTATGTAACATGATATAAAGTTTAAATGTGATTTAGAAGGATTATTCATAGTTCCCCTGCTTATTCTTGGGTCATGCAGTGGATCATTTACACCCACTTTGCAAATGCAGACATGACCTCAGCACTTTTCATTGTGTGCAGGCAGGAGATTACAGTGTAGTTTTGACCAGAAATGTGTAAATGGTGAGAAGAGCTGGTCAGAGGCCAGGGTGTCTTCATACCCACAAAATCTTTGCTATATCTGCAAAGCACAAGCTGTTTGATGGGACGGCGTCGTGTGTCACATTATCCTCGAGCCAGAGGGTGATGGATCTATGAAATTCATTGCCATTGACAGCTGTGGAGGCCAAGTCATTGGGTATATTTAGTTGAAGGTTGATAGATTCTTGATTAATAAGGGTGTCAAAGGATATGGGGAGAAGGCAGGAGAATAGGATGAAGAAGGATAATAAACCAGCAATGATTGAATATGGAGGAGACCCTATGGGTTAAATGGCCCAATTCTGTTTCTGTGCCTTATGGGATACTGTCCACTTGCCTGGATGAGTGCATCTCAGGTGATGCTCCACACGAGGCAAGTATTTGGCCTGATTTGCACACCATTCATTTCCCACATCAATATTAAAAGTGCAGCTACAGTATGCAAAATCTACAAAATGCCCAGCAACAAACTTGCTAAGATTTCTGCAACTATATGTACTAAAGCTGAATTATGAGAGCAGGTTCTCCAACAAAAACTTCTTAGACATGCAGCATTCCCTTAAATACTAATACCGATATCCCACCTCTCCCGGAAGTTCTGGGAGTCTCCCGCATATTAATAATGGCTCCCTGATGCCCGCAAATTATATACAATGTCCCGGAAATCAATTTTTTTTGGAAGGGGGGGAGAGAGAGAGAGAGAGATCCAAAAAAAGAAAATGTAAAACGTCCGTCACCCCAGACTACACTACAGTGTACTAATAGGGGTCAAAAATAGTGACACTGTTACTCGCTGCACTGTTTGCAACAGTGACTTTTCTATTGCCCGAATGACTGTAAAAGACATGTTGAGGTGAGTTTAACAGGTGTCATTCGTTCATTAGCATAGCTAACGTTATTTAAACTAGCTGACCAGCTGCTCAGGAGCTACTCTATTGCAGACATCCCACCTGTCCAGGAAGTTCCGGGAGTCTCCCGCAAATTGATGGTGCTACCTCCCTGAAATGAGTTTTTGCAGGGTGGGATGTCTGCTAATATATGTGTGCCCCTGGGTCATTGGACATGGTATGTTCAACCCAAGATTCCTGTGGGAGTACCCTGATTATGTGGCACCTTCGGCAGTAATTCAGAAACTAACTGTGTAGGTGGTGACCATTCGCTGCTGTAAAACAAAATTCAGCAGACGCTGGAAATCTGAAATAAAATCAGAATTGGGTTTATTATCTCATGACATGAAATTTGTTTTGTGGCAACTATATGCTACATAGACAAAATTACTATAAATTACTAAATAATGCAAATAAAGGAATAATGAGGTGGTGTTTATAGACATTTCAAAAATCTGATTATGGAGGGGAAGCTGTTCCTGAATCATTGAGTGTATCTTCAGGCTCCTGTACCTCCTCCCTGTTGTTAATAGCAGGAAGAGGGCATGTCCCAGAGGGTGAGGGTCCTTGATCTATACTGCCTCATTGAGGCATCATCTTTTGAAGTTGTCCTTAATGGTCAGAGGATTGTGCCAGTGATGGGATCGGCTCAGTTACAACCCTTTGCAGCCTGTTCTGCAATCCTGTGCATTGGAGCCTCATACCTGGTCATGATGCAACTAGCCAGAATGCTCTTCTCCACTGTGCATATGTAGAAATTTGCCAGTCTTTGATGTTATCAGATCTTATCAAGCTAATGAAGTAGAACTACTTGCATGCTTTGTTTGGGATTGGATCAATGTGTTGACTCAGACTGATCAATTAAGTTGTTGAAACCCAGGAATTTGAAGGTGCTCACCCTTCCCAATTCTGACCCCTCAATGAGGGCTGGTGTGTGTTCTCCTAACTTGCAGTCCACAATCAACTCCTTGGTTTTGCTGAGGTTGAGTACAAGGTTGTTGTGACACCATCGAACCGATTTATCTATCACATTCCTGCACACCACTTCATTGCCTTCTGAGATGTTACCAACAACATCTGCAAATTTCTAGATGTTGTGTGAGCTGTGCCTAGCCACACAGTTGCGAGTATAGCGAGAGTAGGGCAGTGAGCTAAGCCTGTCTGCTTGTGGTGCTCCAGTGCTGATCGTCATCAAGGAAATGTTACCATCATTCTGCACTGACTCTGAGCTCCTGATAAGGAAGTCAAGGCTCCAGATGCAAAGGGTGATGCAGAGGCCCATGTTTATAAGCTTGGTGGTTAATACTGAGGAGATGATAGTTCTGAACACTGAGCTGTAATTGATTAAACAGCAGATTGTTCGAAGTCAATTTATTATCTAAGTAGTATAAATCACTTTACACAATCTTTAGATTGGTTTTCTTGCACACATACTCAGTAAATTCAATGAAAGGCTGCACCCAAAAGGGCAGACAAACAAACAATGTGCAAAAAACAACAGACTGTGCAAATACAAAAGATAAAATAAATTATCATAATAAATTAGCAATAAAAATCAAAAACATGATAGAGTCATTAAAAGTGAGCTCTCAGGTTGTGAGAACAATTCAGTGATGGGGCAAGTGAAGTTATCCTCTCTGATTCAAGAGCCTGATGGTTGAGGGGTAATAACTGTCCCTGAACCTGGCGGTGTGAGACCCAAGGCTCCTGAACCACCTTCTGGATGGCAGCAGTGAGAAGAGAGCATGACTTGGCTAGTGGGGGCCATTGATGATGGATGCTGCTTTACTGCAACAGCCCTCCGTGTAGGTGTGCTCAATGCTGGGAGGGCTCTACCCCTGATGGGCTAGGCCATCACCACTACTTTTTGTTGGATTTTCCATTCAAGGGCATTGGTGTTTCCATTCCAGGCTGTGATGCAACCACTCGATATACTCTCCACTACACATCTATAGAAGTTTGTCAGAGTTTTAGATGTCATGCTGACTTCTAACGAAGTAGAGGCACTGCCTTGCTTTCTTCATACTTGCATTTGTGTGCAGGACAGGTCCTGTGAAATAATAATAGAGGAATTTAAATTTGCTGACTGTGGTAAACCATCTCCCACAGATCCCTGAATAAAGGCGATTTCGCCCTGCTCCTCCCCCTCAGACCAGGGGCAGACACTCAGCATGGAGGTCACGTTTTACTGCGAATAAAAGCCTTTCAGTATTTGCCCTACTTCAGTCTTTTGGAGTTATTGAAGGTGCTTCACTGACCCTCTCCACCTCTGATTTCCCCTGATGAGGACTGGCTCATGGACCTCTAATTTGCTCCCCCTAAAGTCAATAATCATCTCCTTGGTCTTACTGACATTGAGCGAGGGGTTGCTCTTATGGTACCACTCAGTCAGATTTTCAATCTCCCTTCTATATATGTTGATTCATCACCAGCTCTAATTCAGCCAACAACAGCAGTGTCGTCAGCAAGCGTAAATATGACATTGGCGCTAGGTGCTCCAAGTAAGAGTAGATAGCCTGTGAGATTACGTCCACTATAGACCTATTGCGGCAGAAAGCAAAAATGAGAAAATGATGCAGGTACTTAGCATGCAAACAGGCCTTCTGGTTCAACTCAATTGTTCTGTGTTGCCCACAGCTCTCTAAATCTCTCCTGCCCATGTACCTGTGTGATGGATTGTGAGGTAGCCGATTATCGGTTCAGGAGTGAGAGAGTGATTCATTAGGGATTGCATGGTATCTTCAAAAGTCCCTAGAATGTCAAATGTGTTAATTCATAACAGCTATATAAGTATTGTCATTACAACATAAATATTCTTTAAATTGTTATTCTAATTATTGTCAAGCAATCTGTTTGATGTTGAGATTAACTAAGAATAGTGTGGGTATTATTTCAGTTATTCCATTGATATTTTGTAAGAAAAATTAAGATCAAGTATATTTTTAACTTTAATGTCACTTTATTGTATTATTTCTCATTATGTACCTCGGTTTATCCTCTAGCTGCTCAATCTGATTTGTTAATAAAAACCCTTGTGTCTTGTAGTGTTACTGGGTTCCACAACCAAAAATTTGCAGAATAAAAGGGCTAAAGTTGCAAAATTGAGGCTATCTGGCACTTAACTGCAAAGACCTGATGAGGGAAATTCCAGGGCACACTGTGTTTTAACTAGTTGGTAAACCGAACATTGGTGAAATGAATGCTATACTTCTGAAGCAAAAAAAATGTGAGTGTTTTGCCTCAGCGGGCTGGCCGTTGTGCATGCTAATAGTTTGCTTTGCTTTGTTGAGCACAGCCTGGTTGTACATTGCTGCTGCTGGAGCCTTCCTCTTCATCTTAATCCAGCTCATACTGCTGGTGGAGTTTGCACATAAATGGAACAAGACTTGGTGAGTTCTCAGTTTTTAGGAACCGTGAATCTCTGAATGGCAAACATAATCTAACTTCCCAATTCATTTTCCCAAGTTACCTCTCTAACTTCTATAACTAGTGTTTTTTTTAAATCTAATCCAATATGAAACTGAAGTCTTTGTCACTCTTGAACTTGATATAAAAGCTTAACTTTGTAATCACTTTTCTTAATAGACTTCTTCACTACTGGATTGTTGCGAAAGCCCACCTGGTTCACCAATTTCCTTCAGGGGAGGAAATATTCTGCCTTTGGGTTGAGCCACATGCTGGTCAAATGTGAAAGTCTGTGACCCCGACTTGAACTGCCCCTGGAATGACTGTTCAGCCGCTCCATGTAGTTTAAAATGGAGAGAATAAAAATGGTTGAACCACTCAGCACTGCCGGCCAAATGTTGGGAAATTCTCAATCAGTTGGGGACTGGTACGGTGGATTCCAGTTAGTTGGGGTACATCGGGACTTGTACATTTTGGCCCAATAAAGTGATTGCCCCAATTGACCAGAGTTTCATGAAAATAGTTTAAAAAGGTATAAAAAAAAGACAAACTGAGTAACAAATTGCATATTTAAATGAAATACAGAATAACTTAGAACACGACCAATAGTAGATAGATAGATAGATGTACTTTATTAATCCCGAGGGAAATTTGGTTTTGATACAGCCGCACCAACCAAGAATAGAGCGTAAATATAGCAATACAAAAACCCCCAACAATCAAACAACAAAATGCAAACTATGCCAGATGGAAATTAAGTCCAGGACCAGTCTATTGGCTCAGGGTGTCTGACCCTCCATGGGAGGAGCTGCACGTTCGATGGCCACAGGCAGGAATGACCTCCCGTGCTGCCAAGTGTTGCATCTCGGTGGAATGTGGCCGAAGTCCAACAGTAAAAAGTAGTACTATAGTGCTATCAAACTATTAGTTCCAAATAGTTATTGATGAAGGAATTCATCCAGTGTATGCAATGTTGGACAGAAGGGTTAGATAACCTAACTGAAACCTATTGATTGGTGAAAGGCCTTGACAGAGTGGATGTAGAGAGGGTGTTTCCTATGGTGGGAGAGCTTAAGACCAGAGGACACAGCCTCAGCATAGAGGAGCATCCTTTTAGAACCAAGGTGAGGAGGAATTTCTTTAGCCAGAGTGGTGAATCTGTGGAATTCATTGCCATAGGCAGCTGTGGAGGTCAAGTCTTTATGTATATTCAAGGCAGAAACTGATAAATTATTGATTGGTCAGGGCATAACGGGATACAAGGGGAAGGCAGGAGATTGGGTCAGAGAGGAAAATTGGATCAGCCATGTTGAAATGGCAGAGTAAACTCGATGGGCCAAATAGCCTAATTCTGTTCCTATACTGTATCTTATGGTCGTATAAAGTGGGTTAAAAGGTCAGCACAGCATAGTGGGCCAAAAAGCCTGTAATGTGCTGTGCTGTTTGGTGACATGGCTACCAGCCACCTTGGCTTTATCGTTGTGACGCTGCCCATTGCAACCGAGCAGTCCCAGAACAGCCAAGTGCTTTGCACTGAGAACACCTTCCATTGTGTTATATGGCACTATGATGGTGTTAAAAGTTTCCGACCAGTACAGATGTGGCATTTTGAAAATGGGACTAGTACCATGTGTAACTAAAGCTACCAACCAAGTGAATGTCCTATGCTTGGAAACACTGCAAAACCTGGCACCACTTGTGTGGTATAATGTATGAGCATTGTCATCTTGTGTACTATTTAAAAAGACCACTGACCATGTGTCCTGTTTTTGTCTGATAATAGGTGGGGTGGAACTGAACAAAACAAATGCTGGTACGTTGCGTTGGCCCTGGTTACGTTCATTTTGTACCTGGTCGCCATACTTGCTGTTGTTCTAATGGTGATCTTTTATACCCACCCTGATGGATGCAAGTTAAACAAGATACTACTGGGTGTCAACACTGGTCTCTGCTTCATTGTCTCCATGGTAGCAATCACACCCTGTGTTCAGAAATGTGAGTTTGACTCCAATGTTCGAAACTAACATTTCTTCTTACGATTTTTAAAAAATGTCTGTCTGTGTTATTAACTGACCTGCATGAGGAAATTCTTGGGGTGTATCTGTAAAACACCCTCACAGGAATGAGGGGTTTCAGTTATTAGGGCAGACTGGATTGACAGGACATAAAGAGGAGAAAATCTGCAGATGCTGGAAATCTAAAGTGACACACCCAAAATGCTGAAGGAACTCAGCAGGTCAGGCAGCATCCATGGAAATGAATAAGCAGTCGACGTTTCAGGTCGAGACCCTTTATCAGGACTGAAAAGGAAGGGGGGAGATGCCAGAATAAAAAAAAGTTGGGGGAGGAGGAAGGTGGAGAGCCAGAAGATAATAGATGAGGCTAAGTGGGTGGGACAGATAAATGGCTGGAGAAGAAGAAATCTGATAGGACACGAGAGTAGACCATAGGAGAAAACGACCCACAGGGAGGAGATAGGCAGGTGAGAGGCCAGAGTGGGGAATACAAGGTGAGGGGAAGGGAATTTATTTTTATCTTTGTAGAGTTTGTGTTCTTTAAAGCAGTGCGTAATCGAGATACAGTTTAATAGAAGAGCTCTGAATCATAACATTTTTACGAAAAAGAAAGTGGGGAAATTGCTTCATTGACAAAAGAATCAAGAGCCGTATTTAAGGTGATTACTAAAAGATCTAAAGTTGACATGAGATTGTGATTTGGAATACACAACCTGAAAGGGTGACGAAAGCAGATGATTGAATTATATTCAGAAAGAAATTCGATGGGTATAGGACAGATAGCTGATTCAAACTGGGGGAGGAGGAGACAGGGAATGGGATTCTTTTTCGTAAAACAAGCAGGACTTTGTGGGGGGGGGCGCGGCTAGATAACCTCTGCTGCAAAGATGCTCTGAACTTAACCAGGACTGATACGTGACTGACTTGCTTTTAACTGCTGAAAATTGTTAAGTTTCTAAGTATGCATAAAATATATTTTCAGACTGTTCCTCATTAGTAAATAGTTGATCTAAACTTTCTATACTTTAACGTGTTAATATTGTGTTTTCATTTGTCCCCGTACCAAAAGCAAGTATTGAAGCAAACACGTTCTGGCTGGATTCTTTCTCTCTGCACCTATTTTGCTTTTGTTTGTTCTTGGTCTTTCTTTTCTTTTCACTTTATTGATTTAACTTTTAACTTTTCCACTATCCTGTATTTATCATCAATAATATTGGCAAGCAGATTTTCTTTTCTTTCTGTATTTTGCCATCTCCCATTTCAGCCAGGCTTTGCTATTTCAGCTGTCATGGTATCTGATAACAACACTTGTCATTATTATCAATGGGCTGCATTTAGAGGAGATGGAAGTGGGCCAGATGGCTTATTGTAGAGGATGTTAAACCAGTCCGGCTGCTGTTACAGGAGTTGACCTCGCCTTTCACTAGATGTCTGGTATATGCCTCTTCTTTTTTTTTGTGTTTTGTTGGTCCGTTCCCTGGGCATTTCCCAATTGCTCTGCAAGTTGTCTACTCCTCCCCCTAAATTTAAACAAAAAATCCTTTCCATCATTGCTGTCAAATTGCAAGGCTAATTGTATTGTGTTGTGGCAAATTTGTTCATGATTCAGTCCACAGTGCTTCACCATTCACAAAGGAAGAAATTTTTAAGAGGTGAAGATGAGCTGTTCTTGGGCATTGTGGAAGATAATATGGTTGTCCAATAGGGAAGCACTTGGTGACAATCCTGAGCATTTCTTGAAAAATGGAATCAGGTCACATGAAAATAAAGGAAAGGGAAAGCCTAAGAAGATGAAAATATCTAACTATGTATGCTTTGTGATACTGTTAAGGATGAAGCAAGCATGGTCACCCATAATAATGCAGTGTCTGAATGGATTTTTTTTCGCGAGTTTGGAAATAAGAATACTTAATTTTTTTCGAGCTACAGAAGTTTCCAGCAGAAGTTGTTGAGGCAGGTTCGAAGTTGTCGTCTAAAGTTAAATTGGATAAATATATGGACAGGAAAGGAATAGAGGGTTATGGGCCTAGTGCAGGTCGGTGGGACTAGGTGAGAGTAAGAGTTTGGCACGGACTAGAAGGGCCGAGATGGCCTGTTTCCGTGCTGTAATTTTTATATGGTTACAGAAAGAGTAGATGGTATGCAAAGGCATCCCACCTGCAAGCACCCAACTATTTGGTCTTGCTGTGCCTCCAGCATTCTCCTCCTGCCCACACGGTTCACCTTCAACTTGCTCTCCTAAAGAGGTTGTTAGCTTCCCGCTCTGACCTCTGGGGGACAGCTATTTGTGCTTGAGCTCTGTCAGTAAATGCAGGTAATCAAATCAACATACTTTTGCTGAGAGAATTACCCTTTAACTAGTGCCTCAGTGCAAAATTTGATGTTTTTTCTAATTTAGGAGCATCTGTGGTTTGTTGCTTTCTTTACTGTTTTTGTAGCCCAGATAACTAGTTATGGATAGCATGTGCTTTACTTCCGTTTCAGCACAGCTAACTATTGAACCTTGGACTTAACTGTTTGTTTCACTGCCAGAAAGAGGAACAGAGATTCTATGGCCTATTAACTGAATGTTCAATATTGCAAACTGGTTGTATTTTCAGTTCAAAATGTTCAAGTACAATTTTGACTGGAAAATCAAACAATTGAATTTACTTAAGCATTAAATCTCCACACACCTGGCATCTAAAGGCATGCATGTTATGCATTCACATTTGTTTTCAAAAGTACTTCAGTTTTTTTTTGTCTTTTCAACCTCACCGTGAGAAGAAGTTTTTTTTATTCACTCAACATAATCTTTATGCAAAATCATTAAATAAATCAGAAATTGTCAAATCTTCTCTCACTAATTGTGCATTTTGTTTAGTGGCAAAGTCCCACTGGAGTGTTTGCATAGCAAAGCAGCTCTTGAAGTACTTTTATTTTTAGTCACTTTTATTATCTGATCAGATGGCCTGGTGAAGCTGCTGGTGCCAGATTTTGCTGTGGGCTGCAAAAGCAATGACGACAGACAAGGAAAATTCCCTTTTGGAGGTCCAGTTATTTCTGTGGCAAGAACTTCTCATTGCATTTGCTGTCATAACTGTCGGCCATTGGCTGTGAGAGATTTCAGCAGCTGCTATCTTGTTTAACACACACTGTATTTTGAAATATTTGATTGAATTAAAAGGACAAAATGAGGGTCAACAAGTTTGCTGAAGAACAATTATGACTTGAATTCTTCTCGCTGTAAAATCTGAGCCCTTCTATAACATCTAAGCTCATAAAATGCATTGAGAGAATGAAGGCTGGATCTTTCTTGTATTCTTGGTGGTGGTTACTTTGTTGAAGTACTTTGTTTTCTAGGCGAGTCTATTTATTAGCACTGCCTCATTAGTGGATTGTGAGTTAATTAAAAATGCTTTGAATTTACATACACGTCTCCAACTCCAGTGCAACTGTGAGCAGATGGCAATTTTGAATAGGATTTTGTTTTAGATAATGAAAGCTGCTTTGTTTTACAAATTAACCACTTGTTACTAGTAACTCCTTTTTTTTAAAGTGCTCTGTTTGCTTTCTGTTTCAGATCAGCCAAACTCGGGTCTCCTGCAGTCTGGAGTAATCAGCTGTTACGTGATGTATCTCACTTTCTCGTCACTGGCCAACACACCTGCAGAATATAGTAAGCATACATTTTGGCAAAAAAATGATCGTTGCAAATCCTGCTTTAAAATTGTTGTCTGTGACATTTAGAGGAATTGAACGTTTTTAATTTCTCATCAGTTATGAAGGATGGAATCAACACCACAATATGCATTCCGCAACTCCTGGGCAACGGTCTTCAAACAGATGACAAGCTTGTGTCTGTGCTGGGAGCCATAATCATGTATGGCTGTGTCCTGTATGCCTGGTATGTTGATCCCGCACTTTGCTTTTCAGAGCAAATAAGCCAACATCTGGATGGTGTTATAGTCCTGGGACTGATCGTCTTAATATTCAGCAATTCATAGGGAAAGCCGAGCAGGCCAAGTACTCTATTGGCTGCCAGCTTCAAGCACGACCATATTTGCATTCCAGCATCTCTTGCCGTTTAGCCAGAACTTGAACTTAGAGGAGTGTTTTGCTAACAGGACACTTAAAGATATGGAGGGTCAATCAAGACACAAAGTAACACCCACACGGCAGGGAAGCCGCTTTTTGCCACAACAGCTGTTTCCATTTATACAGAGCTTTTAATGTAAAGGAATATGCCAGGAAAGTTATCAAGCAAGTCACATAAGGGTATAATGGCACAGACAACCAGAGACTTGGCCCAAGAGAAAAAGTTTAGGATTATTTTAAGGGAGGGAAGAAGGATTTGGGAGGATCTTCCAGAATTTACAGTAGTTCTAGAAAGTTTGTGAACCTTGTAGAATTTTCTCTGTTTCTGCATGAATATGATCTAAAGTGTGATCAGATCTTCACACAAGTCCTAAAACTAGATAAAGAGAACCCAATTAAATAAGTAACCCAAAAAGCACAGGTTACAGTCATGAACTAGAGCAGGTCAACTTTGAAGGCATTAGACAGGATCTAGCTGAGATCAATGGGGTGACTCACAGTCTGTTCCTCAAGGTTGGGGAGTCCAAAACTAGAAGATATAGATACAAGATAAGGGGGGAGAGATTTAAAGACCTGAGAAATAGCTTCTTTACACATAAGATGGTAAGAATCTGGAATGAGCTACCAGAGGAAGTGATTGAGGCCAGGACGAATGCAGCATTGGAGAGGCATGTGAAAGGGTGAGGACTTGGAGAGCTCTGGGCTGAAATGTGGGCAACTAGGCCCAGTTGGGAGAATGCTGTGGTTAGCATAGCCCAGATGGGCTGAAGGGCCTGTTTCCATGCTGTATGACTCTATAACATGGATGAATGGCAAAACATTTTATTCTTAATCTACTGATGCCCTTATAGCCAAGGAGCCTATCAGAGTGGATGGGTGGGAAACACGTTGTTCTGTTGGTATCTGTAATAAATGGTCTCCCAAGTGGGCTTCCCAAATAGTTCTTTGAGCAGCTCCAGTTTTTAATGCCTTTTTTTTTCCATTCGCATTTTTAGTCTAACTTCTACAACACGTTCCAGCTCAATAACCCTGGGGGTGAGCAGCACCTCAGCTGCTAAACCAACTGTGAGTATTTATTTCATTAGCCAGAGTAAAAATAACACGTCTTAGGCGGTGCATCAGTTGATTTTAGTTCGTTGCCGGTTGAATGTTCCAACACTTATTCATTTTCTTACCCTGTATACATACTTTACGCCTGGCATATTTTTTTATATGGTTAATATTTATAGAGAAATGCACCAGCCATTTAATGGAGCTAAGGTTTTAATCCAACAGAACATAAGCTTCTGTTAAAATACTAAGATCGGATTTTTGACATGTTTAGAAAGGTATCCTGTATTGAAATTATAATGGCAAACACTAGGAGATTTTGGTTTAAAAATAAACTGTTTGCTTCACTTTAGAAAAATTGTCCTAGCATCCTTTTTAGGAAAGACCATCTGGTTTTTAACCAAATTTTAGCAAGTGGGCCAAAGTGAGTTGGATTTAATTTGCTCTCCTTTGCTTGTCTTAAAAGTGAATTGGTTCAGAAAAATATGCAACTCTGAAAAATCGAGTGTAGTCCACTTTGCTGTTCCCTCTGTGTAAACTTGTACTGCTAAAAAAATATTCTGGACAAGTTTATGGTGACAATCTAGTATTGATGTGTGTTTTAAAAAGAAATCTTTGACATTATTTTGATGGAATTTATTAGCCTGTTCCCTATAAAATATTTACCTTGAGGACTAGGTGGAAATATTTAATTTCATGTGTACACAGTGTTTTGGTCTAAACTTCTCTGAAGGCGTTCAAATTAGACCGGGTGAGATTGGGTTTGTTGAAACTGCAGCTGCTGTTGCGTGCCGTGTAAAGTACTCAACATTTGCACAATAAAGTCTGTAATGTGGAATTGAAAGTGAGGAGCAATTTGTCAGCAGTGGCATTTAAGCAATAACCCTGGCATTACAGTCACTTGAAGTATGTTTGAATAAAGGGCTATATTGTTTATTTTCGTTATGTACTAACACTGGAGATGATTACAGTGTGAAAGTGAAGCTCATTATCAAATGGTTCTGGTTTGCAGTAATAAGACGAGCTCTTATTCTGTATAAGATGAGAGGCATTGATTGTGTGGATAGTCAGAGGCTTTTTCCCCGGGCTGAAATGTCTAGCACGAGAGGGCACAGTTTTAAGGTGCTTGGAAGCAGGTACAGACGAGATGTCAGGGGTAAGTTTTTTACGCAGAGAGTGGTGAGTGTGTGGAATGGGCTGACGGCGATGGTGGTGGAGGTGGATATGATAGGGCCTTTTAAGAGACTCCTGGACAGGTATATGGAGCTCAGAGAAATAGAGGGTTATGGGTAACCCTAGGTAATTTCTCGGGTAAGGACGTGTTCGGCACTGTTTTGTGCTGTAGGTTTTCTATGTTTCTATTCTGAGGATAGTTATGGGTTGCCTTCCTGAATGGCTGCAATCATTGCAGCTACTGCCATAACTCTTTACTTTGTCATAGTGTTGAACTCTAGCAATCTGTTCTTGTTTACTTCCCAGTTCAAAATATAGGCATTAAGAACTTTTGGGGGATTGTGGTTTTGAGGATGGATGTGGATAAGGGTTCACTTGGGTTCCATGATGTCATAGAGTCACGAAAATGTCTATAATGTTTTTTCTTATGGGTCCTTTAAATATAGTCTAAGATTCTTCATCAGAGATTTGCATAAATCTGACAGACCCATGTGACAAAATAACAAAAAAAAATGGTTTTGTGTATGAAAGACAATTTATCGGGCATAAAATCAATTGATGTAGAATTGTCCATTGCTTTCCTGCTGCACATGTATCCTGGAAGGAGGGAAAAACTGTTTTGAACAAAACTCTGCATTTGGATGAATTGGTTCTACACGACAAAAGCCCTGCTTTCTAAATGTTGCATTCAACGTGACTTCTTTTTGTTTTACAGGAAGCTCGGTGCTGCTTCTGTTTTTTACCAGATGAAGAAGGCAAGTTTCTAGCCTCCATTACCGTAGTACAGACACTGGAGCTGGGAGTGGTAAAGGGGTGAGGAGGGCAGGCCAAGCCAGTTGCCTGGTTTATGGCAAGGAAGTGTTCCTGTTCCCAGAAAGGCAGTGAAAGTGAATATCTCACCTCTGTATCAAGAGCAACACATGCAATGTCACCTACCTTCTTTTCATGCCCACGACCATTTCAGCCTCCCACTGTAGATCATCTCCTGGTGATTCCTTTATTCCCCCCCCCCCACCTGAGAATTTATTTAGACTGCTTTTTGCTGGAATGCTTTGTTTGCGGTTAAACATTCAAACAGAGTGTGCGAAGTGTAGTGATGAAAAATAACCAGTGGGGTGTCCATTTCCAGGTCTGGTGTTATCCAGAAACATAAGCAGATTACATTAGGTTACAGACCATTTCCAATACTGTGCAGGTGTTGATCAGTTGCTCCGTTACTTATGTGAATCTTGCAATTTTTTTGGAACGGCAAGAAGGCTGCATTTTTGGGTATGTTTAAAACTTGTTCATCATGAAAGTGATTATGTATGAGGAGCGTTTGATGGCTGTGGACCTGTACTTGCTGGAGTACAGAAGAATTGCGGGGTGGGGGTGGGTTCTTCATTGAAGCCTATCAAATATTGAAAGGCCTAGACAGAGTGGACATGGAGAGGATGTTTCCTCTAGAAACAGAGGGGACAGCCTCAGGGTAGGAGAATGTCCTTTTAAAACAAAGAAGAGGAGGAATTTCTTTAGCCAAAGGTGGAATTCATTGCCACAGACAACAAGAGGCCAAACCATTGGGTATATTTACAGCAAACGTTGATAGATTCTTGATCAGGGGCTGAGAGGGAAAAGGACCTTGGTGATTGTAAGGATGACTTACAGCGGACTGAAATGCTCAAGCAAGTAGACATTAAAGGATGTGTTGGAGCTTTTGGAAAGCATCAAGTTGGATAAGTCACCGGAACCAGATGAGATGTACTCCAGGCTACTGTGGGAGGCGAGGGAGGAGATTGCTGAGCCTCTGGCGATGATCTTTGTATCATCAATGGGGACGGGAGAGGTTCCGGAGGATTGGAGGGTTGCAGATGTTGTTCCCTTATTCAAGAAAGGGAGTAGAGATAGCCCAGGAAATTATAGACCAGTGAGTCTTACTTCAGTGGTTGGTAAGTTGATGGAGCAGATCCTGAGAGGCAGGATTTATGAACATTTGGAGAGGTGTATTATGATTAGGAATAGTCAGCATGGCTTTGTCAAAGGCAGGTCGTGCCTTACGAGCCTGATTGAATTTTTTGAGGATGTGACTAAACAGATTGATGAAGGTAGAGCAGTAGATGTAGTGTATATGGATTTCAGCAAGGCATTTGACAAGGTACTCCATGCAAGGCTTATGAGAAAGTAAGGAGGCATGGGATCCAAGGGGACCTTGCTTTGTGGATCCAGAACTGGCTTGCCCATAGAAGGCAAAGAGTGGTTATAGATGGAGTCATATTCTACATGGAGATCGGTGACCAGTGGTGTGCCTCAGGGATCTGTTCTGGGACCCCTTTTCTTTGTGATTTTTATAAATGACCTGGAAGAGGAAGTGGAGGGATGGGTTAGTAAATTTGCTGACGACACAAAGGTTGGGGGTGTTGTGAATAGTGTGGAGGGTTTACAGCGGCAACTTGATTGGCTGAGAAGTGGCAGATGGAGTTCAACCCAGATAAGTGTGAGGTGGTTCATTTTGGTAGGTCAAATAGGATGATAGTATATAGTATTAATGGTAGGCTCTTAGCAGTGTGGAGGATCAGAGGGATCTTGGGGTCCGAGTCCATAGGACACTCAAAGCTCCTGCGCAGGTTGACTGTGGTTAAGAAGGCATACGGTGTATTGGCCTTCATCAACCGTGGGATTGGGTTCAAGAGCCGAGAGGTAATGTTGCAGCTATATAGGATCCTGTTCAGACCCCACTTGGAGTACTGTGCTCAGTTCTGGTTGCCTCACTACAGGAAGGATGTGGAAGCAATAGAAAGGGTGCAGAGGAGATTTACAAGGATGTTGCCTGGATTGGGGAGCATTCCTTATGAAAATAGGTTGAGTGAACTCGGCCTTTTCTCCTTGGAGCGACAGAGGATGAGAGGTGACCTGACAGAGGTGTATAAGATGATGAGAGGCATTGATCATGTGGATAGTCAAAGGCTTTTTCCCAGGGCTGAAATGGCTAACACGAGAGGGCACAGTTTTAAGGTGCTTGGAAGTAGGTACAGAGGAGTTTACGCAGAGAGTGGTGAGTGCGTGGAATGGGCTGCTGGTGACAGTGGTGGAGGCGGATACAATAGGGTCTTTTAAGAGACTCTTGGATAGGTACATGGAGCTTTGAAAAATAGAGGGCTATGGGTAATTTCCAAAGTAAGTACATGTTCGGCACAGCGTTGTGGGCCAAAGGGCCTGTATTGTGCTGTAGGTTTTCTATGTTTCTAACCTAATTAATCTACTGATACCTAGTTAAATGAATCCTTTCTTTCTGAATATGGGCTATATCCCTCCATTCTCTGTATTACAAGCTATGAGGTCTAGCCACACTAGGTTTGTCAGCGTAACCTATAAATATTCAAATATAAACTAATTTTCCCATTCCCTTGAACTATATTTTTCAGTGGGAAACCCATTTATAGATACTCCTAATTTATTGGAAACATCACAAGTTACAGTATTTTTAATAGCTATGTTCCTTCTAAAATTTACACATTGCCACATCCACATTGTCAGCATAACCTATAAATATTCAAATATAAACTAATTTTCCCGTTCCCTTGAACTATATTTTTCAGTGGGGAAACCCATTTATAGATACTCCTAATTTATTGGAAACATCACAAGTTGCAGTATTTTTAACAGCTATGTTCCTTCTAAAATTTACACATTGCCACATCCCAACTCTTTGGAATTTATGCCACATTGAGTAAGTTGTGGCATATATGCAAGATAAATAGAATTTTTACACACGTTTTTCCCCCCCTTTAGAGATGGTGCTTGCTCTCCAGCAAACCCCATTCCATTCCCCCAAAAAAAAGAGTTTACAAATGATCCAGGATGGAGGTTGAACCACTCCAGGATTTGGTCAGCCGGGTAGCAATGTGGAATGATAGCTTGGTAATCAGTTTTCCTTGGTTTTGTTCTGATTCCTCACTTCAGATTCTTTGTCACCTTTATCTGAACTCCCATTTGCGACCTGGGGTTGAACACTAGCCGGTAACCCCCTAGTGTTCCTTGTTGCAGATCACTTTAGAGTCGCAGAAAGACTCCGTAATTTCAAATGGGTGATAGTTTAGGGATAGGAATTTGCTCTGTGCATCTGTATCCTTTGTTTTGTGGATTGGAAATTGGCTCATTATTGTCACATGCACCAAGATACAGTGGAACAGCACAAACATGAGAAAATCTGCCGATGCTGCAAATCTGGTATTGTGTGTGTGTGTGTGTGTGTGTGTGTGTGTGTGTTGCAGTGAAAAGCTTTTGTTTGCAAGCCATCCAAACAGATCAGGTTGGGATTCAGATTTATTTATCACATGTACATCGAAATGTATTGTTACTTAATTTGTGCAGCAAGTGTGAATATGAAATTCAATTTCTCTTGACCTTTATGTGGCAGGTAACTATGAAATAGATGGCGATGAAAAGGGAACCCAGAAGGTGGTTCACAATGAGAAGCAAGCTGTTGTGTACAGTTACTCCTTCTTCCACTTTATCTTTTTTCTTGGATCCCTGTATGTCATGATGACTTTGACAAACTGGTTTGAGTAAGTAAACTGTGCTCAGTTTCTGCATTATAAGCAATTACAAATATCCTTTTATACAATGCATTACTGGTTTTCCATTGCATTTGTTGCATATAATTTCAGTAAGGAGCAGATAGGACATTAAACACCTTTACACCCCTATCCCACCCAGAACAAACCTAGGGAGCTGTCAGGGCAACTCTGTCATTCACTACTTTGGACATATGATTAGAAAATAATGAGCTGATCATCAGTGCTCCTTCCATTTAACTATCTTGAATCAAAATACAGGTTGAGCACCCCTTATCAGAAAACGTCCGAAATCAGAAATTTTACTTGAGTGCTGAAATGACACCACAAATGGAAAATTCCACAGGGTTCCCAGGCTTCTGCGCACCAGAGGCAGTTCTGAGCAGTGACCTCACGTACCCTGAGTGGGACTCTGTTGGCGGCAGTTTGTCTGCAGCAGTCATCAGAGCCAGACCTTTGTGCATCACTCACAGCGATAACCCTGTGTTTTGTGCTCATTCGCTGCTCTGTGCTGTGAAGATATTGTTCAAAATGGCAAAAAAAAACCATTTTCAACAATATCTTAACAGCAGAGAGGAGAATGAGCACAAAACACATAGTAATCACTGTGGGTAATAGTGAAATGCTTCCTCTCTTTTATGTTTATAACACAAAGTGAAGTTGTTGGGAAAACATAGAACATAGAATAGTACAGCACAGTACAGGCCCTTCGGCCCACAATGTTGTGCCGACCCTCAAACTCTGCCTTCCATATAAGCCCCCACCTTAGATTCCTCCATATACCTGTCTAGTAGTCTCTTAAACTTCACTAGTGTATCTGCCTCCACCACTGACTCAGGCAGTGCATTCCATGCACCAACCACTCTCTGAGTAAAAAAACCTTCCTCTAATATCCCCCTTGAACTTCCTACCCCTTACCTTAAAGCCATATCCTCTTGTATTGAGCAGTGGTGCCCTGGGGAAGAGGTGCTGGCTGTCCACTCTATCTATTCCTCTTATTATCTTGTACACCTCTATCATGTCTCCTCTCATCCTCCTTCCCTCCAAAGAGTAAAGCCCTAGCTCCCTTAATCTCTGATCATAATGCATACTCTCTAAACCAGGCAACATCCTGGTAAATCTCCTCTGTACCCTTTCCAATTCTTCCACATCCTTCCTATAGTGAGGTGACCAGAACTGGACACAGTACTCCAAGTGTGGCCTAACCAGAGTTTTATAGAGCTGCATCATTACATCGCGACTCTTCAACTCTATCCCTCGACTTATGATAGCTAACACCCCATAAGCTTTCTTAACTACCCTATCCACCTGTGAGGCAACTTTCAGGAATCTGTGGACATGTACCCCGAGATCCCTCTGCTCCTCCACACTACCAAGTATCCTGCCATTTACTTTGTACTCTGCCTTGGAGTTTGTCCTTCCGAAGTGTACCACCTCACACTTCTCCGGGTTGAACTCCATCTGCCACTTCTCAGCCCACTTCTGCATCCTATCAATGTCTCTCTGCAATCTTTGACAATCCTCTACACTATCTACAACACCACCAACCTTTGTGTCTTCTGCAAACTTGCCAACCCACCCTTCTACCCCCACATCCAGGACGTTAATAAAAATCACGAAAAGTAGAGGTCCCAGAACAGATCCTTGTGGGACACCACTAGTCACAATCCTCCAATCTGAATGTACTCCCTCCACCACCATCCTCTGCCTTCTGCAGGCAAGCCAATTCTGAATCCACCTGGCCAAACTTCCCTGGATCCCATGCCTTCTAACTTTCTGAATAAGCCTACCGTGTGGAACCTTGTCAAATGCCTTACTAAAATTCATATAGATCACATCCACTGCATTACCCTCATCTATATGCCTGGTCACCTCCTCAAAGAACTCTATCAGGCTTGTTAGACACGATCTGCCCTTCACAAAGCCATGCTGACTGTCCCTGATCAGATCATGATTCTCTAAATGCCTATATATCCTATCTCTAAGAATCTTTTCCAACAGCTTTTCCACCACAGATGTAAGGCTCACTGGTCTATAATTACCCGGACTATCCCTACTACCTTTTTTGAACAAGGGAACAACATTCGCCTCCCTCCAATCCTCCAGTACCATTCCCGTGGACAACGAGGACATAAAGATCCTAGCCAAAGGCTCAGCCATCTCTTCTCTCGCCTCGTGGAGCAGCCTGGGGAATATTCCGTCAGGCCCCGGGGACTTATCTGTCCTAATATATTTTAACAACTCCAACACCTCCTCTCCCTTAATATCAACATGCTCCAGAACATCAACCTCACTCATATTGTCCTCACCATCATCAAGTTCCCTCTCATTGGTGAGTACCGAAGAGAAGTATTCATTGAGGACCTCGCTCACTTCCACAGCCTCCAGGCACATCTTCCCACCTTTATCTCTAATTGGTCCTACCTTCACTCCTGTCATCCTTTTTTTTTCTTCACATAATTGAAGAATGCTTTGGGGTTTTCCTTTGCCCTACTCGCCAAGGCCTTCTCATGCCCCCTTGCTCTTCTCAGACCCTTCTTAAGCTCCTTTCTTGCTTCCCTATAGTCCTCAATAGACCCATCTGATCCTTGCTTCCTAAACCTCATGTATGCTGCCTTCTTCCACCTGACTAGATTTTCCACCTCACTTGTCACCGATGGTTCCTTCACCCTACCATTCTTTATCTTCCTCACCGGGACAAATTTATCCCTTACATCCCGCAACAGATCTCTAAACATCGACCACATGTCCATAGTACATTTCCCTGCAAAAACATCATCCCAATTCACACCCGCAAGTTCTGGCCTTATAGCCTCATAATTTGCCTTTCCCTAATTAAAAATGTTGCTGTCCTCTTTGATTCTATCCTTTTCCATGATAATTATAAAGGCCAGGGAGCAGTGGTCACTGTCCCCCAGATGCTCACCCACTGAGAGATCTGTGACCTGACCCGGTTCATTACCTAGTACTAGATCTAGTATGGCATTCCCCCTGGTCGGCCTGTCCACATACTGTGACAGGAATCCATCCTGGACACACTTAACCAACTCTGCCCCATCTAAACTCTTGGAACTAATCAGGTGCCAATCAATATTAGGGAAGTTAAAGTCACCCATGATAACAGCCCTGTTATTTTTGCACCTTTCCAAAACCTGAGAGAAGTGTAAGTGCGAAGCATCTGACAGAGCATTATGGAGTTGGAACGTTGACTATGTACGACTTGAAGAAACAGAAGGACAGACTGTTAAAGTTCCATACTGAACATACTAAAGTATTGAACAGAAGTTATGAAAACACAGTGTAAAGCGAATAATGAAGATCTCACTGGTGTATTGAATGAGTGGATTCATCCGCGTCAGTGAACATATGCTCGCTTAACAATATGCTGATCGTGAAAGCAAGCAAAGATCTATTACGACAAATTGAAAATTGAAGGCAGTTGGGAATATTCAGCAGGCTGGTTGCAGAAATTGATGAAAAGGCAGGGCATTGCTTTTACAGATTTGTCTGCTGATCACAAATAATGAAGATGATTTGTTAATGTAGTAGAAAAGCTTCCCATAGACAACATGAAGAAAATGTATCTTATTGAAGGACTAGAGCAGTGTACATTCAGAATAATACAGGAAATCGTGTCATTTTATAAAATCAAAGAAAGATTGTTGCCTTTGTTAATGAGGCCTATGACACTGGAAGAAACATACTTTAAAAAAAAATTTGTCCGGCACAGTGCTTCCTCATCCCAAGAGCATCCAGTTCCAGGTCCCTCAACTGCTTCTGATGTTCGTCCTCACAATGATGTACCCTCCTCCTTGCATTTTCCAGACCTGATGTAGTGTTTAGTGCTGCATTATCTTCTGGAAAAAAATCTTAAATCCAAAATACTTAGTCCTAAGCAATTCGATTAAGGGGTGCTCAACCCTGTGTGTTGAAGCCTAGTAACACCTTATTCACTATTTATTCTTGCTTCACAATTGGTAGCCAGCCAGGAAAGAGATCTGAGGTTTCTGAATGCACATTTAAGCACCTATTGGAGTCTCTTTTGGGCTGTGGTGAACATTCATGGTCACTGTATCCAGGGACATTCATTAGGGTTTCTTTGATCTCTGACAGTGATATATGACTGGCGTTCTTGGGATAATTAGATTTTGTTGTTTTCATCACTAACACGATTGATAGGAAGAACTTTGTTGCATAAGATTGTTAATTTGCTTAGATAATGAATTAAGGAAAAGCTAGAATTGTACACAATGGGAGGAGGCTATTTGGCCTTTGCCTATGCTAGACTTCTGAAACTTCTGACCTGATATAGTGGAAATGCACATCCAGTGACCACTTTATTAGGTGTACGCTTGTAATCTGCTGCCCATCCACTTCAAGATTTGACATGTTGTGCATTCAGAGGTGCTGTTCTGCACACCGCTGTTATAACTGTCGCCTTCCTGTCAGCTTGAGCCAGCCTAGCTATTCTCCTCTGACCTCCCTCGTTAACTAGGCACCTCCACCGACAGCATTGCTGCTGACTGGATTTTCTTTTTACACCATTCCCTGTAAACTAGAGATTGCTGTGCATGAAAATCCCAGGAGATCAGTAGTTTCTGAGATACTCAGATCTCCCCATCCAGCACCAACTATCTTTCCATGGTCAAAATCACTTGGAACATATTTCTTCCCCATTCCGATGTTTGGTCTAAATAACAACTGAACTCTTGACCATGTCTGCATGCTTTTACGCAATGATTTACTGCCATATGATTAGCTGATAAGATAGTTGCCTTAACAGGCAGGTGTACCTAATAAAGTGGCCACTGAGTGTATATTGAACAAGAGGACATTTTCTGAGATTGCCAAAGTCAGTTAAGAGGCATGAAAGTAATTAATGACTATTTTTTAAATAGTTTTTTTCCCTCTCTTCACAGGTACGAGTCTGTTGCACTGGAAACATTTGCATTTGGAAACTCATCCAACTTTTGGATTAAAATGGCTTCCTGTTGGATTTGCATCTTGTTGTTTTTATGGACCCTTATTGCTCCCCTGTGCTGTCCTAAGCGTGAATTTTTTGTGTAATATTTTGTATTCCAGAACTCCAGACTCCCACAGTCCTATTCCACCTTGTCACGTTTCATAACCTGTCCTATTTTCTTTTATCACAGATTGACCTTCCCTGTACTATTCTCTGTTAAAGGCCTCTGTCAATAATGATCTATGTTAAGTGACATTCCTACAGTTCTACAGGGGTAGTATTCCACACCTAAATGGAGTTACTCTTGTAAAACATTACAGCACAGACTCTCCGGCCCACAACGTTGTGCCGACATTTTAATCTACTCTGAGATCTGTCAGTGGTAACAAGAAGTTTGCCTGGGGAACATGATTCTGATATTGGGCCAGCAGTTCAATTGCATAGGGGTGAGCTGGATGCTTTATGACAAAACTTGCTAATTGTGCCCGCATGAATAATGCTGGTTTATACTGAGCTTGTAGAAGGCAAACAGATCAGTTTAGCGGAATTAATCAAGACTTTCAACAACCTGGATGTATGCAGCAGAAATGTCTCTTACGCTGCCTAAACGAGGCCCTCTGTTGGTTGGGGCCGACCACGGACGTTGCATTCCAGCTGTCTGTGTGATGTGCAAGAAAGGGAAGTGCAAAATGGAGAACAAGCTGTTGCCAAGTAGCAGGCTCCCCCTCTCCATGCAGCTGAGGAATCCAAAGGAACGGCAGAGACTGATACGATCTGGCACAGGTGTTGTTGCAGGACTTGCCGGTCAGCATTGAACTCAACATAGTACTGCCTTAGGGACTCCAGCTCCACACTTTGCCTGGGATTTACTCGTGAAGGCTTCCCCCTGAGTGCGTACAGCTGCAAGGCAGTGGAGGTTTGAGATCAGAGTTTTCCTTCTTGATGAGCTGCCAACCACGGCTGACGAGCCTCGTCTGCCCAAAACAACTCATTTTACGGTGCCAGTAACGTGCCTTTGCCCCTTCTCCTGTCAGTAGAAACGGTTTTGCCAGGCTTAGTAGCTAAGCCTCACGTGAAGGCCAGGAGCTGGATTTGGTTGTCAGAGGTTATTTAAGACATTGGGAGCATTTAGTAATTAGTGAGGGCTTTTCCCCACTATCACTTCTGGCTACAACAACCTTAAGGAACCAGCAGCCTAAAGGTTGTTCCATGTTCACTGGGCTTTAATAAACCCAGCAGTTCTCATCAAAGGCATCCTAGTGGTTCCCAGCTTTGAGTTGGACCCAATCTTAAGACACGTCTGTTTCCTATATGTAAACCATAATGAGTCACGCTTTGCCTCACCCTTTGCAGAAGCAGGTTTGTGACTGGAAAGGATGATTGGAAGTTTTAAAGCTTAGTGGAAGAATAAAACTGAAAATATTAAATCCTTCATTTAAAATTATTTCATTGTATAGTTGATGTAAAGTAGTATGGAAAAAGTTAGAAGTCAGTATGAAGTTAATTGAAATGTAAATGAAAGGGAGAAGTGGGGTTGGTTTTCAAAGAATCAACTTAAATGTAATGCCAGTGTCTCCTTTGTTTGGATCCCGTTGCCTGCCACGCCTTTTCTTGCAAATTTTATTTGCTAATCAGTAGCAGGAGAGTCCTGTGCAGATTTTACTATGCACCACTTGGGATTAAAGCATTGTGGCCCCTTGTATTACAAATTGTCAATAGAATAGAAAGCGAATGTGGAAATATTTATAGATGGGCAAAATCAAAGTTGCACCACCTTTAAGAAATGAAGAAGCTAAATTGCATTGATTGTATGAAGTGTTTTGATGCGGGTATTCATGTGTATTTATTTAATGTAGTTTTTAAAATTAGTATTGATGCAACATTTTGTATCTTAATAAGATGAACAAATTTAATTAGTGATATGATTGCCAAGCTTAAAGCTGGTTCTGTGGCCAAATCTGTGGCTGTAAAATATATAACACTACTGGAAGCATGTACCTGCTGCCATTTGCCAAATGCTTGGCAAAGTTCCGCCAGTTAATTTCCATTTTAGCCAACTAGTAATTGTGCTGGTATTCTAAACCATTTTAAATATTCGTGTCGGTAAAACTTGTTAGTTTTTAAAGCAAAACTTGCCTGCTTTTGTTTTAAACTCCTCTGGCATCTCTGTGCCAAAGTGGCATTCGCAGCTTGTGCTTGCTACCACTGCATTGTTTCTTTGGTATTTGACTTTTTTTTCTTTTAAGATTACACTAAACCAAGAAGAAAAGCTTCAATGACTAGTACTTGCGGCCTATCTAAATAAACCAGAATGGGGAATTGCTAGAAAGAAGTGAAGTGGGCAATGTAAAAACAAAAGTACTAGTTAGTAATAGAAAGTAAAGTAATAGTTGACTGTTATTTTGAGCAAAAGACGATATGAAAGTAAGAGTTCAGAATGATTGTGCCACTTCTTGTCCCATTTGAAAGTGAAGCAGCGGGTTACTGAAAATATGAATGCTATTAAGACTTCCTAAAATCTATTTTGTACAGAAGCTTGCACGATCAGACTGTAACTGGCAGAATGATTTAACTGTAGAAGCTTATACATCAGTCTGCTAAGTGGAAGAGCCATAATGATACTGACAAACTGGAATTCAGCATGTAGATTAGGACAGAATTTTAGTCTTTAACCTCTCTTTTGTCTGTGTATGTGCGTAGGGGTTGTTGGAAGGGATTGGATGCAAGATGGTCAAAATGTCTTATTACAATGCCAAAATAAAGCTGAAATGCTTTATTTACCTCAGTAGTTTGATGTCACCTTTCCAGTAGCATTAATGGCCAGTGATAACTATGTTCTTTGAAACTCTTTCCAGTTCCAGAAGGAGTTAACTTAATGTGTAGAGGCTAAATACTGTGATACTGACCTACTGAAAACATTTGGTAACTTATTAAATGCTAAGTAAATAGCCAAAACTCTGTGGCAGTTTTCAAAAAGAAGCTGCAACTTGGTTGCTGAATTTGAATCATTTGTGGGTCTATTACGAAGTGAAAACAAAAATATCTGAATTCCCTGCATTTTCCGAGGCACAGTTGGTAGCATATTTTAAGTATAATTGAAAACTTTAAAATTTAGTTTGTAGGTTTTGCCTTCTATGGATGATTGCTTTATGCAAAGCCACAACTTTTACAGTATATGGATAAAAGTATATAATTTAGAGTTTGACTATCTTGAAGTATGGTGCTGGATAAGGCCAAGTTTATAAGAGATCACACACAAAATGCTGGAGGGACTCAACAGGTCAGGTGGCATCTGTGGAGGAGAATAAGCAGTTGAGATTTGGGCCAAGGTTGTGGAATCTCTTGTGTTTAAGTTCTTAGAAATATTGCCTGGAAACTGGCCATGCTGAACAATGTGTGTGTATTTTTAAAAATCAGATACCAGTAATTTCACATTAAATTATATGAACTTTGCTAAGTGGTATTTTAATCTCCTTGGGTACAAATGTTGATGGACTGTGATCTGAAGCAGTTGTAAAGTATTACTTCCTGTTATTTTCTTCTTATTCCAGTACTGGTGCTAATATTGACATGCCTACCTGTTTAAGACTTGTATGTTTTATATCTTGGAATCTTTTGTATTTTCCCTATTGCCATATCTCCTGTCCTTGTGCACTGTAAAATG
This sequence comes from Mobula hypostoma, assembly GCF_963921235.1. Classification (NCBI taxonomy): domain Eukaryota; kingdom Metazoa; phylum Chordata; class Chondrichthyes; order Myliobatiformes; family Myliobatidae; genus Mobula; species Mobula hypostoma. Next base: position 166,160,250 of record NC_086101.1, on the reverse strand, counting down.
CCATCTTATAACCTTGTGGAGTTGATGGCTTTCTGATTTTTTTTTCTTTAACAAATGAACCATGGACTCTGGCCTGAAGTAGCAGTCTGCACCAATAAGAAAGAAAACGTGAACTTTAAATAACTTTTGTTATGCAACTGCATAATTTTTTAAAGAGCTGTGGGAGAGGTTTTTTAAAAATGTTGAAACAGCAAAAATTGACATCTCTTTTGATATGATGATTTTACAGCACCTTTTGTGGCTGTTGTATATTGTCACTTTAAATGTTGCTTAAATTAAGGCTGAGGTTTCATCTGCCCCCAAATGCTTGATTCTACTTAAGTGCACACTTCATGGAAATGGGTGTTTGCAGTGGAGACACAAGTTAGACCTGGCAATACAACCAGTTTTACCTACAAGGTTTTTTTGTGTGAAGGTTATATGCCATAATAATTCATCTACATTTTCGAATATAATGCTGCTTTGGCTCTCTACCTTACAAGTGCACATTTTTTTTATTAAAATACTCAATAAATCAAACTTTCTCTCTGAAATGTTATTTTGAAGTGTGTTAAGAACCCCACAGTATGTCACACTAATCTAAATTTTCATTCTTGCTTTTATTGTTTTAATAAACTTCTGTGACCTTAATTTCAGAGACTTGTATTTTTATTTCGGCTTTAATGACTCTGGGACATCCCAAAGTGCTACATGATTAAAGTGCTTTTTGGACAGTAGTTGGTCTTTTAGGAAAGGTAATAGGTCACTGGGACTTGGTAGATTAATAATGCTCCAGTGTTCTATGTCTTTAATTTTTGTAGTGCTCAGTTTCTATGCAGTGGATATTAACAGATGTGCAAATACTGTAATCTATTTTGGGTGTTAACTGAAGGTTGATGAATCTGAATCTAAACTTTGGCCAATACTGCTAGCAGCACTCATTTTAAATTTACCAAACTTACTCAGTGCTGGCAAGGATATCATTTATTGCTCATCGCTATTTGCCCTGAGAAAGTGGTTGAGAACCTCCTTTTCTACACATCCATTCCAGAAGGCAATGAGTTCTTCAGCTTAGGTCATCTAAAAGCTACTTCAGTATTGTATCAAGGTGTTGACCTTGATTGTGTACTTAAGTCCCAAGGTCCCACAATCCTGTGAGCCGGAGGTGGAAGTGCATGTTTGTGCAGTGATTCGACCTTTTTCTGCAATCACCTGGAATTATTTCTACTGCAGGCCAAGGGGAAGAAAGCTCTTCGTTCTCGCAGGGATCCACAGTGAATATGCTTGAGAAGTCTGTTCCCATGGCAAAGTTGCTGGATGAGTATGAAACACAGGGCAGGAATTTCTGGGTACATCTGGTTTTGAATTGTGCTGGACAAGCTAAGTGCCAAATCAGATTCAGGTTTAATATCACTAACATGAGTTGTGAAATTTGTTGTTTTGCAGCAGCAGTACAGTGCAATACACATAATAAATTGCAATAAGAAATTTAAACAGCAGTGCATGAAGTGTATAAAAAAAGTTGTGAATAAGAGAGCAAAAGTAGTGAAATAGTCTATACTGTCCATTTGGAAACTGATGGTGGTGGGGTAGAAGCTGTTCCTAAGATGTTGTCTGTCTCCTCGGGCTCCTGTATGTCCTCTTTGATAGTAATTAGAAGAGGGCATATCCTGGGTGATGGAGGCCATTAATGATGGATGTCGTCTTTTTTGAGGCATTGCCTTTTGAAGATGTTCTCAGTACAGGAGAGACTAGTGCCTATGATGGAGCTGACTGAGATTGCAGCCCCCTGCAGCTTTTCTGAAGCTGTACAGTGGCCCCTCCATACCAGATGGTGATGGAACTAAAAATTTGCTGGAGTGGAACTTTGACAAGGTTCCACATGGAAGGTTAGTTAGGAAGGTTCAATCGTTAGGCAATAATATCGAAGTGGTAAAATGGATTCAGCAGTGGCTGGATGGGAGATGCCAGAGAGTAGTGGTGGATAACTGTGTCAGATTGGAGGACGGTGTGTAGCGGTGTGCCTCAGAGATCTGTACTGGGTCCAATGTTGTTTGTCATATATATTAATGATCTGGATGATGGGGTGGTAAACTGGATTAGTAAGTAAGATAGGTGGCGTTGTGGATAATGAAGTAGGTTTTCAAAGCTTGCAGAGAGATTTAGGCCAGTTAGAAGAGTGGGCTGAAAGATGGCAGATGGAGTTTAATGCTGAAAAATGTGAGGTGCTACATTTTGGTAGGACTAATCAAAGTAGGACATACATGGTAACTGGTAGGGCATTGAAGAATGCTGTAGAACAGAGGGATCTAGGAATAATGGTGCATAGTTCCCTGAAGGTGGAATCTCATGTGGATAGGGTGGTGAAGAAAGCTTTTGGTATGCTGGCCTTTATTAATCAGAGCATTGAGTATAGGAGTTGGGATGTAATGTTGAAATTGTGTAAGGCATTGGTAAGGCCAAATTTGGAGTATTGTGTACAGTTCTGGTCACCGAATTATAGCAAAGATGTCAATAAAATTGAGAGAGTACAGAGGAGATTTACTAAAATGTTGCCTGGGTTTCATCTCCTAAGTTACAGAGAAAGGTTGAACAAGTTAGGTCTTTATTCTTTGGAGTGTAGAAGGCTGGGGGGACTTGATAGAGGTGTTTAAACTTATGAGGGGGATTGATAGAGTTGACGTGGATAGGCTTTTTCCATTGAGAATGGGGGAGATTCAAACAAGAGGACGGAAGTTGAGATAAAGGGCAAAAGTTTAGGGGTAACATGAGGGGGAACTTTACTCAGAGAGTGGTAGCTGTGTGGAACAAGCAAACAGCAGAAGTGGTTGAGGCAGCACACATCAAAGTTGCTGGTGAACGCAGCAGGCCAAGCAGCATCTATAGGAAGAGGCGCAGTCGACGTTTCAGGCCGAGACCCTTCGTCAGGACTAACTGAAGGAAGAGTGAGTAAGAGATTTGAAAGTTGGAGGGGGAGGGGGAGATGCAAAATGATAGGAGAAGACAGGAGGGGGAGGGATAGAGCCGAGAGCTGGACAGGTGATAGGCAAAAGGGGATACGAGAGGATCATGGGACAGGAGGTCCGGGAAGAAAGACAGGGGGGGGGTGACCCAGAGGATGGGCAAGAGGTATATTCAGAGGGAGAAAAAGGAGAGTGAGAGAAAGAGTGTGTGCATAAAAATGAGTAACAGATGGGGTACGAGGGGGAGGTGGGGCCTAGCGGAAGTTAGAGAAGTCAATGTTCATGCCATCAGGTTTTTCCTTATATACTTCCATCCCCCATCAGGAAGGTCTCAAAGCTCTACGCTTCTTTCTCCAACCTGATGGCATGAACATTGACTTCTCTAACTTCCGCTAGGCCCCACCTCCCCCTTGTACCCCATCTGTTACTCATTTTTATGCACACATTCTTTCTCTCACTCTCCTTTTTCTCCCTCTGTCCCTCTGAATATACCTCTTGCCCATCCTCTGGCCCCCCCCCCGTCTTTCTTCCCGGACCTCCTGTCCCATGATCCTCTCGTATCCCCTTTTGCCTATCACCTGTCCAGCTCTCGGCTCTATCCCTCCCCCTCCTGTCTTCTCCTATCATTTTGCATCTCCCCCTCCCCCTCCACTTTCAAATCCCTTACTCACTCTTCCTTCAGTTAGTCCTGACGAAGGGTCTCGGTCTGAAACGTCGACTGCGCCTCTTCCTATAGATGCTGCTTGGCCTGCTGCGTTCACCAGCAACTTTGATGTGTGTTGCTTGAATTTCCAGCATCTGCACAATTCCTGTTGTTAGTGGTTGAGGCAGGTTCGATATTGTCATTTAAAATTAAATTGGATAGATATATGGACAGGAAAGGAATGGAGGGTTATGGGCTGAGTGCAGGTCAGTGGGACTAGGTGAGAGTAAGAGTTTGACATGGACTAGAAGGGTCGAGATGGCCTGTTTCCGTGCTGTAATTGTTATATGGTGACAAATTTCCTCCAACTGTTAAATTAAAATACTTTCTCAGAAGGTTTTAGAGAAGTGGACAATTTTTACTCTCTCGTTGGCCCTTACAGAATCTGCTTTGCCTCCTTGTAATAAATGTCTGAAATAGATAACTGGCAGATATTGTTTGTGTTCTGTTCCTTGAATACAATCTTGTGTTTGTTAATGTTTTCCATCCACAGAACTTGAAGAGATTCTTTTCACTTAACTACCACAGGCAATCTTAATACATAAATTCTGATGTCATTAATGGTGATCACAAAACTGAGTGGTGGACAGGTGCCCTTTAAGGAAAATTATCTGACCTTGTACTGTCTGGCCTCTCTTGATCTGTAGCACCATCCTGGACTGGGTATTGTTCACTGAAACAAACACCCTGCTTTTGCCCCATCCCAGTCACTCACTCACTCACTCGAGATAAATGGAGGATTTCTAACCTTGAAATATGGGAAGAGAATTGTGGTGTGATAAGGATTGATTATCTGGTAAGAATGAACTGGTAGCAAATGCATTCTTCTGCCTACATTTCAATGCCTAATGATAGAGGTAATTAAGAAGGTATTGCATTTTTCTAAGGATGTATGAATATAACTTAACAAGTAGGCCAGCTGGACAAGCCGGCGAGCACTGTGAGGGTCATGTTTTTTGACTTCTCCAGTGTTCAACACCATCTGCCCTGCTCTGCTGGGGGAGAAGCTGACAACGATGCAGGTAGATGCTTTCCTGGTGTCATGGATTCTGGATTACCTGACTGGCAGACCACAGTACGTGTGCTTGCAACACTGTGTGTCAGACAGAGTGATCAGCAGCACTGGGGCTCCACAGGGGACTGTCTTGTCTCCCTTTCTCTTCACCATTTATACCTCGGACTTCAACTACTGCACAGAGTCTTGTCATCTTCAGAAGTTTTCTGATGACTCTGCCATAGCTGGATGCATCAGCAAGGGAGATGAGGTTGAGTACAGGGCTACGGTAGGAAACTTAGTCTCATGGTGTGAGAAGAATTATCTGCAGCTTAATGTGAAATAGACTAAGGAGCTGGTGGTAGACCTGAGGAGAGCTAAGCTACCGGTGACCCCTGTTTCCATCGGGGGGGGGGGTCAGTGTGGACATGGTGGAGGATTACAAATACCTGGAGATACGAATTGACAATAAATTGGACTGGTCTAAGAACACTGAGGCTGTCTACAAGAAGGGTCAGAGCCGTCTCTATTTCCTGAGGTCCTTTAACATCTGCCGGACGATGCTGAGGATGTTCTACGAGTCTGTGGTGGCCAGTGCTATCATGTTTGCTGTTGTGCGCTGGGGCAGCAGGCTGAGGGTAGCAGACACCAACAGAATCAACAAACTCATTCGTAAGGCCAGTGATGTTGTGGCGATGGAACTGGACTCTCTCACGGTGGTGTCTGAAAAGAGGATGCTATCTAAGTTGCATGCCATCTTGGTCAATGTCTCCCATCCACTACATAATGTACTGGTTGGGCACAGGAGTACATTCAGCCAGAGACTCATTCCTCCAAGATGCAGCACTGAGCGTCATAGGAAGTCATTCCTGCCTGTGGCCATCAAACTTTACAACTCCTCCCTTGGAGGGTCAGACACCCTGAGCCGATAGGCTGGTCCTGGACTTATTTCATAATTTACTGGCATAATTTACATATTACTATTTAACTATTTATGGTTCTTTTATTATTTATGGTGCAACTGTAATGAAAACCAATTTCCCCCGGGATCAATAAAGTATGACTATGACTAGGTCCCTTAAGCCTGTTTCTACCACCTCCCACCCACCCGAATTTAATAGTCGAGTTTATTGTAAGGTCATCTTGGCATTTCTGTAAGAATCACTTTATTTATTTACAGTTTTTCCTGAGATATGGAAAGCAGTCTACATTCCCCCAGGGACTTGCCTTGGATGTTTATTTTCAAATGTTTACTGGAAGATCTTCATTTTCTGGTTGTAAATTATAAAATTGTTGTCCTATATACTTCACTGAATGAGCACTCTGTGCTGTTGAGAAGATATACATGGAATTGAAACAAGTCTTTCCCAACAATTTGTTTTAAATTTGTTGGAGATGAGATGTCAACCTACTGTTTCATCGGCCACACCCCATTCCCATTTTAATTCCACATCCCATTCCCATTCTGATATGTCTATCCACGGCCTCCTCTACTGTAAAGATGAAGCCACACTCAGGTTGGAGAAACAACACCTTATATTCCGTGTGGGTAGCCTCCAACCTGATGGCATGAACATTGACTTCTCTAACTTCTGCTAATACCCCACCTCCCCCTCATACCCCATCTGTTATTTATTTATATACACATTCTTTCTCTCTCTCTCTCCTTTTTCTCCCTCTGTCCCTCTGACTATACCCCTTGCCCATCCTCTGGGTTTTTCCCCCTCTCCCCCTTTTCCTTCTCTCTGGGCCTCCTGTCCCATGATCCTCTCATATCCCTTTTGCCAACCACCTGTCCAGCTCTTGGCTCCATCCCTCCCCCTCCTGTCTTCTCCTATCATTTTGGATCTCCCCCTCCCCCTCCCACTTTCAAATCTCTTACTAGCTCTTCCTCCAGTTAGTCCTGACGAAGGGTCTCGGCCCGAAACGTCGACTGGACCTCTTCCTAGAGATGCTGCCTGGCCTGCTGTGTTCACCAGCAACTTCGATGTGTGTTTCATTGGCCAACAGCTTGTAGCACGTGAACAAAGGAGATTTTTTGAAACTGGAAGTCAAATGTAACAAGAACAAGCAAAATATTCTCACACTTAAGTGCATAAGCATATGCAACATGACAGGTGAAACAGGGGGAAAACGTGAGATCATCACCTGAGAAGTGAAATATTTTAAATGGTGAGAAACTGAATGGTGTTAATGTTCAGAGCTGTCTAGCTGTCTTTGCAGAAGAATTCAGAATTAACATGGCTACAGTAAGCAATTAAGAAAGCAAGTTGAATATTGACCTCGCAAGATTTGAATACAATTGAGGTTCTGTAATTTGGTACAGGTCAGGTAGGATTTGGATCATGGATTATTGAAGGAACCACTAAAATGTTTTGGGTACATGGGTAAATTTGCAAGAGTTCTTTAAAGTCTGGGAAGAATCTGAATCTTTAAGTTTTGTCATGCAAGTCAATGGGATCTGTGTAAGCACATTGGAGTACGCATGCTGGTTTGTGAAGCAGCACAGTTTAGTGGCCAAAAATTTCACTGAAACCTGACTGTTGCATATTTGTGATATCAACACTGAATGAAGTCCACGGTCATTCTCAATATAACAATCCTTTCAAATGAACTCCATGACAGTGCTCAAAAATCAAAACATTTGTGGAACCCAATAAGAAACTTCAAACAATATCAGATAAAATTTTATATTCACTTTTGTGGATATTGATTAATACAGTCATTGTGATATAGTTATTCTATAACTTTCTCATATTTGGAGTACTCATTCTTAGGATATTAACGTCACTGGCAAGGCCCACATTAAATGCCAAATCTAAGACCCACAAAGGTAATGGGTTTTCCCTGGAGCAGTGTGGTTCAAAACATGAATGACTTGAGTTAGACTTGAATTGCTGGGTTGCTTGGAGTTTATGTTAGAGTGAAATTGGAACTGCACCTTGAGAAAAGGTGATGAGGATCTCCACCATGCCTTAAAGGACATCAGTAAATCAGCCTGATGTTTGTCAGCCCTTCAACACCATAGGCACTTTTACTGATACAGTAACAACTGTCTGAGGTAGAAATTGGACAGTGGCAGCTTTTGGCATTGATTTGATGGGTTATAAACTTGGTGGATCCTCTTCCAAATATTCAGGGCATGGTTTGGGCAAGCGCTGTACTTGGCAGAGCAACTGATCTTAGCAGTGGACCAGTAGGTAGGGACAATGAAGGCTAAACACAGTTTCAGTGGCTAATATTTGCTAGGATCAGAACCTGAATCCTTTGCTTTTGATTTTCTCTGCCTGAGTCTTGGAATTTTGTGAGCATCCTCCACTGATTACTCTGGAAAGACCAGTAAATGAATAAGAGATGGGACTGAATTGGAGAACCCTGCTGCCCTATAACTTCCTTTAAATTTATGATGCTTTTACCGTATTCTACTAGTAGCAAAGTGTACAGTACAACCATTGACAAAAATGCAAATCTAGGATTGACAATAAATGCTACCTTGTTAGTGTTACCAATATCTGATTACAATAGTAAAAGGAAACTAGAAACTATATGCAGTCACATATGAAAGAAAAAAAAGTACTTTGCATTGTCAAAACAATAAATAAAATGCCATTAATAGCATTGATGCCAAACTTCTGTTCTGCCATTTAAGTCAAAGTAAAACATCAAAAAGTGTGATTAAACATGGCTTCTTAAAATGGTTTATTGCAATTTTTAATATGTATCCAACCTGGTTATCTCAGAGACAGACCATCTCTGTACATAAACTTCAACATTTCTTGCTGAACTCATTTTGTTCACAGCTGTTTTCCTGCTCAGATATTCAGGACCAGCTCCACATGATATCTCCTCTACAGTCTTTCCTTTTGCAGGTGATTGGTTGCAATTACTGTGCTCCAAACTCTTGGAAATCTTCTGGAACTGTATCTGCAAGGGAAGTTACGGAGTGTTACACATATGCTTACAGCTCAAGCTTTAGATTGCAAACGTCCATATTTCCTTAAGATACAGGAGACTATTCAGCACTTCAATCAGTACTAACAATCCATTCTCCCAGAAACCCACAGGGAGAAGGTGCATATTTCACATGGGCAATGGCAGAGGCCAGGATTGAACTTTGGACACTGATGCTCTGCCCCCAGCTCTCAAATGTATAGGATATGGGCAAAACTGGGCTGGGAGAGGTTGGCAGTACTCCTGTGGCTCTGGAAACATGCTACACACTGGCAGAAACTTGGCACTTGTGACATATTCTGATCATTCTGACATATGTGCTCAGGTGAATTAACTGCAAATGGATAATGATAACTTTGGTACATAAAATCTGTAGTAATAATTTTAAAGGAAAAATCTGTGATAGGATAATCATCAATGTCACTAGATTACTCATGACATTTTGTCTAGAGTTCTGAACACAAACAGTCCTAGATGTTATTCTTTCCATTTAAAATGACATTTTTACTATTAATATTAGCATAAAATTGTACAGCACAGAAACTGGGTCCTTCAGCTCACCTCGTCCACCCCTACCTATGCTAATTCTCATTTGCTGGCATTGGGCCCCTATTAGTCTATGTCTTTCCTATTTACAGCAAATACCTGTCCAAATATATTTTAAATGTTGTAAATGTATTAACTCCACTAATTCCTCTGGCAATTTACTCCTATAAAATTTCTCCCCTCTAACCTTAAACCTAGGCTCTCAAGTTTTAAACTCCTAGCCGGAGGAAAAAAGTACTGTGACTATCTTCCTTATCTATGCCCCTTGTAACATTTTAAGCCTCTTATACATACCTTGTACACCTGTACTAATAAAGCTGAAACTTTCATGAGGAGTGGATAAGGTGTAAGGAACAGAGACCTCACATCGTCTCAGGAGTGGCTGTCTGTCTCTAAAACAGCAGACTGATCGACCAACTCCTTTTGCCAAAGTCGGGCTGAGGCGATTGGATTTCTGCCAGCCACTGTAGACTGAGATCTGGGAATCATTGTTTGGGTATCTTTAGCATTTGTGCCGCTATCAGGCGCCCACGTTAGTGCCAGTGTTAGAGAGCAAGGGTGCAGAAACAAAGGTACCTGGCCAAGGAATTTCAGATGGTTTTTAAACCTGTTTTTAAACCAGTTAGGCAAACTTGCTTCTTGATGTGGTTTCCGCAGCAACTGTCCTTTAGGTTATGCATTTGCACTACGTGGATGTCACTGGCAGGACCATCATTTATAGACCCTGTACTTTGCTGATCGATATCAAAGGATGGTTGGGAATTAACCACATTTCTACGTCTAAATACATGTCTATATATGGAGCGTGAGGACGGTAGATTTCCTTTCCTGAGATTAATGAACCAGATGGATTTTATGACAATTCATGAAACCTGAGTTGTATTCCAAATTTATTTAATTATCTTCAACAGCTGTTGTTCCTTCAGATCTACAGTCTGGTAACTTGACTGATAATTCACTGTACCCAGAGGCCTCATTTCCAAAGCATAGGCTGCTGACAAGTTTTTATGCTTGGTTCCTTAAAGGTAACAGTGCTGGACATTTGGGTAGAACTGTGACCCTGGTAATCTTCCGTTTCGGCGGTGAAAAAGGCAAATGGTATGCTGGCATTTATAGCAAGAGGATTCGAGTACAGGAGCAGGGAGGTACTACTGCAGTTGTACAAGGCCTTGGTGAGACCACACCTGGAGTATTGTGTGCAGTTTTGGTCCCCTAATCTGAGGAAAGACATCCTTGCCATATAGGGAGTACAAAGAAGGTTCACCAGATTGATTCCTGGGATGGCAGGACTTTCATATGAAGAAAGACTGGATGAACTGGGCTTGTACGCGTTGGAATTTAGAAGATTGAAGGGGGGATCTGATTGAAATGTATAAAATCCTAAAGGGATTGGACAGGCTAGATGCAAGAAGATTGTTCTCGATGTTGGGGAAGTCCAGAACAAGGAGTCACAGTTTGAGGATAAAGGGGAAGCCTTTTAGGACCGAGATTAGGAAAAACTTCTTCACACAGAGAGTGGTGAAGCTGTGGAATTCTCTGCCACAGGAAGCAGTTGAGGCCAGTACATTGGCTATATTTAAGAGGGAGTTAGATATGGCCCTTGTGGCTACGGGGATCAGGGGGTATGGAGGGAAGGCTGGGGTGGGGTTCTGAGTTGGATGATCAGCCATGATCATAATAAATGGCGGTGCAGGCTTGAAGGGCCGAATGGCCTACTCCTGCACCTATTTTCTATGTTTCTATGTTTCTATGTTTTTTAGGTGGGGTGCATTAAGAACCCCTTTCAATTAGGCAGAAATCTAAACATGTTCTCAAGGAGACACAAACCCTCTAACTGTTTCCCATCTTACATTCCAAACTTGCCACCTGGATGATTCCTCCCAGGTACTTTAGAAGCCAGCGTGTTGTTAATACAAAGGTTGCTAACATGGCATTCCTTTCCCACTTCTGAGATCACTGACCCGCATTACAGAGAAATGATTTTGACCTATGAGAATGGAATTTGCTGCTGTTTCAAAGCCACCATTGTGGTGCTTTATGCTTGCATGGGGAAATGTAGCCAGATGTTCACCCACTGATGTGTTGTGGGGAAAGAAACCAATTACCGCATTGTACTTTTCCAATATGCAATTTTCCATGGACAAGAACAGTACCATGTGGATCAGTATATGTTTTTTAAAAAATTGAAATTTATAATTCATTGCTGACTTTTCAAATAAAGACTACGATGTAAAAATTCACTGCGGATTTAACTATGAAGATTTTGATGTGTTTTTATTGTCTTAAATTAGAAAAATTAATTAATTCTGTTCTATTTAAATTGGAATTTGCTGTAGGAGTATCTGAATCCTGTTAAAAGCTAATTTCAGCATTTCACACTGGATCATTTTGATTTCTCAAACTGTTCCAAATAAACTGTACCTTTTAAAAAAAATTAATTGTAACTGTTAAGCATTTAGAACAGTGATTCCCAATAGGGGCAGTTACACATTCTAAGGGAGAAAAGAAGTCAGCGGGGGTCGGTAAGCTGCACCCTAACTTGAGGCACAAGACCTGACCAACCTGACCAAACAAAAAAGGATGAGGCACTGGAACACAGGAAGAACCATAGCTCTGCGGGCAGTGAGCACTCGTTGTCACAACGCATCTGAAACTCAGTAAATCTCATCCAACAGACATTACTGGGGATGTATAAATTAGCAACCAGGGTGCCCAACAGTTCCCCTTGACTTGCAATTTAACAGTTGGTAAGTCAAGTACACCCCCTCAACATATCTATAGCAAACAGGTTGCGCAACGGTACAGCGCTGGTTTGGAACCAAATGGCAAAATAGAGCCAATCTGTGAACCTGTCAACCCAGAGGATTCCTCTTCAGGTGTTCAAAGTGATCTCGGCTTCATATGAGTGGTCAGAAAGCACCTTGGTGATTATGAAATCTTCCATGATTGGTCAGTCGCACTAACTGGGGGAAAGGTAGCTTGCCGAACATCAGCTCTACGCCGACTAACGTTCAGATTCCAGTCTGAATCCTTGTCAACGTAATTTTCGCTGTTGTGATTGTCTTCATCTTCACCTTACTATTCCTTTGTATGCCACTGCCATCGTTGCATCTGTGTCAACACACTGCCATCGTCAACATCTGATAGGCACTCTCAGTTTGTGTTAATCTTTTATTTTAATATAGCCCTGTTAATGATGGATAAATATTGCGACCTCTGAGTCCGAACACTGTGAAGCTTTGAATTCTAATCCCGTTATTAGTATTTTAAAATCAATTCCTCCAAGTAATAACTCTGTAGCTCGTCGTATTGACAAAATGAGTGAAGACAATGTGTATCAATTATGCACAGAGCTACAATAAAAAAAGAATTTGGGATACAACTAGCTGAGTCCACTGTGCGAGACAATACGGCATTCCAGATGGCAGATGTGTGATTTAACAAAAAATGTTTAGGAAGACATTCTCTTTTGTAAAAAGTTAAAAACAAATATCAATGGAGAATCAATTCACGATGAGCTCAAAAAGTATTCCGATTAGGAACATGATTTCTTGCGCAACAGTGGAGCACCATATATGACAGGTCGCTATGCTGCTTTATTGGCATTTATGAACAAAAGAAATTCCAAGTCTGTTTGCAATCCATTGTGTAATTCATCATCAACATCTTACAGCCAGAAACCTCAGCTAGCAACCTTTCTTTTTCAAGCTTGACGCTTGTAGTATCTGCTATCAACAAAATTAAAGCTCTTCCATTAAATAGCAGAATATTTCGCCAATTCTGCCAAGATAACGATGAAGAGTCTGACCGCTTGCTTCTTCACAATTAAGGGTGCTGGCTGTCAAAAGGCCATTGCTTACAATGTTTCTTTACTGGTAAAACTGGTTGAATTTTTGCTCAGTTTGGGAAACTGACATGTGACATGCCTAGCTAGAAACCATCAAGCTCAGGGATCACATTGATATCGAAGCTGCTGTACAGCACACAGGTACTGTGTAAGCTAGGTTTAAAGACAAATAAAAAATTTAAAGCAGTATCATTTTTCTCATGGTAGTATATGGTAGACGTGTTTTTTACACTTTGGGGGCACTGGAAACTATATTGTGCCTAAGAGGAGCATTGGCAAGTATAAAGGTGCTTTAGGGGGTGTTGGACTAAAAAAGGTTGGGAAAAACTGATTTAGAATAAAAACATAAAAGGGTGCAATTCCATCTTTATCTAAAAGGAGAACGACAGATTATCAATGTTGAATAGCCTCTTTCAGAACTAGAAATGGGAGGTTATAAGGAAACTCCATTATGCACAAATTAAGTGAACCATTGATTGCTGTTTCTAATCATTAAATAAATCAGAAAAAATTATTGTAGACATAGGAAGTTTGATGGGTTTAGTGGCAGACAGCGTTTCCCTCAGATTGCAGCCTTAATTATGTAGCTGTACAGAAAGATCTTGAAGTCTGAAGTCCAAAGCCCATAGCTCCCTGAAAGTGGCCAAGCAAGTCCATAGGGTTGCAAAGAAGACCAAAGGAGTATCTGTCATTATGAGTCGAGGTAATCAATTCAAGTCAGGGAGTTGAAGTAATCAATTCAAGTCAGGGAATCAAACTAATCAATTCAAGTCAGAGAGTCAACTTGCAGCTTTAATAAAACACTAGTTGGGCTGTACGTGGAGTATTATGTTCATTTCTGGTCACCACATTATAAGGAAATATGCAGAGGCTTTGGAGAGAGTACAGAAGAGGTTTGAGTACAGAACAGATTTACCAGATTCTGCCTGGATTAGAGGACATGTACTATAAGGAGAGGTTGGACAAACTAGGGTTGTTTTCTTTGGAGCAGTGGAGGCTGAGGGATTATAGAGGCTGAAAATTATAAGAGGCATAGATAGAGTAGACAGCTTTTTCTTATCTTTGAAAGGTCTAATACTAGAGGGAGTGCAATTAAGGTGAGAGGGGGAAAAGTTCAAAAGAGATGTGCAGGCAAGTTTTTGTTTTACACAGAATGCTGGGTGCCTGGAATGTGCTGCCAGGGTCTGAGCTGGAAGCAGTTATGGAAGAGATAGAAACATAGAAACATAGAAAATAGGTGCAGGAGTAGGCCATTCGGCCCTTCGAGCCTGCACCGCCATTTATTATGATCATGGCTGATCATCCAACTCAGAACCCAGCCTTCCCTCCATACCCCCTGACCCCTGTAGCCACAAGGGCCATATCTAACTTCCTTTTAAACATAGCTAATGAACTGGCCTCAACAGTTTGCTGTGGCAGAGAATTCCACAGATTCACCACTCTCTGTGTGAAGAAGTTTTTCCTAACCTCGGTCCTAAAAGGCTTCCCCTCTATCCTCAAACTGTGACCCCTCGTTCTAGACCTCCCCAACATCGGGAACAATCTTCCTGCATCTAGCCTGTCCAATCCCTTTAGGATCTTATACGTTTCAATCAGATCCCCCCTCAATCTTCTAAATTCCAACGAGTACAAGCCCAGTTCATCCAGTCTTTCTTCATATGAAAGACCTGCCATCCCAGGAATCAATCTGGTGAACCTTCTTTGTACTCCCTCTATGGCAAAGATGTCTTTCCTCAGATTAGGGGACCAAAACTGCACACAATACTCCAGGTGTGGTCTCACCAAGGCCTTGTACAACTGCAGTAGTACCTCCCTGCTCCTGTACTCGAATCCTCTCGCTATAAATGCCAGCATACCGTTCGCCTTTTTCACCGCCTGCTGTACCTGCATGCCCACTTTCAATGACTGGTGTATAATGACACCCAGGTCTCGTTGCACCTCCCCTTTTCCTAATCGGCCACCATTCAGATAATAATCTGTTTTCCTATTTTTGCCACCAAAGTGGATAACTTCACATTTATCCACATTAAATTGCATCTGCCATGAGTTTGCCCACTCACCCAACCTATCCAAGTCACCCTGCATCCTCTTAGCATCCTCCTCACTGCTAACACTGCCACCCAGCTTCGTGTCATCCGCAAACTTGGAGATGCTGCATTTAATTCCCTCATCCAAGTCATTAATATATATTGTAAACAACTGGGGTCCCAGCACTGAGCCTTGCGGTACCCCACTAGTCACCGCCTGCCATTCTGAAAAGGTCCCGTTTATTCCCACTCTTTGCTTCCTGTCTGCTAACCAATTCTCCACCCACACCAATACCTTACCCCCAATACCGTGTGCTTTAAGTTTGCACACTAATCTCCTATGTGGGACCTTGTCAAAAGCCTTTTGAAAATCCAAATATACCACATCCACTGGTTCTCCCCTATCCACTCTACTAGTTACATCCTCAAAAAATTCTATGAGATTCGTCAGACATGATTTTCCTTTCACAAATCCATGCTGACTTTGTCCGATCATTTCACCGCTTTCCAAATGTGCTGTTATCACATCCTTGATAACTGACTCCAGCAGTTTCCCCACCACCGACGTTAGGCTAACCGGCCTATAATTCCCCGCTTTCTCTCTCCCTCCTTTTTTAAAAAGTGGGGTTACATTAGCCACCCTCCAATCCTCAGGAACTAGTCCAGAATCTAACGAGTTTTGAAAAATTATCACTAATGCATCCACTATTTCTTGGGCCACTTCCTTAAGCACTCTGGGATGCAGACCAGATGTTTAAGAGACTCTTAGACACATAAACATTAAGAGAATGAAGGGATATGGACTATATGCAGGCAGAAGGGATTAGTTTTGTTAGCTGTCATTAATTTGATTAGTTTAGCAAATCATTGTGAGCTGAAGGGCATTTTCCTATGCTGTACTGTTCAATATTGTCAATGTGTGCCTTGTCTGCTATTCTAATTCTCCCATAATTACTTGGTCACTTTCTCCTCATCATCTCACTACCCAATTGTATGTAGGATCATAGGAACTAGGATCAGAGGTAGGCCAATTGGTCCCTCAAAGCCTTTTTCTACCATTTAATAAGATCGTGCTGATCTGTGTAATAACCTCAACTTCACCTTCCCGTCTACCTGTGGTAACCTTTTGCCACCTTGCTCAACATGGATCCACCTATCTCACCCCTAAAAATATACAAAGACTCTGCCTCCAATGACCTTTGTGTAAGAAAGATTCATAATCTTTGACAGAAGGCATTTACTCTCACTTCAGGTTTTTATAGATGATCCCCATATTTTTCAATAAATTCATAGCTGATCTGAACTTGACCACAATGTTACTTTTTGGCTGATCCCTGTAGTCCAAAAATCTACTTCAGCCATGAATATACGCAATAATGCCACATTCCACAGCTTGCTGGGGCTTGAGAATCCCAGATTTCCTTGGCTCTCTCAGAGAAGGAACGTCCTTAATCCATTATTCTGAAACTATGTCCCCTCATTGCAAACTCTTGATGAGTTGGTCACGCATTCCTGTTCCCTGCTTGATTTGTAGGAAACCTTTGCCCATTCTTCCATCATTTTCCCAGGCGCTGTATCCTACGTGAGACCTTCTAGTTCAGCACAGGACCCCTCACAGAGTCTGCCTGGCTCGTAGACTGCACGTACTCCCTTCCAAGAGTCGCACAAGTTACCATAAGGCGTGGGAGCAGAATTAAGCTATTCAGCTCATCGAACTTGTTCTGCACCATGGCTGATTTATTATCCCTCTCAACCCTATTCTTCTGCCTTCTCCCCATCACCTTTGATGCCGTTACTAATCATATACTGTACCCAATGACTTGGCCCCTACTGTCATCTCTGGCAAAAAAATTCCACAGATTTATCACCATCTAGCTAAAGAAATTCCTCCTCATCCCTGCCCTCACTGAGTCATGCCAACATTGCCTGGAGCTGTTTACGTCATTCATTTTCATTGGATGAATTATAAATCAGCCATAATGAATAGCTGTGGTAAGTGCTCCTTAGGATGAAGCAATAAATTAATTCACCATATACATTTACATGTATTAGGACTTTGCTGTGGTGTGGTGGTGCCACATGCAACAAAAAGCAACATTTAACAATTATAAGAATAAAAAATATATTAAATGTAATGGTCTAAAAGATGAATAGGAGATAAAATGTGCTTAAATACTGTACATAAACACTGGCACGTACTTGGAATGTAAATAACATTATAAAAAGTGGTTTAAAGTGTCTGCACTGCAGTGACTGAGATAACAGATAGGAGGAGGCCAAATAGAATGGGTGATGAGATTACAGTGTGGCTGTCCCTCGAGGTCGAGGATGACGGTCTTCGTTCTGTTGATCTATTTACAGGCTCTCAAGTGGCTTACGAGTCCAATCTTGGCACCTGGGGGAAGAAATTTTTAAGGTGGTGTGAAGTTTTTTGTTTTAATAGACCTGTTGTGTTTTCTGGCTGGTGGTGTAGTGGCATCAGCACTGGACTTCAAAGCAGATGGTCCTGAGTTCCCAGCGTCTGCGTGGAAGAAAGGCTTGGCAATCTGCTTCCGTATCTTGCCATGAGAACCCTATGCCTATAGTCCATGAGGTCACGACTGAACAACAGCACTAACGCTTTCCAGAAGGGAGTTTGTGGTGCCCACAGTAGTTTTTCCTACCTGCTTCTGTGCACAGTGATGGTAGACTTCAGCCAATGTCATAGCTTGGCAGTTCACTGTAGTTTTCGTTTAATGTGAGAGGATATTGCACCAAACGAGACTGTAATAGCTGATATGAGGATGTTGTCTATGACAGCAGTGTGGAATTACACCTGTATGTTCTGGGGAAGATGGGATTTTACTGTCTGCCACATGTAGTACATTCTCTGCTGATTTTTTTTTTGTTAATGGAGGAGATATGGTAATAATGTCCTCTGTTTCTGAATTCCCCATGAGTTGATCACATGTTGCTGTTGCCTGCTTGATTTCTGGGGAACCTCTGCTCATTCCTTCATCACCCTAACTCGTGACCATTTTGCCCAGCAGCTGAGATCTGCTCGTTCAGCCTGGGACTCCACACAGCCTGGCTCCTAGTCTGCACGTACTTCCTTCCTAGACTTGCTCAGGTTATGTCCTTATTGAAGTTTGCTCTTGGGTTTTTGAGCAGTCATTGCAAGATTGATTGGAGCTGTTTAAGTCACCCATTTTGATTGGATAACTTGTATGTAAACCGTAAATTGTGGTAAATTCTCCTTAACCAACATTAATAACTGAATTTTTTAAAATCAAAACTTGACAGCTTTGCTCTATCTGGTTCTACCCAACAAATTACTAGTCACAATTTCCAAACTTACTATAGTGAAAGTTGATTGCTACAGCTGTACCCTAACTGATGGGCTGCTCCATATGTACTTGGGTGATAATACAGAGGTTGCCATAAGGACAAGCTGTTGCTTACCATTGCAACGGTACTTCAAGTTGGACCAGATGATGTTTTCCTGAGAGAAGCAGAACACTCCCAGTCGACCTCCTCGCATGGTCGTATCTATAGTAACCCCGGAATCAGCCACCAGATCGGAACCTTCATAGAACCTTGCCCTGAGAAAAGCATAATGATTAACTGTCATGAAACCTTGCCTGATGCTTTGAATATAGAAAACCATTTCAGAACTCTCCACAGATCACAAGAAAACAGATGTTGATAAGATGACGTTACTTGAAAACCAACTAAAACCATGGAGAGACTGAGTAGGGGAGTTGATGCGTTACCAAAATAACTCAGCTCCGAGTCGAAGAAAGTATGTTCGATCCTTTATTACGACACTGGCACAGACAAACAACCTTATAGTGATTTAAAAAAAAACACTAACGAAACTAAAATTAGCAATATAACAAAATAAGCCGTATAATCGTGTAATTAAATAAGTGGTCTAATAATTTTCTAATTGGCGTAGCTAGCGTAGTTAGCGTATAGCATATTTAAGTGCTCAACAAAAAAAATCACCTCTGACTCATTCCCTGACAAATCTGACAAAGTGTGAATACACAACAGTGCTCACTTGCTTCTACCAGATCCCAGCCCGCATGACAAATTACCCATAATGAATGCACAATATACAGACAGAAAGTAGGTTCGTGGCTCCTACAGGCGACAACAATCTTGCATCGTGAGCTGAGTTTTGGAAACATACATGACGAAGTATGAACCCTGATCCTGGAAACAGTGAAAAAATTGTCTGATTATCCCATTAGAAATTCTGGGCAATTAATATAAATTTCTATAGCAGAGTTCTTTAGTTGCCGTGTGGTCATAACCTCTACAGCACAGTAACAAGTCATTTAGTTTGTCTGGTCTATGTTGGTTGTTGATGATCGTCATGCCGCCTCATTCCGGAATATTCCACTCCTTTATCTAGTTTTCTCCTAAATAGGCCTTAATTCATTGGTGCGTTTTTGATCTGCTTTTTGTAAACATGATATATTTAAACAATTTTCTAAAACCGTTGGGTAGAATCCAGAGTTACAACTGAACTGTTACAATGCAGTTTCAATGCTGGATTCTACAGAGTTACAAATTCAGAGGAGTTAAGACAGGGAACAAGGAGTTAACCTGCTCCAGTACGTGGTTTGGCTCCAACTGTAATAATAAAGCTGAAAGTTTCTAATGTAACCTTCTCTGAAAGTGCAGTCCTTGAAAGCGCACAGCCTTTCTGGCTTTCCTCGTGAGCCAACAGGACAAATAGTACTTCCCCATCAATGCCCTCCCAACCACGAGTGGCTTATTTCAAAACTAATCTCGTCAGGTCACAGAATGGGGAGTTGGAAAGAAGAGAAGTGATCCTCGGAAACAAAACAAACTGCTGGAAAAACTCATTGGATCTGGCAGTATCTGTGGAGAGTGATGGACATCTGGCATCTCATATTGAGTCCCTTCATCCAAACTACCAGTTCAGATGAAAGGTCTTGATCGGAAGTGTTGACTGTAAATGTAACCCTCCACAGGCATGGCCTGCCCAGCTGACTTCCTCCAGCAGTTTAATTTTGTTCCAGATTCCAGCATCTGAAGCCCTTGGGCCTCTATGTGCCTCAGGGCCCACATTAATACCACAGGCTGCAGAAAGCCCCAGTCGGAAACCTCCTGACCACTTTCCAATCTAATAGCCTGCCTCCAGCTGGCCTTCCATTCCTCTCCGCACTAATGTTTGAGCCAAGTCTGCTGCCAGCGTCCTGGAGGTTATAACCCTTGGCATTACAAGTATAGTTCAAATGAAGTCGAGGCCAAATATTGGATTTAGAAAATGGGTGACTGGGATTTGCTCAAGACTACATGAAATGCAGACACAGCCCAGACTGCCACAAAAACCAGCCTCCCCTCCACTTACCCTCTCTACAGTTCCTGCTGTCTTGGTAAAAGAACAAAATAATCAAAGGCCCCTTCCATCCTGACCATTCTCTCTTCTCTCCCCTTCCATATGGAAGAAGATACAAAAAACTTGAAACCATGATCCACCAGGCTGAAGGAAAGCTTCTCCTGCTGTTATAAATGGGCCTGAAAGGACCACTGGTACAGTGAAGGTGAGCTCTCGATCTCCCAATCTTCCTTGTAACGGCACTTGCTCCTTATTGTCTACCTGCCCTGCACTTTCTCTGCAACGGTAACTGTAAGACAATATTCTGCATTCTTGTACTGCCTTTCCCTTTGTACTACCTACCTGTGTTAATGATTTCAAGATTAATTATCAGTTTTATTTGTCGCACGTACTCTCAAACATACAGTGAAATGTGTCGTATGCATCAACAGCCAACATAGTCTGAGGATGTGCTGGAGACAGCTGCTTGTGGCGCCAACATAGCATACCCACGACTTACCAACCCCTGCATCTTTGGAATGTGGGGGAAACCAGAGCACTTGGAAGAAATTTGTGGTCACAGGGACATACAATCTCCTTACAGACAGCGGTGGAGTTGAACCCCCAGTCACTGTAAAGTGTTACTCTAGCCATTACACTACTGCGCCACCCTAAAAAAAAAATCTCTCTCTCCTTTTCCCAACCATGGTTCCCCTCTCCCTGCCCCCTTCCCACTCTCAGTCCACAATAAAGACCCATATCAGAATCAGGTTCATCATCACTCACATATGTCATGAAATTTGTTTGTTTTTTGTGACAGCAGTACAGTGAAATACATAAAATTACTATAGTACTGTAGATATATATATATGGTGACTTTTGCACAGTACTGTATCCAATAACTTATTCATTTATTCAGAGATACTCCATGGTTATATGACCTTCTGGACCAATGAACTCACACTCTCCAATAATGCCAGTTACAAATTTGGAATGGCCCGCATGGATAGCATGCAAAACAAAGTTTTGAACTGTATCCTGGTCCATGAGACAGTGATAAACCAATTAGCAATATAATCTGCTCCTAACTCGCAGAATTACTCTCTGAGCCCAGCTGACTTGTCTCCTCCCCTATTCCTAGTTCAGAAGATTATATTATCCTTCTTTTAGACACTTTGGATTCTTCCTGGTGATAGAGGGAATAGGTATGACTATCTTTTTCTCTGTTGAATGCTGGAGCAGGACACTTGAGAGTACTGGGTCCCCATGGGCCTTCAACACAGAGCTGGACTAGTTCCTGGCTGGGGTAGAGACTCTGACCCATAGGTGGTAAGCATCCTAATAGATAGCATTGGTTCATGTCATCGCCTGGATTGGTTTCAATTGCCTGAGGGAGTCTGGGTTTGAATGCAATTTTCCAGTGTATTTTGTTCTTTTATCAATCCCAGAATTAATCTCCATTTATGACTTCCCCAAGAGATGACTTGAGCATTAGACGTGGTTGGGATGGTATTGAGTGCAGTGGGGGGCCTCTGACCGTCCAAATGGAACAATTGGTTATTTGATGCCTGTCAATTTTATTAATTGATACAAAAAATTCAGCCTTAAAATTATAAACACAAGAGATTCTGCAGATGCTGTAAATCTTAAGTAGCACACACAAAATGCTGAAGGAACTTGGCCAGTCAGGCAATAGAGGGGAAGAAAAGCCGACAATTCGGATTGAGTCCCGTCATGAGGACTAAAAGAAAGGGCCTCACCTGGTTGCACCTATCACCTGCCAGCTTGTACTCCTTCCCCTCCCCCACCACCTTCCTATTCTGGCTTCTGCCCCCTTCTTTTCCCATCCTGATGATGGCTCAGCCCGAAATATTTATTTCCTTCCACAGCTGCTGCCTGACTTGCTGAGTTTCGCCACATTTTTGAGTGTGTTGCTCAACTTTAAAAAATAAATTTGAACAATGCTACAAACCACACTGAAGGAGAGTGAAATTTCCTACAATGCTTTGTGCCAATAGGAAGTGGGTTAACTTTCTTTGAGTTATCCGATTGCACTTCAAAAACATATTTTACTTGTAGATAACATGATACGGGAAATGTTGCAATGGCAATGCCCCTGCTACTCAGCCAAGAGTTTCATGCAAGAACAGTCCCATCATTGTGTGGATTGAACATAAAGAAAATGGAAGTTGAAGCAGACCAGTTGGTCCTTTGAACGTTCTTTTCCATCTAATAAGAACATGGCTGATATTTGACCTTATTTCCATGTACCTGCACATTCCTATATATTTTTTTGAATCATTTAATATTCCCAAAAAAATGAACAATTTCTACCTTTAATAAACTTAATGGCTGAGTGTCCAAGAATTCTAAAGATTGACAACCCTCTGGGTGAAGAAATTTCTTCTCAGCTTTTACTGAATGGATTTGTCTTTAGTCAATATCCCGGGACAGCCCTCGTCTTTCATAGTGATCAGTTAAGCCGGGTGAAGTAAGGTTTATGAGATGGACTGTTGTCATCTGTTTTACATTGGCTGGAGAGTCG
Organism: Mobula hypostoma; assembly: GCF_963921235.1. NCBI lineage: Eukaryota > Metazoa > Chordata > Chondrichthyes > Myliobatiformes > Myliobatidae > Mobula > Mobula hypostoma. The sequence goes on along the minus strand of NC_086101.1, from coordinate 166,137,363 downwards.
ATGAGAGTCCCTATATGCTCGTCCTGCATGAACAGTAACAATTTCTGTATCAAATTCCAAGTGATGCCATAAATATTGAGCAGAATGATGCAATGAATGGTGGGTTCTACTACAGTATTAACTTCAGCAAGTTTGTGTTTCAACTTTACTCATTTCTTAACTTTATTATTTTAAAACAGCTAAAATATTTATAGAACAAGCACCCTACAGGTGTCCTGCCATGGCCGAATTGTATTAAGAAGTTAGAGTCATAGGGTCTGTTTGTTTTTTATTAATTTAGAGATACAGCATGCTAGCGTGCACCACCCAGTTACACTCATGTTACCTATTAACCTACTAAACTGTACGTCTTTGAAATGTGGGAGGAAACCAGAGCACTCAGGGGAAACCCACGTGAGAACGTATCAGCTTCTTAGGCTATGTCCACACTAGACTGGATAATTTTGAAAACGCCGGTTTCACGTAAAAACGATAGGAGTCCACACCAGGTGTTTTTGAAAATACCTCCGTCCACATTAAAACGGGTATTAGGGCGAATCTCCTCCTACTGGGCATGCGCAGGACACACAGAAAACAAGCAAAGAGGAAACGGTATACTTGGTGCGCGTTTGTCCAGTTACAGACCAGAAAAACTTAAAAGGAAATTGCCAAACGAAAGGCTTGGTGCGCGTTTGTCCAGAAACATTTCCTACAGCCATTGTCTCTTCACCGATGAAAGGGACGACAGCTACAACTAAATGCAATAAGGCTTGTTACTGGGCAAAAGTGAAATTTGCTGTTACCTCATTTGTTTGCCTTTACTTTTGCCATGTCTTTCTGTATTATTTTGCTGTATTTAACATGTGCAATGAAACGAGTTACCGGGCAAAAGTGACAATTGCATCTATTGAATGTTTGCACAAGCAATACATTAATAAAGCACCTTGTTAAATGTATAGAACATGTCTGCATCAGTGTTATCTTGTATTTCCATACAATGTTACATTAGGATGTTACACATCTATTGTCAGATGTTGTGGTGTTGGAGGTTGTGTTCAAGAAAACAATGAAATGCTACACTGCGGCCACCATTTGTTCCAGCACGTCATGACAGCGTTTTTAAAATTAGCCGCATACCCCGTACACACTACAACGGCCAACCGGCGTTTTCAGATTTAAACACTCTGGAGAATGTTTCAGAAAAGCTCCATTTTCGGGGGAGGAAAACGCTGTTTCCGTGTGGATGGAGGGTCAAAACGAAGAGAAAAAGCTTCAGTTACAGATTTATCCGGTCTAGTGTGGACGTAGTCTGAGGTACAACTGTGGAATTGAACCCAGGTCTCTGGCGCTGTAATAACATCACAGTAATCACCACAGCACCATATTCCATTGTATGGCAGAGAAATAGGCCCTGTGGCCCACTGCATTTATGCCGACCATCATGCCTGTCCACACTAATCCCACTTGTCTGCATTAAATCTATATCCGTCTATGCCCTGCTCTTTCAGCAGATGCCTGTTAAAAGTGGTTACTGTTCCTGCCTCCACCATCTCCTCTGGCAGAAAACTTTACCTCTCGGGGCCCCTGTTTATTCCTCCAACCCCCTTTTGTTGAATCTTGTGAACAAACATGAAATATTCTTACCCACAAAAAATCCATGCACAAGAGACATTAATTCATCAGTGGAAGATAATCCTTCTACGGGACATACTGTATATCATTCTTTTTGTCATGAATATGAAATATTTCATCTTTCTGCAAGGATGCACCAAACACTGTGGCTCGCTGTTGGATGGTTGGAAGACATTTTGTTAAACTTCCTTAATTGCTTTCTCTTGCTAATTACAGAGTCTGTAAATTGGATACTCAATTTGCAATGCAAATGACTCAGATGAGAATGGCAGTGGATGTGAAGGATTCAGAAAGTAGGTAAATCTATACAATTTAATCCAGATAATTGTTAAACAATGAACACAGGAAGCAGAAACTGCAGAGCATTTCCAGTGATTTTTATTGTAACAGATAAAATCAAATCTAGTCTTGTCATCTTGTCTTTTAATGATCCCATTCTATTTAAAGCTGTAATCAATAAAGCCAAGAAAACACTTAAGGATTGCCACAATAGTTACATCCTACAGAACAGATCATGCTCAAGGCACGTGTTATATCAGTGTCTAGTTGTGGGTAACTGAAGATACAAGAGAGATAAAAATCTCCAGTTTCAGGAAAAAACTAAAGCCTTGGAAGTGATTTAATTAGGGGCAATTTTTCAGAAAAGTGTCCTGAGAAAAGTTGATTTGAGGTATTATTTCAGACAAGGGCAAAAAGAGATTCAAATTAATAGAAGGAAAACCTAGAAGAATGTAACAGGCAAGTGAAAATCTGCAGATGCTGGAAATCCGAGCGACACACACAAAATACTGGAGGAACTCAGCAGGCCAGGCAGCATCTATGGGAAAAAGCACGGTCAACGTTTTCGGCTGAAAACCTTCAACAGGACTGGAGAGAAAAAGCTGAACAGTAGATTTGAAAGGGGAGGGAGAAACACCATGCGATAGGTGAAACTTGGAGGGGGAGGGATGAAGCAAAGAGCTAGGTTGGTGAAAGAGACAGAAGACCATTGAAGTAACAACAAAGGGGAGGGGGAGGGAAGGAGAACCACAGGGAGGCAACGGGCGGGCAAGGAGATAACATGAGAGAGGGAAACGGGGTGGGGGGAGGCCTTACTGGAAGCCTGAGAAATCGATGTTCATGCCATCAGGTTGGAGGCTACCCAAAATGTAACAGAAAGTAACAGAAATGGGTTCATCCCTCAAACTTCTCCTGTAATTTGGAGAAGACAGAGTGCTAAATGCATGAAGAGAACTTGCATATACAGATGTAGGGGTAAGAGCCCTCTGCGGCCATCCAGGATGGTGAGATAGGAAATGATAAATGTATTTTATTCCCTCATCAGGAGCTGCATTATGAATTAATTTGTTTTCTGGAGTAGGTTCTAAATGGTTTGACTCTGTGCATGTATGTGTAGTTAGGAAGTGTTTTTATGTGTATCATGCTAATAAGAACTGTCTGAATCTACTTTATGAAAGATGAATAAATGCCCACATTACCTGATATATCCAATTTGGGGTCTATGCTGCAAAAACCAGCGGTAGGAGACTTTGTCTTTCCAACCCACATCTCTGGGGTCTTTCCATAGTAATCGGACTTGATCTGTGGTGTCTCCAGTGTGCCAGAGTGCATTTCGTAGGTGCTCACCAGGCCCAGTGTTTGACTTGACTGCCTACAGAGCCAATTATGGCAGGTAATACTTCAGTACAATAGATTTCTATAGACATTATGAACAAGTACATTTTCCATTGTAATCTGCATTTTATTACCACAAGTACTTTAAGTTATCAAGGAAACATTTGAGCTAACAAATAAGTTTGAGCTCTGAAGTTCAATTTGACCTAATTATTATTTGGGCTAACAATGACATTCACTGATCTTCTTTGGGACACTGAAGTAGATGCAAAGACTAAAGCCCAGCTGGATGAATGGAAGGCCAAAAAGGAAGGAGTCAATGGAGATATGAAAACAGAGGATTCGTCTGATGACGTTGTGGATGAGGAAACTAAGAGGTGCGATCAGATCGTAAAGGGAGCAACAGAGTGAAAAGTAAGTGAATACTCCAGTGAACTAAATACACCTTTCCAAGATCAAGATGCACCAACTAGAAGAAGAAGAAGGAAGAAGAAAGTGTTCAGACCTGTCAGAACCACTTCCTGCAGTCTCAGAATCATCTCATACAACCACCACGGGAGAGGCCCGAGAACCTGAGATTGTTTTCACAGCCACAAGTCTCACCTGCCAAACAGAGTGATCCTCCCCACTGACACCACCCTGCCCCCCCCATCAGGAAAGATGGTATAAGTGTAGGAAAGCCTCCACAGTGATGAAATTTTACAGCCTGAGTGGGACAATTTAAAATTTACCATGCTGTGGATGTCTTTGCATAGTAGCTGCATTATATATTATACTGTGTTGATGCATATGTCATCACACTACCATGAGATAAGTGCCCACCTTGTTTACAGTAAACTGGAAGGTAGACCCCAATACCTGGACTCCCATGTCTTCCTTTGAACTAGCTTAATGTTTTGAAGTTACAAAGCATGACAACAAGGAGAGAGGAAGTCTTGTTGAATTTGAAAACTGAGGATGTATGGAGCAACAGACAAGATGCTGGAGGAACACACTGGGACAGGCAGCATTTGTGAAGGGAAATGGACTAGACTAATGGAGTTATGAGGCCTCCTGCAAGCACTTAAGCTTGAAACAAAATGGAGGGATAATTAAGCACGTCAACTTGCATTTTTATGCACTTTCGGAATAGTAATAACCTCTTAAGCTGCATCAGAGGAGTGTTTTCCAACAATATCTAGAAATGAGTGTAATGCCCTGGCTAAAATTCTCACTGCTATGCTGTGAGGTAGTTTATATTAGCAGTTTTCTGTAGAAGCAGTGTGCCATGCTGGAAAGTATGTTTTGGCTTTGGCTAACATAAGGACCCTTGTTGAACAACTTAGGAATGTGACTCAGCCAATCGGGATTGTGGGATGTGAGGGAAGCTTCGAGAGAGCTGAGGGGAATAGTTTTCTGAAGTATAGTAGTCAGGGTTAGGGTGTTTTGGTGGGAGCCGTGGAGCAGGGCACAATGGAGGGTGCTGCAGAATGCTGTTGGAAGGAGAATCCCCGTTGCAAAAAGTGCTTTGTGTAAATGAATGGCTCTAAGGAGGAAGGGCCAATACTCCTGAGAGAGCCGGTTCGTTCAAGATGGTCTTCGAGGGGAGTTCAGAACGTGGTGGGTCCAGTGTGTGAGTAAAGAGATACCTCCCCCCCCCCCCGACTACTCCAGTATGAGCTCTAACGTTTATGTCCACATTGGATTGGTTTAACTATAATGGGCCCTTTTATTTTTCTTTTCTTTTCCTGTAACTGTTCGATAAAGTTGAAAATTTGGTAAATATACTTCCTTTATCATTTTTTGCTAGTGTATGATCTGTCATTTCTGGTCTACCGATAACTGTGTATGGGCAGTATTTACACAGCATTTGCTCAAATCGAGGCTTCTTTAATCGGAACATCCCGGCACTCCTGTTTGGTTGAACCCCAAATCATACTGATTCAAGATATATTGTGTATGAAAGGTGGTCTTCTCACCGCTGAGTCACGTGGCCGTTAGCAAAGTTAGCTAACGAGCTCCGATGAGAGGGTTCCATGACTAATACAAGTAGATATTGCAGCAGATGACAAAAAGACTGGTCAAAGTGGTAGGTTTTAAGAAATATTTTGAAGGGAAAGGGAGCGAGGGAGATGTTTAGGAAGAGAATTTCAGAGTTAGGTTCAGCAGTTGAATTTCTAGCTAGCAATGGTACAGTATTTAATTTTGGGAATACTGATTGATGAGGAAGGGGAAATTGGAGATGGGCAGGATGAGGGATTCATCGAACTGGGGATGTGGTGGTGGGGAGTGAAGAGAGGAATGTTGATTCCTTTCTTCACTCAATCTAAACCATGCACATCTCCCTGGAAAAAGCCAGTCCATAGACGTTGGTGGCCCATGTACCTTGAGCTGGATCCCTGGCTCAGCCACAGCACGGAATGGGGTAGCTTGCCAGTACGTCTGCTCGGTCTGTTTCCACATCACCACGTAGAAGCTGGAGCTGTCCTGATATCCAAAGATGAATCCAGCGTAGTCGTCATCGGTCATGGTGTTGACGTGGAACGTGCCCTCAAAATCAACTCCATTAAAAGCAGTATAGCCTGTCAGGTGATAAGATTCAGCTGTCAGTCCGCTGACCATCTTTTCTTTCCGAACAACTGTCAATAGAAATGCTTTTAAATTTAACGCTGAAATGAAGCAGATATAAAACTAGGCAGTTTCCACTCTATTTGTGGCACAGCAAGGCCTCCTGGTGTGGTTGAACTTCCTTCTACTTTGATGAATAAACACTTCTCGGGCTTCCAGCTGGACACGAGTATCGATTATAACTCAGTTATAATTAACTGAGTATTGATTATAACCCAGTGGCCACACATTTTAATTTCACATCCCATTCCCATTCTGACATGTCTATCCACGGCCTCCTCTACTGTCAAGATGAAGCCACACTCAGTTTGGAGGAACAACACCTCATATTCCGTCTGGGTAGCCTCCAACCTGATGGCATAAATATCGACTTCCCTAACTTCCGCTAATGCCCCACCTCCCCCTTGTACCCCATCTGTTATTTATTTTTATACACACATTCTTTCTCTCACTCTTCTTTTTCTCCCTCTGTCCCTCTGACTATACCCTTTGCCCATCCTCTGGGTTCCCCCCTCCCTTGTCTTTCTTCCCGGACCTCCTGTCCTATGATCCTCTCGTATCCCTTTTGCCAATCACCTGTCCAGCTCTTGGCTCCATCCCTCCCCCTCCTGTCTTCTCCTATCATTTTGGATCTCCCTCTCCCCCTCCAACTTTCAAATCTCTTACTCACTCTTCCTTCAGTTAGTCCTGACGAAGGGTCTCGGCCTGAAACGTCGACTGTGCCTCTTCCTGGAGATGCTGCCTGGCCTTCTGCGTTCACCAGCAACTTTTATGTGTGTTGCCTGAATTTCCAGCATCTGCAGGTTTCCTGTTGTTTATCGATTATAACTGATGTTTTGATGACAAATCTGCCATCTTCAATCAAGTTATAATCGATACCCGTGCCCAGCAGGAAGCCCGAGAAGAGTTTATTCATCATATACACCAGGAAAGCACTACTTTATCTCATTCACCCAATCAACACATCCATCTATGTCCTTCTCTCACACGCACCTTCTTTTATTCATTCCAGGAATGTGGGCTACAAAGTGAAGCCACCATAGAGTCATAGACCACTACAGCACAGAGGTCCTTCTGCCCATCTAGTCTATGCTGAACTATTATTCTGTCTCGCCCCATCAACCTGCACCTGTACTATAGCTCTCCATACCTGTCCTATCCATGTACTTATCCAAACTTCTCTTAAACGTTTCAATCAAACCTGCATTCACCACTTCTGCTGGCAGCTCGCTCCTCCACACTCTCACCATCCTCGGAAAGAAGAAGACCCCCCTTATGTTCCTCTTAAACGTTTCACCTTTCACCCTCAACCGGTATTGGACCGCTACTTTTTACATTGTTTCCCAATGATTTAGATAATGGAAATGATGGCTTTGTGGTAAAGATAGGTGGAGGGGCAGGTAATGCTGAGGAAGTAATGCGAGTTCAGCAGGACTTAAAATGAGAAGAATTGGGCAAAAAAGTGGCGGATGCAATACAGTGTTGGGAGATGTATGATAACACATTTTGGTAAAAGGGACAATAGTGCAGACTGTTATCTAAATGGGGGCCAGGGGCTACTTCTGTAAGAGTTGTTGCAGTCAGGTTGGTGCTACAGTCAGAGCAGTTACTACAGTCGGACAGGACAATTATCCTGCAGCTACCTTTACAGGCAAGATAGCAATAAGCTTGACAGACTGCAGAAAAAATTTACAACCATGTTGCTGGGACTTGAGGATTAAGTTACAGGGAAAAGTTAAATAGGTTAGTACTTAATTCCCCACGGTGCAGAATGAGGGGAGATCTTACCAAGGCATACAAAATTATCAGGGGTATAGAAAAGGTACATGTATACTTTTTTCACCTTGGGTCAGGTGAAACTACAAATAGAGGTCATAGCTTAAGGGTAAAGGTGAAATGTTTGAAGGGAATCTGCGGGGGAACATTTTACTCAGGGTGGTGTGAGTGTGGAGCTTCCATTGGAAGTGGGTCCAATTCTAACATTTAAGTTTGGAAGGGAACATGGTCTGGGTGCAGGTAGATGGGGCTAGGCTGAAGATCAGGTCAGCACAGACTAGATGGGCTGAAGGTTCTGTTTCTGCGTTGTAATGCTCCACGATTTTATTACACTCAGCAACAAAGCTGTTTCTGTCAGGAGAGAGATTACAGTCAGCTGCAGAGATTTTGCAGCTAGGGAGGGTGACCAGCAAATGTTGGCAGGTGGACCTCCAGACAAAACTGCAGTCAGGGGAGTGAACTGTTCATTCACTGGGAGTCCAATCCCATTGGAATTGTCCCCAGGAAAGGTCGTGAATATACAGTATGCAAGCTTTAGCACATGGCAAGGTGGGCTACAGAGGAAAGGAAGTGTATCTTGGCATCACTGATTGTGATTACTGGCATAGTGGCACATCTAGTATAGCCACTGCCCCACAGTACCAGAGACCCAGGTTCAACCCTGTCTATGTGGAGCTCTGTATGTATCCCCTGTGACCGAGTGAGCTTCCTCCCTTATCCCAAAGATGTGTGGGTGGCTAGGTAAAATGCCGCTAATGAGGGAGAGTTGATGAGATTGTGGGGAGAATAAAAATGGGATTATTGTAGGATTAATATAAATGGGCTGCTAACGGTCAGCATGGACTATGTAGACCTAAGAACCAGTTTCCCTGCTGTATCTTTCTATGACTCTCAATCACAAGTAAAGGCATTGCACTAAAGTAAATAATTCTGGTTTGTTGTCATTTACAAGATAATCTGCAGTCAGTATTTCCGCACAATTGGTTTCTTATTTCATCTGTTCTCTGAGGCAAGAGGTTTTATCTCAATTTCTTACTGAATTTATTGGTGACCATCTTACATGTACGATTGATTCTTTTGTAATTTCTTCTTCAACTGAAGGGAACTTCAGAAATTTATGAAGTAATTATAGGATGTGCTCTTATGAGTGTTGTTTAACTGATGCCTCGGCACTTGATAAAAATAGTTTGACAAAGCATGTTGAAGCATTTCTATTTTTTTGTCATTTACAAGTTATTAGGAAGAGTGATTAAAAAATTGGCGACAGAGGTTGTTTTAAAGGAAGGAATTGAAGTACGTTGCAGAAAGGTGTAGGGAATGAATTACTGAAACAGGCCCAATAAACACTGAAAGCACCTTGAATAATGGCGAAGAAAATTTGAATAGGTCAATCTTTGTTCTGCGGGGATACTGAAATATCCTGAAATGAACGGGTCCTGACAAAGGGTCTCGGCCTGAAACGTCGACTCTACCTCTTCCTAGAGATGCTGCCTGGTCTGTTGCGTTCACCAGCAACTTTGATGTGTGTTGCTGAAGTATCCTGTCAGACTAGTCTCCTTCTGGAGCCAAGGCTGTCATCATTTTTTTTATACCATGGACACCTACCATTAACTGAGGAGTTCCCAGATAGGGAAGTAATGAATGTGCCAGGAGCTGATACTGGGAGAGAGTTGGCAGATTGTGAGGTGGTTAAAAGGTCCCAAGAGGAATATAGAACAGAGAAGTGACACAGTCAGGTAAGAAGTAACTGTCAACATATGCACAGGCATGAAGACAAAGCGAATTTGGATGTAGTGGCAGAGTAGGGAATGAAAACTCCCATCACAATGACAAGGAAAGGAAGAAGGAGCCCATTCTGAAAGTCAAGAAAGAACTCAGCAGGGTGAGCAGCGTCAGTGCGGTGGAGGTGGGGGGGGGGAGGGTGGGGGAGATTGATGACATTTTGGGTTGAAACCCTGCATCAGGATGCAAATCCTAATGCAGGGGTTTTGACCCGAAGCATTGACAATTTCTTCACCCTCACAAATGCTTCCCGCCCCACTGAGTTCCTCCAGCAGAATATTTATTGCTCCAGATTCCAGCATCTGCAGTCCCATGTGTCTCTGTGAAAGCTGAGATCCTATGGTGGACACTGTAGAATCAAACTGGAGTACACCTACACTTGTGTCCAGATATGAGTTGATTGTGGAGGGGAAGGGGTTCATGAGTGATTCAAAGGACTGACTGGAACCAATGGCCATGGAGGAGTTTGAACTAACAGCTATAAATCTTGGAACCAGTCAGACTGAAAGCAGTCTCTGGTGCACACTAGAGAGAAGGTTTAAGGACAAAGGATCATGAAGAACAGATAGTCAAAGTGTGATAAGGGTAAATCTGCTGAGAAGTTTTACAGCATCAACGTTGGAATCAATCTACATGATAAATCTATATGTTAAGTTGCAAGCAACTGTAATGTTCTAATTATCTCTTTGGCTTCACTGTGCCTTTTTTCTTTTGACCTGCTGATAGTTATTATGTATTACATAAGGACATTGAATGCATTGTGTGATTTTACGTACCAACTGCCAGGCCAGGATCGCTGTTCATTGTCTGCACAATTTCCATTCCCTGAAATGAATCAGTTGGTTATGGAAGATAACAACATCCTATAGAGTACCTTTAATATAAAACAATATTACAAGAATGACAATATAACAAGCTATGTTGATCCATAAATGAGAAAAATCTCAGGTTGTATACATTCTCTGATATTAAATGGAACCTTTGAAATCCTCAAAGGCTTAATCAGAGGGTCAATTTTAATCTACCAATGAAAGGAGAGTCAAGAATTAAAGAGGTTTAGGGAAGAAATTGTAGTGTATTTAAAATTTCAGTAATATGAGTAATATTGCAAATATATTGTTTGATTCTTTGTTGTTTACGTATAGGTTACATGTAAGAAGTACGTCAATGGTATATGTTATTATGCCACAACGTCATGTCTGAGCATCTCACTAAAAGAAAAAGTAAGTAGACCAGTTGAGCAGCTCCCATAGATTTCTTTCAAGTAGTTTCTGGAGTTACAAAACATAACAATGGAGACAAGGACGTTTTAAAATGAACCCAAGATGACCACTTACCTGTTGAAGCACAGTGAGATATTCCATTTTTTTTTAAAGCAGTAATTTTTCTTTGGAAGGGGAGCAAGATGTTCAAGTTTAAAAGAAAAAGCATACCACGTGTTTCTTCAGAAGGGGAAAGAGAGGTTCGTGTTTAAAAAAAAGGCAGAAAATGGACAAAATTCACATGTTCATAAAAAGGGAGTACCGTGTGACAATAATAATAAATTTACAAAAGCAGAAATGGCTGGCTACTTCGGAAAGATAGATGCATTTGATTGAATAACAGATAACTGGATGATGTATACTGAGCGAATTGAGAAGTATTTTGAAGCAAATAAAATAGCCAATGAAAAATGAGTTCCAGTGTAACTGAGTGCAATAGGTGGAAAAAAATACAGTTTGTTTAGAAGTTTAACTTCTCCAACCAAACCAGCCTAAATGAGCTTTGCTGATATCATGAACATAATGCAAGAACATTTAGAACTGAAACCACTATTGACTGCAGAACACTTTAGGTTTCATAAGCAGAATCAAAAGGAAGGGCTGTCCATTTCAGCTTACATGGCTGAATTGAAGAGCTTGTTCAGCAGCGTCAGTTTAGTAATGCGCTTAATGATACCCTGAGAGATCATTTAGCCTGTGGAATCTTACAAGAAAGCACTCAAAAGCAGCTCTCATATTGAAACATAACTATGTTTAAAATAGTAGTTGAAATTGCTGTACCAATGGAAACAGTAGCAAGAGACACAACTGAGTTGCAGTCAGGAATGAAAGTGATCATGAACAAGATTGCAAAATCTAAACAGAGACCTGCCCGGCTGAACAAATTGTGGTACTGTTGTGGCAGGGTTCACACACACACCAGGCCAATGCAGGTTTAAAGAGAAAACTTGCAGAAAACACAACAAAGTAGGACACATTCAAAGAGCATGTCAGGCAGGATGTTCACGGATGACTTTGGAAAACTCAAACATTTCAAAGGTAAAATAATGTTAAATGAAAATGCCACACCCAGGTTTTACAAAGCCTGTCCAGTTTCTTATACTATTCTTTCCAAGGATATTTTTGCAAATCTTTCTGGAGAGAAACATTTCAGCAAAGTGGACGTAGCTGATGCCTACCCACAGATGGAGATGGAAGAAGAGTCCAAGATGTTTCTTGCTATTGACGCTCACAAACGGCTTAATCGCTATAATACGCTTTTTCTTTTTGGAGTAGCATCTGCACCTGCACTCTGGCAGGAAGTTATGGACCAGGTGCTGCGAGGCTGCCCAGGCACTCAATGTTACCTGGATGACATCATTGTTACTGCTGAGAACGACAAGGAACATCTCCAAAATTTCAAGACATTACTTACTGTGGTCACACCATTCACGCACAAGGTTTACACAAGTGTGCAGAGAAAATTCAAGCAGTGGTGGATGCCCAAGGCCAAAGGACATATTACAGTTGTGGTCCTTTTTAGGATTTGTCAATTACTCTAACAGGCTCCTGCCAAACCTAGCTAACGTGCTCCACCCTTGAACTCATTACTACAGATTGGGAAGAAATGTCAGTGGACAAAGCAATGTGAAGTGGCTTTCCAAAAGGTAAAGGAAATGGTGACATCAGACACTGTACTCACACATTATGATCCACATTGTCCAGTGAAGTTTGCTAGTGATATCTCACCTTATGGTATAGGTGCAGTCATGTCACATATTACGAGTGATGGAAGTAAACACCTCATAGTCTTTGCATTACGTTCCCTTACTGCTGCAGAGAATAATTACATACAAACTGACAGAGAGGTCTTGAGTTTGGTTTGGGATGTAAAACATTTCAACCTGTACTGTATAGGAGAGATTTTACCCTCATCACAGATCATCAACCATTGGTTTCCATTCTCAATCCACAGAAGGGTGTTCCACTAACAGCAGCAGCTCGAATGCAGAGATGGGCCCTGTTTCTTGGAGGACACAATAACAAGATTGGACTCAAGAGGACAATTAATCATGAAAATGCTGATGGACTGTTCTGTTTACCCTTGGAAAAGGAAATACCTGAAATGTTTACAAAAATGGACACTTCTCTTGATGTTTTCTCCCAAATGCAAATTGGAAGTCTCCCTATTACAGTTGAGATGATCCAAAGAGAAACCAGAAAACGCACCAGACTGTGTCAGGTCTACATCGCAACTCAAAATGGCTGGATTGCGCAGCAGAAATTCAGGGTTGCCTTATGTGGGGATTGAGAGTTGTTGTTCCATCCAGGCTGAGAGCTGAAGTGTTGGTGAAGCTACATGCTGGTCATGTAGATATAGTCAAAATGATAGAATTGGCTTGAAGCTTTGTCTGGTGACCTGGGATAGATCAGCAAATCGACCTGCTTACCATGCACTGTTTGGGATGTCAACACATGCAGAAGATGCCAAGAGCAACACCTCTCCATCGCTGGGAATAGCTCATATTGCTCTGGCAGAAGATTCATGTGCATCTTGCTGGACCATTCATGGGTACAAATTTCTGTGTAGTAGTGGATGCAGCTACAAGGTGGCCAGAAATGTTGTCAATAGCCTCCATTACAGCCTCATACAGTGCTGATGTGTTGAGAAGCCTATTCTCAAGGACAGCTACTCCAGAACACTTAGGTAATGACAATGGACCACAGTTTCTTGCGGAACAGATTCAGTCATTCCTGAAAATGAATGGAATAAGACATATTACATCTGCACTGTACCACTCAGTTACAAGTAGCCTGGTGGAAAATGTTGTCCTGAAACTAAAGTGCAGACTGCGAGCAATGTCAGCAGAACACAGTACACTGACACTGAATCAGAAGCTCGCCAATTTCCTCATTGCATATCGCGATGCAGCACACTCCACAACCGACAACTCACCAGCTGCGCTGTTCCTGGGTTGTCCCTTGTGCTCACGCTTGGATCTCCTCAAATGCAAACTCAGAAGGAGTATGCAGGACAAACAGCTGAGGAAAACTGAGGGCTCCTCGAACAAGGAGGTTCAATGTTTCACTCCTGGAGAAGCAGTCCTGGCAAGGTACTACAGGGGCGATCAAAAGTGAGGATGTGGAAAGATTAAAGACAGAACTGGACCACTCTCCTATGCAATGGAAATTGTGTCTGATGTCATCTAGAGACGACACTTCGATCAGCTGAGGAGAGCGGAGTCAACTGTTAGAGAAGAGAGGTGTCCAGAGCTGTCTGAGCCACTTCCTGCATTACAAGATCAACTCCTACAGCCACTGTGGAGGAGGCCCTAGGACCTGAGATTGTCTCACCTGAAAAGCAGAGTTCCCTTGTCTGGAAAGATGTTATCTTACAAAAGGAAATGACAAAGCATGCTTTACCTTCCCCTTCTGGATCTCATCTATCTCATTTCAGGGGTTGGATAGGTAACAAACCTTCATTACAGGCATATAGACTCCTACAGCTATCTCAACAATACTTCCTCCCACCCTGCTTCCTGTAAGCAACCTATTCCATTCTACGGTCTCCATTGTAGTTGTCTTAATGACACAACTTTACACGGGGTGCCTCTGAAAGGTCTTCCTTCTTCAATGTTGGACTTCCCTCTACCAGAACTGACAAATCCCTCAACTAAATCTATTTCTCATATCTTAGCTCATGTCCTCCTCTTCTCCTCATTTTTGGAAGAGCAAAGGTAAAGTTTCCCTGGTCCACAGCTTCCACCCCACCAACCTGTGCATTCAACACAGCATCCACCAGATTCGCCGAGGTTCCACAACCAGCCCCTTTTTTTTCCCATAAGTGGCTCCACGGTCATTTCTTCATCCCTACCACCCATGTTCCTTCCAATAGCACTTTTCCATGCAACATCAAGAGCTGTAAGATCTGAACATTTATTTCTTTCCATATGAGGACCAAAGAGTCCTTCCAAGAGAAGTTTGCATGACCTCATATCCATTGCATTCTGTGATCACAGTGTGGTCTCCTCTGCGTTGGAGAGACAAAAGGCAAATTGGTTGACTACTTGACAAAGCACTCATTTTTATTTGCAGGGTCTCTCAGAACTCCCCATCACCTGCCATTTTAATATTCTAGCTCATGGCTCCTGCACTGCTATAAGGATGCCCAAAGTCTGCTTGAGGACCACTGTCCTTTCTTCTCTCTGGGACCATTGTAGCTTTCCACACCCAGCGTTGCAATAGGTCACTTGTTTCTGCTGCCTGTGTGGGATGACAGGTATTTCTTCTGTAGTCACATTGGCTCATTCCCCCTCTGTCTATCAGCACAACTTGACCTGCTGAGCATCTTCTACAGACAACAGGAATTCTGCAGATGCTGGAAATTCAAGCAACACACATCA
The DNA here is from genome assembly GCF_963921235.1 of Mobula hypostoma. Lineage (NCBI taxonomy): Eukaryota > Metazoa > Chordata > Chondrichthyes > Myliobatiformes > Myliobatidae > Mobula > Mobula hypostoma. The sequence continues at coordinate 166,122,329 of NC_086101.1, read as the reverse complement.
AAGTTGCTGGTGAACGCATGCAGAAACGAGTTCGGTGGGGCAGGAGAAAGCTGAGACAATAGGTCTGCCAGGACAGGCAGGTTTGTGGATCTTGGGTAGGAGGTAGAAACGGGAAGTGCGATGTGTGGGAACTATAAGGTTGGTAGCAGTGGATGGGAGATCCCCTGAGCGGATAAAGTCGGTGATGGTGTGGGAGACATTGGCCTGGTCCTCCTTAGTGGGGTCAGGATCGAGGGGTAAATAAGAGGAGGTATCCGCGAGTTGTCGCTGTGCCTCGGCAAGGTAGAGGTCAGTATGCCAGACTACAACAGCACCTCCCTTATCGGCGGGTTTAATAGTAAGGTTAGGATTAGTGCAGAGGGAGTGGACAGCAGAGCGTTCGGAAGGGGTGAGGTTGGAATGGGAACAAGATGCGGTGAAGTCGAGACGGTTGATGTCCCGTCGGCAGTTAGCAATAAAGAGATCCAGAGCGGGCAGAAGACCAGAGCGGGGTATTCATGAAGAAGAGGAGGGTTGAAGACGGGAGAAGGGGTCATCGGGAGAAGCGTTCACCAGTAACTTTGATCTTCTACAGACCCCTGAATGTCGTTCCTTTGTCTGCTTTCTCAAACTCTAATCGTAATCACCTCATCGTTCCAGGTTCAGTATTTCCCTCACTGCCCAAATCAACCTGATAACCTCTATAACTTGGCACTGACTACATTATTTGTTCTGTCCACCCCCTCCTCCACTTCCATCTTCTCAGAAACAAAAAAACAATGTTTTTCTCTCTTTGCCATTCTGGTGAAGGGTCTTTGATCCAAAACATGAACTGTTTTTCTTGATTTGCTTGACCTGTGGGATATTACATACAGTTTCTCTTTTTGATGCAAAGCATAGTGGCCATATCCTCCAAGAGGACTGTTAAGAGTGAGTTTTGTTGGGTAGATGATTTGTTTAACTTAAATGGCTTTGGCCACCAGACTTCTATTTGACAAAGTACTGTGGATTGAGTCCACAACAATGCGCTTCCTAAAAAGGTGTGAATATCAGATGCTTCTGGCGCCGTAGTTTGATCTGATGCTGTAGTTTTGAAGACAGTATTATCTATACACTGTAAATATTAATTGTCTTCTATGTTAGCACATAAAATGCCAAATAAATGTATTGTGGATTTAACTAAAGGCTGTGGATACCAACCCAGACATGTTGGCGTCGGAAGGAAAAGATGAAATCCGAAGGTGTTTGTATGTAGCTTCAAAAGGAAGCATTGTCCATAACTTTTTAAGTAGCGATTGCCTTTGTGTTTAGCATATAAATATCGATCCCACATTGGGCTAGCAGACCTTTATACGGAAAGCGTCTCCATCCGTATGATGCCTGCTGTACCTTGTGTCAAATAAAGAAGCTGCTTTGTATCTACCAGTGACTCTGTCTGGTGATTTCATCCACGCTACAACAGGACCACAGACCACAACTTTGTTGAGGTTTGGTAGTTTCTCTTTTGATACAGAGCTTTGACACAGAGTATGACCAAAGGTACAGGGGGATCAATAAAATTAGGAATGTGTCAGAGCCTGGAAAAGGAGGAGCACAAAGATATGAGAAAGTTTTAAAGCTGAAGAAAGCTTGCAGAATCAAAGAGGTGAAAAGTATTTGAAGTCAAAAGTTTTTAAATCACACTGTTGCCAAATCACTGCTGGTCCATGCACAGGGAGGATGGATAATTGAGATTTAATGCAAGTCAGTATGTGGGCAGCAGCGTTTTAAACATGTTCAAATATACTCAGTGGACACTATTAGGTACACTTGCTCCTTAATGAAAATACCTATCCGGCCAATCAAGTGGCAACAACTCAATGCACAAAAGCACTCAGACATGGTCAAGAGGTTCAGTTGTTGTTCAGACCAAACATCAGAATGGGGAAGCAATGTGATCCAAATGCCTTTGACCATGGAATGATTGTTGGTGCCGGACCAGGGTGGTTTAAGAAACTGCTGACCTCCTGGAATGAACGATCGCAAGAGTTTACAAAGAATAGAGGGAATTTTTTTTTTAAAGCCAGTGAGCAGTATTTCTGTGGGTGAAAACAACTTATTAATGAGAGAGGTCAGAGGAGAATGGTCAGACTGATTCAAGCTGACAGGAAGGCGACAGTAACTGAAATAGCCACGAGTTACAACAGTGGTGTGCAGAAGAGCATCTCTGAACGCACAACACATTGAACCTTGAAGTGAATGGGCTACAACAGGAGAAGACGACACTGGGTTCTGCTCCTGTGCCTAAGAACGTGGCCACGGGGTGTATATGGATGGTGTAAGGTAGGAATTCTGCCAGGTTAACATTTCATCAACACTCTATAAGGATTATAAAAGGATAGGAGCTGGAGAAAGACGAGGCCACAGCACAATGACAGGGAAAGTGGAGGGACGCTGTAGCAGAAGTGTCCCCAGTCATCTTGCATTCCATGCACTGAACTCTGACCCCGATTCGTCAAGGCATCCCATGCATCATTCTCCTTGTGTTAAACCAAGTCACGCACATGCATTCTCCATCAAGGGAATCCACTCTAAAGACAGCCCCTTAGGAGAATATCGTTCTCAACCCGAGTGATCACAGTATTAACACTACCACACAGCGGTGTTGCCAAACAAAATTTGACAGCAAGCCACATGAGGAGAAATGAAGATAAAAAGTAGCTATTAAAAGGAATGAAAAGAGATACCGACGTGGAAGGTTAATGGAGAGAATTCCACAGTGCAAGAGAGCAGGGAGTTTAAGGGCAGAACTCTAGATTATAAGCACTGGATAGCTGAAGGCATTGTTCCTATTTTAAGATTTGTACACTCTTATATTAGCTGCCATGCCATTAGCTATCCAGCATTTATGATCAAATTAATCTTAACTTAAATAACATTATTAACATTAATTCTCACCTGGTTGAGCACCACCCAGTTTGGATCAATTTGTGCATCCCCTTCCGGATCAAGGACAACAGTCTGGTATGCTCTGAAATCTGTTAAGGTAACTTCTGCATTCTCAGGGCAAACATCTATTCTATCAATGATGGTGTCGTGATCAAAATCACCTTCACAAATGTCTCCAACTCCATCAACTGAACAAAATAAGTAAGAGTCTTGTCATTGAAAACTGCACATTTATGATTTTTCACAAGGCATGATAATTCACATTCACAGTTTGTAATTGTTCAAATAGTAACTATCTCCCATTCCCATCAGGGCAGAGGCTATGTGGCATCCACACCAGGGCAACCAGACTCAGAAACAGTAATGCTGATCAACTACTCCACCCACCAACCCACTGACCCACCACACCACTTACCCCACCTACTTTATCATTTCCTGTCAGATTCACCGCATACACAGACACTCCTGTGCCTAGCATCACCTTATGTATATACAACCGATCTATGTGTATAAGCTATCCTATGTATTTATATTTATTGTGTTTCTTTATCATTGTGGTTTTTTATGCTACATCAGATCCAGAGTAACAGTTATTTTATTCTCCTTTACATTTGTGTACTGGAAATGACATTAAACAATCTTGAATCTTGAAACTATTAGAACATGTTATAGAGAAAAGAACGAGCCACAGAAAAGAGGTGAGATTTGGGCATCTTCTGAATTAAGTAACTATGGTAAGGCTGACTCAAGTCAGCATTCACAAGCAATTTCTTATTGCACACAGCAGTTGAAGTTAAATGCTTTCTATTTTAATAGTGGCAAATGCCGCTGGTAACTTAAATTAGCCGCCCCAAGGAACAGAATCATTATTGCATAAAGATAGACGACAATTAAGGTCAAGGGTGAAGACTTCTACAACCTTCAAATGCTTTAGCAAACCAAACCACATCAACATATGGACCCTGCTCTATAGAGCAGCTTTACTGAAAATGTAACGGCTTTGGCTGTTGCTGTAACCAAGTTGGGGTTTGGAGATATTCCCACCTGACTCTAAGTTTTTCTATTTAAAAAATACAGATTTACTGAACTGTGGTGCAATTTGGTCTCACACCTTCCGTGGTAGGCTGGTCTGGAGGGTTAGATTGCATGGAACCTAGGGTGAGCTGGCCGAGTGGATGCAAAATCGACTTGGAGATAGGAGGCAGAGGGTGGTGGTGGAGGGGCATTTTCAGATTGGAGACCTGTGCCAGGATTCAGCGCTGTGTCCCTAGTCTTTCGCCATTCATATTCAGGATTTGGATGAGAATGCAGATGGCATGATTAATAAATTTGTAGCCAGTGAAGGATGCAACACAGGGGCACCGACTACAAGACCAGGATGGCAGGTTAGAGCTGAACAAGATGTTGGTGAGACTGCACTTGGAGTATAGCGTGCAGTTCTGAATGCAGTACTGTAGAGAAGAATGTGATTAAGCTACAGCAGGTGCAGAAAACATTCGGAAAGATGTTGCCAGGACTGGAGGCCTTGAGTTATCCACAAATCTGCCTGTTCTGGCCCCAGCGAACTTATCTCTGCATACCTTGACTGTGTTTTATATCCCTCCCGTCCCTGTTCTGTTCCTTCCTTCCTACAGCCATGACACTTCACATGCCCTGGATCTTTTCAATGAGTTTAAGTTCCCTGGCCCTGATCGTCTCATTTTCACTATGGATGTCCAGTCCCTATACACCACCATCCCCCATCAGGAGGGCCTTAGAGCTCTCTGCTTCTTTCTAGACAACAGACGCATCCTGTTCCCCACCACCACGCTCCTCCATCTGGCAAAACCGTTCCTCACACTCGATAATTTCTCCTTCGGCCCCTCCCACTTCCTTGAACAAAAGGTTGTGGCGACCCACTTTCTGGCACCCACGAACCGGCTCACGAAACAGCGTGCGCAGGCAGAGGGCCGGCAGCAAAAAGGGCGCCAGGCCATCTTCACCAGCAGGGGGAAAATCCCGCGCGCAGGAAGGGTCTGGGAATATGCATTCCCCACAGTAATCCCGCCCAGGGAGGGCGGGAACAGGAAGGCTTTAAAGCGGGCCGCGAAGTTTGAATAAATCTCTTTCATCGCAACTCTAACTCACCGACTCCGTGTGGTTATTCTAGCGCTGTGTGTAGCACACCGCTACACTTGGTGACCCCGACGGCCCAAACGATATTTGGACCAGAGATGACTGACGCTGCATCTGTTCACGCAGTTTCGTTAAAACTGCCAAGCTTCTGGACGCTGCGACCCCATTTATGGTTCAAACAAGCAGAAGCACAATTCCACATTCGGCAGATAACCTCGGAGTCCACTTGCTACTACTACGTGCTGAGCTCACTCGACCAGGAGACTGCTGCACAAGTTAAGGAGTTTATACAGTCGCCCCCGGAGGACGGCAAATACACAGCATTCAAAACCCTGCTCATAAGGACTTTCGGACTCTCACGGCGCGAACGAGCACGCCGCTTAATGCACCTGGATGGTTTGGGAGACAGGCCGCCGTCAGCATTAATGAACGAGATGCTGGCCCTGGCTGAAGGACACAAACCCTGCCTCATGTTTGAGCAGGCGTTCCTAGAGCAACTGCCCGAGGACATATGCCTGCTGCTGTCCGACGCAGATTTCAGCAAACCCCGGGAGGTGGCGGCCCGAGCAGATGTGCTGTGGAATGCCAGGAAAGAGAGAGGGGCATCCGTCGCACAGATCACCAAGCTGCGTGCCCAACGACAGACCAGACCAGGCCTGGCAGCAGAGCCTACAAAACCCGGCGACGGGAGTGAGGAGCCCAACGAACAATGGTGTTTCTACCACCAGCGGTGGGGCACAGAGGCCCGCCGCTGCAGACCGCCCTGCAAATTCCCGGGAAACGCCAAGGCCAGCCGCTGCTGATGGCTATGGCGGCTGGCCATCAGGACAGCCTCCTGTACGTCTGGGACAAGCAGTCGGGACGCCGCTTTTTGGTCGACACCGGAGCGGAGATCAGCGTCTTACCTCCAACGAGTTACGACACCCGCAACAGAGAACCGGGACCCACCCTGAGGGCCGCTAATGGCAGCACAATACGAACCTACGGCACCCGCACGGTTCACAGACCACAAACCGCTTACCTTTGCGTTCACTAAGGTGTCCGACCCCTGGTCGTCCCGCCAGCAGCGACATCTGTCCTACATCTCCGAGTACACGACGGACATCTGGCATGTCTCTGGAAAGAACAATGTCGTGGCAGACGCACTTTCCAGACCTACCATACAGGCCCTGTCCCAGGGGGTGGACTATGCAGCGCTGGCAGAGGCACAGCAGGCAGACGCTGAGATCCCCAGTTACAGGACTGCAGTCTCCGGTTTGCAGCTCCAAGACCTCCCCGTAGGCCCAGGTGAGAGGACCCTACTGTGTGACGTAGCTACCGGCCAACCCCGCCCCGTTGTCCGAGCAACCTGGCGCCAGCAGGTGTTCGAATCCATTCACAACTTAGCGCACCCCTCCATCAGGACAACCGTCCGGCTGGTCTCCAACAGGTTCGTGTGACATGGGCTGCGTAAACAGGTCAGTGAATGGGCCAAAACGTGCACTCAGTGCCAAACGGCCAAGGTGCAGCGGCACACCAAGGCTCCACCGCAGCGGTTCGAACCCACCCGCCAGAGGTTCGACCACATCCATGTGGATATCGTGGGGCCCCTGCCAGTGTCACGAGGAGCGCGGTACCTCCTAACTATGATAGACCGGTTCACCAGATGGCCAGAGGCAGTCCCGCTCAGCGACACCACCTCCGAAACCTGCGCCCAAGCACTGATCGCAACCTGGGTAGCCCGCTTCGGGGTACCGGCCCACATTACCTCCGACAGGGGCGCCCAGTTCACCTCCAGCCTGTGGTCGGCTAGGGCCAGACTTTTAGGAACACAGCTACACCACACAACTGCCTACCACCCACAGTCGAACGGACGAGTAGAGCGCTTCCACCGTCACCTGAAATCGGCTCTCATGGCCCGCCTGGAGGGGCCTAACTGGGTGGACGAACTTCCCTGGGTCCTGCTCGGAATCCGCACAGCGCCCAAAGAGGATCTACACACCTCGTCGGCCGAGTTGGTGCACGGCGCGCCCCTGGTCGTCCCAGGAGAGTTCATACCAGCCCCAAGGGAGCAAGAGGAAGAACCCACAGCAGTCCTGGACAGACTACGGGAGAGGCTCGGTAACCTGGCCCCCATCCCCACTTCACAGCACGGACAGAGCCCGACCTGCGTACCCAAAGACCTGCAGAACTGTAAGTTTCTTTTTGTACGACGGGGCGGACACCGGGCACCGCTACAGCGGCCCTACGAGGGACTGTTTAAGGTGATCAGGAACAACGGGTCCACGTTCGTGCTGGACATTGGGGGGAGAGAGGAGGTTTTCACGGTGGACCGACTCAAACCGGCCCATGTGGACTTGACGCAACCGGTCCAGGCTCAGGCACCGCGGTGCAGGGGCAGACCTCCCAAACAGAGGCCGATCCAGACTGTGGACATTGGGGGAGGTATTTCCGGTTCTGGGGGGGGGGTTATGTGGCGACCCACTTTCTGGCACCCACGAACCGGCTCACGAAACAGCGCGCGCAGGCAGAGGGCCGGCAGCAAAAAGGGCGCCAGGCCATCTTCACCAGCAGGGGGAAAATCCCGCGCGCAGAAAGGGTCTGGGAATATGCATTCCCCACAGTAATCCCGCCCAGGGAGGGCGGGAACGGGAAGGCTTTAAAGCGGGCCATGAAGTTTGAATAAACCTCTTTCATCGCAACTCTAACTCACCGACTCCGTGTGGTTATTCTAGGGCTGTGTGTAGCACATCGCTACAAGGTGTCGCCATGGGCACTCGTATGGCTCCCAGCTATGCCTGCTTCTTTGTCGGCTACGTGGAACAGTCAATGTTCCAAGCCTACACCAGTATCACTCCCCAACTTTTCCTACACTACATTGATGACTGCTTCCTGCACCCATACTGAGCTTGTCAACTTAATCAACTTTGCCTCTAACTTCCGCCCTGCCCCAAATTTACTTGGTCCATTTCTGCCACCAAGCACACCTTTCCCTCCCCTACACTTCCCACTTTTTGCAGGGATTAATCCCTATGTGACTCCCTTGCCCACTTGCCCTCCCCCCGATCTCCCTCTTGGTGCTTATACTTACAAGCAGAACAAGTGCCATACCTGCCCCTACACCTCCTCCCTCACTTCCACTCAAGGCCCCAAACAGTCCTTCCAGGTAAGGCAACACTTCATCTGTGAGTCTGTGGGGATCAGCTTCTATATCTGGCGCTCCCAGTGTGGCCTCCTGTATATTGGAGAGGCTGATGTAGATTGGGAGATCACTTCGCTGGGCACCTATGCTCCATCCACCGGAAAAGACAGGATCTCCCAGTGGCCACCCATTTCAATTATACTTCCCATTACATTCTGATATGTCAGTCCATGGGCTCCTCCATTGCAGCGATGAGGCCACATTCAGGATGGAGGAGCAACACCTTATATTCCATCTGATGGTATGAACGTCGATGTTTTATTTAAGAGATACAGTCGGTAGCAGGCCGTTTTGGCCCAATGAGCGTGTGCTGACCAATGACATCCTCGTGACTAATTCACCTACTAGTGCATACGTTTTAGGAATATGGGAGGAAACCGGAGCATCTGGAGGAAACACACATGGGGAGAGGGAGAATGTACACACCCCTCACAGACAGTGGCTGGAATTGAAGTCAAGTTGCTGACACTGTCATAGAATTACACTAACCACTACGCTACCGTATTGTCTCAAGGGGTATGGGCCCAACAGAGACAAATGGGACCAGCCCAGATAGTCACACTGGTCGCCACGGATGAGTCTGACTGAAGGGTCTGTTTTCATGTTGTACCTCTCTTTGATTCTCAAGTGGCTGGATTCTAGTGCAATCCTCTACAGAAATAACTGGTTATGACTGTATAATTAAATCTGAAATCAAAGTCCTATTCGCTAGAACTTTGTTCCAAAGCCTTCAGGATGCCATGAGAAAATGAATAGCATTATCTGGATGCCTTGCTGTGGTTAAGTAGAGCTCATACATTTTGAAATGCAGTAGCTTTCTCTGTTTTACTTCAGCAGAGCGGAGTGTTCATACTCACAGTTATCATCCTCCTGGCCTGGATTGGCTACCAGCCTACAATTATCTGGGCCGGGCGGGAGAATATCTGGAATTCCATCATTATCATCATCGTCGTCACACTCATCTCCAAGCCCATCCTTATCTGTGTCGAGCTGGGAGCTGTTAATGATGGTGGGGCAGTTGTCATTGCTGTCTTGGTGCCCGTCTCCATCGCTGTCGAAGGAAAACAAAACGGTGATACACAGCATCATTTCAGGTATGCAATCTTCATTTTCAACACTATTACCCCACTGCTGCTGTGCACCATATCGCTGTTATACACTGTATCCAGACTGTGTGTCCGCTGGAGGCCAAAGAAAACTGCCTACCCTGGGGTTAGGGGACTGTGTATGTACATGGGTGGGAGGGAGGGGGGGAAGAATAGCCCTTGTTTTGCTGTTGTTGCTTGGTATGATCTGTTTTGCTGTGTTCTATGTTGTTCCGCCAACCACTGCAGGCACGCTCTGTTGGCGCCACAATGTGTGGCAATATTTGTGGACTGCCCGGCACGTCCTTAGGTTGTTCTGGTTGTTACAGCAAACATTGCATTTCAATGCATGTTTCGATATACCTCCGATAAATAAAGCTGAATCCAAATCCTGTACACCTAAACAGCATCAATCACATTTATAATACTAAAATTAAATTAAAGGTCCCGCCTCAAACCTCACGCACATACACACACAAGCAGTTATACAAATTCAAAGAATTTGTAACCGTTGCCTACGCAAACCTTGGTTTGTTAGGTAATGCAGATAACATTACTGGATACCCACGGAACACACATGGGTACTTTAGATCGCCCTGTTATAAAGTTTCTATCAGTTAAAATGTTTATCCAAGTTTATCAACAAATTGGATTATTTCCACATTATTTAAGGAAGCTACACGAGGAATGGAAAATGTTATTGCTGCCACTGTGGTTTTTAAATTTGTAAGGCGCTCGTGGTTCATGTGTGCTTTGACCATTGAGTGGCCAATGAAAATACTTGCATAGGTGGATTTTGAATCAATCCCATTGATGTTTGACTGTATTTACCGGAGTAATTTTCCACCTCACAAAATGGAAATTACGCATCAAGATCACAAATTTGAGACTGTACTGTGCACAGTTTTCATACAGACAAGTGTCTAATATACAGATGTAGAGGAAGTACCTCCCATCAGTACACATAGTGTAAAAATTTCCTCAAGAACGAACGACAAATATTGAAAAAAAATTGTTCAAAAGCAACTCAAGCGCCCCCAGTTCTAACAGCAGCCTAATGGAAACGTCAGATCTCACGAACTTTACCATCATATCAATAGCATACCCATGTTGCACTCCTTCAATGATTTCCAGATACATCTAGAATAAAGGTGCTGGTAAAACAATAATCAAATCAAGAGCAGTTTAGCCCTTGTGTAGGCCCCAAGTTTCCCTGGGAATTTTCCGGACGATCAGTGGAATTCCCGGGGAAGGGTGTTAGTTATCTTTTCAGTCATTGATTCCAGCAATCAGCTGCTGAAATTACAGCAAGGGATCAATATGCACACAAACAAATTTCCATTTTCTAATGATCATTACCTGATGGTACTACTTTAGCATTTATTTTTCTTTAAATATTTGTTAATGTTTTCATAATGACATTTAGGATTAAAGTATATTTTTAATTGATAAATGTTTTTCAATTATGTTAAAATACTGTGACTGCATGTTAGACATTGGTTACTGTAATGAAGCAAACATTTAACTACAATCTGCTAGTACAGACTATCTGTTAACTCAGGACGTGAGTGATATTAAGACAAATAATTTAATGTCTTCCATTAAATAACTCAAAAATATGTATAATATGAAGTGTTTGCCATGTTAGCTACTAGACTATAATGACAAGGCAGTACTTTTCAGTTTCATACTGAAACATCCAATCACACAACTAACAAAAGTACCTGTCTTGATTTGTGTCACATGAATCTCCAACAAGATCATTGTCAATATCAGACTGTGAACAGAAAAAACAGTGGGTGTTAATGGAAAGGAAATAGGCCATAAACCTCAGTACTTACAAAGGGAAACAGCTGTTCTGTCTTCACAGTATGATGTATATCATCCCACAGAAAATGATGCAGATTAACACTTGAGAAGCTAATTAACTGGAGCAATAAGAAAAAAGCCTTTTATTTCTACCTACTGATTGAGTCTTTTCTGGAACATGACATCAGAAGGAAATCTTTGAATAAAGTGATATGACGAGATTTTTTCTAAAACACAGTTTTACTCTGGGGCAAGCTAATTGTGATTTGTTGGCAATGATAGTTCCTGAGACATTAACTTTACACAAAAGGAGGCAATTTAGAAACAGAGAAACATAGAAAACCTACAGCTCAATACAGGCCCTTCGGCCCACAAAGCTGTGCCTGAACATGTCCTTACCTTAGAAATTACCTAGGCTTACCCATAGCCCTCTATTTTTCTAAGCTCGGCCCAGCTATGCAGGCACTCATACCATTCCCATCAGAATCAGGTTTATTATCACTGAAATACGGTATGTAATGACATTTGTTGTTATGTGGCAGCAGTACAGTGCAAGACATAAAAAGTACTATAAGTTACAAACAATAAATAAATAAATTAAACAGCATAAAAGAGGGAGATGTAGTTCTCATGGACCATTCAGAAATCTGATGGTGGAGAGGAAAAAGTTGTTCCTAAGATGTTCCATTCCCTGTAATGTGCTCCTTCTCAGATGTCCATCACCCCCTACTGTCCCAGAGGCTGTCAGGGAGGGAGTTCCAGGAGTGTGACCAAGAGTTGATGAAGGAACAGTGCTACACAGTATTTCCAAGTCAGGGTGCTGTGTGCTTTGGAGGGCCATTCCATCTGATAGCAGGTGGTGACCTGGGTATACCAGAACACTTAATGCACTCAGATCTATCTGACAACTGGAAAATTGCTCAGATGTGTTGTGCTCAGAAAAATCCAGCTGAGCCAATGATTGCCAACTCCCAATTTGGTTTTTACCAAGACCATCCAGCTCTGGAGCTCATTATACTTGGTCTAATTATGGACTAGTGGGTTGAATTCCAGATGCAGACGATAGTGATCATACTTTATATTAAGGCAGTGTTTGACTATGTGTGGCACCAAAGAGCCCTGAAAGAATCCCTCTGGGCAATGTCCTAGGCTCCTCATCCTCAGCTACCTCATCAATAACTTCTTCCAATCAGAAGGTCAGGGGTTGTGATGCTCAATTTCTCACTAAATGAAACAGCCCATGCAGGAGAACATCATTCAGGCATGGGCTGATAAGTGACAGGTAGCATTCGCTCCACAGAAATATCAGTCAATGACCATCTCCAACAGGAGAGACTAGTGTTACGAACCTACAGGTTTTGTTTACTGTGGACTGTCACTCTAAAAGAGCGCTTCAGTGAGGCAGGACTATGATGTTGTTCACTGACTGACTCCTAGCTTGTTTACCTTTTAAGACAAGGACACAGACAGTCAAAGTGAGGGGAGGGAGGGAGGGAGGGAGAGAGGGACAGAAAAAACCCTGGAAAAGGGTAGCAGCTCCAGCTTGTGGAAGCTGGGGATTTGGAACTCTGCTGTACCCACAAGGGTGGGTTGATTATCAATCCAGTGCACATCAAATGTGTGGCTGTCACTTCGTATAATCCATAGGAGTGGATTAAGGCAGTGGTCCCCAACCACCGGGCCGCAAAGCATGTGCTACCGGCCCACGAAGAAACAATATGATTTGGTGATGTGAAACAATATGAGTCAGCTGCACCTTTCCTCGTTCCCTGTCACGCACTGTTGAACTTGAACCCCTCCCCACCCCTCCCCGGTCCACAAGAATATTGTCAATATTAAACCGGTCCACGGTGCAAAAAAGGTAGGGAATCCCTGGATTAAGGAACGTCCTGTGGGACCACTTGAAGTTAACCCTTTCCTGGGGATGTTAATGTGGTAACCCCTTTGAAGACGACATCTCTGTGACAGATCACTCTGGTGGTAATTCGTATGTGGATTTGGAATGGCTAGACGGATGATCTCCAACAACTGATATTTATTAATTACCATCGTGGAACCTGTGGAATTTGAAGTAATTGCCCTCTCTCCACGTTTCACCCTGGATTACAAATATCTCTCTCCCATCATTCATTCCGTGGATGAACTGAACTTTCCTACTTTACCATCTCAAGACTCTAAGCTTTGTTTCCCCAAGCTTAACTTAGTTTGGGAGCTTTATTACACACATATATACACATAACACTGTTAACATTTGTTTACTTTGGTTAAGTTACGATATTATAATTAGATACTAATAAAGATAGTGGTTTTAACATTAAAACCCGACTCAGTGTGAAATCTCCTGCTGCTGGTTTATTTCTAAAACATTACAGTACGTAACACTTGTCAGCCATCTTTGATATCATTGCTGAGTGGTAACCATTGACCAGAAACTCAGCTGGCCCTGCCATATAAATACTGCGACAAGAACAGGTCAGAGCCTGGCTATCCTGTGGTGAATGACTCACCCCCTGACACACAATAGCTTTATCACTATTTACAAAACACAAGTCCAGAGTTTCTTAGATGGACACAGCTCTGTTTGCTCAAATGAATGCAGCTCCAGCAGGTTTAACAACATCCAGACAAAGCAGTCTGCTTCACTGGTATCCCAGCCACCAACCTAGATATACAAACACATCCCTCCAACACTGACACTCAAAGGTTTCAGTCTTTACCATCTACAAAACAGCTCAACTTCTTGCCCAGGTATCTTCAGCAGGACCCACTGTTGAAAAAGGACAAAAGCAACTGAGGCATAGATACAACCCTCTTGCATTCTGCACAGGGCAATGACAACCCTACTCCGTCACACCTGGTTAGGGTTGATCACATCAGGACAGCTGTCACAAGCATTTCCGACACCATCGTTATCCTTGTCCTTCTGGTCCACGTTGGGAACTCTCTGGCAATTGTCCAAGAAATTTTTGATCCCTGCAGGAAGATACAGCAAACATAAGTGAAAGCATTTCACCGTCATTGAAGACAAAGAAACATGTAACTGCTGCGAATCTGAAATAAAAGCAGAAAATGCTAGACTACTTAACAGGTTGGGCAGTACCTGTGGAAGGAGAGAGGGCTAATTTCATTTACTACTCCAATCCTATTCTGATCTTTCTGTCAAAGGCAGCGGATAAAAATCATCAGCTTTTCATTTTAGAAGGAGAGGTAACTGGCAGTGACCTTGCTGATGCAAGATAAATTGTAAAGAAAGATCAGTGTGGAAAATTACTACAAATTAAATAACCAGATGCAGAGGTGGAGGTGCAGGACCAAATTGGTTAAGCACAAATTTAAGATGAATATCAGGAAATTCAACAGTCTTTCACAAGGAAAGGTAAGGTGGAGTTAGTGATGGGAGGGCCATAAAATGGAAGAGCAGAATTAGGCCAATCGGCCCATTGAGTCTGCTCCTCCATTCTTTCATCGCTGATTCATTATCCCACTCAACCCCATTCTCCTGACTTCCCCCGTAACTTCTGACACCCTCACTAATCAAGAACCTATCAACCTCCACTTTAAATATACCCAGTGTTTTGGCCTGGTCTGTGGTAATGAAATCCACAGATTCACCTCCCTCTAGACTAGCTAAAGAAATTCCTCCTCGTCTCTGTTCTAAGGGATGCCCTTCTATGACCATAAGACATAGGAGCAAAATTAGGCTAATCGGCCAACAAGTTTGCTCTGCATTCTACCCTGACTGATTTAGTAACCCTTTCTGTCCCATTCTCCTGCCTTCTCCCTGTAGCCTTTGACGCCTTTATTAATCAAGAATCTATCAACCTTTGCCTTAAATATGCCCATTATCTTGGTTTCCACAGCCGTCGGTGGCAATGAATTCCTCAGATCCACCAACCTCTGGCTAAATAAATTCCTTCTCTTCCCTGTTCTAAGGGGACGACCTCTTACTCTGAGGTTGTGTCCTCTGGTCCTAGACCCCACACTACTGGAAACATCTTCTCCACGTCCACTCTATCTAGGCCTTTCAATATTTGATAGGCTTCAATGAGGAACCACCGCCCCCCCCAGTCCTTCTAAACTCCAGTGAGTACAGGCCCTGAACCATCAAATGCTCCTTGTACATTAACCCCTTCATGACGAACAAGCTTAAAAAATACCATGAAGTGCAGCCTTCTTGCCATCTTAAAATGATTACAAGATCCACATAAGTAACGGAACAACTGATCAACAGCCGCACAGTACTGGAAATGTTCTGTCACCTAATGTAATCTGCTGATGTTTCTGGATAACACCAGACCTGGAAATGGACCTCCCACTGGTTATTTAGCTCTTTGCTTCACTACACCTTGCACATCCTGTTGAATACTAAATGCTTTGCTTGCAATTAAGCAAAAAAGAAATCTAAATAAATTATTGGGTGGGGAGAAAGGAATTACCAGGAGGTGATCTATAGTGGGAGAGTGAAATGGTCGTGGACATGAAAAGAAAGCGTGCAGCATTGCATGTGTTGCTCTTGATACAGAGGTGAGATATTCACTTTCGCTGCCTTTCTGGGAACAGGAACACTTCCTTGCCATAAACCAGACAACTGGCTCGACCTGCCCTCCTCATCCCTTTACCACTCCCAGCTCCAGTGTCCGTACTACAGTAATGGAGGCTGTGTACTCTGGTCCTAGACTTCCCCACTATAGGAAACGTTCTCTCCACTCTATCCAGGTCTTCCAATAATTGATAGGCTTCAATGAGATTCCCCCCCCCCCATTCTTCTAGACTCCAGTGAGTACTGGGGGAGGGGCTGTGGATCTGAATTTTAACTCTACTCGCACCAGGAACGGGACTGCGTTCTTTGGACTTCTGCTGCTCACTGCAGTCCACAGCTGAAAGTCAGTCAGGGGGCCACTGCATCAATGAGCTCCAAAGTGGATTTTAACCTGGAGACACAAGAGTCTGCAGATGCTGGAATCTGGAGCAACAAACAATCTGCTGCGGAGGCTCAGTGGGTCAAGCAGTATCTGTGGGAGGAAAGGAGACGTCAGCGTTCTGGGTTGAAACCCTGAATCAGACTGAGAGGAGTGGCAACATGGCTGGTGTGAAGAGGAGAAAGAGAGTGTGAGAAGCATTTCAAGGTGATTGGTAGACTGAGGAGGGGTGTAGGATAACATGTAGGTAGTGAAGTTAGTGGGGGTGAAGTTGGTTCCCTTGTGGGTTCACCTTCCTGACTAGCCTATCATAAGGGACCTTGTCATAAACCTTACTAAGTTCTATGTAGCCAATGTCTACCAACTTGCCCTCATCTACCCTTTTGGTCACCTCTTCAAAAATATCAGTCAAATTTATGAGATATGATTTCCCAGGCACAAAGCCATGCTGACTGTCCCTAATCGCTCCTTAATTTCCCAAATACAGATAGATCCTGTCCTTCAGAATACCCTCAAGTAACTTTCCCACCACTAATGTTAGGCTTAAAGGCTTGCAGTTCCTTGGCTTTGCATTTGAGTTCATCTTAGATCAAGGCACAGCACTTAGCCACACACCAATCTTCCAGTATCCATAGGGTTCAGAGAATGTTTCCTCAGGAAAACATTAGGTTCTGCTGCAATATTCTTCCTGATCAAAACCATAACTTCTCCTCCTCTCTTCACCTCTTATAGTCTGTAGCATCTGTACCCTGGAACATTGAGCTGCTAGTCCTGCCCATCTCTCAACCATGTTTCTGCATTAGCATAAACATCACAATTGCATGTGTCTATCCATGCTCAGAACTCATTTACCTTTCCTGCTGGGCTTCCTGCATTAAAATAAATGCAGTTTAGGCTATCCGACTTTCTTCAGTTCCTGCCTGTGCTGTCTCCTGGAATTGACCACTTTAATTTCTATATTGGTCTCAACTTTCTCATCTGCACATTACTTCTTTGGTATGTTGAATAATTGATCTGTATTGATCCAAACTGATTTCCTTGACTGTATTTGTATTGACTGAACATATGGGCAACAATATTTTCTTTAGTGGTCTAACACTAACCCTCACACTATAAGACCTCAAACACCAAGATGTGTTTGATAGGAGATTAAGTTGCATCATCAGGATCTACAACAGGCAAGCACGTGAACAATTAGCATTGCCATGATATGTTAAACGTTTCAATGAAATAAATACTAACCATCTCCATCCATGTCGTCATCGCAGGCATCACCTTTCCCATCGTTATCTGTGTCTCTTTGATCATTGTTAATTGACAATCGACAGTTGTCACAAGCATCACCATAGTTATCTTCATCAATGTTCAGCTGATTAATGTTTCGGACCAGCACACAATTATCCTGAAGAGAAAACGTAACTTCATTGTAAGTGTTAGGACATAGAAAGGTTAGACCTCACTTGTCCTCTGTCAGTGACAAGACTACAGCAACTAAGGAACACCAATCCATCACTGCTTGGACAGAGTTGTTGGCCCAAGCTTCACCTAAACCAGTACCAGTATGAGGTTAGCTGAACTGCTTTAGATTATGCATTATACTCCAGGCAGAATGAGCTGCTGGCATCTTTTCCCTTTGCATGTAGAAGTGACTATTGGTTGGCTGGGTGCTGATCTGCTGTTTGATGGGTCCTAGTCACACAGTCAGATTGTACAGCAGAGAAATTGGCTATCAGGACAATGTTGACCTACTTATCCATCTATACTTTTCTGCATTAAGTCCATGTGCTACTAATTCTTATCGATTTAAGTGTCTGTCTGTCTATGTATATCTGCTTCCACCATCTCTTTTGGTAGCAAGTTCCACTCTTTTTGTAGAAATCTTACCCTTCAAATCCTTTTTAAAACTTCGTCCTCTCACTTTAACCCTATGTCTTTTTGATTTTGATACCCTGGCCATGGGAGAAAAATAAAGTTCTGACTCTCTACCCTACTTTATGATTTAATATACATGTATCGGATCACCAGTTAGCCTCCTTCACTCAAGAGGAAACAAACCAGGCTTGTCCAGTCACTCCACTTAACTGAAGTTCCCCAATCTAGACAACTCATCCTGGTGAATCTCCTTTGCTCTGTCCCACATTCTACCTATGGTGTGGTATGCAGAATTGCACACAATACTACAAGTGTATTTTATAAAGTTGCAACATAACTTCACAACTTCCATATTTTTTGAAGATATTGTGATGGGGTCCTGAATTACCCCTATGAACTGTGCTCGATTACCCCTATGAACTGTGCTTTTGAAAAGAGAGAGGGAGAGGTATTTAACACTGACATCTTGTTTGTAAGAGAGAGAGAGGCGAAGACTGCTGACAGTATGTTTACATTTCTGCAAGGTCGCTGCCTGCTTGGAAATTCTTACAGACAGAGAAGGGAGGAGCTGTTTGAATGACAGTTGGTATTCAGCACGGGAGATAAATAGAAGGTCAGATGATAGACCTGAGACACATGGGTTTGGACACTGAATGAGCTTTGTTGTGCCCACACAAAAAGTGGGTTTTGGAGGTTCGATCAGGTGGATTGATCGGTGTCTCTTGCAGTGTGAACAGGGTGTGACCGGTGGGGAGTTATTTGTGTGTCCAACCCTCACCTGGGTTGATAGCTCCATCACAGAAGAACGGCCCCCTTTGTTGTGGTCATGTTTGGTAACTTCTAAAGGATTTCAGAGGACAACGGGAAGATCGACGGCGACAGCTCACCTGAAGACTCAAATCTCTCTTTTTCTCTCTCTCTCTCTCCATCACTACTCAACTCAATACCACGAACTAAACTGAACTTTACTCATCATCGTAAGACTATCTATTTACACCTAGACTTGAAGAAGCTTGGTTTTCATATATTTCCATACTTACTGATGTACTTACTTATACATAATCATTGCTAACCTGTTTGATATAACTGCATTTATATTACTGTATTGCGTAGTTACTAATAAATACCATTAGTTAATAGCAATACTGGACTCCAAAGTGTTTTCCATTTCTGCTGGTTCTTTAACCCATCACTGGGTATGTGACAAAATACAACATTTCTGAATTCCATGCTCTGACAAGCACATCGTGTGCTTTCTTCAACCCTCTTTCTATTTCTGCTGCCACTTCTGGGAAACTATGAATTTGAACCCAGGTCCCTATGTCCATCAACGTTCCTAGGATCCTACCATTTACTGTACAGGTACTATCTGTCTACACTTACTGTTCTTCCTGGCAGGTACTCATCTTCCTTCTGTATTTATGGTATGCCTACCTTGCTAACATAATTGTGATGACATTTTGCACCTCCCACGTTAGTAGCTTGGTTGAGTATCCACATATCCTCCTCACCTGGGCTAGGACAGCTGCAGCATTAATATGGTTACTGACAACTGACAATGGGAACGGCCGTACTTGCTAATGTTTTACTGGGCAACAAAGCAAGAGAGGCTTGACAAGGTAGGACTATTCATCTTAACTTTTCAAATATCCTGTTGCTGCACTTAGATTATTTCCTGTAATTTTTAGTCTCACGATATTTTAAAATGCAGATATAAACTAAGATGACCAGATAAGTGGGTAATCTAAATGGCCTGGAAAATACCATGTTAGACCTCTTCTCATTGCACAAAAGCACAATGAGAAGAGGTCCAACAAGGTACTTCCTTTCCACAGGTTGATCATAATTTGTTCTCTAACAAGTTTTATCCAGTGCAAAATGGTGGGGGTGGAATCAGTTGCTCCCATATCTTCTTGGTGGTTTGGATGATAGAACTGGGAGTTGCTATCAGAGTCACTGCAGTATCTGTAGACAGCACCCTATGGTCCCCTTCCAGTTCAGCTGTAACTCTTCTTCTTGTTCAGGTCCCAACTGCCCCAGTGATGATCCCAGTACCCAAGCTTAATTTCACTCCTGTTGAATTGAATGCTTTGGAGGAAGAGTTTATAGCATCACTCCAGCTGAACCTCCAACTCTTTTGCTTCTATACTTCACACAGTGCAGTTCAACAACTGAAATATTCTACAGATTAGAGGGTAGAGGAATGAAATGGGTAAAATAAGGAGATATACGGTACATAATGCAGTTACAGACACCTGGCCCATGTACAGCCCTCAGATCAGTGAGTGTCTGGGTGGATTTAATGCTGCTGCAGGGCTGCAGGCATTTTCCGTCAAGTGGAAAATTGGTTGGCGGCAATATTTACATTGTTCAGTTAAATACACTGGTTTGCCTACATGTTGTCCTTGGTTGGCCTGTGTTTCTATTTAAATATATCGCTGCACAGCTGCATTTCTGACTTGTGAATTGTTCAGGATATGAACAGGCGTATAGCAACCAGGGGTAGACCTACAGGGTGTCGAGGTTTAAAGTAGCAAAGACCAGGCCTTAAGAACTCCCAAGACTTTTCTTTCCGCTCCTCTAAAATGCTTCCAAAATCTATTTCTTTTGGCTGAGTTTTTGGCCTCCAGCCCCAATATTTCAATAGATCCTTTGTGAAGCACCCTGGGATGTTCTACTGTGTGAAATTTGAATGCACGTTGTTGTTATTATTGACTAGGATGGGTTTGAATAATTGACTCCTTTCTTTATGTAAAACACCCCCAGGAAGCAGAGAAATGCCACCCCTAGGGCTGCATATCAGAGAACGCGCTGCGTGGAACCAGGCAATAAGCAACTGTGAGCCTGTTGATGCATAATTGATGAACGCTCTCAAATTGTTAAGGGGATGAAACTCTGACAGACAAAAGCATCAATTATTGAGGTAATGGACTGACTAATGTAAAATAATAGGAGTAAGATACTGATGACACTTTGTAACGGTCCCATTTTAACAGATAGAATTGACCGTGCAGTCATGGAGCCACTGGAATGAATTTCTTTAAGTTCAGCTCCAGGTCATGTGTCTCATCTAAGCCCTCTCACACATGAACATCTGGGCAGTTTTCCTGCTGCCGTGGACCAAAAGAACTGGCTCTTTATGAGGGTTAGTCATTAGACGGGCCGATACCCACAAACCTAGGGTTTGTAAAGCTGCTTCCGGGTTTCCTGGCTGGTGGCTGAGATAGTCCTGACCCAAGGCTGAACCTGACTGTATCTGATGCAGTCACTATCATTGCATGCTGTGAATGCTCAGTTGATTCATTCTGTTCCGACAGCGCTATTGCACGCACATACAGTGCTGGTTTCAGCAGCCCAAAATTCAGAAGCAATACAGAGAAGACTAGCATGGCCCCTGTGCACGAAGATGCACATATTCTGTGCTCCAAAGTTCTATAAGTTTCCCCCCTACTTCCTACTAGCAAATGGTGTTCACTTTTCACCCACTATTATGTAGATTCTTAAAGTTTGTTCAAAGGATTCTTACAAGCACAGCCCTAAAAAAATTCTGACGGGATGATCTGCAATAAAAATGCATCACACTTGCAAAAAATGTTAAAGGAAATCTTATTACTGCATCAAAAATGGGTAGCAAAGAAAGAATTCATCTGTAACACTCAAGTAAATGTTTGCAAACTATAATCCAGGTCAGAGTATTTTACGACAGAAAATTATGTAGTTCTATGGATCCTGAGGTCAATGCAGTCAGCTTTATTTTCTACATATTTGATCACTAGCCCTTCATCATCACCCTGAAGAAGTCGGAGGATTCTTACGTAACCACAATGTAGGAGTCTCTCCATCTGGTACAGTGTGTCTCAAGATGCCAGCTCATTATGACTTCAAGGCAACTAAAGTCTTGTTTGTGAGATTAATATCCCAAGATCCCCTGCTGATTAATCTACACGTATTACACCCAGCCAGCTACTTACATCCAAGTGAAATAAGACAAAAGTCGGACCAAGTATCTGCTCACGGCAAGGAGGAATAATAACATTCATTTTTATAACTTTTGGCAGAGATAAGTGTCCACTGGTGTGACACAGCCATGGAAGGAAAGCAAAGTGAATGGGCATCTAGCCAAAGAGGTGAGCATTGAAGGAGTAACTAAAAATCAGTCAAAGGGATGGATTTTGAGGTCAATACTAATAGTGGAGAGGGATAATATCCGATTAGAAAATAAATTCCAAAGTGAAAGGTACTATTTGGGTGTTGGGAGGAACAGGGAGCTTCAGGAATCACTGCCAGAGTCTTTGTAGCACCAGAAAACATTTCAAACACCTGGAGGAGCAAGGCTATGAAGAAAGTCATAGAGAAGATAATTTTTGAACTGAATAGTTAGGGGACCAGTGATAAAGTTTAAGGGTGTTGGGGAAGTAAGAAATGATTCTCTGATTTTGGTAAATAGCGAGTTAAAATTAGGTGCCAGCTTGTGTATGCTCTGTTCTGTGAAAAGTTGGAGAGAGTGTCCTTGACTGAAAAAAAACTGCCTTTAGTTTTTTTTAACAGCTGTCCCTTTGAGAACAATCTGTGGGGTGTATTCACATATGCTGCATCCATCATGTATTATGAGTTCACATACAGATCTATGTTCCCACCTTTGTCTGTTCAAGTTTTACTGATAAGGCAAGAATTTGTCTGTAATTAAAACCCGTGATTTAGTGTACTCTCTTATCTAATTAATTAAGTTTGCTCTAACTGACTTGGCGGGAATATCTTGGTAACTGCGTGTTCTTTGTCTGTTAGTCCTATAAATTGTAGCGTTTTCTACCTGTCAAGTCAGAAGCTCGTTGAGCCACCAGAAAGAGAGAGAGAATTTCTGTCGAGGTTCTCGCCGGCTAAATTCGAACAAATAAACAGTTGAAAGGTTAAAATAAAGACTTGTGTGTGGTGTAGTTATTTGGCCCGGCGAATTTATGTTTACACCAAGAGTCCATGAAGCTTAACAAATGGTGTTAACTAAGAAGAAGCATCTGAATTGTGATAGCAGTGTTTTGGATGATCTGGACTTGGAAGACGGTGACGTGCAAGCTAGCTGATGGCTGAAATAGTCACTGGTGCTTCCTGAGGAAAATAGGAAAACATTTCCATCCGGGGAGTGGTTGGAACTTGTAACACACTGCTTGAGGGGGTGGTGAGGCTGCTACATTAACAAAGATAACGCCAACATTGATATTGGGAGAAATGGATAATTTATTTGCTGTACTATTACTTTTCTGCTCGTTAGAAAGAAGGGACATTTTTGTATATCATAAACACAAGAGATTCTTCAGATGCTGGAAATCTTGGGCAACATAGAAAAACTGCTGAGGGAACTGAGCAAGTCAGGCAACATAACAGCAAATCATAAACACAAGGGGTACTGCAGATGCTGGAAATCTTGATTATTACAAATTCTGTTTTCTTCCCCTCCATAATGTTGCCTAACTTGCTGAGTTCCTCTGGTGTTGTGTGTGTGCTGC
This sequence comes from Mobula hypostoma, assembly GCF_963921235.1. Taxonomy (NCBI): domain Eukaryota; kingdom Metazoa; phylum Chordata; class Chondrichthyes; order Myliobatiformes; family Myliobatidae; genus Mobula; species Mobula hypostoma. The sequence continues at coordinate 166,098,940 of NC_086101.1, read as the reverse complement.
TCACATTTTTGTACGTATGTAGTGCTTTGAAAATGGAAGTTGAAATGAGCAGATATTTTGACCATTTTTCACCTATCACACGTAGGCCCATGTTTAATGGGCAACGGGAGAGGCAGGTGAAGCCTATTTTTTTTTCATTAATTCTATTATTGCCGTAATGTTTTTAATAAGACTCTTGAGCTACAGACCACAGTCAGCTGCTTCAAATGTGACCTGTTATATTTTTTAACACATACCTGCACATTAAAAATGCCATCTCCATCTGCATCATCGTCACAAGCATCACCTGCACCATCACCATCAGCATCTTCTTGCCCAGAATTAGGAACAAATATGCAGTTATCCTGAGGTGAAGAAAAGATCAGGAAAAATACATGTTATTAAAACCTCTACCTTTAAGTTTTTGGGAATGTTTGACCTCTGAATGAAGAAAGGAACACAAATCAGAACACTATTAAGAAGTTTCCACCACAGGGCCAATTTGGAGTTCAGTCTTTTTCATTCCATACCGACCACCTCATCATCCATAAATATTGCAATTTACAAACTTGTTTTCAGGTGGTTGCTTGATTGAAAACATCTGGAGGATCTTATGTCAAATATTGCATAAGGCAAAGAGCTGGAAGGGATAGGCAATAAAAATTGTGCGAAATGTTAATTTTAAGGTATTCCCATTGATTTTCAGAACCTAAGCACTTTTGGCTGTTGGACTTGGATACCAGCCAGAAGAACTTACAGTTGCAGCATGTAGCCTTTAGTAATGTTTAAATGTCTGTACCTATTTCCCAGACTACAGCTTGTGCCTGCTGCGATAAGTTAGATGCAAACAAACACACGTGTTCAACGCAGGTCAGTCAGAGTACATGTAGATGGGTTTAGCCTAACATGCAGAGAGGGCAAGTTGACCATCCATTGCTAAATCCGAATGTTGTACTTCTCTTGAAGCTATGAGAGAAGTCTTTGATTGTGCCAACTTCCATTTTGGTTTTCTCCAACTTCCAAAAAAAGAAAACATACTTGTGTGCCATCTGCTAGATCTGCAGCAGTTAAAGTAAACGAGTAAAAAAAACTGGAAGGATAACTTGTGATAGCATGCTCTATTTTTATTGCAAATATGTCATCTCATTCCAAGGAAAAGAGGCCCTGTGAACAGAAGATTCATGTACTCTTGCTTCCCCCAAGTTGCCACCTTACGTAATATCGAAACAGATAATACTGGGCATTATCTGTTTAACAACTCAGTCAGCATCGTGGATAGAGACACAGGGTTAGTTAGCCCATTGCTTTGCTTTGCTTTTAGTTAGTTGCACGGTGGGTTTTTTTTTTGGGGTTTTTTTTTCTTTTTTTCCATTGATATATATAAAATCTAGTATACTATTATGTTATCTTGGTTTCTTATGCTTAAATTACATTGTTTGTAGTATTTTCTTTTTGGTATTGTTATCTTTTGGAATTTTATTATACTTTAACATTGTATTAATGTTTATATGGCTTACCTTTTTTGTATACTTACTCAATAAAAAGATTTAAAGAGAGAGAGAGACACAGGGTTAATATCTGAGATCAGATTAATAGCTTATAAGCAAATACAGGAAAGTAATTGGAGATGCAGTTGGGGATGGAAATGGTGGCATGATGGTGCAAAGTGTGAGGGGGCAAGTAAGGGAAGAGATGGCTAGTCAAGTGAAAATATAATTGGCAGCATTACCAGCAATCACTATCCAAAAACTGGGGGGATGAGCTAAAGTTGTTCATCTCAAAGCTGAGCATCAAATAATTCTTCTTCTTTGAGTTTATACGTCTTCAGAGTGCATAGTTCCACATTGATATAACTAAATAACTGTTACATTGAACTACAAACACAGGAGATTCTGCAGATGCTGGGAATCTTGAACAACACACACAGAAAGCTGGAGGAACTCAGCAAGTCATAAGACCATGAGACATAGGAGCAGAATTAGGCATTTGGCCCATCGAGTTTTGCTCTGTCATTCTATCATGGCTGATTTATTATCCCTCTCAACCCCATTCTGCCTTCTCCCCATGACCTTTGACACCTTACTAATCAAAGAGCTATCAACCTTCACTTTAAGAAATTCCTCCTCATCTCTGTTCACTCTATTTTGAGGCTGTGCCCTCTGGTCTTAGACTCTCCCACTAATGGAAACAGCCAATCTCTCTAGGCCTTTCAATATTCAATAGCTTTCAATGAGATCCCTTGTCATTCTTCTAAACTCCAGCGAGTATAAATCCAGACTCGTCAAACATTCTCCATATGTTAACCCTTTCACTTTGGGGATAATTCTTGTGAATGTCCTCTGGGCCTTCTCGAAAGCTGACACATCCTTATTTAAGGAGCCTAGAACAGCTCACAATACTCCAAGTGGGATCTGAGCAAAGCCTTATAAAGCCTCTATGTTTTAATATTCTAATCCACTGGGAATGAATCCTAATATTGCATTTGCCTTCCTTACCACTGACTCAACCTACACGTCAACCTGCACAAGGATTTTCAATTCCCTTTGCACTTCTGATTTTTGAATTTTCTCCCCGTTTAGAAATTCTTCGATTCCTTCTACCAAAGTACATGACCATAAACTTCCTTATTTTATACTCCATCTGCCACTTCTTTTCCTATTTTCCTAATTAGTGCAAACTCTTCTGCAGATTCCCTGCTTCCTCAATACTACCTACCTCTCCAGCTGAAAACTTCACCACAAAAAACAATTTCGTCATCCTAATCATTGACAAGAAGTGGTCTCAACACTGACCCCTGTGGAACAGCATTAGTCACCAGCAGCCAACCAGAAAAAGCCCCCTTTATTCCCACTCTTCACCTCCTGCCAGTCAGCTGATCTTCTATCCATGCTCGTATCTTCCCTGTAATACCACGAGCAGCTTGTTTAACAACCGCATGTGGGGCATCCTGTCAAAGGCCTTCTGAAAATCCAAGAAAACAACATCCACTGACTCTCCTTTGTCTACCTTGCCTGTTATTTCCTCAAAGAATTCCAGTAGACTTGTTAGGAAAGATTTATCCTTAAGAAAACCATACTGATTTTAGCCTATTTTATTGTGTGCCTCCAAGTATCCCAAAGCCTCATCCTTAATAAAGGTCTCCATTATCTTTCCAACCACTGAAGTCAGACTAACTCAACTATGGTTTCCCATCTTTTGCTCCCTCTCTTCTTAAAGACTGGAGTGACCTTTGCAATTTTCCTGTCCTCCGGATCCATTTCAGAATCCCGCGCTTCTTGAAAGATCATTACTAATGCTTCCACAATCTCCTCAGCTACCTCTTTCAGAATCCTGGGGTGTAGTCGATCTGATTCATCTACCTTCAGACCTTTCAGTTTCTCAAACCCCTTCTCCCTAGTAATAGAAACTACATTCACTTCTGCCCTTTGACGCTCTTGGATTTCTGGCAGACTGCTGGTGCAAAATGAAATGGCAGACAAACTTAATATGTATTTTGCGTTAATCTTCACTGTGGGAGACACTAGCAGAATGCCAGAAATTTGAGAATGGGGTTGAGAGGAACAATAAATCATCCATGATGGAAATGCAGAACAGACTCAATGGGCTGAATGGCCTACTTCTGCTCCTATGTTTTATGGTTTTACAATACAATCGATATTTCAGGCTGAAACCAGGCTAATGTATCTTCAAAACATTAAGCTAACTAAAAGGAAAAGATGAAGAGCCTGAAACGCAAGTAGTCGTAGTTTGTTCTTTACTTTAAGCGAGGCATGCACATATCATGTGGTAGCGTGATGACGTGTGCCATTCACATATTTTTATATAGAACCCATAATGAAGTATACAAACAACAAAGTGTGCTTAATCAAACAGTGTATTTACTAGATTACTTAAATATTACTGGAATATTAAATGCACAACAAAACCCTTCATCTGATCCTGATAAAGGGTCTTGGAGTGAAACATCAACTGTTTATTCCCCTCCATAGCTTCTGCTTGACTTGCAGAGTTCCTCCAGAATTTTGTGTGTGTTACATATTCTGGGTACTTTGCGTAGAACAAGTTTTCATAAAGTTGTTAGTCTGTTCTTTGTGATCAAAAGTCGAATCCAAACCTCAAGGTCTCCTGGGACTGAGGAGAACAGGAGCAATTTGGAATTCCTGCCATTCAGAGCTGACTAACCTCCAGGTCTTTTACCTTAGCTGAGGCGCTGGGTAATCAAGCATATGCTGGGATTGAGCACCTTCTTAGATTGGGTGAGGTCCAGTGGAGATGGAAGGCGGTAGTAATTTCCCCTCAGCCTACTTGGGCCCACCTACTCAGCTCCACTTTAGGACCAATGCAACCACAACACTGAGCTAAACTTGGAATTTGCTTGTGGCCAGCTGTTCTCATCAGCAGTGTCAGGCACCTGAACTTCTAATTCTGTCTCACTAATATCTCATTTCCTGCAAATTTATTTTGATTCACACGTATTTTTAATGGAAATCGCCTTGAAGCTTACTTGCCTTCATATTTGATATCCGGACACATGTACAACAGGGGAAAAAATATTGTAAAGCTACCAAACAAATGAGGAGAGGCTGTAAGGTGAAACAGGAAACATCTCATGATAATTTGATGCTAGATGTTCATTAGGAACTTCAAAGTCACACAGTTTTCAGTTCTGAGCCAGCTTCACACTGTGGATTTCTTTCTGGCTTTGCAGAGTTCAATAAGCTCCACACCCAGGCGGAGCGCGCACTCAGTGCATCTTTGTTCTCGTGAGTGAATCCCGTCCGCACTGGAACAAAACATGAGGAGTTTGCTAACCTCTCTGCAGCTCTTATCAGGGCATCTGAGCTCCTGGTCAGGATATCCATCAATGTCAGTATCTTTGCCACAGATGTAGCCGTTTCCAGCCCAACCAATTCCACACTACAGAGAGACACAAAGGAACAATATGCAGTCTGTTACACACATGGCCAAAAACTAGATAACCAGATAAGCCAAACATACAGAATCATGAAGAAGGTACTGTACAAGGACTGTACTGTGAAGTTACTGCAGTGCTTAGGACCAGAGGGCATAGCCTCAGAATAGAAGGATGTCCCTTTAAAACAGAGATGACAAGGAGTTTCTTTAACCAAAGGATGGTAAATCTGTGGAAATCATTGTCACAGACATCTGTGGAGGTTAAGTCATTGGGTATTTATAATTAAAGCAGAGGTTGATAGATTCTTGACTCGTAAAGGTGTCAAAGGTCACAGGGAGAAGGCAAGGGAATGGGGTTGAGAGGGATAATAAATCAGTCATGATGGAATGGTGGAGATTTGAAGGGCCAATTGACCCAATTCTGCACTGATGTCCTTTGGCTTTACGGTTTTACGAGTGGTTAGGACAAAGAACGACTGGCAGAGTGAAATATGAAGATTCAATTGTGGCCTTTTAATGACAATTGGAAATATGTGAGAAAGAAACTAATTGCAGAGATTTGGGGAAAGAAATGGGAGTCAGCTGGAAATGGAGTCATTCTTGGTGGAAGAAAGTTAACATTGATTGGTCTTGCAAAGAGCTAGCACAGACATGATGGGTTGACAGACCTCCCTCTGTACCTTACTATTCAATAATTCTATGCGTTGAAATACAGTGGTGCCGTGAATGAAGGAAGTGTCTTGGTGAACCATAAGCAATAGTAAATGATTTGTTGGACCCAAAGCCAAGACATGGACTAGATGGGCCAAAGGGCCTGGTTCTAGGCTGTGGTTCTCGATGACTCTGTGGTACAAACGTCACCCAGAGGCCCCATTCCTGACACATATTGACAGAGCCCCACCGGAAATGAACATGTAGACATTGGATGAGAGGGCAGTGAGTTGAATTGAGAAGTTTCCTGCAGTACAACAGCATACACCTTCTAACGAACCCGGAGAAAATGGCAAAGGACAATCAATTCACATTAATCAATAATTCAATGAAATGTTAATGTTTCCGGATGATGGGGGGAGTGGAGAAGAGAAGTAAAATATCTGGAAATAAAGATGCAACCTTGCTATTAATGAAATAAGTTAGTGTCTTTTTCTTTTCATATTATATGCTTAATTCATAATTTATATATTGAATATAGTAGATGTAAGTTTGTTCACAGAATGCCTTAAGAAGTCAGAATAAAATATACGTTAAGCATCTAAGAAACCAGATCAATCTTGTTGCAAACACAAGAGCTTCTGCAGATGCTGGAAACCAGACTAACACACAGAGTGCAAAATGCAGGAGGAGCTCAACAGCTCAGGCAGCATCTGCGGAAAGGAATAATGAGTTGTCGTTTCAGGCCAAGACCCCTCATCAGGGTCTCTGCCTGAAACGTCAATTCTTTATTCCTTTCCAAAAAAATACTGCTTGTACTGCTGAGTTCCTCCAGCATTTTTTGCATCACTCTAGTTGTGTAGAGTTTACTTTGAAGGTGCATCATTCAGTCCCTAATATGGAAGGTGTGACAAAACGTTTGTCATACAGTTGTCACAGAAAACACTGGGAATAAATTGGCTGATAATTTTCTTCAGTCCCAAAGTGTTGCCTGCAATAACATTGTATTGCCTGATCTTTCTGTGGTATTGAATTAATTAAAATCGATGGATTAGTCACTGATGCAGCCTGTGTCTCCCATACAACAGCACACATCTTTTTGTGGACTCTATCCAAGGCATTTAATTTCCCAAGTTTTTGAAACATCCTCTGATTTCCCTGAATTTACAGAGAACCAAAGCATCCAATTACAATTGAAAAGGAACTGGATAGTTTAGTCATGATGAAGTCATGGGGTGCTTTTTGTCCCTGTTCTTACTTATTCTGCCAGCTCACAGCACACGACAGCATATGACGTTTGCTTTGTAAACTCACAATACAAGAAATGATCCCATCTCTTTCCAGAAAGCACTGTGCATTAGCGTGGCAGGGGTTCAGGAGTTTGTTGTTACAGCTCTTCTGAGGTCTGCAGCCTCTCAGCTGGTCGCCTATGTACCCGCTCTGACAGTCTCCACATCGGTACGATCCCTAGAGCAATCGGCAGAGATATTAGAAAGGTAACTGGCAAGGTTGATTGGAGTAAGTCAACACCAAACGCAAGACACTGAGGGTGGTGCAAATCTTAAAACAACGTGTGCTGGAAATAGTCAGGGGCAACAATGGAGAGAAAGAGTTAGTATATCAGCAATATGTCAGAAGTGGAAAAATATTAGAAATAAAACATCATGATGAGGAATGCAAGAAAGCGTTCAGAGGAGATTTATGAAGATATTGCCAGGACTTGAGAGATTGAGTAATGGAGAGAGATTGATCAGGATGGGACTTTTATCATAGGAGAGTAGGAGGATGAGGGGTGTTCTTATAGAGGTGTATAGAATCATGAAAGGCATAGATAGGGTGAATGTGCACTGGTATCCCAACCCTCCACCACCACACCCAAGGTTGGGAAATTAAGAATTAGAGAGCATAGGTTAAAGGTGAGAGGGAGGAGATTTATTAAGAACAAGAGCAATTTTTTCACTCCGCAGGTGCTTAGTATATGGAATGAGCTGCCAGAGGCGGACACATGAACAACATTAAAAGGTACTTGGACACATACATGGATAGGAAAGATTTAGAGGGATATAGGCCAAATGCAAGAAAATGGGACTAGCATATATGGAAATCTTGGCAGGCATGGCTTAGTTGGGCAGAAGGGCCCATTCCCAAGCTGTACGGTTCTGTGGCTCTATACAGAAGGGATTAAATAGTGATGGTGATGGTGGTGCAGTAGAAAGAGGGAAACTAATGAATCAAATATGGAAACAGGAGTTACAAAGTCACTGTCTGAAATTTTTGAACTTATTGTTGAGTCCAGATGGTAGGAGTGAGTTGGCATTCCCCGAGATACTTCCATTGGAACCTTGGAGGAACCAGAGGTTAGTGAGGAATGGAAGAGGGATTGAATGGCAGGACAGATTTGATAGGGCTAATAACCTAATTCTACTCCTGTATCTTATAGGAGTAGAATTAATGAGACAAATGAATTGAAGCTCTGGTTTACATTTATGGACTGAATGCAGTACTGATTTATTGTTCATTGCCCATTGTATTGGCAAATCTGTTCTGGTCAGTCGGAGAAAGAGAGAGTTACAACACAGCAGGAAGTGACAAAAAGGGACAGAAAGGCAAACGGTACAGGATGTACCACACGAGCAAGATTACAATAGAACATGAAGTGGTTGGAAGACAGGATGTAATGGTCAGAATCGTTACCATGGTGTTGATACACTGGGAATTGGGAGCACAGCCTCCGTTCCTTCCATCACTACATTCGTCTATATCGACACAGACCTGTTCAAGGACATTTCAGTTTGGTTAGTTACACACAGAACATGAAATTTATATCCCAGACTTTCTGACCTGCTTTAATGTGCTCAATTAGGTTTTTGCCATTTAGACTGTGAGCGAACAAGGGAGCAAGATCCTTAGAGGTCTGTAATGAGCCTGATTTGATCTTATTTAGAGATACAGTGTGAAAGCCCTTTCCAGCCCAACGAGCCGCATCACCCAGCAACCAACCTATTTAAACTAGCCTAAACACAGGACAATTTACAATGACTAATTAACTAATTTGGACTGCAGGAGGAAACCGGAGCAAAGCCGTGCGCTCACATGAAGGACGTACAGACTCCATTGGAAAGGAACTCCGAATGCCCTGAGCTGGTGTAGCGTTGCACTATGGTTATTTCACATGAAGGATGTACAGACTCCATTGGAAAGGAACTCCAAATGCCCTGAGCTGCTGTAGTGTCGCACTATGGTTATTTGGCTCGCTACTCTGAGTCTTTTTGTTGCTGTTCATATGAGCAACTCTTAAAATATTTTTACATGAAGCGATAATGTTCTTCCATGCTATTTACAATGTCCTGAGTGTAATTGAAAACAAGAAGATTGAACTGAGGAAGGAAACAGATGGGAAAAGTACATAATTTCTCCCGGGGCACCGGCCACATCTCCAAGAAAACAACAGGATGAGCCAATAGCAAATCTAATGCTTTTGAGGTCAGTGATAGAAATAAAAAAAGGAAGAGCCTGTTGAGTTCTGATAAGCAGCCAAATAATTCAGTAGTATCTCCCAGAGATGTTGAGTTCTACCTGCATAAACTATATTATTTGAATGTGTTCTACATTCTTGACTTTTATGACCCATTAATGTAGACTAGCCCCTCAGCTGTCACAGAAAAAGAAAGATGCCAAGTGCTGCCAATGTGGCTTTGTTCACAGCATGACTACATATAAATACACAAAGCCTGCTGGAATTAATAGTTAGAGGCTGATACAAAATAAATGATAGGATTAGAGTACCTGAATTTCAAGACATAGCAGTTCAAGTAATATCAATTTTACTCTCTCTTTACCTTAATCTCTCTCCTTTCTTAATATGCCTTTCCAAATGTTGTTGCCTGTGCTCTTTGATCATCCAAGTGGCATTGTGTTGGTGCTGCCTGTATATACTTTATAATAAATTTACTTCGAACGTTCGTTCTTCCATTATCTGATTCCTAGTATCATCTACTAGCCTCTGTTTCTCCCCTTCCCCTCCTCTCTCCCAGCTGCCTATTATTTGCTCCTGCTTATGTTTCTGCCTATCACTGACCAAGTCTCTCTCGGCCCTCCCTGAATGGTGGCCAGGTCTCAGATCCTGAGGGTCCAAACCTAGGTTGTCCTGACGACTTATCCTGTCACCTTTTCAACTGTTTCTAAATGCCCCAGATAATCAGGAACATAAAAGCAGCTTAAATTAAAGGCATCCATTAGTCTTGCGAGACCACGGATCTGCGCCTGGAAAGTCTTCACTCTCCAGGGCGCGGGCCTGGGCAAGGTTGTATGGAAGACCAGCAGTTGCCCATGCTGCAAATCTCCCCTCTCCATGACACCAATGTTGTCCAAGAGAAGGGCATTAGGACCCATACAGCTTGGCACCAGTGTCGTTGCAGAGCAATGTGTGATTAAGTGCCTTGCTCAAGGACACAACACGTTCCTTTGGCTCGAACTCACGACCTTCAGGTCGCTAGTCCAATGCCTTAACCACTTGGCCACGTGTCCACAAAAAGCAGCTATAAGTATATTAAAACCCATTTCTGAATGCATTTGACTGATATGGTTTGTTCAACACATTCAAATTAAATAAAATGAAGAAATCACACCACATGCTTTCCTTTACCTCTTCCATCCACATCAGCGACCCTCGTACCATCTTAGGTGTGGGGAACGATGGTGGCACAACACTCTACAGTACCAGTAACCCGGGTTCACTTCCTGCCGCTGTCTATAGGGTGTTTGTACATTTGCCCCATAACCGCAAGGGTTCCCTCCTACAGTCCAAAGGCATACTGGTCGGTAGGTTAATTAGTCATGGTAAATTGTCCTGTGATTAGACTAAGGTTAAATCGGGGGTCGCTGGGTGGCATGGCTGGAAATAAATAAATAAGTGTTACAACCAGGGCTGGGGTAAAGTTGGGGGATGCGATACAAAGTTCAAAGTAAATTTATTATCAAAGTACGTATATAACACGATATACTACCCTGAGGTTTATTTTCTGGCGGGTAACCGGGTAACTGGCTGTCAGTTCAACACTTGGATGCTCTAGGCCTGGCCTTGGTGCAGAACCCAGCAACTGAGTTCTTGAATTCTGTTCTGCAGTGTGCAAGCATGGAAGTCAAGACCTTACTGTCTCATGAAACGGAGCTTGCTGATGCCTCTGGCAAAAGCCTTTGCTTCTTTGTAAGGTGGTGGATCTATGCAATTCTTTGCCACAGGTAGCTGTGGAGGCCGAGTCTGCATGTATATACAAGGCAGAGGTTGACAGATTTTCCATTGGTCAGAGCATGAAGGGATATGGGGGAAGGCAGGAGATTGGGGCTGAGAGGAAAAAAGGACCAGCCATGATGAAATGGCAGAGCAGACTTGATGGGCCAAATGGCCTAATTCTGCTCCTATGTCTTTTGCTGTTATGGGGTCTGTGCAGTGTCTAATGTTTACCTGTTTATTTAACCTTGCATACTCCAATCCCACCCCTTGAACAGTCCCACCAGTGTAGCCTGCTGGACAGCCCTCACACTTGTATCCGGGGAAGGTGTTCACACAGCGAACTCCAGCAGAACATGGGCTTATCTGACACTAAAAGCGAAAGTTACAAAAAAAAAATCATTAGGCACAAGTCAAGAATAAAAACATTTGTGAACAAAGAGTTAGGAAAAGAAACAAGAATCTGTGATTCTCAATTAATTATAATCAAAAGTCAAAAAGTGAAAAGAAAATGACAATAGCTACTTTGCCGTTGTAATTTACCTCATCCTCATCAGCACATCGAATGCCATCCCCTACAAACCCTTTCGGACACGGTCCACACCGAAATCCATCCCGAGTCTCAATACACTTCACGCCACGGAAACAGGACTTAGCAGTACAGCGTGGTTTAGAAATGGTGGGGACCATGAGAAGGTTGAGCTCTTCCAGGTCAGTTAGTCCAATATCTAAAATAAGAGATGGGGCATAAAGTAAAAGGGATGCATGGCAACACTTAAATATCGTAAGTGTTAATTTTATACCTGTAAACCACAGCTAAAGAATCATTCCATTTGCACCCAGTTGCTACTTTATCAGGTACACCTGTACACCTGCTCGTTATCGCATATGTCAGCCAATCATGGAAGACCATAAGATATAGAAGTAGAAGTAGGCCATTTGGCCCATCAAGTCTGCTCCGCCATTCAACCCTGGGCTGGTCCAATTATTCCAGTCATCCCCACTCCCCTGCTTTCACCCCATACCCTTTGACGCCCTGGCTAATTAAGAGCCCATCTATCTCTGCCTTAAATACACCCAATGACTTGGCCTCCACGGCCACTCGTGGCAACAAATTCCACAGATTTACCCACCCTCTGACTAAAGTAATTTCTCCGCATCTCAGTTCTAAATGGACGTCCTTCAGTCCTGAAGTTGTGCCCTCTTGTCCTAGACTCCCCTACCATGGGAAATAACTTTGCTATATCTAATCTGTTCAGGCCTTTTAACATTCGGAATGTTTCTATGAGATCCCCCCTCATTCTCCTGAACTCCAGGGAATACAGCCCAAGAGCTGCCAGACGTTCCTCATATGGTAACCCTTTCATTCCTGGAATCATTCTTGTGAATCTTCTCTGAACCCTCTACGTCAGTATATCCTTTCTAAAATAAGGAGCCCAAAACTGCACACAATACTCCAAGTGTAGTCTCATGAATGCCTGATAGAGCCTCAACATCACATCCCTGGTCTTATATTCTATACCTCTAGAAATGAATGCCAACACTGCAATCGCCTTCTTCACAACCGACTCAACCTGGAGGTTAACCTTTAGGGTATGATCGGAAAATTTAGCCATAAATCCATTAATCCCATAGTCCAAATCACTGACATACATTGTAAAAAGCAGCAGTCCCAACACCGACCCCTTTGGAACTCCACTGGTAATCAGCAACCAGCCACAATAGGATCCCTTTATTCCTACTCTTTGTTTGCTGCTAATCAGCCATGCTAGTAACTCCCCTGAAATTCCATGGGCTCTTATCTTGCTAAGCAGCCTTATGTACGGCACTTTGCCAAAGACCTTCTGAAAATCCAAGTACACCACATATACTGCATCTCCTTTGTCTATCCTGCTTGTAATTTCCTCAAAAAATTGCAGTAAGTTAGTCAGGCAGGATTTTCCTTTCAGGAAACCATGCTGGCTTTGGCCTATCTTATCATATGCCTCCAGGTACTCCGTAATCTCATCCCTAACAATTGATTCCAACAACTTCCCAACCACTGATGTCAGGCTAACAGGTCTATACTTTCCTTTCTGCTGCCTCCCACCCCTCTTAAATAGTGGAGTAACATTTGCAATTTTCCAGTCATCCAGTACAATGCCAGAATCTATCGATTCTTGAAAGACCATTGTTAATGCCTTCGCAATCTCTCCAGCTACTTCCTTCAGAACCCAAGGGTGCATTCCATCAGGTCCAGGAGAATTATCCACTCTCAGACCATTAAGCTTCCTGAGCACGTTCTCAGTTGTAATTTTTACCGCACATACTTCACTTCCCTGACACCCTTGAATGTCCGGTATACTGAAGATGTCTTCCACTGTGAAGACTGATGCAAAATACACATTCAGTTCCTCTGCTATCTCTGTGTCTCTTATTACAATATCTCTAATGTCATTTTCTGTTGGTCCTATATCTACCTTCAACTCTCTTTTACCCTTTATATACTTAAAAAAGCTTTTAGTATCTTCTTTGATATTAGTCGCCAGCTTCCTCTCATAATTCATCTTTTCCTTCGTAATTGCCTTCTTAGTTTCTTTCTGCAAGTTTTTAAAAGCTTCCCAATTCTCTATCTTCCCACTATCTTTGGCTTCCTTGTATGCCCTCTCTTTTGTTTTTACTTTGGCTGGGACTTCACTTGCCAGCCACGGTAGTGTCCTTCTTCCATTCAAAAATTTCTTCTTATTTGGAATATATCTGTCTTGCTCTTCCCTCATTTTTTGCAGAAATCCAGCAATCGCTGCTCTGCTGTCCTTCCTGCTAGTGTCCCTTTCCAGTCAACCTTGGCCAGTTCCCTTCTCATGCCATTGTAATTTCTTTTATTCCACTGAAATACCGACACATTGGATTTTATTTTTTCCCTCCCAAATTTCAAAGTGAACTCAATCATATTGTGATCACTGTTCCCCAAGGGTTCCTTAACCTTAAGCTCTCTTATCACCTCCAGATCATTGCACACCATCCAATCCAGCACAGCCGATCCCCTAGTAGGTTCAACAAAAAGCTGTTCTAAAAAGCCATCCCTTAGACATTCAACAAATACTCTCTCTTGAGGTCCAGTACTGACCTGGTTTTCCCAATCCACTTTCATGTTAAAATCCCCAATAAGTATCATGATATTGCCCTTCTGACATGCCTTTTCCATCTCCAGCTGTAATTTGTAATCCACATCCCGGCTGCTGTTTGGAGGCCTGTATACAACTGCTATTAGGGTCCTTTTACCCTTGTCATTTCTTAACTCAACCCATAGAGACTCTACACCTTACCATCCGATGTCATCCCTTTCTAATGATTTAATGTTATTTCTTATACACAGGGCCACACCACCCCCTCTGCCTACTAACCTATCTTTCCGATACACTGTATATCCTTGGATGTTCAGCTCCCAATGGCAGCCATCCTTTAGCCAAGTTTCAGAGATGGCCACAATGCCATACTTGCCAATCTGTAGCTGAATTTCAAGATCGTCCATTTTATTTCTTATGCTGCATTTATTCAAATATAATACTTTCAGTCCAGTATCTGTTGCTTTCTGTTTTAACTGCACCATGCCTCTATTGCCCTGTAACTCATCCCACGGGCTGTGATTATGCCTCATCTCCTGCCTGTCCTTTCTGTCATCTCTGGTGCACACTATCTTTGATTTATTTCTGTTTTCTCCTTCCTCAGCCCTATCACTCCGGTTCCCACCTCCCTGCCAAATTAGCTTAAACACTCTTGAACAGTTCTATTAAACTGGTCTGCTAGGATATTGGAGCCCTTTGGGTTCAGGTGTGACCCGTCCTTTTTGTACAGGTCATACCTCCCCCAGAAGAGGCGCCAATGATCCAGGAACCCGAAGCCCTGCCCCCTACACCAGTCTCTCAGCCACGCATTAATATGCCTGATCACGCTATTCTTGCGCTCGTTAGCATGCGGCACGGCAGCAATCCTGAGATTACTACCCTGGAGGGTCGCAGCAACTCAATGCATAAAAGCATACGGACATGGTCAAGAGGTTCAGTTGTTGCTCAGACAAAACATCAGAATGGGGGAAAAATGTGATCTAGGTGACTTTGATGGTGCAGTGATTACTTGTGGCAGAATGGTTTGAGTATCTCAGAAATCGTTATGATATACTTGTACATGCACTCCTGAGCAGACGTTTAAAGTTGGTGTGCATGCGCTGTTGTTTTTATCTGAAATATCTGTCTCCAAACATGGTGGCAGTGGTGGGGCTCGGAAAATTGCTTTTTTCAACCGCAGCACCCGATTTTTTCAACTTGCAGTTGGCAGCATAATAATAGTGCAACTCTGAAACATCGGAGGGTGAGTGTAAGAGTAGAAAATTGTCGACCGAGATGAGCAACCAGCCACAAATAGAGACGGGTGCAGTAGCAATGCCTGGAGGTGAGACAGCAGAATCTCAGTGGCACCCAGCACCCGCGGGCGACCCCATGCCGGGGAACCATAGTATGGACAGAAGTCCTCCCCCAGTCAGCAGCATCCGCCCGCGACCGGCCATGACAGTCAACTGTGGAGTGATAGACGGATGGAAGACATGGCGGCAGATGTGGACTAACTACAGCGTAGTAGCGCAACTGCACAAACAGGTTCCAGCATACCAGATGGCTTTATTTTCACATACAATTGGACTGTCAGGACTTGAGGTCTACAACAGTTTTGTGTTCGTAGATGAGGCTGAAGGCCAAGCCCTCACAAAGATTTTAGCTGCATTTGACAGATATGCTATCGGTGAGAAAAATGAGACATATGAACGGTACTTGTTCAACAAGCGGCAACAAGAACAAGGTGAGACCTTTGAATTGTTTCTTGCCAGCCTTAGATCTCTTGCAAAGACATGTAATTTTTGCTCGTGTATGTCAGACAGTCTGCTGAAAGACAAGATTGTACTGGGCATTAACGACTCCCAAACCAGAAAACATCTGTTACAAGAGAGAAAACTATCGCTCAGTGACTGCACTGACATCTGTAAAAGCACAGAAGTGGCCGAATCACACCTACAAGCATTCAGTACAGCTGCAGATAACAGGTCCGCTACTGTCCACGGGATTAAACCTTGCACTAACAAGAAAGGTTCAAAGCATCCAGGACAGAAGTCTAGTGCTAGTGGTGAAGCCAGAGCAAAAGGCACCTTGATCAGCCACAGAAGCAAAGTGAACCCTTGCAGGTACTGTGGCACGGAACATGCAAGAGACAAGCAACAATGCCCAGCATACAGACAGGTGTGCAAGGCGTGTGGCATTTGAAATCACTTTGCAGAGGTATGCAAGCAGAAGCCCGTGCATGGGGTGGAAGCACAAAGCGATGACCAATCCAACAGTGACAGCAGCACCGAGTTTATCGACAATGTCACACTGGTGGTCAACTGTCTGAAGACAAAGGATGGCGTATTCGCACAGATGCTCATCAATGGAAAGCCAACAGCCTTCCAAGTTGACAGCGGGGCGAGCATTAACATTTTACTCCGCAAATACTTGGAGGGAGTATACCACACAATAAGACAATGCACAAAAAAGCTGATGATGTGGAACAAGACCACCATGGATGCAGAAGGGATGTGCAGAGTGAAATTGCGTAACCCCATGACGAACTGCAAGTATTCTGTCTAATTTGTCGTGGTCACTGACGACTTTACACCATTGCTGGGAAGCAGGGCCATCCAGCAAATGAAGCTGACTATGGTCAACGATGACAACTTTCGCAGGGTGCCTGCATCTACACTTAAAGAAAAACAAAGCACACCAGAAGAACGCTATGCAGAGGCGTTGGATAATGTGCTCGGGGAACTTCCGGGTGCAGCCCACCTGCAGATTGACGAGGAAGTTCAACCCCCAGTGTTATCCCCACGACGTCTACCTCACACTATGAAGCGGAAAGTGAAAGCTGAGCTTGATCAACTGGTAGACCGCAAGGTGATAGCTGCAGTCCATGAACCTACAAGGTGGGCTCGCCAGTTAGTGGTCGCAGAGAAGAAGATCGGCAATCTTCGTATATGCATTGACCCTCGACCATTGAACAAGGCGCTGAGGAGAGAACACTGCCCCCTTCCGGTGATAGAGGACATTTTGCCAGATCCTGACCAGGCTAAGGTTTTCAGCAAGCGTGATATGAGTTCTGCATTCTGGCAAGTGAAATTGGACAGTGAATGAAGCGTGCTCACCACTTTCAACACACCTTTCGGGCAGTATAGATGGCTCAGACTCTCATTTGGAACCAGCGTTTCATCAGAGATCTTCCAGCACAGGCTGCATCAGGAGCTGGAAGGACTACTGGGAGTGATCTGCATCGCAGACAACATTCTGGTGTACGGAAAAGGGGAAACACGGGAAAAGGCAATCGCTGATAATAATGTGAAACTTGAGCAGCTATTACAATGATGTGTAGGGCAGCATATCAGGCTCAGCAAGAACAATCTGTCTTCAGAGCGACAGAGATACCCGTTTTGGGGCATCTCATCACAAGTGAGGGACTTCAGCCTGATCCTAAAAAGGTTGCTGACGTTCTCAACATGGCAGCACCCACGGATATGCAGGGAGTGCAGCGATTGATCAGAGTTGTCAACTACCTGAGCTGTCTTCTACCAAGTCTCTTAGATACCCTTGAGCCAATGAGAGAGCTGACGAAGCCAGATGTAGCATGGGAGTGGTCAGCTGAGCAGCAAAACGCTCTCTCCAAGACCAAGCGGATGGTATCCGAAGCACCGGTGTTAGCATACTACAATTCTAAGGAAAAGCTAACCATCCAATGTGATGCCAGCAACAAAGGCCTAGGGGCAGCACTCCTCCAGAATGGACATCTGATTGCGTATGCAAGCAGAGCGCTAATGGACACAGAAACGCGTTACGCAGCGATCGAAAAGGAAACGCTCACGATCAGTTTCGCACTTGAGCGTTTTCATCAATACACTTTTGGCCGCTTCACAAGAGTACTTAGTAATCACAAGCCGCTTGAAATGGTAGTTAAGAAGCCGCTGGTGAAGGCACCAAAACGCCTACAGGGAATGCTTCTTTGCCTGCAGAGCTATGACTCCGACATCACCTACTGTCAAGGAAAGCTCATGCACCTCGCGGATACGCTATCGCAAGCAGTCAGCAGTACTCCAGGCCAGGAGAACAGCTTCGATGAAGTCAACGTGCTATCGCACCTGCCAAACCGCGATGAGTGTCTAGAGCAGATTCACATAGAAACTGCGAAAGATGACACACTATAGATGTTAAAATTCATCATCATCAGTGGATGGCCGAGCAAACGTGATGCACTACCAGAGCAACTCACACCTTATTATAGCTATAGGGATGAGCTCACAGTCCAGAGCGGCTTAATCTTCAAAGGTGAGCGTGTCATCATACCGCAAAATGAGCGAAAGCAAATGAAGGAAAGAATTCATTCGTCACCACTTGGGCGTAGAAGGATGCCTCAGACACGCACGCAAATATCTTTTTTGGCCAGGCATGAGCAGCGACATCAAGCAATATATTGCTACGTGTGATGTTTGTGTGAGTCAGCAGAAAGAATCGCTTATGAGTCATGAGGTACTTGCTCGGCTGTGGGAAAAGATAGGTACCGATCTGTTTACATTTGAAGGAAAAGAGTACCTCATCACCGTTGATTACTACAGCAATTTCTTAGAGGTAGATCTTCTGTGCGATACGACCAGCGCAGCCGTTATTCACAAATTGAAGGCTTATTTTGCGAGATATGGTAGCCCAACACAAGTGGTTAGTGATAACAGGCCACAATACACGTCAGTGGAGTTTCACAGATTTGCATGAGAATGGGATTTTGAGCAGTTGTGTAGCAGCCCCGGAAGTAGTAAAGCGAATGGAAAAGGTGAATCAGCAGTTAAAACGGATAAGCGGATCCTCACAAAGAACAACAAATCACGAGCAGATCCCTACCTCGCACTTCTAGACCATCACAACACACTTTTGCAAGGGCTCAGCATGAGTCCTGCCCAGTGATTCACTGCATACACACTCTCCTGCCTACAACAGCGAGTTTACTGGAACCCAGAGTTGTATGTGAACACGAGTGTATGAACCAACACGTCCAGCAGCAGGCTGACAATTACAGCAAATCAGCCAAAGATCTTGCCGCACTCGACGAAGGGGATACCGTGCGCATGCAACCGCTGGTGCAAGGTAAAAAGAACTGGGAGAAAGCAATTGTGTGTCGGCGCCTTGATGAGCGTTCATATGTAGTTCAAACCCCTTCTGGCATCTACCGACGCAATCGCGCACGTCTACGAAAGACGGCCGAGGAACAGCCTGAAAAGTTAATCACGTATGAACAGGCAAAACCAGGTCAAACAACCGAGATCAATGACGACAGTGTGCCTACCGCATCAAGTGCACACAGCCTAACACTAGCAGAAGCTAATGACGCAACACAAACACTAACACAAACGTTGAAACATGCAAATAACAAACAACAGGACTCAGACAAAACAGTAAAAACTCATTCTGGCTGCACAGTGAAAGGGCCACAATATCTGGAAGACTTTGTCCCACATTGAATAATTGCGTGAACAATCGAACAATAAGTCTGTGACACTATTTGGCATTTTAATGTCATGGTTATACTCAAAGAAGGACCATGTCCTATTTGAGGTTGTGTAGTTTGTAGTTTGAAGTTAAAGTCGAATTTTAGTATGTTTTATGTTTGGTATATAAGCTCATACAAACGGAAATAATGAGTGTTATGTATTTGTGACAGGCATAAGAGACACAAGGCATGATTAATGAATACTTTGAAAGTTAATTCCATGAAAATACACTGGAAAGCAGACTTCAGAGAAATTGAGTTTAATTGTTAATACAATTGTTCCTTTTCTTTGTTTTGATAAAAAGGGGGATGTTATGTGAGCAGATGATTAAAGTTGGTGCACATGTGCCATCGTTTTTATCTGAAATATCTGTCTCGAAAGAGAAACTGCACCTGCCCTAGGGTTTTCACACTCAGTCTCTAGATTTTACAAAGAATGGTGTGAAATAACATCCAGTGACAGTTCTGTGGCCAAAAATGCCTTATAAATGAGAGAGGCCAGAGGAATGGTCAGACTGGTTCAAGCTGACAGAAAGGCAACAGTAACACAAATAGCCAGGAGTTACAACAGTGGTGTGCAGAAGAGCATCTCTGAACGCACAACACATTGGACCTTGAAGTGGGTGGGCTACAGCAGCAGAAGACCACAAAGATACAATCAGTGGCCACTTAATTAGGTACAGGAGGTGCCCAAGTGTAAGTGTAAGTGAAAGCCACTAGGTGTAGATAAATATGTAAGATAACAAAGGACAGCGTGCATTTATTTAGTTTCATGAGTATATTAAAAATGTCCTGGGGGTTCACAGCAGCAGTGTTAGATATAAAAAATACTGCTGAGAAGATACTAAAGTGGATAATAAAAAGTTTTAAAAAAATCATTCTAGGAGTGGACTCGTACCCTTCAAGATCTGCTATACACCAAGACTGTGGCCGGCCTTGTACCTCAGTTCTATATCCCAGCACCATCCCCATATTCCCAAGGATCCATTGAAATATTTCTAGATTCCATAGAACCTATTCCTAGACTCCAAGATTATTGATCTTTTTTTTAAAATTAACTCACAACCACCCAGGGTTTAGATTTCCAAAGTGTCATCAACCATTGGGTAAAGAAATTTCTCCTCCTCATTGCCAGATTGTGATCATTGGATTCTGAGTTCTCAATCCTTGTGATCATTGACATGGATGAAGTAAAAGGGTGGGTTAATAAGTTTGCAGCTGACATGAAGGTTGCTGATGTTGTGGATAGTGTAGAAGGTTGCCATAAGGTACAACAGGACACTGCTAGGACGCAGAGCTGGGCTAAGAAGCGGCAGATGAAGTTCAATCCAGAAAAGTGTGAAATGATCGATTTTGAAAGGTCAAACTTGAAGGCAGAGTACAAGGTTAATGGCAGGATTCTTACCAGTGTGGAGAAACAGATCTTGGAATCCACATCCATATATTCCTCAAAGTTGCTGCACAAGTTGATAGGGTGGTTAACACTAAAAAAGGTTAACCCTTTATTGGTTGGGGGATTGAGTTCAAGGGCTGCGAGGTAACGTTGCAGCTCTTAAAACTCTGATTAGACTGAACTTAGAATATTGTGTTCAGTTCTGGTCATCTCGTTGTAGGAAGGATGTGGAAGCTTTACAGATGGTGCAGTGGAGATGGTGCCTGGATTAGAGAGCATGTCTTATGGGGAATGTTTGAGCAAGCTAAGGCTTTTCTCTTTGGAGTGAAGGAGGACGAGAGGTGACTTGATAGAAATGTGTAATATGATAAGAAGCAAAGATGGTATGGATAGCTAGCACCACATTTTACTCCATGGCAGCAATGTGGAATACAGAGGGGGCATAATTTTAAGGTGATCGGAGGAAAATATGGTGAGGGATGTCAGAGGTTGTTAGCTTACACAGAGGGTGCGAAGTGTATGGAATGCACTGACGGGGTGGTGATAGTGGCAGATACATCAGGGACATTGAAGAGATTCATAGATTGGAATATGGATGAATGAAAAATGGAGGGCTATGTGGATGGGATTGGTTAGATTGATCTGAGAGTAGGCTAAAAGGTAAGCACATCATTGTGGGCTGAAGGGTCTGTTCTATGTTCTGTGTTTAACTAGAGGAAACATCATCCTTGCGTCCAATTTGTTGAGGCTGTTAGAACTTTAAGTTTCTCCTCTCATTCTCCGAAACTCTGGAGTGTACTGATCCAATCTACTCAATTTTTCATTATGGGGCAATTCTACCATACCTGGAAACAATAATATTTGTACTATTTTTTTAACCCAGCTTTTGGATATTATTCAAAATTTAATGCGGTATTGCTTGATATCTACTGAAAAAATGTTTTATGGGAATATTTATTGAATTTGCATTTTAATGCTATCTACAATCAATTAACTGGATTTCATTATAACTTTGCATTTTAAAAATACATCTGATTCCACTTATGCATAAAATACCATTCTTTCCTCCAAATCTGTTGGGAGGTATAAAGCTTTCATGGTAGGGAGTAACAAGTACAATATTAATGTGAAATTTTCAGTTAGCTGCCTTACATTTCAAAGTAAATTTTATTATCTAAGTACATACATGTTGGCTGGCTGGTGGCATAGTGGTATCAGCGCCGGACTTTGGAGCGAAGGCTCCTGAGTTTGAATCCAGCCGGCTCCCTTGCACGCTTTCCATCTGAGTGTCGAGCTAGTAACTCGGCCCCGTAAAAATAAGAAAGCCTGCTAAAAAAAAATGCTGTCATGATGGCGTCCCGATGACTCCACTTGGAATTAAGGGCTTTCTTCTTCACATACAACCCTGAGATTTATTCTCCTGTAGGCATACTCGGCAACTGTATAGAATTTTGTACGCAGATGAAAATCTAAAAGTTCCCGTTGGGGGTTATTAGTGTTGCCTACTCTACTGGTTGATGGACAGCTCTAAGATCCTCAGATTCCAGGGAATGATCTTCTGTGAGCCTCTTGCAGTTACAGAAACCTTACAGTGTTAATTATGCATAGGTTATTTAACTGGGGCTTCTGCAGCTCACCCATTAGATCACTGCAGGGAACTTCCTGGTGTAAATTCACAGCAGTTTCGGTAGTTTGAAAAGACCTCCAGCTCTTCCTGAGCAATTCCAAATTTATTTTCTTTGTCTTCTTTCAAAATCTGAACCTTAACCATATGTTCTATCATCCATCCCCAACTTTCACATTATCCAAGCCACAATCAAGCAGCCCAGACAGAAAAGGATTATTTGCAATTGTACTGTTCTTCATAAATAGACTTTCCCACCAAATAATTTCCTTAGTAGTGATTGGGGTTGCCTTAACGCAAGGGGCTTCGATGGTGCAGTGTTCATAAAATACACCCGAGGGAATGTTCTGAAGCAATATGGGAGCTGTACTTAACCTCATTTGAGGAAGTGAGGCTAGGTAAATGATAGAAATTCCTGCGGATAAATCCTTTGTGAATAGTGACCCTGCTTTGGTAAGCAAACGATTTTTATGTATTTAGAGATACAACTTGGTAACAGGCCAATGAGCCCAGGCTGCCAGTTACACCCATGTGACCTATTAACCCATGAACTTGTATGTTTTTGGAACGCGAGAAGAAACTAGAGCACCCGGAGGAAATCCACGCAGTCACAGGGAAAACATACAAGCTCCTTATAGACAGACACGGAATTGAACCTGGGTCACTGGCAACATTATGCTACCAGCTTCCAAGCAGATGTGCAAAAAGATAAGGTGTGTACTTGAAGTTGCCAAAACTCAGGGGAAGTATATTTCAATAATATAAACCAGGTAGATTAGGAGAGCTGGCAGGGGGGAAAACAACATCTGATAAGTGGGGTCCGTTAAGAGTGACATACATCAAAGTTGCTGGTGAATGCAGCAGGCCATTGAAAGGAAAACGTAGAGCCAGGGATAACCCATGTACATTTATAAGGTGCATGATGTGGTGGCGTAATGACGTATGCCATTCACGTACTTTTACATATAACCCGTAATCAATTACATGCAAACAACAAAGATGCTTAATCAAATAATATATTTATAGCATTGCTGAAACATTAAATACACAACACATGTGCCTGTTTAAATGTCTCTTAAATGTCACTACCGTGACTGTTTCTACCACCCCTCCAGCAGGATGTTCCAGACACCCATTACTCTCAGTGTAAAGAATTGTGCCCCGCACATCTCCTTTCAGCATTCCCCTTCCCACCTTAAATCTCTACACTCCAGTATTTGACAATTCCACTCCAGGAAAATGTCTGATTATCTATCATGATGGTGCCTCTCATAATTTTATAAACTTTTATCAGTTTTCCCCTCGGCCTCCAACACTTCAGAGAAAACAATCCAAGTTTGTCATCTCAAGATTTTCCCTATACCCATAGCCTCTTTTAAAAACTCCGTTCCGTTCATTAAGTGGATGCCAGCGCTGCGTGGAAGAGGATGTGTGAAGATAATCAGCGTTTAAAATCACATCAACCTATGCCCATATTAAAACAGTATCATACTTCAGAGATGCAAATGAAAAAGTAGCTAATAACTCACCACATGCCTGACATTTAGCAATAGTATGTCGTAATAAGGTGGTTTCTGTAACCTGTGGAAATAAGGTAGGCTTTTAACAACCTTACCAGGCAAGAACAATAAAACAATAGTCAGTCAATATGCTAGTGGAGATTTACCAGTAACTGCAAACACAACTTTCATCACTGGTAAACTTTGCGTAAAGATAAAAAAAACAAAGGTTATTGGAGGGTATCCATTAAATGACTCTGAAGATGACTAAAGGATTATACTGGGTGTTACATGAAGCATGGCGACTCTGACTTACTGACAGATTGAAGGGTCACATGTGTGAACACACTCTATCAGTGGACTTCCCCCAATGCTGGGCATTGCTATGGGATAGCACACCAGGTCAGACTAGGTGTCCCTGAGACTCATTGATTTCAATGGAAATTATTGGACATAGGATTGAGAGGAATAGGAAATGTCACATTAAAAAGAGTCATTATACATTAATTTACTATTTTAATTGTGTGCTTTTATTTGGTTTAGTTATTGTATCCATCTCTTAAGTATTGTTATATATTTTTAAATCTTTGCTCTAGTTGTAATAGCCTGTGATTGTGCCTTGGACTTCTCAAGTGTGAGAAATTTGCATTATTACGTGTGAGAGCTTGTTGCTGTTTTGACCTCCCTGCGAACAAGTGTAACACCTGCCCCTACACCTCCTCCCTCACTACTATTCAGGGCCCCAAACAGTCCTTCCAGGTGAGGCGACACTTCACCTGTGAGTCTGTGGGGGTCATCTACTGTATCTGGTGCTGCCGGTGTGGCCTCCTGTATAATCGGTAAGACCCGACGCAGATTGGGAGATTGCTTTGCCGAGCACCTACACTCCATCCACTAGAAAAAGCCAGATCTCCCAGTGGCCACCCATTTTAACTCCGCTTCCCATTCCCATTCTGACACGTCAGTCCATGGCCTTTTCTACTGCTGCGAAGAGGCCACACTCAGATTAGAGAAGCAACACCTTATATCCCGTCTGGGTAGCCTCCAACTTGATGGCATAAACATTGATTTCTTAAAATTCTGGTAATTCCAAACCCCCCCCCCCACTTCACCATTCCCCATTCCCATTTACCTCTCTCACCTTGTCTCCTTTTCTGTCCATCACCTCCCTCTGGTGCCCCTCCCCCTTGTCTTTCTTCCTTGGCCTTCTGTCCTCTCCTGTCAGAACCCCCCCCCCTTCTCCAGCCCTGTATTACTTTCACCAATCAACTTCCCAGCTCTTTACTTCATCCCTCCCTCCTCCCAGTTTCACCTTTCACCTTGTGGTTCTCCCTCCCCTCCCCCCACCTTCTTAATCTGACTCCTCATCTATTTTCTCCAGTTCTGATGAAGGGTCTTGGCCTGAAACGTCAACTGTTTACTCTTTTCCATAGATGCTGCCTGGCCTGCTGAGTTCCTCCAGCATTTTGTGTGTGTGTTGCTTGGATTTCCAGCATCTGCAGATTCTCTCTTGTTTGTGATTGGACTGCTTGGAGGCTCCATTTTTGAGAGAGCGATTTGCTGATATAACACACAGTACAAGATAGTGATACTTACTATTATACACTTGTTAACAATCACTTACTTGCCCGATCTCTTACGTCTGAATCCGGCTGTAATTAAAGAATAATTTTATCTTTCCAGTGAAGTACTGAGGGAGTGCTGCACAGTTAGAGGTGCCATATTTCAGATGAGCAATTAACCTGATTTCCTGGAAGGCATAAAAGATTCTCTGGTGTCATTTTGAAGAATGTGTTATTTCTATTCCTCTCAGCCTTGCTGTTGGGTTTGGAGGCTTGCATGCCTTAACGACCCAGAGAGCTACAGTAAGTTGGCTGGAGTCAACGTTTTATGCTTTAGCACTTGGTAGGGTCAGCCACGTCAAACAGGTCAAAGGGTAGAGGCCAGACTAAGAGTGCTCCACCAGGTTTGGGGGTTCAGCACAGGGCTAACAACCCTAACTGGTAAAACAGAATTGTTATGGGAACAGCAATGAGGAATCCTTCTAAATTTTTGTTCAATAGTATCAATGGTATTCCTGAGTCTCCACCCAGGACTTGCATGACTGACAGTATGAAAACCATAAGCGAGCTAGTGACACGACAAAGGAAGCCCTGGAACATCACCGGAGGTGAAGGAGCTTCATTGCTGTCCCAAACGCCAGTGGCATAACAGGCAGTAAGTTATTCCTATTGCCCTGGTTGATTCCCATCTGATTCAAAAATTTTAAAAATATTATCTGGTTATTATCATTGTTTGTGGGAGCTTATAGTTGCTTCTGAATCTACCCTTTAAAAATTCTTCATTGTTTTAAAAATGCTTTGAGCCATGAGAGGTGCCTTCCATAAACTCCCTTTACGTAAACTACAAAAAATATGTTGTGTTTCAGTTAATCCAGCAGATCAGCGGTGTAAATAACCTTTCAAATCTTATCAGCTCATTACAAACACACAGGACCCTCAGGAGTGCAGGTAACACAATGGATTCCTGGCAGCCTATCATTTGGTTCAGTCTCACAGGGTGCTAGAGATGGGTCTTTATAAAGCTAGTGCCCAAGTGCCATCACTGCACAGAGGAGTAACAAGCTGCCTTTCCCTGCACAAGAGGGACTTCTCGCAGTAAATCACAAACATGAGAAAATCTACAGATGCTGGAAATCCAAGCAACACACACAAAATGCTGGGGTGACTCCACAGGCCAGTTGTTAAACATGCAGTTCTGCCATTGGCTGAAGTAGTCCGAATAGTTCCAATTAATTCCTGATTGTGGGAAGAGAAAATAGTGCAGGACTGTTAGTAGCAAAACAAACTGGCAGCGTTGATCTGCACAAGGAGCGGTACGAAGACAGGACAAGCTTAGTTAGTGACTACGTCTTTCTCAGTTTACTAATTTTACTGAGAACTGGCAAGAATCATTTAGGTTGAAAAGTCAGGAGTAAATTCAAGGGGCTAAAGGCATCCTCACTACCAGGCTGATAGTTTTCAATGCTCTCAGAACTGACTTCCAGTGATGCTGCTGCAAGTAAGTTTTTCATTGTAACTGTGCAAAGTCAATTCTATTGTGTATATGTGTGTGTGTGTGTGTGTCTGTGTGTCTGTGTGTGTGTGTGTGTTTACTCTACCTCACCTCACTTTATAAACTTCTAGCAGGTCGCTCTTCAGTCTCTGACACTCCAGAGAAAACAAGCCCAGTTTGTCCAATGCATTCTTGTAGCTAATACTCTCTAATTCAGAGAGCAACCTAATAAACCCCTTCTACACTCCCTCCGTAGTATCCACATCCTTCCTGTAATGGGACAACCAGAACCACCAATAAAATTCCAAGTGCCCCCAACACAAGTTTGTCTGTGTGTGTGCATGCGTGTAATACTTGTATTGGGAGTTTGCTGTTCCACTTGCAGACGATGTGGCCTGCCCACTGGAGATAGTCAAGAGACCATTAAATCTTACATCCATCGCACAATGTGAGGGAGTAATAATCTTTGCGATATGACTCAGTCACAATGTACAGACATGTGAATTTAAAAGTCTAATCGCTTGTAGAAAGAAACTGTCCTGTAGCTTGTTGGGCCTGGCTTTAATACTGCGGTACAGTTTGGCAAACGGAAGCAGCTCCAGTATATAAAAAAAATCAATGGCTAGGGAGCCAAGAATGTGCATCCTGGAACCTGGATAAATTCAAGCAAAGATGCATTAAGTGTGAGACACTTGTTTGTACGAAACTCTGTATTTACACAGAACTCAAAACACCATTGGGCAGTGTTTAACTGAGAGGCTAACACTGCTTGAAACAACTTGATGCTGAAGCACAAATGTGAGTAGAAGATACGGATAAGAGACTGGCCCCAGTCTACGAACCTGTGAGACTACTCCGTCAAGCACAGCTGACAGCCAGGTGTGTTAAATTGCACCTTAAGTTGGAGAAACCACCAGGCTTTTAAGTGCGGGAGCCTGTGTCCATTATGTACAAGGCTTCTGGTGCATGAATGAGTGGGAACGGATTGAAGTACTCCATTCTCCAAGCGTTCTTGTATCACAACAGCTCCACTATCCAGGCTAAAAGGTAGATATAGGTTCACCTGCAGTTTAGGTCAAAATTCAAATCTGCATCCCAAAAGATTAGTTGCCTCCATATGATGGAATCTGGGAAGGAACTCTGTAATGATCTATTGCTAGGAGATCTTGAACAGCAGAGTGCTTGTTTACACAGTGTCCAGCAGATAGATCCTCATGTCACATGGCTTCTCACCACTGCATGTGACTGACATCCAAAGTCAGGAACTTAATCCAGGTAAGTGTGCCAGGGGCTGGGGGCGGACTACCATCCAATACTCTTGAGCTCCCTCCAGATTACTTTTGCACCCAAAATGGTTAATGCCATCTCTCAAAGGCAAAAGATCTCCAGCTGAGAAAGCACGTCTTACCTGCTGTCTGAGAAGTTGCTTCATTTCTGCCAGCACTTCATTGAGTTGTGTCATCTGCACGACCAAATGTCTCCCAGAATCACCTGCAATGCAAAAAAGAACATGTTAACACAGAAAGAGAACCTGCATGTACTGGAATTCAAAGTAGTACACACAAAATCTGACCTTTAATCTCTTTTTTCCCCGTCCTGATGAAGGTCTTGGCCTGAAACATTGACTCGTTACTCTTCTCTATAGATGCTGCCTGGCCTGCTGGGTACCCCCAGCTTTTTGTGTGTGTTACCTTGGTAACGTGGAACTTTTCTTGGACATTGGTATAGAATGAAAACAGCACAAAGAGATAACCTTTGCAAAGAACTTTTGCTAGATGCCAGTGCATTTCTTTCCATTATTTCAATCTACGTTTGAGCAGTCTATGATGTAATATTTTATGTGCTTATGAAACAGTGAGGGGACTGCTTGAATGGCGGAAACAGATGAGTACACTAGTGCCAAGTTTCCAGATTCAATGACATTTTTTCACTGACAGCTTTTAAGTGTTGGTTTCTGGCAGAATGCAAATTTACTCATGTTTATAAATACAGGCCCCAGGCTGCGCATTTTCAGAATGTGCACTAAAACTGAACATTGAAACGGTTACTCATGCTCTAAAAACTACCAGGAGTTCTCAGTAGACATTCATGCTGTGTATTAGAGTGCTCCTTCACGTTGAGCTTTACGTGAGCTGGGAGCAATAAAACAGATGTGGTCAGAGCTCAATTATCATCTCTTCTTGCGGTCTCTGTGTGGGAGGTGCGGAAAGGGGAGTTCGGGAAATTAAAGGGATTAGGAGCCTACTGGAGACCAGGTGGTAAACGTAACAGGGTTCCAGATTTGAGACAAATGAGCTTAAAGAGCTGCAGAGTCAGACTACCCGGCCCAGATCTGATAGGTATTCTGAATGCATTTGGTGGGCATTCAAAAAATAGGTTCTCAGGCTCAGATGCTGATTGGGTTGACTTTTCATGCTACACTGAGCAGATTTCTGCTAAGAGATCTTCTTGTCAAAATTCTGACAGCACAATTACACTCTTCTTCTCTTTACTTCTCAGGCATCTTTGACTTCCTCCTCCTGCTGCTTCTGTTCTCATTCCACTGTAACAGAACTTATTGGGGGAACCCAATTGCCGGCCCAGAATGGAGGCTCCGCGACTGGAGCAGGTGAAACCAAGGAAACCATTGAAATCTACTGACTGGTGAAAGGCCTTGATAGAGTGGATGTGGAGAGGGTGCTTCCTATGACGAGAGAGTCTAAGGCCAGAGCACACAGCCTCAGAATAGAGGGGCGTCCTTTTAGAACGGAGATGGGGAGGAGCTTCTTCAGCCAGAGAGTGGTGAATCTGTGGAATTCGTTGCCACAGGCAGCTGAGGAGGCCAGGTCTTTATGTATATTTAAGGCAGAGCTTCACAGATTCTTGATTGGTCAGGGCATGAAGGGATATGGGAGAAGACAGGAGAATGAGGCTGAGAGGACAATTGAATCAGCTTTGATGAAGTGGTGGAGCAGAGTCAATGGGCGTAATGGCTTAATTCTCTCCTATATCTTATGGTCAAAGATATCCACACATGGACCTGCTGAGGGAGAACTTGCATAAACCTTTCTTAGCTGGTTTAGAAATTCTTCAATTCAGATTAATAGCAGACCAATGGCTGATTTCATTCTACATTGCTTATGTCAAGCGAAGGCAATTCGGGTGTAAATGGTGGAATTTCTGGTGCAGCCTATTATTTGCGTGCAAGGAATATTTTGAGAGTGTACCAGCAACCATTCCCTTTGGGCTTTAGTTTATGTTTTACAACAAGTCTAATTTGATTAAACTTACTTTTTCCATCTCTACAGCTGACCTATAACATTATTTTGGCAAATACAGGGATTCTGGTTAATTGGGCCATTGATTAATCGAGGCAGCTGTTTATTTGGAACAACTCTTAAAGAACAGAGATGAATTGAGGAAATAGCTGTGATTCCCTCATTATTTGGGACACTCTGCCTCTTAATTGGGACAGGAAACTATCGCCGAACAGTTCCTAACTAGTGTCAGTCAAACTCACTTGTGTTTTACACTGCGCTTAGAGTGAAAAGTTTTTAAACAGCATTTTGTTGTGTGTGTTTGTGTTCAAAAAGCAGTGAGTTTTTGTCACTGGTAGTTGGCAAGAAATAAGCAGAAAGGCAGTTCAGAATTATTTTGCTCACGATGGTGTCAAATATTCAGTCTTGGAGATGCAGAAATGGCCATGAATGATAATGGAACAATTTTACTACTTCAGCAAGTTAGGAGCTGTGAAGAATTTGAAGGTATTGACAATTATCTAGAATGTTCCAATGAAAATGAAGATTTGAAGGACTCAATCATTGAAAGCGTTGTATGAAGGCAGTCCATTATCTGCACTAGATGTCTGCGCTAATTTTGTTCATTTATGGTCAAACAAAGGACCATGACAGTGTACACTGGATGAGTTCCTCATTTGATAACTACTAGAAACTAAGACAGGTTTACAGAACTGTAGTTGTGTTAGTAGTGTTCTAATTTGTTCTGTATTGCATTTAAATACATAATTTGTTATGGTTAAACATTAGGTTAAACATTAGTTTCCCTTTTTTTAAAACTATTTCCATGAAACTATAGCTAATTGGGGGTAGGCTCTTAACTGGGCCAAAACCTATTGGTCCTGGTGCATCCCAATTAACTGGAACCCACTGTATATCAAAGTATCTCCTATCACATTTTGAAACTAGCTCCTATATAACGTTTAGTTGAAATATTGAGGGTTTTGTTTAGGAATCTGGTATTTACTCTGGAGCTAATGAGATCACAAGCTTGAATAAAATAGAACAGGACTAAATCTATCCACCAGTTTTAAACAGATTCAGTTTTCTGTGGCTGCTTCTTTTTGATGTCCTTGCAGCAATTATGCGAAGAAAAGGAAAATGCAAGACAACAGCAACACAGTGGCCCAGATTATAGAGCTATTGTCTCACAGCTCCACTGACCCTGACCCCTGGTGCCGGCTGGGTTCACATTGCATGCTCTCTTTTACACTCAGGGTTTCCTCTGGGAGATCCAGTTTCCTCCCATGTTGCAAAAATGCTTGGGTTGTCAGGTTAGTTGGTAAATTGTTCGTAGTGTGAAGCTGAGTGGAGAATCTGTGGAGGGTTAGGGTAACATTAAAGCTTGATGGTGAACAGTATCGCCATGGACGCCCAGTCCCTTTACAACTCCATCCCCCTCAGGAGGGCCTTAAAGCTCTCTGCTTCTTTCCAGACAACAGATCCAACCTGTTCCCCTCCTCTGTCTGGCAGAACTGGTCCTCACTCTCAATAGTTTCTCCTTCAGCTCCTCCCACTTCCTTCAAACCAAAGGTGTAGCCATGGGCACTCGCATGTGTCCCAGCTATGCCTGCCCTTTTGTTGGCTACGTGGAACCGTCCGTGTTCCAAGCCCTCCCTTGTAATGCTCCCCATCTCTTCCTCCGCTACACTGGTGGCTGCATTGGTGCTGCTTCCTGCACCCATGCTGAGCTATTCGCCTTCATCAATTTTGCCTCCAATTCCACTCTGCCCTCAAATTTACCCGGTCCATTTCTGACACCTCTCTCCCCTTTCTCGATCTCTCTGTCTCTATCTCTAGAGACAGTTTACCTGCTGATATCCTTTACAAACCCACTGATTCTCACACCTACTTGGGCTATACCTCTTCCCACCCTGTAACTTATAAAAATGCCATCCCCTTCTCTCAGTTCCTCTGTCTTCACTGCATCTGCTCTCAGGATGAGGCTCTTTATTCCAGAACTAGTGAGATGTCCTCCTTCTTCAAAGAAAGAGACTTTCCTTCCTCCACCATCAACACTGCCCTCACCTACATCTCTTCCATTTTGTGCTCAACCGCTCTTCCCCCATCCCCCCTGCCACCCCAGCAGGGATAGGGTTCCTTTTGTCTTCACCTACCAACACATAATTCTACGGGACCCCACCACCAAGCTCATCCTCCTCCCCTCCTTTTTGCTTTCCACAGGGATTTCTCCCTACTCGACTCCCTTGTCCATTTGTCCCTTCTTACTGATCTCTTTCCTCATACTTAACCTTGCAAGCGGAACAAGTGCTACACCTGCCCCTACACCTCCTCCCTCACTACCATTCAGGCCCCAAACAGTCCTTCCAGGTGAGGCAACACTTCACCTGTGACTCTGTTGTGGTTATCTACTGTATCCAGAGCTTCCTATATGGCCTCCTGTATTTTTCATTTTTAAATCTTTATTAATTATTATTGAAAATCAACAACAAAGAAAAATACATCAAGATAATCAAGACAACATATCCATATGTAGAATAAGAGTTAAATTATCAACCAAACCGAACAGTATATCAATAATAATAAAAAAACAAAATGTTAAAGCTATTTTTTTTGGAAAAAAGAAAGAAAAAAGAACCCCTACTAACTAAAACAAAGAAAACCCCTAATAGCAAAAAAAAGGGGGGAAACCCATTTGGAGCACAAACCCGGTGCTATACGCCATATAAGCTTCCATAAAAAAAAAGACATCAATCCGCCAACCAAATCCATATACCCAAGCATCAGAGAAGGACCATCTGTATTAATTCAAATCAAATGATAATAACGGGCAAAAGAACCCCACCTTTTCTCGAAGTCAAATCTAGGATCAAAAGTTCGACTTCTAATTTTTTCCAAATAGGACTTAATATCACCTGAGAGAATGATTGTATCAGAGTGGGAGCAGAGGCATCTTTCCATTTTAATAAAATAGCCCTTCTAGCCAATAATGTGACAAATGCAATTACGTGTTGGTTTGATATAGAAGTACCGTGAATATATTGAGGAATTATACCAAGCAAAACTGTCAATTTATTAGGTTGTAAATTGATTTTTAAAGCTTTAGAAATTGTAGAAAAAATAGATTTCCAAAACTGTTTCAATACAGAACACAACCTAAACATATGTGTCAGTGTAGCTATCTCAGTTTTACATCTATCACACTGACTATTTACGTTAGGAAATATTTTAGACAATCTCCCCTTTGTCAAATAATAACAATGTACAATTTTAAATTGAATTAGAGAATGACTGGCACAAATCGAAGAAGAGTTGACCAGCTTCAAAATTTGCAACCAATCCTTTGTTATCAAGGTCATGTTAAGCTCTCTTTCCCAATCTTGCTTAATCTTAAGTAAAGGGTAGTTGTTCTGTTGAAATAGTAAATTATAAAGGTTTTATTGGGAACATTTCACTAAAGGATTCATTTTTAAAATAATGTCTAACAGGTCAGAGTCTTGTATATGTGGAAAATTACTTAAATATTCTTGTAAGAAATGTCTGACCTGATGATATTGCAAAAAATGTAAATACGAGAGAGAGTATTTAGTTACTAATTTCTCAAAGGACATCAATTGACCTTCTTGAAACAAATCCATAAAGGAAAAAATTTCTTTATTCCTCCAAAGAGAAAAGGTAGGATCACTAAGTGAAGGCTTAAATAAATAGTTTCGATAAATTAAACTAAAAAGGTTAAATGGTTTAAGATTTAAAAACTTACGAAACTGGTACCAGATTCGTAATGACTATTTAACCATCGGATTTATATATAGAATAGAAATTTTGGCTTGGCCTCCTGTATATCGGTGATACCTGACATAGATTGGGAGACCGCTTCGTCAAGCACCTATGCTCCATTTGCTCGTGTTCGTCCATCGTTGTTGAGACCAGCACACGTTTGGATTTAAGTGAGGGAGAG
The DNA here is from genome assembly GCF_963921235.1 of Mobula hypostoma. Classification (NCBI taxonomy): domain Eukaryota; kingdom Metazoa; phylum Chordata; class Chondrichthyes; order Myliobatiformes; family Myliobatidae; genus Mobula; species Mobula hypostoma. The sequence continues at coordinate 166,064,816 of NC_086101.1, read as the reverse complement.
TAGCCTCACTCTCTCTTCCCAATTCCCATTTGGATCTGGTGGCAAGACAAGAGTCGAGACGGCTGGTGATGGGGCTAGGCGCAGTGGATGACCAGGACGTCTTCTGTGTCTAGTCGTGCTCTACGTGTTCCACGATGTTTACAGAGACCACCTTCTTGACCGTTGGACCTTCCATTGGTCTCATCCGCTCAATCCACCGGAGTCTGTCTTCACATGCTGGGATAGACAACCCCATATCTCACCAAGGGTTTGAGACCCGTTGGCTACCCTCACCTGGTTTAGCCGGCTTGTTGAAGCCGTTTCCCGGGGTGTGGCCGCTGTCACGTGCAAACAGCTAAGGGGAACTACAGGTGAGAGCTGAGTGCCAGGTGGGGACCAAAGGTGGACAAACCGCCTGAAAAGGACGCGACATGTTCCCCCACCGGAGGTGCTACCCCTCCCTGACACCCCATACATCCATTTGCTAGAAAAGAGACGGAAACAGCCTGTGGCCACCCACTTCAATTCTACTTCTCATTCCTGTTTCAACACGTCAGCTCATGGCCTCCCCTACTGTCACAATGAGACCACACTCAGGTTGGAGGAACAACACCTTATATTCTCTCTGGGCAGCCTCCAACCTGATGGCATGAACATCGACTTCTCTAACTTCCGGTAATTGTGCCCCTTCACCATTCCCATTTCCATTTCACTCTCTCACCTCAGGTCCTTACCTGCCCATCACCTCCTTCTGGTACTCTGCCTCCTTCCCTTTCTTTCATGGTCTTCTACCCTCTCCTATCAGATTCCCCCTTCTCCACCTTCTCCAGTCCTTTATCACTTTCACATATCAACTTCTCAGCCCTCCCCCTCTCCCAGTTGCACCTATCACCTACCACCTCGTGTTTCTTCCGCCCCTCCCCCCACCTTCTTGCTCTAACTTCTCATCTTTTTTTCCAGTCCTGATGAAGGGTTTTGGCCTGAAATGTCCAAAGTACTGTTTTCGATAGGTGCTGCCTGGCCTGCTGAGCTCCTCCAGAATTTTGTGTGCATTGCCTGGATTTCCAGCATTTTCTTGTCCTTGTGCTTGATAGCGAGCACGGAGAAGGCCAGAGGCCCTGTTTCCAGGCTGTTTCACCCGATGACTCAACAACTAAATAACAATCTAAATTCCTTTAAGGCAAGTGTGAAAGACCTACATTAACGTACTTACCTAAAAATAAAAGTATCTAACTTATTTTTAATGTAATGGATATGGAGAGATGGTCAGCAGGTAGAGTAGCCATGATTTGATTGATCAATGGAACTGCTATGAGGAGCTATATGTCCTAGTCCTGTTTGTATATCACAGCCAGACAATGCCTCAGACATTTTTAGTCTGATTCCCACAGATGTTTCAAATATATAGAACACACAGAATCTTACAGCACATTTTAGGCCCTTCAGCCCACAGTGTTGTACTGACCATGTAACCTACTCTAGAAAATGCCTAGAATTTCCCTACTGCAGAGCCCTCTAATTTTCTAAGCTCCATGTACAACCTAAGAGACCCTATTGTACCCACCTCTACCACCGTCGCTGGCAGTGCATTCCACGCACCCATATCTCCAAAGGTAACCTCTGTAACTGCAGCCTTGTCAAACTATCACCAAGCTGTGGCTCCGTTTGTGATGGGGTCACCCCTGAGTCAGAAGCCTGAGATTTGAAGTGGCACAAATGATTGAGGAAGCTGAAGGAGCCCTCATGCGGAGGCTAAAATGGAGAAGTAATCTGTCCCGTCGACAGTATGTGGTGTTTCCCAACAGTTATTCGTCGTACTGAGAGAGCTGGAGATGAGGGTTGGCAGATTAATACAAAAGCTCACCAGTCAGAGGCACAGTTACCCTCTCATAGTAATCGAAAAGATCCATTGGCATCATTTTGCAGGAGTATTGGGGAAATGCCCTTTGTACCTTTTCTCTCTCCTAGCTTTCACTGAGCCTTCCTCCTCAGTCATAAACAGGTGGCAAGGTTTTGTTTTTATGTTGATGTGTTTTAGCTCTGTCCATTCTTCAGCACTCTCAGTACAGCGAAAACTGGATTGGGGATGGGTCAGAGCCCTTTCCAGCTCAGCCTGAGCCAGAAGCCAACCCATTTCCCTCTTAGGAAAACCTGGACTTTCCTGACAATGTCCTGCTTTTCCCCATGCACTGTTAGATGTGAAAGGACTGAGACACTTGGAAGGTCAAACTATAGCTTATCTGACCATTCCCTCCGTCACTGGGCTTGTTACGAAGTCCACTTGTGAAACGGTGGCTCACTAGGAAAGAATCCAGATACACTTTGCACCCAGCCCTCAGCTCTTCTCCAGGCAAGTCTGGGGAAGGAACAACGACCCCAGTCATTTCAATGGGTGTCAGTAGCCCTGTGCCAGAAAGATAGAGAAGCTGAGTGTTTCATCCTCTTTTGATCTATTTGTATTTTTTTTGTGTTTAATGTATTTTAAATTAATTTTTTTTGAATATATTTAAATAATAAAATGTTTAAATATTAATTGATAATTGAATAGTTTTAAATGTTTCCGGCAGTGAATAACTTTTCAATGATAGATTAGAACCATAGAACTATAGAACATTACAGCACAGAAACAGGCCTTTTGGCCCTTCTTGGCTGTGCCGAACCATTTTTCTGCCTCGTCCCACTGACCTGCACCTGGACCATATCCCTCCATGCACCTCTCATCCATGTACCTGTCCAAGTTTTTCTTAAATGTTAAAAGTGAGCCCGCATTTACCACTTCATCTGGCAGCTCATTTCACACTCTCACCACTCTCTGTGTGAAGAAGCCCCCTCCCCATGTTCCCTTTAAACTTTTCCCCCCTCACCCTTAACCCATGTCCTCTGGTTTTTTCTCCCCCAGCCTCAGTGGAAAAAACCTGCTTGCATTCACTGTATCTACACCCACCATAATTTTATATACCTCTATCAAAACTCCCCTCATTCCTCTACGCTCCAGAGAATAAAGTCCTAACCTATTCAACCTTTCTCTGTAACTCAGTTTCTCAAGTCCCGGCAACATCCTCGTAAACCTTCTCTGCACTCTTTCAACCTTATTAATACCCTTCCTGTAATTTGGTGATCAAAACTGCACACAATACTCCAAATACGAGAGTATCAATATTAATACGAGAATTCGAGGTTAAAGACCCTAGCCTTGCTAGTTCTTCAGGATAGAAGGTTATACTAGCACCTCCATCATCCCACAAGCAAAGGAACCATTCGGTCAGTGATTCCCCAGACCTTCATTTAAAACGAGCAGCCATCTCAGATAGCTCCTTATCATTATACTTCTTGCACTCGAGAGTCTGTACTCCCGGCTGCCCATGGACATTTTTTTGAGAAGTCACCACAGCAGGCCGAGCCTGCAATGGTTCTGGGGCAAAAGCAGTTTCCCCCTCACCAAAGGACCCATTATCATTATCATCATACCATATATCCCCATCCCAGGTGTCTGGTTCTCCCCGGATAGCAACATCGATCTTATCTTCATGGGATCGGAGGCATAATTCTGGCAGTGGGCCACCTCCTGATGTTTAATTTGGACTAGCCTACATGCCATCTCAATTCCCTTCTCCTCAGCTTCCAGTGCCCTATTCTGACTGATCCTCACCACCTCAGTCGTTACTGAGCACCTCTCCTTCATAGCATTCACTTCATCCCTCAACTTAAAGATTCTTTAAAAAGCAGTTCAAAAATCTTTAACAAAGCAAGCTGTGAAAAGGTTTCATGGCTTTCTGGGGGTCATGCTTCAGGATAGAATGTAATCTCTCTCTATCTGATTTTCTTTCATTCTCACACAAACCCCATTTGGGAGTGCCTTAATAATTCTCCCATCAGCCACCTCTTCATCTTCAAAATATTCGCGTAAATAGAACCAGCTGATAACCTCAATGCTAAGTCATTTTTTTCCTGTTCATTATTGTTTAATAAAGCTACAAATAAGCTCAAGATATCTATTTACCTTTTTATATAAGTGAAAGAGGAAATGCTCCCTGCCTACTACTGCACAGCAGGTTCTATTTTATCAGATCATTCCTGAAAATGGAGCATGTGCTTAGGTCAGATGCTGACATTAATAACAAGGTTCCCTGTTGCAATGTTGAAAAGAAACAAAAGTGCCTCAGACTGTGACTTTATATGTTGTTTCCGGTGCCCACATTAAAACCCTCTCTCGGCTGCCACCACAGCTTTCAGTCGAGTAACTAAGGCCGCAAGAGGTCAACAGGAAGCAGCATTCCTTCAGGGAGATGATAGAAGGGAGCATGCCAGTTTTCCTCTGAATGTTCTGTTACATGGGTGATTTATCAAACATTGCCTGTGCACCAGTTTGAGATATTAGCAACCACATTTCCATGTGAATGAAATGATGAAACATTCCTGTGTCTCTGACCCACTTAACTGAGAAACCATGTCTGTGTCGCTCGCTCCTGAAACAGGCGCAATCACATCAGTGGGAAATCATCACTCCTTCCTGTATCAATTTTCAAGCTTTTATCACCCTGGAATTATTTTTTGTTTTATTTTAGTGATCGAACATGGTAACAGGCCCTTCTGGCCCAATGAGCCAAGCTGGCCAATTACACGCATGTGGCAAATAAACCTACTAACCCGTAGGTCTTTAGAATGTGCAAGGAAACGGGAGCAGCTGGAGATAACCCACGTGGTCATAGGGAGCACGTACAAATTCCTCACAGGCAGTGGCGGCAAATGAATCCAGGTCACTGTCGCTATAATAGTGTTTCTCTAACCGCTACTGTTCTGCCCTTCGGGCAATTGATTTCCCAATGTGATTGAGCACATTCAACTTTTATTTTGAAATGAGCGGTTTCAGATCTGTATTAGGTCACTTCCTGTGCAGTCAGGAAATAGTAAGTAGGAAAGCACAGTGGCTGGCAGAACGCCAGAGGTTTGTGTCAGGAGTTAAAGAAGTCTCTATCTATAGCCTTCCTGTTGTTTCCCCAGCAGAAGCATTGCTTTTTCACTCCTTATTCATTATGTCATGCCATTGAGTCTGCAATAAACCCAAGGAGCTAGGAGGCGACTATCCTGGCTCTCATGTCATTTTTTTTTTAAAAAGGAGTTTGGCTGACTGTCTAATTGATGTTACAACACCTCAGTGAGGGCAGTATAGTGAAAAGGCAGAGATCAGCCTGTGCTTCAACAATGGTGGCTACAGGTAAAACCTCCTTACATCTAAAAACTGTGTCACGGGACAGAAACAAGGCAAAAATGCTTCCATTTTGAGGTTAAGAGTACATCAGCCTCATCACCAACAAGAGTCTGTGCCAAAGCGGAGGCAGCAAAAGCACGCACGTCATTGGCTGAGAAGGGGGCAAAGCTTAAGATGGAGAAAGCAGAGCTGCACTTGGAGGTCAAACTAAGTGCACGTACCCTTCACCGAGAGGCAGCTGCAGCCACCGCACAGTCTGAGGCAGCTGAACTGGAGGGAGCGATGAGGTTGGACAGGGCCAGCACAGCAGTGCCAGAAAAGGACATTGCAGAGTGTACAGGCGGATACATGAAAGCACAGCTTGAACTTCGCGTGTCTTAGAACCCAACAGCTTTTCCTGCCACTTGCCTAACTTCAGAGCTTTCTGATGGCAACTTTCTTCAGAAGATGACTCACGCTGACAACGCAGCAGAACCGGTAAGCTACCTGTTGCTGATGATATATTTATCGATACCTTCATACTGCTTCCCAAAGGTTGCAATTCAAAGGCCCACCACGGTGAGAACGAGCAATGGGTGGATGCTAAGGCAGCTCACCACTCCCACAGTGTGTCACTGCATGCTACAGGTCAGTCGTATGTCCCCCAGAACGAGGCAGCTTCCATCAGCCGGCACCTGCAACAGAACACCTTGCACAATACCTGGCTCGCCATGACTTAGTGAGCACAAACATTTACCAGTCTGATGACAAGCCTGAGAGCTACAGAGTGTAGCAGACATCATTCAACAATGTCACCAGGGGCCTTGACAGAAGTATTGGATCTACTGAGGAAGTGGCTTAGGAAATAATCCAGTGCACGTCAGGAGGAAGCGCTCATTCACCCTATTGCAGCTCAGGAGGCCTGGAATGGCTCCAGAAAAAGTGGATAACCATTGGCTCAAGGTTCAAGGAAGAAAATGCTGGCCGTTTCCCTCCAATTCGATTACTTCGCCAGGTTCATCTACTACGAGGCACACAAAAGAAATGGCCCTAGATTCACCGTTCCAATCAATGGCAGTGCGCCCGGGAAATCAGACAGATCTACCTTCAGGAACTGCGGCACAAACAGCTCCATGTCTGTCTGCAAGACGGACATCTCTTCAGCTGAGGATTTGCATGTGGACTCTTCCGTAAAAAAGAGCGATGGCCCAGGTCAGAACTATCCCATTCAGAACAAGCCAAATCACTCAGGAAATGCAGGGGGCTTTAGCGCAATGACTCTCAGTGAACGAAAGGCCCTTCTCAAAGAGAATGGATTTTGCTTTAAGTGCTGTGCCTCATGACAGTCATGAGCTCCTCCGAATCTGTGCAGAGCTCTGACTTGTGTTCCCAATGTGTGGTAGCCCAGGCCAGGGCTCTTAGAGCCAGGAGAGAGATAATGAAGGCCACTCTTCTGCGCTCTGAAGGGAATCAGGACGGCTGATGTTCAAATACTAATGAGCTTTGAATGAGAAAGACATGACAAGAGCCCTGGTTACTGTCGATCTCTCCGGGGTCGGAAGCTGTACTGGCTCCAGAGCAGGACCAACTGGCTTCCTCCTTGCAAAAGCTAACCAATGGCTACCTGGAGGTTATGCATCTCCAGGCCCTGTCTGGAAATATCTACACTGTGGCTGGTCACAGCAGACGATAGACTGATACCCCACTGGGTCAATGCTGGCTCAGTTGTACTATGACAAAGGTCCTTGATAAGGATGGCTCGGACCCAAATTCTGGAGATTCCAAGGCTGGGATCGAGACACGGTCTCAAATGGGATCGAGAAACTTAACACAAAACAAACGCTAGACAAAATCACTGGGAGGCTTACGACTGAGCACTGAACCTATGATCAAGTGTTCCTTAAGTACTGAATTCTTGGCTCCAGAAATATGATCATCAATTAACAGGAACGTCCTTAGGCCTTAAATAGGCCGCACCAGCTATCCATACTCCGGAGAGTTAGACCGTTTAAATCTCAGAAGCTGGCGCAGTTGGGAGCATCTCGTAACAACAGGGGTGAGGCAAGTAATTGGGTTGCCCCTCTCCCTTTTAGAGCTCGCTGGCAGTATTTACCAAGCAAATGTGAACAGGCCTTTACCAGCCCCACCTCCCCGCAGCGAACTCTGAAAGGAAAGAAATGAGAGAGAGCATCTTTTTGGACAAGATTTTGAGAATGACCATGCAGAGGTAGCACCATCCCCGCCAGAGAAAGGGGCATGCTGGCACATACCAACTTTCGGAGCCTATCATCCTGAAATGCCTGGTCAAATCCAAGTGGTATTTGACTCCAGCAACCAGTATTCCGGCGTCTGTCTCAGCAACATGCTCTTCACAGGTCCAGACCCCCAATAATTACCTTCTGGGGCTTTTGATCTGCTTTTGGAAGGAACATTTACCACCCTTACAGACATACAAATGTTCCATTGCTTTCTCTTCCCAGGTGACTACAGGAATTACCTCAGGTTTCTGTGGTACAGGGATAATGACGTGACTAAGGATGTCTTCGACTATAGAATGAAAGTCCACGTTTTTGGCAACTACTGCTCCCCAGCTGTCGCCATCTATGGGCTTAGAAGAGCCATCCAAGAGCGTGCTGGTGAACATGGAGCCGACACCACTCAGTTCGTGGAATGTCACTTCAACGTTGACAATGGGCTTGAGCCTGTACCTACTGATGCTGAAACAATTGACCTCCTGCAGGGGACCTGAGCATATCTCAGTGAGTCAAACATGCGGCAGCAGAAGTTTGCTTCAAACGGTGAAGCGGTCATGAAAATGTTCTCGACTGAGGACAGTGCAGCAAGTATTAAGGACCTGGGCCTCCGTGGAGAAGCCACACCTATGCCATGCAGTTTGGGACTCCTGTGGGAGATAGTGACTGACACCTTCACCTTCGCAGTATCAAACAGCAATGAGCCATTCACTCAGTGCAGAGTGTTGTCCAGGGTGAACGGTTCGTTTGATCCCCTGGGTTTGGTGGTTCCTGTCACTATCCAGGGCAGAGCTCTCCTTAGGGACTTCCAGCAGACGTATGACTGGGACAAGCCCCACCCAGAGGAGAAACTCCACAAGTAGGAAGCCAATGCAAGATTTAATGCAGCTGCACATTCCTCGAACCCACACAGCAACCTCCCTCTCCAAGGCAGTACAACTAGTATTTGTTGCTTTGTTATAGGAGTTATCCTGTAACTTTGAAAGTGGTTGGAGAATTTGCATTCGGTCAGATTTCCACAAGTCATGTCTTTTGTAACCTCCAGAAGCCCTATATGTATAAACTGTGGCTGGATGAGAAATCACAATTATAGATCTCGGTCACCTGACTCCCACTGGTAACCTTCGGCTACTCTGAAATGAGGGAGAAAAGCAGCATTTTCAAATACACACCCTATTCATATGTACTCACATTTGGTACGTTTTGTTTAATGCCTTTCAGTCATTTCTTACCTCTAACACAAAGTGTTGCAGAGTGCCCAATATAAAAAAAAAGGGCTGCTAACCTTGCTTAACTGTACTCGTTTAAAAATATAACAGGAAAGGAATGGTGAGCTATGTTATATTTCATGCCAGGGCGGCCTTGTTTGCTTTCACTGAAGGCCACTAACCTGTGACTGTATCATCTTTCTCTCTTAGCAACTCGGTCACCTTACCAATTTTTGTGCTGAACCTCACTGCTTTCCATCTCCCAAAGAAGACAGATGTTAAACATCATAGCAAAGTATTTAGTAAGTCAGGCGGTGAGTGTTTTGTCCTTCGGGCAATTGATTTATGTTTCTTTTTACTGTGTGATTAAACACATTCAGCTTTTATTTTGAAATGAGCAGTTTCAGATCTGCACACGGTCACTAACTGTATTTCATATTGGCCTCTTCCAGTTCTATGTTTTTCTTGTTGCCAATTGGCAGGCTAGGGGTTTGGAGTTTGATGTTCTTGTTGTGTGTGGGTGGTCTGTTAATTTTTGTGCTAGGCAGAGGCTGGGGGGTTTGGGGTTTGCAAGTTTTTGTTTCTTATTTTTCTTTTCGTGTGGGGGAGGGATCGATGTCTTTTCTTTCAACTACTATGTTTTTTCTGTATTTTATGGTTGTCTGGAGAAGACAAATCTCAGAGTTGTATTCTGCATACATAGTCTGATATCAAAATGAACCTTTGAACTTCCTGTGCGGTCAGGAAAAAGTAAGTAGGAAAGCACATTGGCTGGCTGAAGGCAAGAGGTTTATGTCAGGAGTTAAAGAAGTTTCTATCTATAGCCTTCCTGTTGTTTCTCTAGCGGAAGCATTGCTTTTTCGCTCCTTATTCACAATATCATGCCATTGAGTCTGCAATAAAACCAAGATGGGAGGCCACTTTCCTGACTCTCATGCCATTTTTGAATGGAGTTTGGTGGTCTGTCTAGTTGATGTTATGACACCTCAGTGAGGGCAGTACAATTACACCACTGTGCTGCCCCAGATAGTTTCACTCCTTCAGTAACACTCTTGTGTTTAGATCAGAGTTTGGCACAAAGATTGTATTCAGTGCATGAACATGTAAACTCGACCTTTACTTCAGTGCATTGCCTAGAGAGTGTTGGGAACCTTAATAGGGTAATTAATCATCGTTCTCCTGAATCTATGAAGATTGTAGACCTGCAGGCACTGGAAATCTGAAATAAAACTGGAGATACTAGAAACACTCAGCAAGCCAGGCAGCGTCTTTGGAAAAACAAAACAGAGTTAACGTATCAGGTTGAAAGTGACCTACCATCAACCTGGAATATTAACTCTGCTTCTTTTTCCAGTCACTATCTGACTGTTCTTACTAATTGTTGTTTACTAATTAAGTAGATCAATGAAATAGGTTTGAAATAGAATCAGGCCATTCAGCCTTCCTGCCTGCCCTGAAAATCAATAAGATCCTGGTTGACCTTTTAGCTCAGTGCCATGTCCATGCACTAAGCATTTGTACATTCTAGTATCAACTGTTTGGCGACAATAAAGTTTAAAGTATAAAGTATAACCCGCTGTTCTCCAGTTCCCATAATTTATAAAAATCTATCTCTCTTTCTTTTGAATATACTAAGTAACTGAATCTCCACAGCCTCTTGCACAGAGCATTCCAGAAATTAACTACACACTGCGTGAAGACGTTTCACCTCTGTCCTGAAGAGCTAGATCCCCATTTGTTACTCCTGGTTCTTCACATTGCAGCCAGAGAGCCGTCAACTCCACACCTAGCCTTCCTGCTCCTCCACTACTTTGGCATCAAAGGTTCCAGCAAACTTTGCATTGATTGATCATTCCCAGGATGAAGATAGTCCTGGAGAGTTGGGGAAGGAAGGCTGATTCTCTCCTCTGAAGGACATTAGGGAACAAGTTAGATTTTACAATACGTGAAAAAAAAATGCAGATGATACAAACCTGAAACAAAAACAGAAAATGCCAGAAACACTCAGTGTTTCATGACAGATCAGAAGAAACAGAGAGAGAGAGCATCAGCATTTCAAGTCGACCACTCTTCATCAGAACGGTTGACGTAGCTTTTAGCGTAATGCGATAACAATGCCAGTGAGCTGGGTTCAATTGCGCTGCTTTCTGTAGGAACTTGTACATTCCTCCTGTTACTGTGTAGATTTCCTCTGGGTGCTCTGGTTTCCTCCCACATTCCAAAGACCTACGGATTACTAAGTTAATTAGGCACATGAGTGTAATTAGGTGGCACAGGCTTATTGGTTTGGAAGGCCCGTTATTACGCTGTAACTTTAAATCAAAATAAGTACTCTTCATGAAGATTCTAAAGAAAGACTATCGACCTGAAGTTTAACTCTGTTCCCCTCGCCTCAGATACTCCCTGACCTGTAAATTTTTTTTTGTGGCACTTTAGGTTTTCCCAACATTCTTGAAGTGGAGCAAGATCGATGTCTTCATACAGTAATGGTCACATATTTTCCTACTGACCCAACGCTCCTCAGCTTACGAAAGAAGCTCTCCAGTGGCAAGGAAATCCTGAGGTGCACCAGCACCAGAGGAACGACAGACAGAGAAGGAAAATGCTCTCAAGGATACGCCAAGCATTTTATAGACATTCATACCATTGCCTGTGATTAAAAAAAAGCAGGGGGTTAAAGGAGAAATGGTTGGGCGCAGGCCCTCCCCTATTCTCCCCACTGCTTGTCCAAAGCAAGCTTACCTGCAATCCCGGCAGAATCGCTTTGCTGTAACATGCAGTCCTGGAGTGCTGCCACTTTATCGATCGACCCTCCCAGGACGAACTTCACATCTTCTACAGAATCCTGCAGAAGAGCAGAGAAAAACATACCTGTATTAAAGAAAGCCTGGGCTTCTATCATTTACTTATGGTGGCTGCATCCTCTACTCAGTTAACTGGTCAACCCAACGGAATTTAAAATGCAGGCCCTCCACGTGTCATGACCACTAAATCAAAGTCAAAGTAAACTTATTATCAAAATACAGATATGTCACCATGTACAACCCCAAGGTTCATTTTCTTGCAAGCATTTGCAGGAAAATAAAGAAATACAATAGAATTTATGGAAAACTATACACAAACACTGATGAATAACCAATGTGCAAAAGAAGACAAATTGTGCAAGTAATTAAAAAAGTAAATAAATAACTTTTAAGAGACTTCTGGACAGGCACATGGAGCTCAGAAAAATAGAGGGCTATGGGTAATCCTAGGTAATCTCTAAGGTAAGGACATGTTGGGCACAGCTTTGTGGGCCGAAGGGCCTGTATTGTGCTGTAGGTTTTCTATGTTTCTAATAGCGAGAACACAAGTTGTAGAGTCCTTGAAATTGGGGCTATACGTGGTGGAGTCAGTTCAAGGGAATTAAAGGTTATGTGAAAAGGCAGGTAGGTGGAGATGAGTCTGTGGCCAGATCAGCCATGATCTTATTGAATGGTAGAGCAGGCTCGACGGGCCAGATGGCCAACTCCTGCTTCTATTTCTTATGCCCAGTGCTGAGGTGAGTGAAGTTGAATTGAAGTCAAGTTATTCACACTGAGAGTTGTAGGGGAATATATTGTGTATAGCTCGTAGACAGGAATGAGTATTTGGGAAATGGGTTGGATAGATTTGCAGACTTGCAGGACTGCAGGCATCTGCTGTGTGGGAACTCAGTCTGCGGTAATATCACTGCATCCATTGAGAAAAAGGTCTGCGTTAACTACACCTTGCCTTTGATTAGACTATGCTTTTATTTTAATATGTTGGCAGGCAGCTGCATTTCAAATTTGCAAACTGTTCAGGTTACGAACATTTTTCAGGATCAGTATCCTATCATGTCCTGGAGAGGATCTGCAAATGAAAATGTAAATGTTACTGAGACCATAGAATTAATTTAATATTTTAAAGATATACAGTACTCTGCGAAGTCTTAGTAAAAATGTATATAGCTAGGGTGCCTAAGACTTTGGCACAGTACTGTATATTTGTCAACAAGGAGCGGAGAGCAAGTTTGTAAATCTGGTGGGTGGAAAGGATGTTGGAAATGCCAATGGTTGAGCGCCACAGGAGGGGTGTGACAGGAGCAGGGGGTGGCACAGGTGCAGACAAACCCAGCCCTGAGACAACAGGCAAGGTCATTTGATTCCAGTCAATTGTTTTATTGATCATTACAGAATGCCTCTCTGGTGCTTCCCTCTCCCTCCCCTCTCCCTTCCCCTTTTCTCAACCGTGATTCCCCTCTCCCTGCCTCTTTCCCACTCTCAGCTCACAATAGAGACCCAAATCAGAATGAGGTTTATCATCACTCAATACATCATGAATTTTGTTTTTTTTTTGCGGCAGCAGTACGGTACAATTTACCACCGTACTAAGGCACCCTAGATATATACATGTGCCCAAGACTGTATCACAGGCATGATGGGCCAAATGGCTCCTTCCTGTATAATTCCATGAAGTAAATTAACTGGCCTGGCCATCTATACAGTATGTGATTAGAAAAGCTTCATTAACCCAAGACTAATCATAGCAGGAATAACCTGCATTTCTGCGGCAGTCTCCATTAGTAGAAAGACAAAAATATCTTATATTTTCTTTAATGTATTGGAAGGCTAAAATCAGCATTGATGTGCAGGTGGACATGGACGGAGGATAGGGGGAGGTTATATAGCAAGAACAAGAGGTATAATATGGTGATAGGGGAAGATAGAGATAACTGCCACCAACCCCACTACCAAAATGGGCAAACCTGTTCTTTAGCAGTGACATTCGAGGGGTGATTGATAAATTCATGACCTAAGGTAGAAGGCGTCAATTTTAGAAAACCTAGCACATTTATTTTTCAACATAGTCCCCTCCTACATGTACACACTTAGTCCAGCAGTCATGGAGCATACGGATCCCTTCTTTGCAGAAGCGGTCCACAGCAGGGATGATTGATAAGTTCGTGGCCTAAAGTAGAAGGAAATAAGTTGTATAGCTCTCGTTATTTAATTATTCCAAAAAATGTTGCTCTCTTCCAAATGACTGCAGTCTTTGCCTTAGCTAGGAGCTAAACTGTGGGCAGTTTGAGTGTGTGTTAACATCATTGCTCGGAAGCTGTGCCACAGGAAGAAAAGCTAAGTAATGGCACCCCCTGATGGTAACAAATAAAACTGCAAGTCTGTGGATTTTATCGCCACGATTCAAATAGCTCAGATCAGTGCTTCAATCTGAAATGTCAATAGTCCCTTCCAAAACCCTGCTGAGTTCCTCCAGCAGATTGTTTAGTGATCCAAATTCCAGTATCTGCAGTCTTTTTTGCTTCTGGCTAAAGATGACCTGAAAACGTTACCAAAGAAGAATTCTGATGTCTTGCTCCTCTGAAATGCATGATTTGGATGTGTAGATCAATCCTGTGAGAGTATTGCCAGAGACAATGAATAAAGGATTAACTCATTGATGTCATCACAATGAAGGCATGCCAGCGGCTCTAATTTTTCAGGAGTTTGAGGAAATTTGGTATATAACCAAAGGTTCTTGTAAATTTCTACAGATAATATTAAAACTGATTCTTATTCACCCGCATCGCCTTGATCTTTGTCTTTGTGTGGAGGAAATAGACACACTCTAGGAGAGAAAGTGAACCTCACTAGATTCTGTCACAAATAATTGCCAGGATTCTGATGAGCATCTGAAGACATCAGTTTCACTGAAATTAGGATGTCTCTAGATGCCTTCAGATGTGATGGTAGCAGCTCCTATTGTAGCCTTCATGAGGGAAATGATGCAGTGGAGAAAAATGAGCAAGGCAATAGCAAAAGTCACCAGTAGGTGGAACTAGAGAGTTGCTCTGATGGACGGCCAGCAGGGACACAATAGAGCAAGTGGTCTCCTTCTGTGCAGTTATATTCTATGATAAAAAACTGGTGAACGGTTGACACCAGTCAAACCTCCTGGTCCAACATTTTGGTCAGGATTTCAGGTGCTTTAACCAACTCTCAATCATGCAGTGAAGGAGAATGGGGAGCGGAAATGAAGCAGACTGAGGAGAGCGCCAGCCAAGATTACTTCACATCAGCTGAGCAAAGCCAGCCGTGCTGTGATGTCATGCAGTTTCAAAGCAATGATTTAATTTGCAAATACATTGATTTTGAAATGATTGTTAAAACAAGTGTTGACAAGTAACCTATCTACATCTAAAATGCACCCTCTCCAGCACAGGAAATGTCACTGGCCATAATCCCAAGGATGATGGCTGTGGTGTGCGCACCAATGAATATACGGATTGAATTTTGTTAACGTCCTCTGCAGTATTGCTCAACTGGATTGCCAGTCGCGTTGGTGAATGCTGCTATTCCACTGAAAGATGGTTGGTTGGTTTGTATGCTGTATTTCTTCTTCTCTCCAGTAACATACTACTGGGAAGGCAGCAGGTTCTTAGCACACAGCATACTGGAAAACAGAACTTCCTATGCCATTATCACAACAGCACCATCCTGCTATTTCCTATTACTAAAATTGTAATTCAATAAAGTATATTAAATGGCTTGAAACAATTACCTACCATGCTCCAGCAACACGAAGTCCATTTGAAAATCCACTGGAAGTACTCAGCAGCATAGACATTGTCAAAGGAAAGAAGCTGCTGTATTTACATAGCACCTTGTATGTTCCCTTCAGGGTACTTCAAAAGCACTTTGCGCATTTTAGGAGAAACATTACACAGAAAGATTTGTAAGGCTCACATTTATGTATTTATAAACTGCCTTTCACAATCACAAGATGTCTTAAATTGCCAGTGATGTACTTTTGAAGGTAATTATTTTAGTTTTTTAATTTAGAGACTCAACATGGTAACGAGTCTGCGCTGTCCTATAAACACCCATGTGTCCAATTAGCTTATTAACCCATATATCTTTGGGGTGTAGGAGGAAACGGAGTACCTGCAGGAAACCCACTCAGTCACAGGGAGAAAGGCAAACTCCTTACAGACAGCGGAGGAACTGAACCCTAGACACTGGTGCTACGATAGTGTTACGCAGAGGTGTATAAGATGATGAGAGGCATTGATCGTGTGGATAGTCAGAGGCTTTTTCCCAGGGCTGAAATGGTTGCCACAAGAGGACACAGGTTTAAGGTGCTGGGGAGTAGGTACAGAGGAGATGTCAGGGGTAAGTTTTTTTATGCAGAGAGTGGTGCTGCGTGGAACGGGCTGCCGGCAACGGTGGTGGAGGTGGATATGATAGGGCCTTTTAAGAGACTTTTGGATAGGTACATGGAGCTTAGAAAAATAGAGGGCTATGGGTAAGCCTAGTAATTTCTAAGGTAGGGACATGTTCAGCACAACTTTGTGGGCCGAAGGGACTGTATTGTGCTGTAGGTTTTCTATGTTTAATCGCTACACTACTGTGCCATAACTTTGCAAAATATGAACCATCACAGCACTTGCCTCACAGGTAGATTCCAGCAGCCGTAATACAGTAACAATGGGATTAACTGTTGACTAAGGGAGAAATATTGTCCGGAACATTGGGAATAACATGTCAGCTTGTCGAATAAACTCTTCTTAGACTTCTAGCAAGGTACAGGCTTCGATTTTGACCAACATTCTGATGACAAAGTCTGCCATCTTCATCAAGGATGATGCCTGGGCATGTCTAGTCCAGTGGTATTTATACCACCGTCATCCATCCCTGCTGATTGGTTAGTCATCATCCAATCAGGTTTCTGCTGTCCTGCTTGTCCCTCAAGGGAGTGTCATGCATTCTTTCACATCTATTGAGATAGGGCTTGGCTTAATGTCAGGTCAGACTGAGTGTGGCCCACGATTGCTGCCCTTCTTCATTACTGCACTAGAATGTCAGCATTGATGTCTATGCTGAAGTCTCAGGAGTTAACCTGAACCAAGGACTTTCTTAATCAGAAGTGAGTATATTCCCTCTAAGTTGTGTGGATCCTCCAAAAGGACCTCAATCTTGTCGCAGGGTTTGGAGACTTTCGTGCCTCAATGACCCGGAGAGCTATGCTGGCTGGAGTCAGGGCTTTATGCTTTGGATCTTGGTAGGGTCACCCATGCCAAACAGGTCAAAGGGTAGAGGCCAGACTAAGAGAGGTCCACCGGTTCTCCAGGTTCAGGTGTTCAGCTCAGGGACAACAACCCTGACTGGTAAAACAAACTGTTATGGAAACAGCAATGGAGAATCCTTTCTACATTTGCGCGCGACGGTATTCCTGAGTCTCCACCCAGGACTTGTACAACTGACAGTAGTGAAAACCGAGCCATGGACATGATGAATGCCAGTGACATAATGGGCAGTAGGTAAGCTGTGTGGGCGCGGCCGCACAGTCACTGAAATGCTCCCACGCACATAGCCTTCGTGGCCGCACAGCTAGAGGAAGTTTCCAAAACATGAAAGATTTTCTTTATTTCATTATACCAATTATTAAATAAAATCAAATGTCTGTGATTTTTCAATTTTCATTCTAAATATTCATAGTATGCACATTATAAAAAAAAATCATTTAAAGTGCCGCATGGTTTTCGGGCTGTGTAAAACAATGGTTGCAACTAACTCACATAGTCAGTACATGTTCATTGTTTGAGCTGAATTATGCCTGTATTCTTATAAAGGTTAGTTTTGGTGTCAAGTATTAAATGATGTAAGTGAACCATTTGAACTTTGCTAATATAGTTTAATCCATCTGAGCAGCCTGTACGTTTTTCAGCCTTGTAACCCTTTATACTGTCATTTCACGTTTCTGATCCAAATCTGCCATCTGGAAATAGTAATCAACAAATTACCATTCATGTCTCATATCATTACTTATTACCTATTAAAAACACGAAACAACGCTGGGAATCTGGTTCTGTCTTCCAGGCCAGAAGGCCCCATGGACATGTTTCTCAAGGTAATTATTCATGATTACTGCCCACATGGAAAACCATCGTGTTCAATGAAAAGCAGCTGAATTTACTGCTTGCTGCAATTTAATCTACCCATGGTAAGCCGCCTCGTATCTTAACAAGCAGGAAATGAGTGCCTAATCTGTATAAAATGAGTGGGGAATTCAGCAAGTCATACTCTGACATCTCAATCAGCAAAAGAACTCTGGTAAAAGAGTCTGACAGAATATGAATCCTGTGGGTAGAAGAAAGGGAAGCTGCTACAATAAAGAAACGCAGGCACCATCAAGCCATCCAAGACAGCAATAGGGAAGTGGAACTGAGACTCAGCTACTGTCACTACCGCACAGAAACTCAAATTTCTACAGGAACACTTGACAGTGATGTGTCAAGAAGTGTATGATCATGCACTTCTTGGAAGAAGAAGTAAAGGCAAAGATTATTTTCTAAGTGGGGAGAAAATTCAGGTGTTGGAGGTGCAAAGGGACTTGGGAGTCCTCATGTGGGATTCCCTAAAGATTAGCTTGCAGGTTGAGTCGATGTTGAGGTAGGCAAGGGCAATGTTTCCATTCATTTTAAGTGGACTAGAATATAAAAGCAAGGATGTAATGTGGTGGGTTTAGAAGACGGACTGCACTTGGTGCATTGTGAGCACTTCTGAGCCTCTCATCTGGCATTGGAGAGGTCCCACAGGACATTCATGAGAATGAAACGGTGCGAGGAGTGTTTGATGGCTCTGGGCCTGCACTCGCTGGAGTTTAGAAGAATGGGGCTGCGGGGATCTCATTGAAACCTATCAAATTTTGAAAGGCCTTGATAGAGTGGATGTGGAGAGGATCTTTTCTATAGTGGGGGAGTTCAGGACCAGAGGGCACAGCCTCAAAATAGAGGGAAGTACCTTCAGGACAGAGATGAGGAGGAATTTCTTTAGCCAGAGGCAAGTCAGGGGGTATATTTAAAGTAGAGGTTGATAGGTTCTTGATTAGTAAAGGTGTCAAAGGTTTACGGGTGAGAGGGGAGGCAAGAGAAAGCTATGATGGAGCATACTTGATGGGCCAGATGGCCTAGTTCTGCTCCTATGTCTAAAGGTCTCATTGCTTTCATTCAAGCACACTGACCTTCTCTGATGTGGAAACATTTCCAATACCATCCACCAGGTTGAGGAAACCCAAGCCTATGCCATGGGTGAACATTGCCCAAGGAGTATTTAAACATCTTGAGTGGGTAGAATCTGGACAACACACACAAAATGCTGGAGGAACTCAGCAGGCCAGGCAGCATCTATGGAAAAAAGTACAGTCAACATTTCAGGCCGAAAACCTTCATCAGGACTGGAGAAAAAAGACGAGGAGTCAGAGTAAGAAGGTTGGGGGGGGGGGGGAGGAAGAATCACAAGGTGATGGGTGAAACTGGGAGGGGTGAAGTAAAGAGCTGGGAAGTTGATTGATGAAAGAGATACAGGGCTGGAGAAGGGGGAATCTGATAGGAGAGGACAGAAGGCCATGGAAGAAAGAAAAAGGGACGGGGGAGGAGCACTAGAGGGAGGTGATGGGTAGGCAAGGAGATAAGGTGAGAGAGAGAGAGAGAGAGAGAGAAATGGGAACGGGGAATAGAGAAGGGAGGAGCATTACCAGAAGTTTGAGAAATTGATGTTCATACAATCAGGTTGGAGGCTACCCAGATGGAATATAAGGTGTTGCTCCTCCAACCTGAGTGTGGCCTCACCGCGACAGTAGAGGAGGCTGTTGATGGACCTGTCGGAATGGGAAACAGAATTAAAATGGGTGGGCACTGGGACGTCCCTCTTTTTCTCGCAGTTGGTGCTAGGTGCTTGGCAAAGCGGTCTCCCAATCTACGCCAGGTCATACTGATATACAGAAGGTCACACTGGGAGCACCAGACACATTATATGACCCCAACAGACTCACAGGTGAAGTGTTGCCTCACCTGGAAGGACTGTTTGGGGTACTGAATGGAGGTGAGTGAGGAGGTGTAGGGGCAGGTGTAGCATTTGTTCCCCTTGCAAGGATAAGTGCCAGGTGGGAGATGAGTGGGGCAGGATGAGAAGTTACAGAGAATTATGTGCTGAACATGGAGACTACTGGGGTGGTAGGCGAGGACAAGAAGAACTCTATCCCTGGTAGGGTGTCAGGAGGACGGGGTAAGAATAGACATGGAATGGAAGAGATGCAGTTGAGGGCTGCATTGATGATAGAGGAAGGAAAGCCCCTTAATTTGAAGAAGAAGGAACCTTCTTCATTCTGGAATGAAAAGCCTCATCCTGAGAGCAGATGCGGTGAAGACGGAGGAATTGAGAGAAGAAGGGATGGCATTTTTGCAAGTAACAAGGTGGGAAGACGTATAGTCCAGGTAGCTGTGAGAGTCAGTGTGGGGGGGGGGGGGGTGGCAGGGGGAAGTGTTGGAAATGGACCAGGTAAATTTGAGGGCAGTTGGACCTTCTGCAGATTTTTTTCTTGTTTGTAATTGGAATCTGGAATCCACTTCCTGAGGAGGAGGTGGTGGAGGCAGATACTTTCAGAACATTTAAGACTATTTTGGAAAGCACCTGAATTATCAAGGCGGCTACAAACCTAATGCAGAGAAATGAGTTTAGTATAAATTTGTACAAAGGATGTGCTGAACATTTGTCTGGTTTGCAACTCTATGACTCTATTGCCCAAGAGGAATCTTGGTATCCTTCTGAAATATGAATGACTGCAAAAATTCATCTCCATCCTACTTCACCTACACCAGGGGTTCCCAACCTGCTTTTATGCCATGGACCAATACCATTAAGCAAGTGCACCGGTTGGGAACTTCTGAATACAATGGAATGCACACCATAATCTTACTCAGCAGGTTCACAACAGACCAGATCTTGGTGTAAAATAGTGTCATGTAGCACTTCCTTTAGCTGCACCTCATCTTCCGCAAGCTTCCCACTGGGCAGAGAGCTAATCTAAAAGACAAATCCGAAACTTTTCAGCTTGTAGTACCTATGGCCCAAGCTCACCTGGTCAGTGGGCTACAGTAGAAAGGTGACATTTACATTTGCTCATGCTTGGAACCCAAGCTCCAAGTCATGGTCAACAAATTGGCCCTTGTAGATTCAACACCTTCAAAACCAAGGTCTTCTACCAATCTGCCCTATTGTACAACATCACCCCAGTAATATAGGTCCAAAATGAGTCTCTGGGAAGAGTCCTGATGAAGGGTCTCGGCCCAAAACGTCGACTGTACCTCTTCCTAGAGATGCTACCTGGCCTGCTGCGTTCACCAGCAACTTTGGTGTCTGTCTCTGGGAATATGGACCACTTTCCTTGTGTGGAAACCACTTGTTGGTGAAGAGAAATGTTGGTGACAAAATTCACCACAACCAGTTGCTGAATCATTGAATATATTCAAGGCCGAGACTGATGAGTCAAGCGTTATGGGGATCAGGTAGAAAAGGGGAGCTTAGACCAACTCTTAGATCAACTGTGATCTTATCAAATAGCAGAGCAGCCTGGAGGAGCTGTATGATGTATTCCTGTTGCTATTTCCTCAGTTCTTATTTCCTTATGTAAATGTATAACCATAAGCTGTTCACATTATCCTTGGCATATCAAGTTTCTTGACCCTATTAATACCATGTGCATGAGTCAGGATGGTCTACTGTTTCCCGTTGCATGAACGAAATTCCACATTGGTAGAAGCCTCTCCACTCCAGTGTTGTTGGAAGGTATGGCAGGAAGCCAGTCCAAGCCGTGCCTCTCATTACTTTGTCCTCACTCATTGTGTGGGATTGTTCCTACTGGAGGTATTCTAGTGGAGCACAAGCCAAGGAAGTTCACCAGTTGATTCCTGGGATGAAGGGTTGCCTTCTGATGAAAGGTCAAGTAATTTGCATGTGCACTCACTGGAGTTTCAAAGAATGAGCGATGATCTGTCAAACATTTGCTCGGGAATAGCAGGAGCATAGACCACAGCTCTGCAGCATTTGGCACCCAGATACTTTGTCCTTGATAAGAATAGAAGCCATATAATCAAATCTCAAGCATTGCCATTGTCAGATATCAGCATGCTCTCACCCTGAATACCATTACATCATGTACTTCTAGAATTAATAAAAAATCCTAGGTTGTTAATTTAATCTTCACCATAGGACAGAGATGTATTAGGGTATGATAACAAAATCAATGCACATACACAAAATAATTTCTCAAAATGTGTGCACGGCTCCCTGCTAGCAGTCTATATTAAACTGTGCCTCACATCTACACAGAAATCACAGTGCCTAACCTTTCAATTCCTGTTTCCATGGTTACCTTTACTATTGAATAAAATCTATTAGTAACCAGATAAAAATTCAGTGATTCAGGGTAATAGTCCCTGCCTGGAGTAAGTGCATAGAATACAGGAGAGACTGGGATTCCTGCTCTCCACATCCGACTCTGCCTGATCTAGGGAGAACACTGAGAATAAGGTATTTTACAAATTTCATATGAAGCACAGTGGGACTAACCATCAGATGCCAAAGTGGCACTGTGGGCTTCCTCTGTATTCAGTCCATGTCATTGACTGGGAAGCCCAAACACAAACACAAATAGGAGCAGAACTAGGCCATGTGGCTTGTGAAGTGGGCCCCACTATTTGACACGGCTGATTTATTATCCCTTTCAACACCATTCTCCTGCCTTCCACATGTAACATCACTGAGCGAGAACAGGACCAGAGCCATCATACGTTAACCCTTTTATGAAATCCAGGATGTACACTTCATGTAAAACTGCTCCAAGATGACTCTGGCAATAGGAACCTTGCTTGAGCTCATGGGTTAAGTGCTTGATGAAGCTTCAGATGGCAGTCTGGAGAAGGGAAAGCTCATGACACAAAGTCACCTGTCCATGACCCAACCACTATGCTGCAGAAGGATGCCACAGAGGTCTGGGATTGGGACTGGATTATTACTGGAATTGGCTTTACTATTGTCATATGTACCGACATACAG
This sequence comes from Mobula hypostoma, assembly GCF_963921235.1. Classification (NCBI taxonomy): domain Eukaryota; kingdom Metazoa; phylum Chordata; class Chondrichthyes; order Myliobatiformes; family Myliobatidae; genus Mobula; species Mobula hypostoma. The sequence goes on along the minus strand of NC_086101.1, from coordinate 166,042,294 downwards.
TGAAAAGTCGGTCTTGCACACATACAATGCCCGCAACTCAGTACCCTAACCCATACGTCTTTGGAATTGGAAGGAAACTGGAGTGACTAGAGGAAAACCACCTGTACATACTCCTTAGAGACAGCAGTGAGATTTGAACCCCAATCCTACAGCTGGTGCTGTAAAGCATACACTAATCCCCAAGCTATCACGCCACAGGTAAACCAGTAACAATATAGAATGAAGTGCAACAGCCAGGCAGCAGGTGCACTGCAGTTAAACAATAAGGTGCAAGATCTTAACGAGGTAGATTGTGAGGTCAGAGTCCAACTTATTGCACTAGAGAACTGTTTAATTTTAAGGTGCAAGATCTTAATGAGGTAGATTGTGAGGTCAGAGTCCAACTTATTGCACTAGAGAACTGTTTAATTTTAAGGTGCAAGATCTTAACGAGGTAGATTGTGAGGTCAGAGTCCAACTTATTGCACTAGAGAACTGTTTAATTGTCTTAAAAGAGCAGGGAAGAAGCTGCCTTTGAGCTGGGCAGTACACAGCAAATGAGAAGTAACAGGGAACATACACAAAATGCTGCAGGAACTCAGCTGGCCAAGCAGCTTCTGTAGAAAAAAAGTGCAGCTGACATTTCAGGCCGAGACCCTTCAGCAGGACTGGAGAAAAAGGATGAGGAGTACATTTAAAAGGTGGGGGAGGGGAGAGAGAAACACAAGGTCATAGGTAAACACAAAATAATCTGCAGATGCTGTGATCAAAGCAGGTTGGGCAGCATCAGTGGAAATGATTAGTCAACATTTCGGGCCAGAACCCTTCGCCAGGACTGAAGAATGAAGGAGGTGGAAGGATTTGAAGAATGTTTGTAGGTTCAGTTGAAAGACCAGTAATCTGAAAGACAAAGGGCTGGGGGAGGGGAAGCATCGACGTCATAGGCAGGAAAACAATGGGTAGTAGAAGAAGGAGGCGGAACCATGAGGGAGGTGATAGGCAGCTGGGGGAGGGGGCAGAGTGAAATGGGGATAGAGGAAGGGAGGGGGAGGGAATTACCAGAAGTTGGAGAATTCTATGTTCATACCAAGGGGCTGGAGACTACCTAGACTGTATTTGAGGTATTGCTCCTCCAACCTGAGTTTAGCCTCATCATGGCAGTAGAGGAGGCCATGTATGGACATATCTGAATGGGAATGGGAAGCAGAGTTGAAGTGGGTGGCCACCGGGAGATCCTGTCTGTTGTGGCAGACGGAGTGGAGGTGCTCGATGAAGCGGTCCCCCAATCTGCGTTGGGTTTCACCGATGTAGAGGAGGCCGCACCGGGAGCACTGGATGCAATAGATGACCCCAACAGACTCACAAGTGAAGTGTTGCTTCACCTGGAAGGACTGTTTGGGGCCCTGAATGGTGGCAAGAGAGGAGGTGTAGGGACAGGTGTAGCACTTATGCTTACAGGGAAAAGTGCCGGGTGGGAGATCCGTGGGGATGGACGTGTGGATAAGGGAGTCGCGGAGGGACTGATCCCTGCGGAAAGAGAAGCGGGGTGGAGAAGGAAAGATGTGCTTAGTGGTGGGGTCCTGTTGAAGGTGGCAGAAGTTGCGGAGGATAATGTGCTGGGTCTGGAGGCTGGTGGGGTGGTAGGTAAGGACAAGGGGAACTCTGTCCCTGTTGTGGTTGCGGGAGGATGGGGTGAGGGCTGAAGTGTGGGAAATGGAGGAGATGTGGGTGAGGGCATCATTGATGATGGTAGAAGGGAAACCACGATCCTTAAAGAGAGGACATTTGAGATGTCTTGGAACGGAAAGCCTCATCCTCGGAGCAGATGCGGTGGAGACGGAGGAACTGGGAATAGGGAATGGCATTTTTACATGTGGCGGGGTGGGAAGAGGTATAGTTGAGGTAGTTATGAGAGTCAGTGGGCTTGTAGAAGATGTCCGCCTCCTTCTTCTACTACCCATTGTTTTCCTGCCTATGACATCGATGCTTCCCCTCCCCCACCCCTTTGTTTTTCAGATTACTGGTCTTTCAACTGAACCTACAAACATTCTTCATATCCTTCCACCTCCTTCATTCTTCCGTCCTGACGAAGGGTTCCGGCCCGAAACGTCAACTCATCGTTTCCACTGATGCTGCCTGACCTGCTGAGTTCATCCAGTGTACTGTAAGTGGTCATAGGTAAGACCAGGAGGGGGAGGGATGAAGTAAAAAAACTGGGAAGTTGCCTCCCTTTGGTGCTCCTCCCCACTTTTCTTTCTTCCATAGCCTTCTGTCCTCTCCTATCAGACACTCCTTTCTCCAGCCCTGTATGTCTTTCACCAATCAACTTCCTAGCTCTTTACTTCATCCCTCCCCCTCCCGGTTTCACCTATCACCTTATGTTTCTCCCTCCCCCCACCTTTTAACTCTACTCCTCATCATTTTTTCTCCAGTCCTGCTGAAGGGTCTTGGCCCGAAACGTCGACTGTACTTTTTTCCTTAGATGCTGCCTGGCCTGCTGAGTTCCTCCAGAATTTTGTGTGTGTTGCTCTGGATTTCCAGCATCTGCAGAATCTCTCTTGTTTGTGAGAAATAACAGGGAAGTGGAGATGAATTACTGTCCATGCAGACTGAACAGCGATGGGGTGGGATCACAGTCTATGACAAAAGATATCAGAACGTTTCTATACAGCATAAACATCACCTTGGAATCGGAAGCATTTTATCCTAGCTCCTGTTCATCTTGGATAGTGACAAGACATCTTGGTTGGCCAAGAGAATATTGGATATGAGATTCTCTTGGGGCACTAGATGGAGTAAGTTGCATTTTGGCTTTGCTCCATTCGTTTTTCAATCTTTTTCCCACCCTTTTACTATCTATATTAAAGTGTTTATAACATTTCTATATGCTTGAACTTTGATTTTTAATCGCTGGAAATGAGTACCAGAGGGAAAAAGGCATTAGCCAAAGGCAAGGAAGCTGGTAATGAAAATGGAAGGAGAGAAGATGACTCTCAACAGCCTAAGTCTCAACTCACTTTGGAGGCTATGTTGAAGCTCCTGGATGATAAAATCGATACAAGATTTTCTAATTTGGAAGTATTGTTAAAGGAGATCGAAAGTAGACTGGGAGCACTTAGGCGGGAGTGTGAAAAACAACCACAGCAAATTTCCGAACTCGATGAAGCTGGTAGACAGAGCAACCGCAAGCTAGATTCGTTGGCAAAGAAATTAACTTTGACCACTCAAACACTGGAACAATATAAAGCTAAGATTATCGACCTGGAAAATCGCAGTCGTAGACAGAATTTGCGAATAATAGGACTCTGTGAAGACGTTGAGAGTGGTGACCTTACTAAATTTTTTTCTCAATTTTTAATGGACACGTTCGGCTCTGAAGTTTTTTCTACTTCCCCTATACTTGATCGCGCCCACCGGGCTAAAAGAGCAAACCCCCTAAGGAACTGAAATCTCGACCTGTCATACTCTGATTCCACTATGTGCATAGCAAGGAGCACTTAATTCAAATTGCCCGTCAGAAAGTGGTTATTGAATACGGAGACCTCAAGTTTCTTTTGGTTGAAGGTTACAGTCCTGAGGTAATGCGAGGAAGATCATTTTTTAAACCGGTGACGTCTGAGCTCTATCAAAGAAAGTTCCTACCAGCTCTGCTATTTCCAGCTCACCTAAGGGTTGTTCTGCCTGATAAATCACATAAATGGTTTAAATCTGCAGACGAAGCTCATCAATTCCTTGAGGATCAACATTCGATCTTAGCTGTCTAACAAATTTACTGTTTTTTTCATGTCTGTATTAATTTGGTTTATAAGTTAATAACCAGTTCATAGATTTGAACTTTTAAAGTTGGAAGAATTTTGCCCTTGGTTTGATAATGCTTGTACTTTGTTTTGGAGTATGGATATTTATCATGCTTTTATGTTAAAGTTCTTTTTTTCCTCCCTTTATTATTTCATTTTATTATTTTCAATTGTTTGTTTTTGAAAATAATTAAGAATCTGATTTGGTGATTGATTTTTTTCTTGAAATATTAATAAGATTGTATTCTGTTTCACTTCCCAAGATCTTGCCTTTCAAATGTTTTGCAAACGGCTGTTTTTTTTAACATTTTTTTTTAATAACCATATAACAATTACAGCACGGAAATAGGCCCTCTCGGCCCTTCTAGTCCGTGCCGAACTCTTACTCTCACCTAGTCCCACCGATCTGCACTCAGCCCATAACCCTCCATTCCTTTCCTGTCCATATATCTATCCAATTTAACTTTAAATGACAACATCGAACCTGTCTCAACCACTTCTGCTGGAAGCTCGTTCCACACGGCTACCACTCTCTGAGTAAAGAAGTTCCCCCTCATGTTACCCCTAAACTTTTGCCCTTTAACTCTCAACTCATGTCCTCTTGTTTGAATTTCCCCCCACTCTCAATAGAAAAAGCCTATCCACGTCAACTCTATCTATCCCCCTCATAATTTTAAATACCTCTATCAAGTCCGCCCTCAACCTTCTACATTCCAAAGAATAAAGACCCAACTTGTTCAACCTTTCTCTGTAACTTAAGTGATGAAATCCAGGTAACATTCTAGTAAACCTTCTCTGTACTCTCTCTATTTTGTTGACATCTTTCCTATAATTCGGTGACAAAAATTGTACACAATACTCCAAATTTGGCCTCACCAATGCCTCGTACAATTTCAACATTGCATCCCAACTCCTATACTCAATGCTCTTATTTATAAAGGCCAGCATACTAAAAACTTTCTTTACCACCCTATCCACATGAGATTCCACCTTCAGGGAACTATGCATCATTATTCCTAGATCCCTCTGTTCTACTGCATTCTTCAATGCCCTACCATTTACCATGTATGTCCTATTTTGATTAGTCCTACCAAAATGTAGCATCTCACATTTATCAGCATTAAACTCCATCTGCCATCTTTCAGCCCACTCTTCCAACTGGCCTAAATCTCTGCAAGCTTTGAAAACCTACTTCATTATCCACAACTCCACCTATCTTAATATCATCTGCGTACTTACTCATCCAATTTACCACCCCATCATCCAGATCATTAATATATATTACAAACAACACTGGACACAGTACAGATCCCTGAGGCACACCACTAGTCACCGGCCTCCAATCTGACAAACAGTTATCCACAACCACTCTCTGGCGTCTCCCATCCAGCCACTGCTGAATCCATTTTACTACTTCAATATTAATACCTAATGATTGAACCTTCCTAAATAACCTTCCATGTGGGACCTTTCAAAGGCCTTACTGAAGTCCATATAGACAACATCCACCGCTTTACCCTCATCAACATTCCTAGTAACCTCTTCAAAAAATTCAGTAAGATTTGTCAAACATGACCTTCCACGCACAAATCCATGTTGACTGTTCCTGATCAGACCCTGTCTATCCAGATAATTATATATACCATCTCTAAGAATACTTTCCATCAATTTACCCACCACTGACGTCAAACTCACCGGCTGTTAATTGCTAGCTTTACTCTTAGAACCCTTTTTAAACAATGGAACAACATGGGCAATACACCAACCCTCCGGCACCATCCCCGTTTCTAATGACATTTGAAATATTTCTGTCAGAGCCCCTGCTATTTCCACACTAATATTCCTCAAGGTCCTAGGGAATATCCTGTCAGGACCTGGAGACTTATCCACTTTCATATTCCTTAAAAGCTCCAGTACTTCCTTTTCTTTAATCATCATAGTTTCCATAACTTCCCTACCTGTTTCCCTTATCTTACACAATTCAATATCCTTCTCCTTCGTGAATACCAAAGAAAAGAAATTGTTCAGAATCTCCCCCAACTCTTTTGGCTCCACACATAGCTGTCCACTCTGATTCTCTAAGGGACCAATTTTATCCCTCACTATCCTTTTGCTATTACAGGTGTCCCCCGCTTTTCGAACGTTCATTTTATGAAACCTCACTGTTACGAAAGACCTACATTAGTTACCTGTTTTCGCTAACAGAAGGTGTTTTCACTGTTATGAAAAAAATCAACGCATGAAAAAAAAGCCAGCTCGCGAAAAAAGGCAGCGCGCGATAAAAAGGCAGCACGCGCCCCAAGCAGCCGCTCTCCCTTGGATTCGGAACGGCCTTCTCGCCGGCATTGTTTAAACATGTGCCTGTGGGCAGCCGTTTGCAAGGTGAGCTCTAAGGTATCGGAAAAACCCAAAAGAGCTCATAAGGGTGTTACACTTAGCGTAAAACTAGACATAATTAAGCATTTCGATCATGGTGAACGAAGTAAGGACAAAGTGAGTTTGGCTTGTGGAAGTTGACGAAGATGATGTTGAAGAGGTTTTGGCATCCCATGACCAAGAACTGATAGATGAAGAGCTGACACAATTGCAAGAGGAAAGGATAACAATCAAAACCGAATACAGTAGCGAAAGTGAAGTTGTCCAGGAACTGAACGTGAGTCAACTACATGAGATTTTCCCTGCAATGATAAAGTACGAATTTAATTTTGAAAGGATATGTCAGTTTAGGGCATATTTGCAGGATTGTTTGAGTGCTTACAAAGAACTGTGCGATAGAAAAATGCGCGAGGCTAAGCAGTCAAGCAAGCCTTCCACATCAGCCACAGCAGATGACGAACCTCGACCTTTGACATCGAGGCAGGCAGACATAGAAGAAGATGACCTGCCTACCCTCATGGAAACAGACGACGAGATGACACCCTAGTGTCCCACAACCCCAAACCCCGGGCTGCGGACAGATACCGATCCGTGGAGAATGCAGCGGTAGCCGGGACGCACCCAGCACATCTTTAAGAAAAAAAGCCAAAATAGACAAGCTAATTAATTAGGTGCCACCTGGCACGTAAATGTCGGCCCAGATCAGAGACAATTGCCGATTGCGTCGCCTCTGATCTGGGCCGACATTTACATGCTGGGTGGCACCTAATTAATTAGCTTGCTTATTTCGGCTTTTTTCTTGAAGATGTGCTGTGGCCTCCCAGCTACCGCTGTACCCCTGCATACTTCGCGGATCAGTATCGGGTCGCTGCTCAGAGGGTGGGAGCCACTGCACCACCCCAACCTCCGACAACTCAGCCTAACACACCATCATCAGTGTGCTCGATGCTGACTTCTCGATTCCGGTAAGTGATACTACACTGTACATACATTATTTCTACTTTATATCAGCTGTGTATTTTTACGTGTTATTTGGTATGATTTGGCAGCTTCATAGCTTAAAGGTTACTGGAGAGCGCTTGTGCTATGTTTTTGCCGAGAGCGCTTGCGTGAGATTTTCGCTACGGAGAACAGTGCAGGCAATTATTGTGGAAAAGTATTTCTACTTTATATAAGCTGTGTATTCATCATATCATTCCTGCTTTTACTATATGATGCTGTTATTTTAGGTTTTATGTGTTATTTGGCATGATTTAGTAGGTTATTTTTGGGTCTGCAAACACTCACAAATTTTTCCCATATAAATAAATGGTAATTGCTTCTTCACTTTACGACATTCCGGCTTACGAACCGTTTCATAGGAACGCTCTATCTTCGGATGGTGGGGGAAACCTGTAATATAACGGTAGAAACCCTTGGGATTTATTTTCACCTTACTTGCCAAAGCAACCTCATATCTTCTTTTAGCTTTTCTAATTTCTTTCTTAAGATTCTTTATACATTCTTTATATTCCTTGAGCACCTCATTTACTCCATGCTGCCTATATTTATTGTAGATATCTCTCTTTTTCCAAACCAAGTTTCCAATATCCCTTGAAAACCAAGGTTTTCTCAAACTTTTAACCTTTCCTTTCAACCTAACAGAAACATAAAGATTCTGTACTCTCAAAATTTCACCTTTAAATGACTTCCATTTCTTTATTACATTCTTCCCATAAAACAAATTGTCCCAATCCACTCCTTCTAAATCCTTTCACATCTCCTCAAAGTTAGCCTTTCTCCAATCAAAAATCTCAACCCTGTGTCCAGACCTATCCTTCTCCATAATTATATTGAAACTGATAGCATTGTGATCACTGGACCCAAAATGCTCCAGTGCTTTTATGACATTCTCTTCTTAACGTTTTGACTGTGGGCGGTGTTTTGAATTCTTTTCAATTTTAGAGACTTGCCTTCAAGAGAGATAGGGGTAGGGAAGTGTCTAGATAGCTTTCTGGCCGTCTATTGGCCAGTTTTCGGGCTTGTGGGGGTGGGGGCTATTTTTAGTTTAGTTTTTTTCCATCTGGGCTGATCTGAAACTACAAATATGTCTGAATTGTCATGACTTCTGGTTACTCTTTAAACTTTTTTCCCTCTTCCTGATTCATGAGTTTCCTATGCAGTAAGGTTAACCCTTTACACATCATATGGTTTATTCAAGTACAATGGATAATATTATTAACTTTGTTTCATGGAACACGAATGGTTTGAATCATCCGGTTAAACGGAAGAAGATTTTTAAAGTTTTTCATAGATTGGATGCTCAGATTATCTTTGCCCTGGAAACTCATGTAAGGAAGGAGGACAAATCAGTGCTTTTTTAGGTTTTGGAAGGAATAACAATTTCATTCTAATTCACGGGATAAGGTGGAAGGAGTCTTTATTGTTATAGATTCCTTGATTTCATTTGTTCACTACGAAATAGTTTCAGATCCGAATGGTAGATTTCTGTTAATTCCTGGTTTACTTTATAACCAAAAAATTGTCATGGTTAATATCTTTGCATCAAATACCGATTATCCTGAATTCTTTAAGTACTTATTTGCATCTCTTCCTAATTTAAATGATAACGGGCAAAGATTCTAACTGTTGCCTGAATCTCTCGATGGACAGGTCTGTGCCCAGTCAGGTACTTCTATACAAATCCGCTATTTTTATTAATTCCTTCTTAGTTGATTCCAGAATTTTAGAAGTTTGGAGGTTTTTATATCTTAATGATAAAGTGTTCTCATTCTTTTCTCATGTATATCATAATTACTCTAGATTTGATAACTTTTTAATTTACTCTCGATTAGTTTCATCTATTACTGTCTGTGAGTACGATTCAATCGCCGTCTCTGATCATGCGCCCTTGAAACTATCAATCAGATGAACTGAAGTAACTTTCAGTGCTAGACAATGGCCGTTGAATTCTACTCTGCTTCAGGACTTAAATTTTGTTAACTTTATTAAAGAACAGATTGTCTTTTTCTTCTCAACTAATTTTACGGAAGAAATTTCCAATGGGATATTATGGGACACTTTTAAAGTATATATCTGTGGGCAAATTATTTCATATTCTGCTGGATTGAAAAATGAATAAAGAAATACATACATTGGTTGATAAGATTAAAGAAATTGATAAAAAAATATTCTGTTGCTCCTAATTTGGAGCTTTACAAAAAGAGAATTGAACTTCAGATGCAACACAGTTTGTTATTAACATCCCCAATTGAAAATCAATTACTTAAAACTTAGAGCCAATTTTATATACATGGTGATAAATCGGGTAAATTACTAGCCAACCAATTGAAAGCTGTTTCGGCTAAACGTCAGATTATTAAAGTTCGTAAACAGGATGGTACTTTGACGGTTGACCATGACGAAATTAATAAATCTTTTCAAGAACTCTATACCTCTTTATACCAATCAGAATTTCCTGATGATTCTACCATAATGCATGAATTTTTAAGAAAATTGAATATTCTGAAGTTACCACTTAATGAATGTTTAACATTAGATGTACCCATTACGGAAGAAGAAAGAAAGAAAGCAATTTCCTCGATGAATTCTGGTAAAGCACCCGGGCTGGATGGGTATGCAATAGAATTTTTAAAAACTTTTTCAAGTCTACTTTCCCCTTGGTTATGTAGAATTTTTAAGGATGCCTTATTTGTAGGTAAGTTAAAAATCGTTCTTCGTATTTTAATGTTAGGAGGTTGATGAACATTGTATATACTTCATCTAAAACCCCAGAATATGCCCCTCCCCCCACCTTTTAATTCTACTCCTCAATCTTTTTTCTCCAGACCTGCTGAAGGGTCTTGGCCCGAAACGTCAACTATACTTTTTTCCTTAGATTCTGCCTGGCCTGCTGAGTTCCTCCAGAATTTTGTGTGTGTTGCTTTGGATTTCCAGCATCTGCAAAATCCCTCTCGTTTGTGAGAAATAACAGGGAACTGGAGGTGAATCACTGTCCATGCAGACTGAACAGCGATGGGGTGGGATCACAGTCTATGACAAAAGATGCTAGAATGTTTCTAGAGAGCATACACATTGCCTTGGAATCGGAAGCTTTTTATTCTAACTCCTGTTCATCTTGGATAGTGACAAGATATCTTGGTTGTCCAAGAGAATATTGGATATGTTGATCCTACAACACTGAACAATAAACTAAGAGCCTCACTGCAGGAATTGTGCTCTGCATGAAAAGGCCATAAGGACACTGTCAGCCTGGTCGTCTACACCAGGGTAATTTGACACTCAAGTTATTAAATGCAGCAGGTGCAAATCTTGGTGTTAGCCCTGCTGGCAAAGGGCAAACCAAAGTAAATCAAAGTCATGAGTTTATTGTCATATTCACAAGTAAAATATTACAAAACACCATAATCAGAGTAAAAACAAAACAAAGTCCATCGCAGTGCAAAGTGGTCAAAGTGTTGCTCCAGTGAGGTACTGAGGGTTGTCTTTCAGGCTCAACGGTTGATTAGAACTCTTAAATCATTAATTTTGCATCATCTGTATAGTACTAAAACTCTCATGCTCTGTCTGTCTATCTGTCTGTGTGTTTGTGACCTCCAATTCGCGCAAACGGTGCATTACAGCAGCAGTTTTTTTGGCTAAATGGAATTAAAATATGCTAACTTACAGAATGCAATTTCTTCTTAGCGTCATCTTCTATCAAGCATTAGGGTAAAAATATATGGATAGCCTAATTATGCCCCGTGGAAAGAGAAGGGAGACATTATGGTCAAGTGATGACGTCAAATGTCATCGGGAAGCGGCAAGAAGAGGGAGAGGACCACAATCGGACGACTCCAGGATCAAAGAGTCAGGACAAAAGAGATGAGAGAAGAGACAGAGGAGGACAGGCATACACGTCTCCAAAATAACAATAGGCACAGACAGAGGAGAGAACAAGAATCTGATCAGGCCAGGACCGCATGACTCCAGGATCAGAGAGAAAGAACAAATGGTAGGAGAGACAAAGGGAGACGAAGGATGAAAGGGCTGTGTGTCTCCAGAATGACAAAAGCAGGCAGAGAAGGAGGAGAGAGGAAGAGACAGATGAGAAAAGGAAAGATCAACTCGAGAATATGCGGCACAGAGTAATTACTGCGAGAGTTGCTGAAGACGACAATGGCTGCTTTCGACGACAATACCTCGACGGAAAGAGCAAGGCAAAATGCACGACTCACATGCCATCACATGCTGATGTTGGTTGGATGACCAGAGTATGCCCTCACTGTCGTGCCTTCCTATTCACTGGAGAAACCACACATTTCTGCTGTATGAAGGGAAAGGTCAGGATAGGCAACTTGCAGCCTCTACCTAATGAACTCCTCAATTTGAACAGCAATGATGAACCTATTGCAAACGAGTTCAGGAAGAACATCAGACAATACAATTGCCTCTTCCAAATGACATCCTTTGGTGCCAAAGAGGTCATTCCAACTAGGAATCGATGGAATTCTTCTGTGATTATTCAAGGCCGAATCTATCATTACATCAGACATTTAATTCCAGACCCGACCCAGCAAGCCCGATTCCTTCAAATTTACTTCATAGATATTTAATGTTCATTCTGTTCACATATATGTCTTGTTATGCATCTTTCTTCTTTAATAAGCTGAGTTTTTCTTCTTTAATTTCCAAATCAAAGAGAAGCAATAGCATTCAGGAAAATTTAATGTTCATTCTGGTCACATCAGACTGCACTACCCTTCTCTCAAAGGGTGCCCCAATGGGTCACCCTGTTGTCTAGTTATCTACAATATCCCTATGGAAATAAACTGTGTCACTTGCAAACGATCATTTCTTTCCACATACCTGCGCCCTTCTGTGGGCTGTCCGGATTTCAATGGAATCGGCACTCTGCGGCATCTTTGTGAAGAGCGGTGGCAAGTTGTGAGCTGAGCCGGCCTGCGTGCAGTCCACGTAGAGCTTGGCCATTGCAGGCCCTTGCTGCAATCCCTTTATCTGCAGGAGGACAGCATGGCGTTTCCCATCAGCCAGATGAATATTGTGAAATGTAGTCACCTGTGGCTTCCCGTCATTTTTCAAGTATCGGATGCTGACTGTGAACAGAGGCAAAGAATATTTGAAGACACATGCCAGCGAAACTAACTCTGTCCTATTCATTCTGGGGATGTTGAGATGACTGCCAGGGTGAGCAATTCTTAACCTTCCTAAAATATCCCTTGAAATTGCATGGTTTGCTGGATAATTAATACCATTGCTGTGGAATTGGAATCACAGACAGGCTCGATTGAGTAATGATGGCATATTGCCTCCCTGCAGGGCCTCAGTGGGATTTTACAGATATCTGTGGTTTCTTGGTAGTTATTATTGATAGTATCTTTTCAAATTTATTTCATTCATTCATTTTACTGAATTTAAATTCCTTAGTTGCCAAGGTCAGGTAGAAACACATGTCTCCCGGATCTTTACTGCCAGCCTCTGGATTACCCGTCCAGTAATAGAATCAGTAGGCTATAAGACTGGAGTGTAAAATCTCGGATCTCTGTCCAATAGATTGAAAGATGTTTGGATATTAAGGGAATTAGAGAATTGGGAAAGGGTCAGTTACAATCTTCTTCACTGGCAAAGCAGGCACAAGGGTATAACTGGCCAATTCCTGCATTAAGACACCTGTTCTGAATATCAAAACTATAAATTCAATGCAAGCTCAAAGTTGTAGCATTTCCCCTGGAAGGGAGATGAGGAGAGAGTCAGTAATTGCTGATTCACTGAAAGTAAGCCATGGGTGGAGTGGGCAGTAATGGGAAGGGACTAGCAAAATTAATCCCCACTGTGGAAACAAGTAATTAGAGAACAGACTGAGTACGTGATGAAACAGTTGCCCCTGGGAAAAGAGTAATGGGATCCATTGGAGAATGTGCAGAATTGAATGCAAGGTAACAGAGGTTGATTTGAAAGGGGAGTCAAGCAGGAATGATGGGAATGATGGGAATAAAGCTAGAAATTAAATCACTATTGATGGAGTGATGGATTAGGGAAGAAACGCAAATGAATGAACAAGACTAGAAAACGAGAACGAAAGAACAAAAACGACAATGGCATGTGGGAGGTCAAAAAATAGAAAAGGAAGTTTAGTTCTGAATAAATCACCATTAGATCCATATAAATAGACAAGAATTTTATTTTAGTATTTGAGCTTCATAATTATGTTGAAGGATTGCCACGCATTTACAGATGGGATCTCTCAGAATGCCCAATCTACCCATTTTAGTGGTTCAGGTAGGTAAAAAAAGATCACGGCCACACTTTGGAAATTAGCCAACAGAGGAGATTAAATGGCCATTCAGTCCTTTGTTGTTTTTGGGATTACCCTGTCTCAGACCAGAAATCCAAAGGCTGAACAAAATAAATCGGAAATTGGAACAATTGTTTCCAGTCAATTAATTCCTACCAATAACAGGGTTAATCAACCAGCAGAAAACATTCCAAATCAAATAGAATCTAACAGAGATTGGTTAACTTCTTGCCCCAAGTACCATTTGTAAAAGTATTCTGCATTCAATGCAGTATCTTATGGCAAAATAATGAATAGTCACTGAATCTACCCAACTCAAGCTGCTTTGTGTGTTGTATTTCAGAATTTTATTCAATCTTTCTAGTAAATCTCTTTAATATAAGCTACATAACATTCTTTGACCTGGGGCACAACTGTTGGCTATTCTACCATTACAGCCTTGTGTACTACACTAAATATATAGGCCATTACATAGATGATCTGAGTAGAAGAGTAAAACCAACCTATCAGGAGGTCTAGAGACACAAGATACTTGAAACTGGAGAATTCAATGTTCATGCCATTGGGTAAGGATAACACAGACAGAACGTAAGGTGAAAAGCAGAGGGTCCCAATGGAGTACCTGGTAAGGCACTGAAAACCTGTGCCAAACAACTAGTGGGAGTACTCAAGGACATTTTCAACCTCTCACTGCTATGGGCGGAAGTTCCCACTTGCTTCAAAAAGGCAACAATTATATCAGTAACTAAGAAGAATACTTTGGGCTGCCTTGATGACTATCACCTGGTAGCACTCACATCGACAGTGATGAAATGCTTTGAGAGGTTGGTTATGACTAGACTGAACTCCTGCCTCAGCAAGGACCTGGACCCATTGCAATTTGCCTATCGCCACAATAGGTCAACAACAGATGCAATCTCAATGGCTCTCCACGTGGCTTTAGACCACCTGGACAACACAAACACCTACGTCAGGATGCTGTTCATCAACTATAGCTCAGCATTTAATACCATCATTCCCACAATCCTGATTGAGAAGTTGCAGAAGCTAGGCCTCTGTACCTCCCTCTCCAAATGGATCCTCAACATCCTAACTGGAAGACCACAACCTGTGCGGATTGGTGATAACATATCCTCCTCGCTGAAGATCACACCTCAGGGGTGTGTGCTTAGCCCACTGCTCTGCTCTCTATATATACACATGACTGTGTGGCTAGGCATAGCTCAAATACCATCTATAAGTTTGCTGATGATACAACTGTGTTGGTAGAATCTCAGGTGGTTACGAGAGGGTGTACAGGAGTGAGATATGCCAACTAGTGGAGTGGTGCCGCAGCAACAACCTGGCACTCAACGTCAGTAAGACAAACGAGCCGATTGTGGACTTCAGGAAGGGTAAGACAAAGGAACACATATCAATCCTCATAGAGGGATCAGAAGTGGAGAGGGTGAGCAGTTTTAAGTTCCTCAGTGTCAAGATCTCTGAGGATCTAACCTGGTCCCAACATATCGAAGTAGTTATAAAGAAGGTAAGACAGCAGCTGTACTTTATTAGGAGTTTGAAGAGATTTGGCATGTCAACAAATACACTCAAAAACTTCTATAGTTGTACCGTGGAGAGCATTCTGACAGACTGCATCACTGTTTGGTATGGAGGGGCTACTGTACAGGACTGAAAGAATCTGCGGAAGGTTGTAACTATAGTCAGCTCCATCTTGGGCACTAGCCTACAAAGTACCCAGGACACCTTTAGGGAGCAGTGTCTCAGAAAGGCAGCGCCCATTATTAAAGACCTCCAGCACCCAAGGCATGCCCTTTTCTCACTGTTACCATCAGGTAAGAGGTACAGAAGCCTGAAGGCACACACTCAGCGATTCAGGAACAGCTTCTTCCCCTCTGCCATCCGATTCCTAAATGGACATTGAATCTTTGGACACTACCTCACCTTTTTAAAAAATATACAGTACTTCTGTTTTTGCACATTTAAAAAAATCTATTCAATATATGTAATTAATTTATTTGTTTATTGATTATTATTATTTTTCTCTGCTAGATTATGTATTGCATTGAACTGCCGCTAAGTTAACAAATTTCACGTCACATGCTGGTGATAATAAACCTGATTCTGATTCTGATTCTGTTCCTCTAGTTTTTCTCTCCCTCTTTGTCCCTTTTCTGATCTATATATTTTTTCCTACACTCACCCCAGCACTCATCGTCCTTTTTCTTTCTCCTTGTCCAACCTCTTCATCTGCCCGTCACCCACACAATCCTTCCAGTGGTTCCTACCCATTGTTCCCATCTGCCACACCCCCACCACCCTTACTTGATCCATGCTGCATCTTCCTCATCTAGCAAATTCCATCATCTTCACTCCTTTGTTGCTGCTACTTATCACCTCCCAGCTTCTGTCACTATTTCCACTCCATTTGCCTGTAACTCTCTTCCCCCTCACCCGGATCCACCGCTTCTCCCTGCATTTTTTAATGTACTGGCTACCTTCCCTCTCAGTGCCGATGAAGGACCTCAGCCCAGAATGTGGACTGTCCACTTCCCTTCACACATGCTGCCTGACCCACTGAATTCCCCCACCATCTTGCTTTCTGATATCCTGAGCTCTGTTCAAGTAATCTAAAAAAATAAACTATATCAACTCTACTCTGGCATTCCTCGGATTTTACACAAATGTTTTAGTATGTCTGCATGAAGACTAACTTATGATGAATTTACCATGGCTACCCACTCAGACAAAAGGCATACGTGATGTTCGTGGGGAGCAGTTCCTGTTACACACCAATGCTGAACATGTGTAATACAGATCCTCCAAATTATCCAGGTGTAAGGCAGAACAAGAATTTCTATTCCAAAGAGTCTGAAATGGTTAATTTTAGTCTGGTCAGGTCCTGACTCTATTTGGTTAACCCTGCAGGCATTCTACAGCAAATGCAAAAACCCTGTGAAATATCTGGGCTTCTCCAATTCTGGCCTCTTGAGTACCTCCGATCCGAATTGTTCTACCATTGATAGCCATGTGTTCAGCCATTGAGACTCTACAATTCCCTTTGGAAAGCTCCTGAATGAAGATGAAACACTGTATTTATAGCAACGTATATGAAACCCATCTAAGTTTGCTTCTTTTGAGTTATAGCAGCCGCAAAGTAAATATTGTGTGAAACACTTTGAGACATATTTCAGTAATGTGATGATGTGCTAAATAAGTGAAAGTCAGTTTATTTTTCCCTCACCATTTTTAAAGTGCTTGGATCAGAGTTTCCACATACCAGCATGGAGGGGAATAGTGGTTTGCTGCACTATAAACCTGCACCTGAACTGAAATTATTCTTGGACCAGCTTGTTTCAATGAGATAAATTTCATCATTTCTTGGTCACCTGCCAAAGGACCGCTCAGTAGCAATATACTGCACCTTGGGGTTTGGTTACTTGGTGAACTGGTGGGCCAGTGCAAACTATAAGTATCCAACCTATTTAACATCAGTTCTGTTCACAAAGTGACACTGACTGACAGTGGGGGGGGGGGGGGTGTTGAGATGGTTCTTCTCCAATGGAAGGGGATGCACAGAGGGAAAGATGGGGAGAGGGAACCAAAATGTTAGATCTTCCCATTTGCAGTGGACAATGATGTTTGCAGAGGTACCAATCAACAGCAAGCTACCAATAGTTCATTCATTGATACTGAATGTGGACTTCAACGCAAGGTAAAAGTGATCCAATATGGGCCAGTACAGTATGCTGGTAAAGAAATGGCTGTTGCTATGTTTGCAAAAACACTTTACCCATTAAATCTCACACACCATACTGGTAAGAAATTTAAGTTTCCTTCACCCTAATTTCACTGAAACCACTTGTCTCCAGACTTTGTATGGACATTCTCACATTGAAGTTGATAGTGGGCAGGAGTACTGCCCCTGGTATTGAAATACCAATGAGAACTGTAGCAATGGTTACTTCAGAAGAAAAATCAACACGTGCTTTTCTCTCTCCACAGGCACCATCAAACTTACTGACTGTATCCAGCATTCTCATTTTTATTTTTAACAAGAATGGCCACTGGATATCCTTGCAGGATTTCCTCAGCACATGATCATATACCCAATTATTTTCAGCTACATTAATGACATTCCATTGATTATGTCAGAAATGGGTCTGTTTATCTCTCCAGTACAGTTGCACTCCCTTAAACAGTGGACTTTTCCTTACTTCATGCAGCAAAGGTAACAATTTCCAAATTTGGGTCAATTTGTGACAAATATTATCTGAGTCGCCAAGTCAAAATTCAGTGCTAATGTAATCAGTCCAAACTCTTGCCCCTTAACACTCAACCACATTTCTACCACTAACTCCGACACTATTTACAGCTGGTCAAAGGCAGGTTTCCTTAAGGTTGTCATAGACAGGGTATAAGCTCCCATTATCTATTAAATGGTGTGCATTTCAAGTAGCCTCTGACTACCAAGTCCAACTCTGGTCTTCACATGTGGCTTAGCTACTAAGCCCGGCGGAACCATTTCTACTGACAGGAGAAGGGGAAAAGGCTGGCTACTGGTGCCTTAAAACTAGTTGCTTCAGGCAGATGAAGCTCTTCAACTGTGGTTGGCAGCTCATCTAGGAGAAGGAAAACTCTGATCTCAAACCTCCACTGCCTTGCGGCTATATACACTCCTGGAGAAGACTTTGGGAGTAAACCCTGAATAAAATTCGACCCAGAGTTCCTAGGGTAGTCCTACATTGAGTACAACGCTAACTGGCAATTCCTGTGACACCACTGGTGCCAAACTTTATTGGTGCCTGCCGCTCCTTTGGACTCATCAGCTGCATGCAGAGGGGGCCTCGGCTGCATGGGCCCCATATTGTACCGGCTTGCGTATCACACAGACAGCTGCAATGCAGATCCGTGGTCAATCCCAGGAATAGAGGGCCTCACAAAGACAGGGGGTTCTGCAGTTAGAACTGAACTCTTAACTTCCACGCACCATTCCATCAGCAAAAAGGCAAGTATCAGGAATGCAATGCTGTTTCTGCAGCCATAACCAAGAAGAGCAAACACCATTTAGGACAAGGTATCTAATTCCCCAGCCTAACATGCACTCCTTACAGCATCAGTACTGCGTGGCTGCAGTGCACAATATTTACAGGATGCAGTGCAACACTTCACTAAAACTTCATGGTGGTATCTCCTAGATCTGCAACTTCCACCATGCAGAGACCATGGTGAACAGGAAATACCATGTATCTGTTAACCATGGGGCCATCGCAACAGCCAGCTTAAGCTTTTAATTTCATTTTATTTTAACTCCCCCTCCCATTCCCACACTGACCTGTCCATCCTCAGACTTCTCCATAGCTACAGAGAGGTCAAATGTCATCTGAACAACATCTGAAATTCTATATAGGTTGCTTAAAACTCAAGAGGTATTAATACTGAATTTTTCATTTTCAGAAGCACACACACCTCTGGAGCGGAGCTCCCCTCCTAGATACACCTCCCACACACTCACCTTTCTTCTCCTACTGCTCATCCCTTCTCACCTACCAGCACATCATCCCCTCTGTATCTGGTTCCACCTATCACCTAGCAGCCTCTCTCCCACCTCCCTCCCCCCTACAAAGTGAGCAATCTTTCTTTCTCCTTTACAGAAACTTGACCTATAATGGCAATCATACACCTTTCTCCTCTACAGATGCTGCACGACCTTCCAGCATTTTGTCTTTGTTCTAGATTTCAGCATCTGCAGTCTCTCCTGGATTTATGGAAATATTAAGATTTCTAGTTTCGCTTCCAAATCGTATGCCGTTCCAGACAGTGCAATGGATCATCATTCAACAATACCAGATTGAAAAGCTGGAACTCTGTTTAACAGAACAATAAAGGCAACTTCATTATATAAACTTGAAAGACCTACAGTACATTTTTGATGGACAGCCAGAACACGTCCCAATATGTTTTTAATCACTGAAGTATTTTGTATTGCAGTTATTATTGTAATGCTGGAACTGGATAGTCAATTTATACTGTACAGTACATAGCAAATTCCCACAGAATAAGCAATTTTGTACTGATTAAACAATCTGTTCTGGAGATGTTTTGATAGATAAATATTATCCAGGACACAAACCCATTCTTCTACAAGCCAGCACGGTGGTATTTTTGTATAGAGCAGAGCAAGACAGCGTGTTCAATAATGCACTGGAGTTCAATTTAAATTCATGTGGGTTGTGGGTTCAGATGTCTCTGAACTGTAGCCTCAGTCTGAGTGTGATGAGGGCATTCTCTCGTACACAGATGACACTAACTGATACAAGAGGATTAACATGATCCTTTCACTAGTAATTGGCCAGCTTGTCTGCAATGTGCACACCTTTCAAATGCATTTGACAAAAATGACTAATTGTGTCTTTTTACCTTTATTCAGTCGACCCAGAACTGAAAATTCGAAGTATCTCATATTGCTTCTTGTGGAATAAAGTCCGAAAATGACAGCAACAGTTTTTGGTTGTAATTTGATTGTTGACACTATGTGGATCTCATTTACCGCTGGAGTATCAGTGAGTGCTTGCTGGAGCAGGTCCACATAACTTCTGTACTCCGATAGAGAAAGAAGATCAAGAACTGCAAAAGGATTCAAAAGAAAAAAAAACTTCAATAGTATAAGGAAAACAAAATTCTGCAAGAATAATGGCAAAACTTAAAATTAATATTAAATGCTCTCACCTACTTATACATATGCATACTTTTAATATTAACTATGGTAAAGATTGTACAGCAGGTGAAAAAGATAAGAAGTCTTTAGTGGGAAACTGTAAAGTAACTGTGGATAAATGATGGTAAAGGAATCTAAAGGGAAGGATGAATCATGAGAAACTCTAAATTCTATGGTTGAGACGGTTGGGTAGCAGAAAGCTGCTTCATTGATATTTGTAAGGGGTTGGGATGATTGAGTAGGGGGTTTGCCTAAAGGAAGCTAGATTTGGAGAACTGGAAAAGATTGAAGGGAATGTCGTAGAGATGTACAATTGTGTGTACGCCAACAATCATGCCTATTTATACAGATCCCACTTGCTCCATGCCCCTTTATGCCTTTCTCATTCAAGTACCTGCCAAGATGCCTGTTAATATTTGTTATTCTTCCTCCCTTTGCCACCTCTTCTGGCAGCTCATTCCAGATACCAATTACTCTATGTGAAAGACTTCTCTCTCAGGTCCCCCCATTTACCCTTCAGAATCCCTTTGAATCTCCTCCCTCTCACATTAAATCTACAGCCTCCAGATTCTCCATGTGAAACAGATTCTGCCGATCCGAGCCTCTCATATTTCTATGCACCTCTATATGTCACCTGTCAGCTTCAGTTGCTCCAGGAAAAACAGACCGAACCTATCCACTCTCTCCTTATGACTCTACCCTTCCAGTTCAGATAACATACCTTTTCTTTAGCCTTGCTTGTTTAATCATAGTTTTCCTATAGTGCACTGACTAGATCTTCAAGTATGGCCTAGTGAATGTTTTGTACAACCTTAACATGATGTCCCAAGTCTTACATCTCAGTTCTTCAGCTATCGGAGGTAGGTCCAGTGTACCAAACACCTTCCTTACCATTCTGTCTGCCTGTATTCCCATGTTCAGAGAACTATATGCATGTAACCCAAGATCTATCTGTTCAACAACTCTCCCCAAGACCCTGCTATTCATTGTATATGTCTTCCTCTGGTATAACTTCCCAAAATGCATCATGTTCCACTTCTTCAAGTTAAATTATGTCTTTGCCCACTTCTATAGTTGATCAAAATACCTGCTGTAACGGTAAACAACCTTTTCTTCCTGTTCAGTATATCACCATTAGTAATGATTTTTCAGGAACCACTAGATTCTGGAATGGTTCTGGAGGACTGGAAAATTGCAGATGTCCTTCTACTTTTTAAGAAGGGAGGGAGGTAAAAGAAAGGAAATTATTGGCCAGTAAGCCTGATTTCAGTGTTTGGGAAGATATTGGAGTCCATTATTAAGGATGAGGTTTCAAGGTACTTGGATGCACATGATAAAATGGGCCGTAGTCAGCATGATTTTCTCAAGGGGAAATCCTGCCTGACAAATCTGTTGGAACTCTTTGAGGTATTAACAGGCAGGATAGACAAAAGAGTCAGTCGATGTGTTTATTTGGGTTTTCAGAAGGCATTTGACAAGGCCACACATGAGGCTGCTTAACAAGGGCCCATGGTATTATAGGAAAGGTACTAGCATGGATAGAAGATTGGCCGATTGGCAGGAGCAAAGAATGGGAATGAATAGGGCCTTTTCTGGTTGGCTGCCAGTGTCTTGTGGCGACTCGCAGGGATTGCTATTAGAGCCACTTCTTTTCACATTTTAAGTCAATGATTTGGATGGACGGAATTGATTGCTTTGTGGCCAAGTTTGCAGATGATACAAAGAGAGGTGGAGGGGCAGGTAGTGTTGAGGGACTAGCGAGTCTGCAGAAGCACTTAGATGGATTAGAAGAATGGGCAAAGAAGTGGCAGGTGAATATACTCTAGGGAAGTGTATAGTCATGTACTTTGGTAGAAGGAATAAAGGCATAGCAGGTAGAAAATTTAGAAACCAGAGATGCAAAGGGACTTGAGAGTCCTCGTGGGGGATTCCCTAAAGGTTAACTAGCATGTTGAGTTGGTGGTAAGGAAGGCAAATGCAATGTTATCATTCACTTTGAGAGGGCTAGAATGTAAAAATAAATATAAAAGTAATGTAAGGCTTTATAAGACATTGGTCTGACCGTACTTGGAGTATTGTGAACAGTTTTGGACCTCCTAACCAAGAAATGATGTGCTGCTATTAGAGAGGGTCCAGAGAATGTTCACGAGAATGATTTCACGAATGGAAGGGTTAACATATGAAGGAGCATTTGATGGCTCTAAGTCTTTATTCGCTGGAGTTTAAAAGAATGACAGTGGATCCCACTGAAACCTACCAAGTACTGAAAGGCCTAGATTGTGTTCACTTGGAGAGGATTTTTCTTATAATGGGAGAGTCTAGGACCAGAGGGCTCAGCCTCAGAATAGAGGGTCGTCCCTTTAGAAGAGAGACAAGAGGACTTTCTTTAGCCAGAGAGTGGTGAATCTGTGGAATTCATTACCACAGACAGCTGCAGGGGCCAATTCATTGGGTATATTTAAAGCAGAGGTTGATAGGTTCTTGATTAGTAAGGGATCAAAGGATACAGGGAGCAGGCAGGAGAATGGGGTTGAGAGGGATAATAGATCAGCCCTGATGGAACAGCAGAGCAGACTCGATAAGCCAAATGGCCTAATTCTACTCCTATATCTGATGGTTTCCTGAGGAAACAAATTGAAGCAGCAGAGATGTGGTTTTTGAGGAGGATGCAAAGAATATCATGGACGAAACAAATATCTAATGAGGATGTCATGAACAGAGCAAACACAAAAAGAGAAATAATGTATGAGATCATGAAAAGGCAACGTAACTTCATTGGACATGTGATTAGGAAAGAGGAGTTAGAATGCACAGTAATTATGGGAAAGATTGAAGGGAAGAAAGCAAGAGGAAGACAAAGACAAATGATGATGGAGACAGCAGCCAGAGAACTGGAAATGAATACCAATGAATTATTCCACTTGACCCAAAACAGGAGTGGGTGGGCCATGGCAGTCAAAGCTAATTCTGGGCATGGCACCTGATGATGATGATGATGATGTCTTATGGTCTTATGTCTCCTTCTTTTTCCTGAAAATTCAAGATTCCCTAATCTTGTCAGCAATGCCTTCACATTAACAGGAACATGCTAGCCTGAACACTTCCCATCTTGTTTTTCTAAGTCTTCCAATTGCCAGACATCACTCTACATGCAAACTCTCACAAGCATTTTTTGCGAGTTCCTGTCCGATGCCATCAATATTACCCTTCCCCAAATTTAGGATTACGAGACTACGACTTGAAGGCCATTCCTATCTTATCCACTACTGTTTAAAAACTAATAGAATTAAGGTCACTGGTCCCAAGGTGCTCCCCCTCTGATACATCAACCACTCTCACAGTCTCATTTCCTAAGAGGAGATTTAGCTTAACTCCTTCCCCAATAGGACATTTTGCATATTGCTTCAGAAAACCTTCCTTGACACAATTAACAAATTCTGCCACATCTAATCCCTCCGCAGTCACAGACAATAGTAGAGGAGTTGAAGTCACCTATTATTTCAGTTCTTTTATTCACTCTGTGTGATCTCCCTACATTTCATTCCTCCAATTCCCCTCTGAAATGTCTTCACGAACTACTCCATAGTAGGTGGATCATTAACCACTCTCTCATGAGCAATTAGTGAGAAATAAAATCATAAAAGATACTTTCCAGGTAAATTATTACATAGTTTAAAAAGCATTTTCATTTGTTTTCTCTCCTTTGACCCTCATAGATATCTGTATCCCTTACTTGCAGTTTCCGACAGCTCAAGGAAGGACCCTTGTTGCTTGTAGTGTATGTGAACATTTTCCAGGTAACTTTTTCAAGACTGTTGGCCTCTCTTGCTCAAACAGCCCACTTTGACAAGCGAGCCTCATACCAACCCTAATGTGGGTAATGTATTTGGAAGTATTTCCTGCCAATAACATTACAGCAGTCTGGCACAGAGAGCAAAATTTTCAACTTCTCTAATTTCTGTAACATGAAGAAATTCTGGATGTAATTTGATGTAATCTCTCATGAATTTCAGGATATCTGTTGACTCTAAAATGTTATTTAAGTTTAGTTTTAAATGATATTTTAAAGACCTCTTTGCTTCCTCATGGAAAGCACAAATTATATATTTTTCTGTTCAGGTCTACTACTCTACATCAACTTTGATCTCCTAGGATTCTAAAGAATTAAAAAAAACAATTATTCTGACTAGTAGCATCTCACATATTTATATGTATCTTCAATAGGAAGCATAATTGATAATTATGATGCAACAGCATCATGCAGATTGTTCATATTTTCATTTGATGAAGGGTCTTCAATCATAAACATACACTGTTTTTCTCTCCTCAGATGCTGCCTGATCTACTGGGTGTTTCCAGCACTTTCTGTTATATTTTGGATTTCCAGCATCGGGTGTTTTTCTTAAAGAAATATATTCTTCTCTAAGACTGTTAAACATTTAAAAGGAAACATGAGAAATGAAGCTGAGCCCATAAACTAAATGTAAGATTTAATAGTTTCACATATTGATTTGTGAACTAGGCTTCCAACCAATTACAGCAAGTTTGCCATCTAGGCCTTAAGTAAGGAAAAATGTCCTTATTTAAATGGGCTGTAAATCTTTCTCCCAGAAGGTTGTTAAGTATATTCATGACAAAAATCAACATATTTCTGGATACTAAAGGAATAAAATCTGAGGGTTAATTTGGAAAAGAGGACTTGAGGCAACAAGAAGGACACAGACTTGATAGCTAAGGAGGTTAGAAATACACAATGGCTTACTTCTACTTTTTATATCTTAATGAATTCTTCACAGCAGGTAGTAGATCTATTTTAGTATTCCAAAGAAGAAATCATTCAGCAGTGAGCAAAGAAGAGGATTTATATGTGAATGCAAAACATCCTTCCAACAGATCCTGCAAAGGTCATAGATGAGGAAAGTTCAAAGTTCAAACTAAATTTATTATCAAAGTATATATATGTCACCTGAGATTCAATTTCTCACAAGCAATCACAGTAAATTCAAAGAAACACAATAGAATCAATGAAAAACTGCACACAAAGACAAACAATCATTGTGCAAAAGACATCAGTTTGTGCAAATACAAAAGGAAAAAAAACAAAGTAACGATAAATAAATGAATATAAATATTGGGAACACGAGATGTAGAAAGTAGATCTTTTCTTTTATATTCTTTACTACACATGAAAATATCATGCAAATATGAAACCTCAAATATGAGACCTGTACAAGAGAGACGGGTTACACTTGAACCACAGGGGGACCAATATCCTTTCAGGGAGGTTTGTTAGTGCTATTGGGGAGGCTTTAAACTAGATTTGCAGGGGGATGGGAACCAGAGTGCCAGAGCTGACAGTGTGGCTGGGGTGAAAATAAATGATATTGAAAGTTTAAGCAAATCCACTGATAGAAAGGTTGTGAGTGGTAGTAAAAATCTTCTGAGGTGTATATATTTCAATGCTAGGAGTATTGCGGGGAAGGCGGATGAGTTGAGGGCGTGGATTGACACATGGAATTATGATGTTGTAGCAATTAGTGAAACTTGGCTACAGGAGGGGCAGGACTGGCAGCTTAATATTCCAGGGTTCCGATGTTTCAGATGTGATCGAGGCAGAGGAATGAAAGGTGGGGGAGTAGCATTGCTTGTTAGGGAAAATATTACAGCAGTGCTCAGGCAGGACAGATTAGAGGGCTTGTCTACTGAGTCCTTATGGGTGGAGCTGAGAAACAGGAAAAGTATGGCCACATTAGTGGGATTGTATTACAGACCACCCAATAGTCAACGAGACTTGGAAGAGCAAATCTGCAGAGAGATAGCAGACAACTGCAGGAAACATAAAGCTGTGGTGGTAGGGGATTTTAATTTTCCATACATTGATTGGGACTCCCATACTGTTAGGGGTCTAGATGGTTTAGAGTTTGTAAAATATGTTCAGGAAAGTTTTCTAAATCAGTATATAGAGGGACCAACTAGAGGGGATGCAATATTGGATCTCCTGTTAGGAAACGAATTAGGGCAAGTGACAGAAGTCTGTGTAGGGGAGCACTTTGGTTCCAGTGATCATAACGCCATTAGTTTCAATTTGAACATGGACAAGGATAGATCTGGTCCTAGGGTTGAGGTTCTGAACTGAAAGAAGGTCA
Organism: Mobula hypostoma; assembly: GCF_963921235.1. Lineage (NCBI taxonomy): Eukaryota > Metazoa > Chordata > Chondrichthyes > Myliobatiformes > Myliobatidae > Mobula > Mobula hypostoma. The sequence goes on along the minus strand of NC_086101.1, from coordinate 166,015,984 downwards.
AATTTGAAGAAATGAGAAAGGATCTAAAAAGCGTGGATTGGGACAGGTTGTTCTCTGGCAAAGCTGTGATTGGTAGGTGGGAAGCCTTCAAAGGGGAAATTTTGAGAATGCAGAGTTTGTATGTTCCTGTCAGGATTAAAGGCAAATTAAATAGGAATAAGGAACCTTGGTTCTCAAGGGATATTGCAACTCTGATAAAGAAGAAGAGGGAGTTGTATGAAATGTATAGGAAACAGGGGGTAAATCAGGTGCTTGAGGAGTATAAGAAGTGCAAGAAAATACTTAAGAAAGAAATCAGGAGGGCAAAAAGAAGACATGAGGTTGCCTTGGCAGTCAAAGTGAAGGATAATCCAAAGAGCTTTTACAAGTATATTAAGAGCAAAAGGATTGTAAGGGATAAAATTGGTCCTCTTGAAGATCAGAGTGGTCGGCTTTGTGCGGAACCAAAGGAAATGGGGGAGATCTTAAATAGGTTTTTTGTGTCTGTATTTACTAAGGAAGCTGGCATGAAATCTATGGAATTGAGGGAATCAAGTAGTGAGACCATGGAAACTGTACAGATTGAAAAGGAGGAGGTGTTTGCTGTCTTGAGGAAAATTAAAGTGGATAAATCCCTGGGACCTGACAGGGTGTTCCCTCGGACCTTGAAGGAGACTAGTGTTGAAATTGCGGGGGCCCTGGCAGAAATATTTAAAATGTCGCTGTCTACGGGTGAAGTGCCGGAGGATTGGAGAGTGGCTCATGTTGTTCTGTTGTTTAAAAAAGGATCGAAAAGTAATCTGGGAAATTATAGGCCGGTGAGTTTAACGTCAGTAGTAGGTAAGTTATTGGAGGGAGTACTAAGAGACAGAATCTACAAGCATTTGGATAGACAGGGGCTTATTAGAGAGAGTCAACATGGTTTTGTGCGTGGTAGGTCATGTTTGACCAATCTGTTGGAGTTTTTCGAGGAGGTTACCAGGAAAGTGGATGAAGAGAAGGCAGTGGATATTGTCTACATGGACTTCAGTAAGGCCTTTGATAAGGTCCCGCATGGGAGGTTAGTTAGGAAAATTCAGTCGCTAGGTATGCATGGAGAGGTGGTAAATTGGATTGGACATTGGCTCGATGGAAGAAGCCAGAGAGTGGTGGTAGAAAATTGCTTCTCTGAGTGGAGGCCTGTGACTAGTGGTGTGCCACAGGGATCAGTGCTGGGTCCATTGTTATTTGTCATCTATATCAATGATCTGGATGATAATGTGGTAAATTGGATCAGCAAGTTTGCTGATGATACAAAGATTGGAGGTGTAGTAGACAGTGAGGAGGGTTTTCAGAGCCTGCAGAGGGACTTGGATCAGCTGGAAAAATGGGCTGAAAAATGGCAGATGGAGTTTAATACTGACAAGTGTGAGGTATTGCATGTTGGAAGGACAAACCAACGTAGAACATACAGGGTTAATGGTAAGGCACTGTGGAGTGCAGTGGAACAGAGGGATCTGGGAATACAGATACAAAATATCCTAAAAGTGGCGTCACAGGTAGATAGGGTCGTAAAGAGAGCTTTTGGTACATTGGCCTTTATTAATCAAAGTATTGAGTATAAGAGCTGGAATGTTATGATGAGGTTGTATAAGGCATTGGTGAGGCCGAATCTGGAGTATTGTCTATAGGAAGAGGCGCAGTCAACGTTTCAGGCCGAGACCCTTCGTCAGGACTAACTGAAGGAAGAGTGAGTAAGGGATTTGAAAGCTGGAGGGGGAGGGGGAGATGCAAAATGATAGGAGAAGACAGGAGGGGGAGGGATAGAGCCGAGAGCTGGACAGGTGATAGGCAAAAGGGGATACGAGAGGATCATGGGACAGGAGGTCCGGGAAGAAAGACGGGGGGGGGGTGACCCAGAGGATGGGCAAGAGGTATATTCAGAGGGACAGAGGGAGAAAAAGGAGAGTGAGAGAAAGAATGTGTGCATAAAAATGAGTAACAGATGGGGTACGAGGGGGAGGTGGGGCCTAGCGGAAGTTAGAGAAGTCAATGTTCATGCCATCAGGTTGGAGGCTACCCAGACGGAATATAAGGTGTTGTTCCTCCAACCTGAGTGTGGCTTCATCTTTACAGTAGAGGAGGCCGTGGATAGACATGTCAGAATGGGAATGGGATGTGGAACCTCACCGCACCTTGTCCCCATTCCAACCTCACTCCTTCGGAACGCTCTGCTCTCCACTCCCTCCGCACTAATCCTAACATTATTATTAAACCCGCTGATAAAGGGGGTGCTGTTGTAGTCTGGCGTACTGACCTCTACCTTGCCGAGGCACAACGACAACTCGCGGATACCTCCTCTTATTTACCCCTCGATCGTGACCCCACTAAGGAGCACCAGGCCATTGTCTCCCACACTATCAACGACTTTATCCGCTCAGGGGATCTCCCATCCACTGCTACCAACCTTACAGTTCCCACACCCCGCACTTCCCGTTTCTACCTCCTACCCAAGATCCACAAACCTGCCTGTCCTGGCCGACCTATTGTCTCAGCTTGCTCCTGCCCCACCGAACTCGTTTCTGCATATCTCGACACTGTTTTATCACCCCTTGTTCAATCCCTTCCGACCTATGTTCGTGACACTTCTCACGCTCTTAAACGTTTCGATGATTTTAAGTTCCCTGGCCCCCACCGCTTTATTTTCACCTTGGATGTCCAGTCCTTATATACTTCCATCCCCCATCAGGAAGGTCTCAAAGCTCTACGCTTCTTTTTGGATTCCAGACCTAATCAGTTCCCCTCTACCACCACTCTGCTCCGTCTAGCGGAATTAGTCCTTACTCTTAATAATTTCTCCTTTTGCTCCTCCCATTTCCTCCAAACTAAAGGTGTAGCTATGGGCACCCGTATGGGTCCTAGCTATGCCTGCCTTTTTGTTGGGTTTGTGGAACAATCTATGTTCCGTGCCTATTCTGGTATCTGTCCCCCACTTTTCCTTCGCTACATCGACGACTGCATTGGCGCTGCTTCCTGCACGCATGCAGAACTCATTGACTTTATTAACTTTGCCTCCAACTTTCACCCTGCCCTCAAGTTTACCTGGTCCATTTCCGACACCTCCGTCCCCTTTCTAGATCTTTCTGTCTCTGTCTCTGGAGACAGCTTATCCACTGATGTCTACTATAAGCCTACTGACTCTCACAGCTATCTGGACTATTCCTCTTCTCACCCTGTCTCTTGCAAAAACGCCATCCCCTTCTCGCAATTCCTCCGTCTCCGCCGCATCTGCTCTCAGGATGTGGCTTTTCATTCTAGGACGAGGGAGATATCTTCATTTTTTAAAGAAAGGGGCTTCCCTTCCTCCACTATCAACTCTGCTCTTAAACGCATCTCCCCCATTTCACGTACATCTGCTCTCACTCCATCCTCCCACCACCCAACTAGGAATAGGGTTCCCCTGGTCCTCACCTACCACCCCACCAGCCTCCGGGTCCAACATATTATTCTCCGTAACTTCCGCCACCTCCAACGGGATCCCACCACTAAGCACATCTTTCCCTCCCCCCCTCTCTCTGCATTCCGCAGGGATCGCTCCCTACACAACTCCCTTGTCCATTCGTCCCCCCCATCCCTCCCCACTGATCTCCCTCCTGGCACTTATCCGTGTAAGCGGAACAAGTGCTACACATGCCCTTACACTTCCTCCCTTACCACCATTCAGGGCCCCAAACAGTCCTTCCAGGTGAGGCATCACTTCACCTGTGAGTCGACTGGGGTGATATACTGCGTCCGGTGCTCCCAATGTGGCCTTTTATATATTGGTGAGACCCGACGCAGACTGGGAGACCGCTTTGCTGAACATCTACGCTCTGTCTGCCAGAGAAAGCAGGATCTCCCAGTGGCCACACATTTTAATTCCACATCCCATTCCCATTCTGACATGTCTATCCATGGCCTCCTCTACTGTAAAGATGAAGCCACACTCAGGTTGGAGGAACAACACCTTATATTCCGTCTGGGTAGCCTCCAACCTGATGGCATGAACATTGACTTCTCTAACTTCCGCTAGGCCCCACCTCCCCCTCGTACCCCATCTGTTACTCATTTTTATGCACACATTCTTTCTCTCACTCTCCTTTTTCTCCCTCTGTCCCTCTGAATATACCTCTTGCCCATTCTCTGGGTCACCCCCCCCCCGTCTTTCTTCCCGGACCTCCTGTCCCATGATCCTCTCGTATCTCCTTTTGCCTATCACCTGTCCAGCTCTCGGCTCTATCCCTCCCCCTCCTGTCTTCTCCTATCATTTTGCATCTCCCCCTCCCCCTCCAGCTTTCAAATCCCTTACTCACTCTTCCTTCAGTTAGTCCTGACGAAGGGTCTCGGCCTGAAACGTCGACTGCGCCTCTTCCTATAGATGCTGCTTGGCCTGCTGCGTTCACCAGCAACTTTGATGTGTGTTGCTTGAATTTCCAGCATCTGCAGAATTCCTGTTGTCTGGAGTATTGTGTTCAGTTTTGATCACGAAATTACAGGAAGGATATAAATAAGGTTGAAAGAGTGCAGAGAAGGTTTACAAGGATGTTGCCGGGACTTGAGAAACTCAGTTACAGAGAAAGGTTGAATAGGTTAGGACTTTAGTCCCTGGAGCGTAGAAGAATGACGGGAGATTTGATAGAGGTATATAAAATTATGATGGGTATAGATAGAGTGAATGCAAGCAGGCTTTTTCCACTGAGGCAAGGGGAGAAAAAAACCAGAGGACGTGGGTTAAGGGTGAGGGGGGAAAAGTTTAAAGGGAACATTAAGGGGGGTTTCTTCACACAGAGAGTGGTGGGAGTATGGAATGAGCTGCCAGACGAGGTGGTAAATGCGGGTTCTTTTTTAACATTTAAGAATAAATTGGACAGATACATGGATGGGAGGTGTATGGAGGGATATGGTCTGTGTGCAGGTCAGTGGGACTAGGCAGAAAATGGTTCGGCACAGCCAAGAAGGGCCAAAGGGCCTGTTTCTGTGCTGTAGTCTCTATGGTTCTATGGTTCTATGAAAATAAACAAGTCTGCAGATGCTATAAATGTAAAATGTAAACAGAAAATGTGGGAAATATTCAGCAAGTAAGGCAGCATGCTTTAGGTTGAACACACTTTGACTTTGATCTGAAGTATTAACTCAGTTTTATTTTCCATCAGTGCAGCCCTACTTGCTGAGTGATTCCAGAAAGTTCTGTTTTTATTTCATGAAAAATTTCAGCTCAATAATATTGGCTCACATTGAAATAGTATCTTCTTCTCCTCAGTAAAAGTTACCAAGGTGATTCATAGAAACATTAGCAAACAGAAGTTGAAAATAAACTACATTGGGGTTGGTAACCAACTGCTTAACTAAAGATTTGTACTTTAAGAAACTTATGAAAACAATCCTTTCTTTCCTTTTTAGTTGAGTCCCAAGTACAACTACTCACAGTCAGCAGAATACATTTTGCTTAGCACCATATAAAATAAGTATGTTGTATTCCTGTATGCATTCTTCGACAATCCAGATTTTGATATGAATTAGTTCTCTGAATATCTCCTTTTATATTTACTTTATTCATATGAATGAAAAACCTCTCTCACTATATCTATAGAGGAAGCCCACAGCTATTTGAGGAGAGAATTCCTGTTATGATGCTAGAGTTAATTCAGCAATTTTCACTTTGAGAACTTTATGTGTAATGGTCATTGTCAGAAGCAATGCTGAACTACTATTTTTGTATAAAATTCCCTAAGTGGCACCTTCCCACTTCTCTACATAGAGTTACACATATGGAAAACTCTGCTTGCCTAGCTTAACTCAGCCTATTTAACTGTTACACTAACATTTACATTGTTCTTGCTCAGACATCTTGATTTTGAAATCCTCATTTGAGCATGCCTTCCTCCATCACATGTATGCCCTCCAACTCTGCAATACCTCTCACACTACAAACCTTTCTAATTCCCTTTGCTTATCTTGTTCTGCTTCTTGCACTCTTTTGATGTTAAATCATTCAGTTTTAGGGATTTGAATTTACAGCTAATTAGCCTAAACTGAGATTTACTCTCTAAAATTCTTTGCCTCTCAATCTCTCTCCCCTTCTCATTCAAATCATTCAGTAAAAACCAACTTCTTGACCAGAAACTTCAAAGCTTTCCACTGTGGTTCATATCAGATTGGATAATGGAAACGTGTGGCCTCAGTGGTAGTGAGGACTGGGTCTCAAGCCGTGGTGTCACCTAGGAGAGGTGTTGGAGTCAGTGTGCTCCAAGAGTAATGCGGTGTCCAAGCTGGAGTCCCTGCTGCCACTCCCCCCTCCCCGTGTTCACTCAGCAGAAGATATTGGGATCGACATACATGGACTCAGGGTCTTGGACTATCTTTTTTGGTGTTACTATATTTTACTGATATCTTATATGTGCTTGCTATATCATATACAGTATGATATGTGCCTTGTGCTGTGTATGACTGTTGGTATTATGTTTTGCACCTTGATCCAGGAGTAATACTTCTCCTTTTGCTTTATTCATTGGTTGGCTGCAAGGCTGAAAGACAATTAAACTTGAACTTGAATTTGAATATGAAGATATGTGTGCTGTCTCATTACTTTGGAGGTATCATAACAATGCACGGTATTAGATTCAATCCATCTGACCATACACATAATACTCTGTATTTCACAAAGGAAGCTTCTTCCTCCTTCATTGGTGCCTCAACTTCATTTGTGAAATTTCTTCCCATCCTTACAATTAATGTCCCTTAAATTAAACTCTTCCAGAAAATGCACACTAGCCCCAAAACCTAGAGGTAGAAAGATTCCTGGAATGTTGACTTGACCTAACTCTAATCCAAACCCCCATTTTGTGCAATGTGAGTTCAAACCATAAAATCATAAGACAGAGGAGCAAAATTAGACTATTCAGCCCATTAAGTTTGTGCGACCACTTGATCATGGCTTATTCATTTTCTCTCTCAATCGCATTCTCCTGCCTCTCTCCATAACAGTTGATGCCATTATTAATCAAAAAAACTATCAGCCTCAGATCTAAATATACCCAATGATTTGGCCTTCACAGCCATCTGTGGCAACGAATTCTACAGATTCAATACCCTCTGGCTAAGTAAATTCCTCTTCATCTCTGCTTGAAAGGGATGTACTTGTATTCTGAGCCTGTGGCCTCTGGTCCTAAAATCCCCCACTACAGGAAACATCCTCGCCACATTCACTCTAGGCTTTCCAATATTAGGTAGGTTTCAATGAGATCCCCTTCCTTCTCTTGTTCTTCTAAATTCCAATATATACAGGCCCAGAGCCATCAAGCACTCCTCATATGTTAATCCCTTTATTCCTAGAATCATTGTTGTAAACCTCGATTGGACCCACTCCAAAGGCGACACACCCTTTCTTAGATAGGGGGCCTAAAACTGCTCACCATACTCCGAAAGCTGCGCCTTATAAAGCCTCAGCATTGCGCCCTTGTTTATTATTCTAGTCCCCTTGAAATGAACACTAACATTGTACTTGCCTTCCTCCTTACCGATTCAACCTGCAAGTTAAGGGAGTCCTGCATCAGACTTCCAACTCACTTTGCACCAACAATTTTTGAATACCCTCTTCCCCACGCCTCTATTCCTTATACCAACGTACATTTCCACACACTTCCCTACACTCTATCTCAAATGCCACTTTTTTGCCCGTTCTCCTAGTCTGTCCAAATCCTTCTGCAGACTCTCTGCCTCCTCAGTACTACCTGTCCCTCCACCTACCTTCATATCATTTTCAAATCTAGCCACAAAGCCATCAATTCCATAATCCAAATCATCGACATATAACATGAAAAGAAGCAGCCCCAACACCGACCCCCTCCAGAACACCACTAGTCACCAGCAGCTAACCAGAAAAGGGTCCTTTAATCCCACCCTCTGCCTCCTGCCTGTCAGCCAATCTTCTATCCATGCTAATATCTTTCCTGCAATACCGTAGGATCCTATCTTGTTTAGCAGTCTTGTGTGCAGCACTTTGTTAAAAGCCTTCTGAAAATCCAAGTTACTGAATAAGAGCAGGAGCAGGGGTAAGCATTCCAATCTATTTGCACTTTGTGCTTGCTTGTTCAAAGTCTTTGCAGGATGAAGCCCAGTAATAATTCTGCCAGAGGCAGCTCTGATCATCTCCTGGAAAACATTCTGACTGAGACTATCTCCTGCCTATTGATACCCATTTGGAAATTAATGAGATAGTTTCCTGTTCATTTCCACAGTAGCTCTCAACTTCACTCTGACCAACTCCTTATGTGATCCATAGACTGTAGCTATATATCACAGAGACATGCTCCTTATGGGGGAAATTTGACACCGCAGTGGGTATATGCATTACAAAACTCACTCAGTCCTTTTAACCAAGCGTTTATGGTTTTCACTTCATTTTTGCTTTGAGTTCAAATCCTGAACCCATCAAGATCAAGTCAGCATGTCATTCCAATTTCCCAGACATCCAAGACGAGCCCCATCTGAGTAATGGATACTGCGTTAGTAATTTCACTACAGACTGACCACCTGACAAGCTGATTCCTTTTCCCGGCTAAAGCGTCCGTTTGCTCTACCAGGAGATGGTGGTAACATTGCATGCTGTGGTCTCCTGAGTTTTGCTTATAAAATTATAATTATTATTCAAGGGCAATAGAGAAGATTCAGATTATTTGGCTCTGAATACAAAATAATAGTAAACTCTCACATCATCCAACTGTGATCTTCGTGCTTTTAATATGGTAAGGTCCAGAACCCATCTTGGGAGAGGCCATTGGATTGTTGGGGAATATGGTGGAAAACGTATATCAAGCGACTATTGTTTGCTGGTATTTTAATAAGTGTTTAAGAATATACACACTTTGTGCTCCACTACGTTATGTTTAAATAACTAAAAGCAGTTTTTGCTCGGTAGCAGGTTAGCAGTCAGCGTCTGGGTGGAACAGCTGCTAACTTGCTCGCCGGCGCTGGAGTTTAACGCGATTTGAGGTTAATCTCCTTCCCAGATGTTCAACACTCCCCGAAGCAAATTCCTATTCGTAGCCTTTTAAAATCCCGAAGTACTAACGGGGGGAGGGCGGCTGGGAAACAGATTTCATTGTACTACGAGCCAACAGGTTGCTATTACTTCAGGCTGTCCATAATTGATGGAGTGCCCGTGTCAATTAAGTGATTCCATCCTCAGTTCACGTGGACTGTCCAAATCAAAACTAAATGTTTTAAAAGAGATGCCGGGTGGTTATGGCGTGGGACGCGATAAAAATGAGCAGACTGCCAACAGTGGGTAACGCGGTGACTGTGAACTTCCATGAATAAACGGATGTGGGACAGGTCACGTCTCGGCATTACATGACGCTTGGCAGAAAGATTTCCATCGAGAACATCTGTATTGAAAATTTTCCCGAATACATTTCTTCTTTTTGTTTGAAGAACGAACCAATTTCAAAGCTTTGTAACACTTTGTTTAAAACTACTAATGAGCTCCAGAATATATTGGATTCGCCGGCTCGAACACGGTTTATGCCTCAGAGGTAAAGTAGGAGCTTTATATAATAATCACACTGAGCATTTTAAAGTCTGTTTTTAATTAAAATCACATCATTACCACGAGAAAGCAATTGAATCCCGATTTATTTCCTTAATCGTGGGCTGGTAACCAGGTGCATTATTTTACATGTCGCGTAATCATGAAAATAAGTGAAAAGAGATATCATTATCAACAAATTGATATTTACAATACACCTTTACTAAAGCCTGGACGCCTCAAGCCGCAAAACAAAGAAATGATGTGAGGTAACTGGTAACTGAAGTTAAAAAGAAATTCTTTTGCGGCGGTTCTACAGATACTTACTTTCTAGCTCAGCATCCGCTGAAAAACTGGGAGGCGACTGTAGAAGAAGCCGGAGAAGTAGCATCACCAAACTCCACTTCATCTCTTCGGGATCTGGATTTCCAATAACTTGTGGAGTTTATCTACTAAAGGACGTTTCAGAGTAGGATTCCCAGTCTAGACGTTAGGAATGGGTCTGGAGAGGCGGTAAATATCACTAGGACATGCTGGAACTTCGCTGGTGCGGTTGTGGTATGACTGAGACCTTTTCAGAAGTGGGTGAGATTCCTGAGCGACTTTGCTTTTAACTCTCTCAAAGGCTTGCCTCACAGCGAGAAGGTATGATGACGAAAACTTTCTCCATATGTGCTGAGGTTTACTTGACTTCTTACATACTGGCCAGTTGTGGCATACTACCGGTATAGGGTTTCTTCAAACTTGATGTAGGGTTTTAATAGATATTGGAAAAAGGATTTGTTTCACTAAACAAGCTGTCATCTTGTAGGTAAAAGGGAGAAGAGTAATTATTGAATTGATCACAAAGGGATTTCTGTTTACCTTGAAGAACTAAAATAACAAAGCAAGCTTTACTTTGAAAATGGATTATGAAATAATATTGAAACAGATTAAAAACTAATTTGAAAATGACAAAGTGCCAGTTTTATTAGATAGCTTGAAATATGACATTCCCTAAACTGCATGATTTCACCAGAATGGAAAATTATTTGTGGAGAAATTTGTGCTACCAATTCCTTGTGCTTTGCATTAATTCCACACAGTCTTGAACAAAAAAAAAGGTGAAAAAGGAAAGATTTGCATTAACATAATACCGTTCATGTGGCAAGGATATCCCAAAGTTCTTTACCACCAATAAAGTATAACTGAAATATGGTCATTATTACAATTTAGGAAATTCCAGACATATTTTACAGTTTAGTTAGTATTTAGAGATATAGCATGGTAACAATGCTTCCAGTTCAACAAACCTGCACTGCCCAGTTGCTCCCATGTGACAAAAGTGTAGTAGTTAGTACAACACTTTATAGTACCAGCAATCCAGGTTCATTTCCTGCAGCTGCTGCCCACAAAGAGTTTGTGCATTCTCCCAGTGAATGTCCCTTTATTCTAAGGTTGGCCCCACTGGTCCTAGACTCGCGCACCATAAGAAACGTGCTGTCCGCATACACTCTATCGAGGCCATTCAACATTAAATGGATTTCAATGAGATTCCCCCCTCATTCTTCTGCATTCCAGTGGGTATAGGCCCAGAGCTATCAAACACTCCTCATATGATAAGTCTTTCAATCCTGGAATCATTTTTGTGAACTTCCTTCAAACCCTCTTCAATGTTAGCATATCCTTTCTTAGATAAGGGGCCCAAAACAGCTCACAATACTCCAAGTGCCTCACCAATGCCTTATCAAGCCTTAACATTACATTCTTCCTCACCACTGACTCAACCTGCAAATTAACCTTAAGGGAATCCTACACCTCAGATTTTTGCATTTTCTCTCCATTTAGAAAATAGTCTACACTGTTACTTCTTCCACCAAAACGCATGACCACACATTTCCCAACACTGTATTCCATCTGTCACTTCTTTGCCCATTCTCCTACTCTAAGTCCTTCTGCAGCCTCTGGTTCCTCAACACTACCTGTCTATCCACCTGTCTTCACATTGTCTGCAAGCTTAGCCACAAAACCATTGGTTCCATCACCCAATTCATTGATATGTGACGTAAAAAGAAGTAGTCCCAACACAGACCTCTGTGGAACACCACTAGTCACCGTCAGACAATCAGAAAAGATTTTCTTTATTCCCACTCTTTGCTTCCTGCCAATCCATCCATGCAAGAATATTTTCTGTAATACCATTGGCTCTTAATTTGTTAAACAGCTTGTCAAAGGCTTTCTGAAAACCCGAGTACACAACATCCACTGAATCTCCTTTGTCTATCCTGCCTGTTATTTCTCAAAGAATTCCAATAGATTTGTCAGGCAAGATTTTCCCTTAAGGAAACCATGCTGAAATCGAACTATTTTAACATGCATCTCCAAGTACCCTGAAGCCACATCCTTAACAATCGACTCCAACATCTTCCCAACCACTGAGGTCAGACTAATTTCCTTTCTTCTGCTTTTCTCCCTTCTTGAAGAGGTGAGTGACACATTCAATTTTCCAGTGTTCTGGAACCATTACAGAACCCTGTGATTCTTGAAAGATCATTACTATGCCTCCACAATCCAGGTGACTTATCTACCTTTAGGCCTTTCAGTTTCCAAAGATCCTTCTCACTAGTAATAGCATCTTCACACTTCATGACCCCTGACACTTGAAACTTCCATTATACTGCTAGTGTCTTCCACAGTGAAGACTGATGCAAAATACTTAATCAGTTCATCCACCATTTCATCATTCCCCCATTACTAGCTCTCCAGTATTGTTTCTCTGTGTTCCGATATCTACTTTCACCTCTCTTTTACTCTTTAAATATATGAAGAAACTTGTAGTACCCTCTTTAATATTATTGGCTAGCTTACCTTTGTATTCCATCTTTTTCCTGTTTATGACTTTTTAGTTTCCTTCTGTTGGTTTTTAAAAGCTTCCCAATCCTCAAACATCCCACTAATTTTTGATCTATTATATGCCCTCTCTTTGGCTTTTATGTTGGCTTTGACTTCCCCTGTCAGCCACAGTTGTGCCATCCTGCCTTTAGAATACTACTTCATGTATCCATTCTATGCCTTCCAGATTGGTCCCAGAAATTCCAGCCATTGCTGCTCTGCTGTCATCCCAACTAGTGTCCCCTTCCTATCAACTTCGGCCAGCTCCTCTCTCATGCCTCTCATGGAGAGGCCTTGGCAGCTAAGTGAGCAGGGAAGATCAGTGAGTTGATACCGGTGGGAATGAGGATGCAGACAGTGAAACTTCAAATGCCTCCAAGTGGGAGAGGTAAGGGTTAATTTCAGATGAACTGGTTCAAGAGCATGGTATGGTAATGACACAGGAGTGAATTTTCTGATCTTACGTGTAGGGTAATTAAATACAGTGGCAAGTTTGAATATGATCCGATTCAACATTAGATGGCTAACAGGGATTATAAATTATAATTATACCTCAGGAAGATTATAAACCTTTGGACCTTAAGAGCATAAGATATAGGTGCAGAATTAGGCTATTTGGCCCATTTGAGTCTGCTCCACCATTTCATCATGGCTGATCCAATTTTCCTCTCAGCCCCAGTCTCCTGCCTTCTCTCCATATCCGTTATGCCCTAACCAATCAAGAATCTATCAACTTCTGCCTTAAATATACATAAAGACTTGGCCTCCACAGTTGCCTGTGGCAAATAATTCTACAGATTCACCACTCTCTGGCTAAAGAAATTCTAAAAGGATGCCCCTCTATTCCTGATGTTTATAGTTACTGTTCTATAGGTTTGATAAGCAAGCCCGCAGAAAAAGAATCTCAGGGTTGTATGTGGTGACATGTATGTACTCTGATAATAAATTTTACATTGAACCTTGAACTTTGAACTTTTATTCCAAAACTGTGTCCTCTGATCTTAAGCTCTTCCCACCATAGGCAACATCCTCTCCACATCCACTCCATCAAGGTCACCCGTCATTCTTCTGAATTCTAGTGAATACAGGCCCAGAGTTATCAAACGCTCTTCATACGACAAGCTGCTCACAGCTGGAATCATTTTTGTAAACCTCCTTTGAACCCTCACCAGTTTTAGCACATCTTTTCTTAGATAGGGGCCCAAAACTGCTCAGATACTCCAAGTGAGGCCTCACCAATGTTTTAGAACGTCTCAACATTACATCCTTGCTTTTATATTCTAGTCCTCTTGAAATGAATGCTAACATCCATTTGGCTTCCTTACCAGAGATTCAAACTGCAAATTAATCTTTAGGGAATCCTGCACAAGGACTCTCGAGTCCCTTTGCGCCTCGCTTTTTGTATTTTCTCTCCAAAGTGTATGACCATACACTTCCCGACATTGTATTCCACCTGCCACTTCTTTGCCCCTTCTTCTAATATGTCTAAGTCCTTCTGTAGCCTCTTTATTTCTTCAACACTACCTGCCCCTCTGTCTACCTTTGTACCATTTGCAAACTTTGCAACAAAGCCATCAATTCCATCGTCCAAATCATTAACATATAATGTAAAAAGAACCGGTTCCAACATAGAACCCTGTGGAACACCTCTAGTCACCAGCAGACAACCAGAAAAGGCTCCCTTTATTCCCACTCTGTCTCCTGCCAGTCATCCACAGCTTTATCCATGCTAGCATCTTCCCTATTATACCATGGGCTCTTAGCTTGTTAAGCAGCCCCTTGATGACACAAAGGTTGGGGGTGTTGTGGATAGTGTGGAGGGCTGTCAGAGGTTAGAGTGGGATATTGATAGGATGCAAAACTGGGCTGAGAAGTGGTAGATGGAGTTCAACTCAGATAAGTGTGAGGTGGTTCATTTTGGTAGGTCAAATATGATGGCAGAATATAGTATTAATGGTAAGACTTTTGGCAGTGCGGAGGATCAGAGGGATCTTGGGGTTCGAATCCATAGGATACTCAAAGCTGCTGCGCGGGTTGACTCTGTGGTTATGAAAGCATATGGTGCATCAGCCTTCATCAATTGTGGGATTGAATTTAGGAGCCGAGAGGTAATGTTGTAACTACATAGGACCCTGGTCAGACCCCACTTGAAGTACTGTGCTCAGTTCTGGTCACCTCATTATAGGAAGGATTTGGAAACTGTAGAAAGGGTGCAGAGGAGATTTACAAGGACGTTGCCTGGATTGGAGAGCATGCCTTATGAGAATAGGTTGAGTGAACTCGGCCTTTTCTCCTTGGAGCGACGGAGGATGAGAGGTGACCTGATAGAGGTGTATAAGACGATGAGAGGCATTGATCGTGTGGATGGTCAGAGGCTTTTTCCCAGAGCCGAAATAGCTAGGACAAGATGGCAAAGTTTTAAGGTGCTTGGAAACAGGTACAGAGGAGAGGTCAGGGTTAAGTTTTTTACGCAGAGAGTGGTGAGTGTGTGGAATGGGCTGCTGGCGATGGTGGTGGAGGCGGATACGATAGGGTCTTTTAAGAGATTCCTGGACAGGTACATGGAGCTCAGAAAAATAGAGAGCTAGGGGTAATCCTAGGTAATTTCTAAGGTAAGGACATGTTTGGCACAGCTTTGTGGGCTGTAGGGCCTGTGCTGTAGGCTTTCTATGTTTCCATGTGTGGCATCTTGTGACAGGCCTTCTGAAAATCCAAATACATAACGTCAACCGATTCTCCTTTGTCTATCCTGCTTGTTATTTCTTTAAAGAATTCCAACAGATTTGTCAGGCCAGATTTTCCCTTGAGGAAGCAATGCTGACTACGGTTTAATTTATCATGTGCCTCTAACTACCCTGAAACTATATCCCTAACAGTCAACTCCAACATTTTCCCAACCACTGATGTCAGACTAACCAGCCTATAATTTCCTTTCTTCTCTCCCTTCTTGAAGAGTGGAATGACATTTTCAATTTTTCAGTCTTCAGGAACCATTCCAAAATCTAGTGATTTTTGGAAGATCATTACGAATGCCTTCACAATCTCTTCAACCACTTCTTTCAGAACCCTGGGGTGTACACTATTTGGTCCGGATGTGTTATCTACCTTCAGACCTTTCAGTTTCCCAAGAACCATCTCCCTAGTAATAGTTACTTCACACACCCCTGACACCTGGAACTTCCACCATACAGCCAGTGTCTGCCACAGTGAAGTCTGAGACAAAATACTTATTCAATTTGTCTACCATTTTCTTGTACTCCATTACTACCTTTCCAGCATTGTTTTCCAGTGGTCTAATAGCCACTCTCGCCTCTCTTTTACACCTTATGTATCTAAAGAAACTTTTCGTATCCTCTTTAATATTATTGACTAGATTTTTGTCTTCACCTTCTTAGTGAATTTTCTTGTTGCCTTGTTTGGTTTTTGAAAGCTTCACAATCCTCTAACTTCCCACTAATTTTTGCTCTAGTACAGTTGAAGTCAGAAGTTTACATACACCTTAGCCAAATACATTTAAACTCAGTTTTTCACAATTCCTGACATTTAATCCTAGAAAATATTCCCTGTCTTAGGTCAGTTAGGATCACTACTTTATTTTAAGAATGTGAAATGTCAGAATAATAGTAGAGAGAATGATTTATTTCAGCTTTTATTTCTTTCATCACTTTCCCAGTGGGTCAGAAGTTTACATACACTTTGTTAGTATTTGATAGCATTGCCTTTAAATTGTTTAACTTGGGTCAAACATTTTGGGTAGCCTTCCACAAGCTTCTCACAGTAAGTTGCTGGAATTTTGTTCCATTCCTCCAGACAGAACTGGTGTAATAGAGTTAGGTTTGTAGGCCTCCTTGCTTGCACACGCTTTTTCAGTTCTGCCCACAAATGTTCTATTGGATTGAAGTCAGGGCTTTGTGATGGCCACTCCAATACCTTGACTTTGTTGTCCTTAAGCAATTTTGTCACAACTTTGGAGGTACGCTTGGGGTCATTGTCCATTTGGAAGACCCATTTGCGACCGAGCTTTAACTTCCTGGCTGATGTCTTGAGATGTTGTTTCAATACAATCACATAATTTTCCTTCCTCATGATGCCATCTATTTTGTGAAGTGCACCAGTCCCTCCTGCAGCAAAGCACCCCCACAATATGATGCTGCCACCCCCATGGTTCACGGTTGGATGGTGTTCTTCGGCTTGCAAGCCTCACCCTTTTTCCTCCAAACATACCGATGGTTATTATGGCCAAACAGTTCAAGTTTGTTTCATCAGACTAGAGGACATTTCTCCAGAAAGTAAGATTTTTGTCCCCATGTGCACTTGCAAACTGTAGTCTGGCTTTTTCATGGCGGTTTTGGAGCAATGGCTCCTTCCTTGCTGAGCAGCCTTTCAGGTTATGTCGATATAGGACTCGTTTTACTGTGGATATAGATACTTGTCTACCTGTTTCCTTCAGCATCTTCACAAGGTCCTTTGCTGTTGTTCTGGGATTGATTTGCACTTTTCATGCCAAAGTACGTTCATCTCTAGGAGACAGAATGCATCTCCTTCCTGAGCGATATGACGACTGCATGGTCCCATGGTGTTTATACTTGCGTACTGTTGTTCATACAGATGAACGTGGTACCTTCAGGCATTTGGAAATTGCTCCCAAGGATGAACCAGACTTGACATCATTTTCTGACCTCAATCTGATAGAAAATTTGTGGGCAGAACTGAAAAAGCGTGTGCAAGCAAGGAGGCCTACAAACCTAACTCTATTACACCAGTTCTGTCTGGAGGAATGGAACAAAATTCCAGCAACTTACTGTGAGAAGTTTGCGGAAGGCTACCCAAAATGTTTGACCCAAGTTAAACAATTTAAAGGCAATGCTACCAAATACTAACAAAGTGTATGTAAACTTTTGACCCACTGGGAAAGTGATGAAAGAAATAAAAGCTGAAATAAATCATTCTCTCTACTATTATTCTGACATATCACATTCTTAAAATAAAGTAGTGATCCTAACTGACCTAAGACAGGGAATGTTTTCTAGGATTAAATGTCTGCATACCACTGTTATAACACATGGTTATTTGAGTTACAGTCACCTTCCTGTCAGCTTGAACTAGCCTGGCCATTCTCCTCTGACCTCTCTCATCAACAAGGCAGTTTTTCCCCACAGAACTGTTGCTAACCGGATTTTTTTTTTTTGTTTTTCACATCATTCTTGGTAAACTCTAGAGACTGATGTGGTGGAAAATCTCAGGAGATCAGCAGTTTCTGAAATACCCGTCTGGCACCAACAATCATTCCACAGTCAAAGTCAGTTAGATTAAACTTCTTCCCCATTCTGATGTTTGGTCTGAACAACAACTGAACCCCTTGACCATGTCTGCATGCTTTTATGCATTGAGTTGTTGCAGTGATTCAGGAACAGCATGTTCTGCGCTGCCATCAGATTTCTGAATGGTCCATGAACTTATGAGCACTGCCTTGCCATTAGTTTTATTTGCATTAGTTTTTTATTTTGTAATTTACAGTAAATTTTATTTTAGTGTACTTCAAAACAAATTTCATATTTTATAATTTGGAGAAAATAAATCTGATTCTGATGTCAATCCGATAAGCAGGTAAGTAAGTGATCATTAGTTCAGAGGAGTGATGGGTGTTGGAGTCTAATGTATATAAAATTTCTCCTGTAAGTTGTGATTAATTAAAAAAAAGATTAACTTGTAATATATGTATTTTTTCTAAGCAGAAACCAGGTAGTTTGCTGGTAACTAGATTTTAAGCTTCTGTTTGCATGAAATGCGTAGTTAGATCAGTGAGCTGTTAACTGTATGGCAGTGACTGTGATCTGTGGAGTTATACTCAGAGTCACATAATCATGCAGTGCTGAAATGCGTCTGTGACAGCCATCAAGCTCTCTCAATGCACAACATGGTGCGAATGAATAAATGTGAATCAAGACATTTTCTAGCCACTGCTTTCGATTCAGAGTAAAGCATTATTTTCCACCCGGAAATGTCTTGCAAGATAAATTTAAAATTGACGGTTGATCAATGTGAAACTGTTTATGCAGTGGGGAAAAACAAGATGACAGTTTTTCAGTTCCCTTGCTTTTTTTGGTGCATTAGGGGAATAGTTTATCTGTTTTAACATGTCTTCATTTTTCTCTTTGTCTAGATCCAAGTTTAACCCAATTCCATCAGACATTCTCAATTTCTCTCTGTAGACAATTAATTTATAGTTAACTTCAGTTTTAATAAATACACATGCTTTCTTACCAGATTAATGTCTTTTACTTCTGACGTAGTGTATCATCACAGTGCAAAATAAATAGTTTGCATATTCTGTTACCAACACTTTAGGTGCTACCAGGGTTGTAACTTCATTTGAATGTTATACTTAGAGTTTAATACGCAAAGAATCTGGAGGCAGTCATACTGGGCTAACACTTTATACAGAAATTGTTTTCAGGTATGAATTTATTCAAATTTATTCTAGATCTGTTTCAAATAATTCAATACCATTCCCTCACACACCTACTAAATCCTCAGAAAATCTCTAGCAGTTCAGATTCTTCACTGAACACTGATATTTTAAACATAGAAGTAGAAAACACTGGAATCCCTCGCAGATTTATTTCAATTGTTATACATAAGGTCAGATAATTTTGATTGGAGAAAGACTAACTTTGAGGAGATGCGAAAGGATTTAGAAGGAGTGGATTGGGACAATTTGTTTCATGGGGAGGATGTAATAGAGAAATGGAGCTCATTTAAGGTGAAATTTTGAGGGTACGGAATCTTTATGTTCCTGTTAGGTTGAAAGGAAAGGTTAAAGGTTTGAGAGAGCCATGGTTTTCAAGGGATATTGGAAACTCGGTTCAGAAAAAGAGAGAGATCTACAAAAAATATAGGCAGCTTGGAGTAAATGAGGTGCTTGAGGAATATAAAGAATGTAAAAAGAATCTTAAGAAAGAAATTAGAAAAGCTAAAAGAGGATATGAGGTTGCTTTGGTAAGTAAGGTGAAAATAAATCCAAAGGGTTTCTACAGTTATATTAATAGCAAAAGGATAGTGAGGAATAAAATTGGTCCCTTAGAGAATCAGAGCGGACGGCTATGCGTGGAGCTGAAAGAGATGGGGGAGATTTTGAACAATTTCTTATCTTCGGTATTCACTAAGGAGAAGGATATTGAATTGTGTAAGGTAAAGGAAACAAGTAGGGTAGTTATGGAAACGATGATGATTAAAGAAGAGGAAGTACTGGCGCTTTTAAGGAATATAAAAGTGGATAAGTCTCCGGGTCCTGACAGGGATATTCCCTAGGACCTTGAGGGAAGTTAGTGTGGAAATAGCAGGGGCTCTGACAGAAATATTTCAAATGTCATTTGAAACGGGGATGGTGCCGGAGGGTTGGTGTATTGCCCATGTTGTTCCATTGTTTAAAAAGGGTTCTAAGAGTAAACCTAGCAATTATCGGCCTGCGAGTTTGACGTCAGTGGTGGGTAAATTGATGGGAAGTATTCTTAGAGATGGTATATATAATTATTTGGATAGACAGGGCCAGATTAGGAACAGTCAACATAGATTTGTGTGTGGAAGGTCATGTTTGACAAATCTTATTGAATTTTTTGAAGAGGTTACTAGGAAAGTTGATGAGGGTAAAGCGGTTGATGTTGTCTATATGGACTTCAGTAAGGCCTTTGACAAGGTTCCACACAGAAGGTTAGTTAGGAATGTTCAGTCGTTAGATATTAATATTGAAGTAGTAAAATGGATTCAGCAGTGGCTGGATGGGAGACGCCAGAGAGTGGTTGTGGATAACTGTTTGTCAGATTGGAGGCCGGTGACTGGTGGTGTGCCTCAGGGATCTGTACTGTGTCCAATGTTGTTTGTCATATATATTAATGATCTGGATGATGGGGTGGTAAATTGGATTAGTAAGTATGCAGATGATACTAAGATAGGTGGCGTTGTGGATAATGAAGTAGGTTTTCAACACTTACAGAGAGATTTAGGCCAGTTAGAAGAGTGGGCTGAAAGATGGCAGATGGAGTTTAATGCTGATAAATGTGAGGTGCTACATTTTGGTAGGACTAATCAAAATAGGACATACATGGTAAATGGTAGGGCATTGAAGAATGCAGTAGAACAGAGGGATCTAGGAATAATGATGCATAGTTCCCTGAAGGTGAAATCTCATGTGGATAGGGTGGTGAAAAAAGCTTTTGGTATGCTGGCCTTTATAAATCAGAGCATTGAGTATAGGAGTTGGGATATAATGTTGAAATTGTACAAGGCATTGGTAAGGCCAAATTTGGAGTATTATGTACAGATCTGGTCACCGAATTATAGGAAAGATGTCAACAAAGTTGAGAGAGTACAGAGAAGATTTACTAGAATGTTACCTGGGTTTCATCTCCTAAGTTACAGAGGAAGGTTGAACAAGTTGGGTCTTTATTCTTTGGAGCGTAGAAGGTTGAGGGGGGACTTGATAGAGGTATTTAAAATTATGAGCGGGATAGATAAAGTTGACGTGGATAGGCTTTTTCCATTGAGAGTGGGGGAGATTCAAACAAGAGGACATGAGTTGAGAGGGCATGAGTTTAGCGTGAGGAGGATGCTAAGAGAATGCAGGGTGACTTGGATAGGTTTGGTGAGTAGGCAAATTCATTTGCAGATGCAATTTAATGTGGATAAATGTGAGGTTATCCACATTGGTGGCAAAAACAGGAAAACAGATTATTATCTGAATGGTGGCCGATTAGGAAAAGGGGAGGTTCAACGAGACCTGGGTGTCATTATACACCAGTCATTGAAAGTGGGCATGCAGGTACAGCAGGTGGTGAAAAAGGCGAATGGTATGCTGGCATTTATAGCAAGAGGATTCGAGTACAGGAGCAGGGAGGTACTACTGCAGTTGTACAAGGCCTTGGTGAGACCACACCTGGAGTATTGTGTGCCATTTTGGTCCCTTAATCTGAGGAAAGACATCTTTGCCATAGAGGGAGTACAAAGAAGGTTCACCAGATTGATTCCTGTGATGGCAGGACTTTCATATGATGAAAGACTGGATCAGCTAGGCTTATACTCATTGGAATTTAGAAGATTGAGGGGGGATCTGATTGAAACGTATAAAATCCTAACGGGATTGGACAGGCTAGATGCAGGAAGATTGTTCCCGATGTTGGGGAAGTTCAGTACGAGGGGTCACAGTTTGAGGATAAAGGGGAAGCCTTTTAGGACCGAGATTAGGAAAAACTTCTTCATACAGAGAGTGGTGAATCTGTGGAATTCTCTGCCACAGGAAACAGTTGAGGCCAGTTCATTGGCTATATTTAAGAGGGAGTTAGATATGGCCCTTGTGGCCAAAGGGATCAGCGGGTATGGAGAGAAGGCAGGTACAGGGTTCTGAGTTGGATGATCAGCCATGATCATACTGAATGGCGGTGCAGGCTCGAAGGGCCGAATGGCCTACTCCTGCACCTATTTTCTATGTTTCTATGAGAGTTAAAGGGCAAAAGTTTAGGAGTAACATGAGGGGGAACTTCTTTACTCAGAGAGTGGTAGCTGTGTGGAACGAGCTTCCAGCAGAAGTGGTTGAGGCAGGTTCGATGTTGTCGTTTAAAGTTAAATTGGACAGCTATATGGACAGGAAAGGAATGGAGGGTTATGGGCTGAGTGCAGGTTGGTGGGACTAGGTGAGAGTAAGAGTTCAGCATGGACTAGAAGGGCCAAGATGGCCTGTTTCTGTGCTGTAATTGTTATATGGTTATATAAAGAATTGTAGACTGGATCCTTGACTGTTTGTAGTGTGGTTGAGTCTTGCACCACCATGGACTTGTTTCTAATTGTGTTTTTGTATTAATGCCTTCTTTTGCACAGCTTTTTCCCTCACGGTATTGTGTAATTTACCTGCAATTTGTGTTTTGTGTTTCGGAGCCTACATCTGTGTTGCTGCCGCTAGCAAGTTTTGCATTGGACCTGTATTTTACTGTGGTATGCCAGTAGTCTCAACCTGTCTCGACACTAACCTGAAGCACTAACACTGTTTTAAAGAGTAAGATATAAGGACCACCTGTTTTAGTCAGAAATGAGGATAGTAGATCTTCAGAAATCTCTACCCCTGAGAGCCGTGGAAGTGGAGTCAGTGAAGTTAGAAACGGACAGGATTTGAATTACAGGCACATCAATGGCTAAGGGGAGTGTTTACGGGAAGGCTAGATTACGTTGAATGATGGACGAGGCTCAATGGGCTGATTGGCTAATTCCTGACCCTTTTTTCCTTATAAGCCCACAGTTTTCCTAATAGATCTAATTACAGAATCAGACGGATGGCTACTGTAAACACTAACCAAAGGGTTCCAAGGCAAATTTCTGAGAGTCAATGTACTGTGGGCATACTATCTTGATGCTGGAATGGGTAGCTGTCGCCAGCATTTCCTTGGGTTGTGTTAGCTGTTAATGCAAACAATACTTTTCACTGCATGTTTGATATACATGTGATAAATAAATGAATCTGAAATCTACAAAATCATAAATCTTTGTCCAAAATACAAGCATTGTATAAATAGCATCCCCAGATCTTTCCCCCTCCCACC
The DNA here is from genome assembly GCF_963921235.1 of Mobula hypostoma. NCBI lineage: Eukaryota > Metazoa > Chordata > Chondrichthyes > Myliobatiformes > Myliobatidae > Mobula > Mobula hypostoma. Next base: position 165,993,004 of record NC_086101.1, on the reverse strand, counting down.
CATAGTTTCATTGGTATTCATCTTTGCTTTAAGACCTTGTCAGTATTTACCCAGGAAGTCAGATGATTGCCATAAAAATAGTCAGGATTTCTCTATACTAACATACTCCACAACAACGTAAGTGAATGTAGTCATTCATTTACTAGGAATGCAGTATTGCCACCCGAGGTAGAAAACAAATAACGAAAAATTCTGCTTGTGGATTGTTACACTTGCTGTATTTGTGGAGACTTGGTCAGAGATAAACAATGCAGGTTAAAAATAGGTTAGAATATGATCTCCATCTGAGGAAAACAAATTTTCATTTGTACCCCAAATTTTAAAATTGAGTAAGAATTATAAAACTCCGTAATTTAAATTTTGTACGATTTGTGTTTCTGAGGTCACTTTTCTTTTAAGTTCAAAGATGTATCAGCAGTAGAGAGGATGCAATGGAGACCTTTAAGAATATATTTTATTTGACACTGTATGCTTATCTGAAGGTAAAAATAGATTTAGCATATAGGGAATGCTGTGGGAAGGACCTGTGGCTTGCCTGTTCCAAGTGTTTGACATTTTCAGTCTTTACCCTTCAAATTTCATCACAAGATGTTAGTAAAGTAAAATAAATAGCTATTGCTAGGCTTCACTGTTTTCTTTGGAACAAACAACATTAAGAGAAGATTTAATCAAGATATCTAAAATTTTTGAAGATTTAGACGAGGCTGACAGGTAGTAGCAATGAATAGAGATGCCAATAACTATGAGCAAAAAAGTTCGAAGGAGTAGAGTGAAATTGTAGAAAGGCTTTCTCAGTCAAAATGTGGTGGGAATCTGAAAGTAATTTCCTGAAAGTGTGACGTAGGCAGAAACCTTCTCACGCCATAACTGATATGGTTACACACTTAGAGCTGAGATTAGCCTAAATAACTAATTCTTTTTGTTTGTGTGGACATGGTGGACAGAATAGCTTCATTCTTTTCTGTAAATTTTTGTGCATCATTGGAGGGAAAATCCCCTTCTATGACATTAGCATCATTAATTTAGTTTTTGTATTTTATGATCTTTTATTTAGCAATGCTTAACTCCTGAATCTTAACATATATTTTTAAAACGTTAGTATGCTGTATATTTTTTATACTACAAAAAGATTACAAATTCCATGACTAAACTATGAATGAAGTTCAGTTTACTGCCGGATTTATCCCCATCCGTCTCTACACCTGGCACTCTTTCATCTGCAGTATAGAAATACCAGCTCCTGACCTAAGCCCTGTCAACTGCTTGATCTGTGTACATTGTGGTTGAAGACCAATTCCACAGCTGGCTGAAAAAATCTCCGTTTCATTCACAGCTGCATATAACACAGTGACTACCATGTGTCTCGTTGTTCTTGTTTCTACCGTCAGATTGTGAAGGTAGTACAGCTTGAAAGGAACTCTTTGTCTTGACTGCACGGACTTTCATTCTTCATTCCTTCGAAACTAATTGCCAATATATGTGATGTGATGTTGATTCAGTTTAATTAAACATGTTAGTTATTAACATCAGAATTGTGTGTACAACTGTTTGCCATTCTCTCAGCCATAAACCATTGGTTAATACATTACGCTGTCACATGAAAAGCATACACATGGTTTGATCACTGGTAAATTTTCTTTGTTCCAGGCACAGACAGTGTTGTTGTACTGTTGTGGGAATACTTGTTGAGAAAGTCATTATTCATACAGAAAACAATGTGGAGGAGGGTCTTTCCTGGCTCAAGGACAAAACACTCCATCGACGTAGAAGCGCCCACCATACAGGCCTGGGTGATCCTGAACTTTATCAACAGGAGGGGCAACTTTATTCAGGACCATGCCAAGGAGAGGGTGGATAAGCTGACTCACACATTTCTGTTATCCAGTTATACCGTCTGAGAATTTGCCCCAATGTTTCACACATCCAATTTCCATTTGTCGATGACAAAAATTTCACATTTCCAGTTTATATACGTCAGAGAGGCGTGGAGGGAAATCGCCCGCTAACCAGAGAAACTCCGGAAGCGACGTACCTTTCCTTTCCTATTTGAAAATAACCTGAATATATCGGGCAGGAATTTTGGAGGATAAAAACAGATAAAAATGCAGATGCTGGGCACCTGAAATGAAAACCGAAAGTGCTGGAAATACTCAGCAGATCAAACACTATCTGTGGAAAAAGAAACAGTTAGTGCTTTAGATCCAGGACTCCTCATATAATTAAGACATCTACCATTGTAGGTCCTATCCTATACGAGGGGTGATTGATAAGTTCATGGCCTAAGGTAGAAGGAGTTAATTTTAGAAAACCTAGCACATTTATTTTTCAACATAGTCCCCTGCTACACTTACACACTTAGTCCAGCAGTCGTGGAGCATACGGATCCCTTCTTTGTAGAAGACAGCATCTTGGACCTCCAGAAAGCAGTTCACAGCAGGGATGATTAATAAGTTCGTCACCTAAGGTAGAGGAGATGAGTTACACAGCTCTCATTAGATGCATGTGCAGTTCAACTCTTTGAGTACAGAAAGTTTGAAGTTAATAACTCATCGCCTTCTACCTTGGGCCACAAACTTATCAATCACCCCTGCTGAGGACCACTTCTACAAGGAAGGGATCCGTATGCTCCATGACCACTGGACTAAGTGTGTACATGTAGGAGGGGACTATGTTGAAAAATAAATGTGCTAGGTTTTCTAAAATTGACTTCTTCTACCTTAGGCCATGAACTTATCAATCACCCCTCGTATATCAGCAGTGATTCTGCTTATTCTGATCAAGGGTCCTGGACCTGAACCACTAACTGTTACTTTTTCCACGGATGTTGAGTTGCTGAATTTTTACAGCATTCTGGGAGGGTCTCTCCTTAAAAAGTTATTTTAGTGGATGCAATCATACCCCTCAGGATGCTATCTTAATTAACGCTCCTCACGATTTCAAATATTTTCCTAATATCTAGGTATAGCCTTCAGGTGTAAAATTTGATAGCTAAATTCCTAAATGCTTTTCTCAAGATAATTTGCAAGCATCTCCAGCTGTGGTATTTGACTTGATAGCCTTGGTTCTATTGGTAGCACTTTCAGCTGCTGGGTCAGAGCCTTGAGACCATAAGACAAAGGAGCAGAAGTCAGCCATTCGGCCCATCGCGTCTGCTCTGCCATTTTATCACGAGCTGATCCATTCTCCCATTTAGTCCCACTCCCCCGCCTTCTCACCATAACCTTTGATGCCCTGGCTACTCAGATACCTATCAATCTCTGCCTTAAATACACCCAATGACTTGGCCTCCACTGCTGCCTGTGGCAACAAACTCCACAGATTCACCACCCTCTGGCTGAAAAAATTTCTTCACATCTCTTTTCTGAATGGGCGCCCTTCAATCCTTAAGTCATGTCCTCTCGTACTAGACTTCCCCACCATGGGAAACAACTTTGCCACATCCACTCTGTCCATACCTTTCAACATTCAAAGTGTTTCTGTGAGGTCCCCCCTCATTCTTCTAAACTCCAAGGAGTACAGTCCAAGAGCGGTCAAACGTTCCTCATATGTTAACCCTCTCATTCCCGGAATCATTCTAGTGAATCTTCTCTGTACCCTCTCCAACGTCAGCGCATCCTTTCTTAAATAAGGAGCCCAAAACTGCAAACAGTACTCCAAGGGAAGTCTTACCAGTGCCTTATAGAGCCTCAACATCACATCCCTGCTCCTATACTCTATTCATCTAGAAATGAATGCCAACATTGCATTCGTCTTCTTCACCACTGACTCAACCTGGAGATTAACCTTAAAGGTATCCTGCACGAGGAATCCCAAGTCCCATTGCATCTCAGAACTTTGAATTCTCTCCCCATTTAAATAATAGTCTGCCCGTTTATTTCTTCTACCAAGGTGCATAACCATACACTTTCCAACATTGTATTTCATTTGCCACTTTTTTGCCCATTCTCCCAATCTATCCAAGTCTCTCTGTTTCTTTAGCACTACCGGCCCCTCCACCTATCTTTGTATCATCAGCAAACTTAGCCACAAAGCCATCTATTCCATAATCCAAATCGTTGATGTACAAAGTAAAAAGAAGCGGCCCCAACACGGACACCTGTGGAACACCACTGGTAACCGGCAGCCAACCAGAATGGGATCCTTTTATTCCCACTCTCTGTTTCCTGCTGATCAGCCAACGCTCTGTCCATGTATGTAACTTTCCCATAATTCCATGGGCTCTTATCTTGTTAAGTAGCCTCATGTGCAGCACCTTGTCAAAGGCCTTCTGAAAATCCAAATGCACAACATCCACTGCATCTCCCTTGTCTAGCCTACTGGTAATTTCCTCAAAAAATTGTAATAGGTTTGTCAGGCAGGATTTTTCTTTAAGGAAACCATGCTGAGTTCTGCCTATCTTGTCATATGCCTCCAGGTACTCCGTAACCTCATCCTTGACAATCGATTCCAACAACTTCCCAACCACTGATGTCAAACTAACAGGTCTATAATTTCCTTTTTGCTTCCTTGCCTCCTTCTTAAATAGCGAAATGACATTTGCAATCTTCCAGTCCTCCAGAACCATGCCAGAATCTATTGACATTTGAAAGATCATCACTAATGCCTCCGCAATCTCCACAGCTACTTCCTTCAGAACATGAGGGTGCATTCCATCTGGTCCGGGAGATTTATCTACCCTTAGACTATTCAGCTTCCTGAGTACTTTCTCTGTCGTAATTGTGACTGTGCACACTTCTCTTCCCTGACACCCTTGAGTGTCCGGTATACTGCTGATGTCTTCCTCAGTGAAGACTGATGCAAAATACTCGTTTAGTTCCTCTGCCATCTCCTTATCTCCCATTACAATTTCTCCAGCATCATTTTCTATCGGTCCTATATCTACTCTCACCTGTCTTTTACTCTTTATATACTTGAAAAAGCTTTTAGTATCCTCTTTGATATTATTTGCTAGCTTCCTTTCATAGTTCATCTTTTCCCTCTTAATGACCTTCTTAGTTTCCTTTTGCAAGCTTTTAAAAACTTCCTGATCCTCTGTCTTCCCACTAATTTTTGCTTCCTTGTATGCCCTCTTCTTTGCTTTAACTTTGGCTTTGACTTCTCTTGTCAGCCACAGTTGCATCCTTTTTCCATTAGAAAATTTCTTCTTTTTTGGAATGTATCTGTCTTGCACCTTCCTCACTTCTTGCATAGACTCCAGCCACTGCTGCTCTGCTGTCCTTTCCGCTAGTGTCCCTTTCCAGTCAACTTTGGCCAGTTCCTCTCTCATGCCACTGTAATTTCCTTTACTCCACTGAAATACCGACACATCGGATTTAGGCTTCTCATTCTCAAATTTCACAGTGAACTCAATCATGTTATGATCACTGCGTCCTAAGGGTTCCTTCACCTCAATCTCTCCAATCATCTCTGGTTCATTATATAATACCCAATCCAGTACAGCCGATCCCCTAGTGGGCTCAACAACAAGCTGTTCTAAAAAGCCATCTCGCAGACATTCTACAAATTCTCTCTCTTGAGATCCAGTGCTGACCTAATTTTCCCAATCCACTTGCATGTTAAAATCCCCCACAATTATCATAACACTGCCCTTCTGACAAGCCCTTTCTATTTCCTGTTGTAATTTGTAGTCTACATCACTGCAGCTGTTAGGAGGCCTGTATATAACTGCCATCAGGGTCCTTTTACCCCTGCGATTACTTAGCTCAACCCATAAAGATTCTGAACCTTCCTGCTGAGGCATGAGCACAGCACTCTTGTCCAACACCCCAGGAGGCCTAAACTTTTAGGGGGTGGTCTTTGGAATAATACTTTAAACTGAGGCTGTGACATAGGTAATTGCACCATATTCCAATGCAGGGCGTAAGGTTGCTAACCCAGTTTTCCCTCTATTTATTCCTCAGCATCTCTAAATGCAATGTAATTATCATAATTAGGCCTGACGTTGTGAGAATTGTGTTGCTGTGACCCTTTGACTACAACAGTGACTACTCTTGAAAAAATACTTCACTGGCAGAAAGTACTGTGGGATATCCTGAAATTATCCTGTAAACTTGCCCCCTCTTCTGATGTTCAATAAGTTCCAGAAAGTATCAAGTGAGTTCTGAATCAGAATCAGGTTTATTATCATTGGTGCATATTGTAAGATTTGTTGTTTTGTGGCAGCAGTAGAGTGCAGTACATAAAAAAATAGTTACAATACAACATCCAAAAATAAATAAGCAGTGTAAAAAGAGGGAAAAATAATGAGGTAGTGTTCATGGGTTCACAGACCCATTATAAATCTGATGGCAGAGGGGAAGAAGCTGTTACTAAAATGTTGAGTGTGTGCCTTCATGCTCCTGTACCGCCTCCCTGATGGTAGCAATGAGAAGCAGACATGTCCTGGGTGGTGGGGGTCCTTAATACATAAAGATTTTAAATCAATTTGGACCATTGCTTCAAAGCTATCAAATGGAAGTTATTAACAAGGAGATTTCCCTTTCCAGCACCGACAACCTCCACAGAATACATTCTTTCAATCTATATTCAGGATAGAGAAAAGAGAGTCAGTGGATGTTGTTTACTTGGATTTTCAGAAGGCCTTTGACAAGGTGTCACACATGAGGCTGCCTAACAAGATAAGAGTCCATGGTATTACAGGAAAGGTACCAGCATGGATAGAAGATTGGGAATGAAGGCTGTCTTTTCTGGTTGGCTGCCAGTGACTAGTGGTGTTCCACAGGGATGGGTGCTGTGACCGCTTCTTTTCACATTATATGTCAGGGAACTGGATGAAAGAATTGATGGCTTTGCAAACAATATGAAAATGGGTGAGGGCAACACTCACAACACGCTGGAGGAACTCAGCAGGTCGGGCAGCATCCATGGAAACGATCAGTCACGGATGCTGACTGACTGATCGTTTCCACGGATGCCGCCCGACCTGCTGAGTTCCTCCAGCGTGTTGTGAGTGTTGCTTTGACCCCAGCATCTGCAGAGTATTTTGTGTGAAGATGGGTAAGGGACAGGCAGTTTTGAGAAAGCAGGGGGTCTATGGAAGGAGAATGGCCAAAGTGGCAGATGGAAGTGTATGGTTGTGCACTTTGGTACAAGAAATCAAGGCATTGACTGCTTTCTGAATTGGAAGCAAATTCAGAAACCAGAGGTGCAAAGGGACTTGGGAGTCCTCGCGGATTCCTTAAAGGTTAACTTGCAGGTAGAGTTGTTGGCAAGGAAGGCAAATGCAATGTCATCACTCATTTTGAGATGACTGCAATATAAAAGCAAGGATGTAGAGTTGAGGCTTTATAAAGCATTGGTCAGACTTCAATTGGAACATTTTGAGCTGTTTTAGGCCCCTTTCTAAGAAGGGATATAATGGCATTGGGAGGCTCCAGAGAGGGTACACAAGAATGATTCCAGAAATGGAAGGGTTAATGTATGAGAAGCGTTTGATGGCTCTGGCCTGTACTTTCTGGAGTCTAGAAGCATGGAGGTGTGGGGGTGGGGGAATCACATTGAAACCTATCAAATATTGAAAGGCTTAGATAGAGTGGACATTGTGAGAATGCTTCCTATAGTGAGAGAGTCTAGAAACAGAGGGTACAGCCTCAGAGTAGAAGGGTGGCCCTTTAGAACAGAGATGAGGAGGAATTTCTTCAGCCAGAAGTTGGTGAATCTGTGCAATTCATTTCTACAGATGGATGTGGAGGCCAAGTCACATGGAGTTTTATATTTTCTTGATTAGTCAGGGTATCAAAGGTTAAGGGGAGGAGGCAGGAAAACAGGGCTGAGAGGGATAATAAATCAGCCATGTTGGAATGGTAGAGCAGACTTGACAGGCCAAATGGCCCAATTCTGCTCCTATGTTTTATAGTTTTCCTCTTTAGACTGCATTTTACATTTAACCACTTCCAGGATTGTAGGAAGGTGAGTTAGCAATTTAGTCCCTCAAATCTGTTCCAACATGAAGTAGGATAATACCCAGACAATGAGCAGCTCTATATTCCATAGTCTTCAATATCCCTGTTTAACAAAAATATATCAGTCTCCAACTAAATTAACCTTAATCAATTAACCTTGCTATTTGAAGAAGATAATTCCAAATTAATTGTGGAAATTTCTGTTTACCTCGCTCCATGCTATATCATTGGCATTTTGGTAATCTTCACTCCATCTCTCCAAGACCTTCCTGCAGTGTGTTGTTTGAACTACGCACAGTACCCCAGAAGTGGTCAATGTGTGTCTCGTAGATTGTTCTCAACCCAATGAGATTTATAGTTCAGAGTCACGACTGAGGTAAGGTAAAAAGCCTATTGACCACATTAGGTAAAACTACAACATAACCAGAAGAAAGGGATACATTTCAAACAGAGTCACAGAAGCTAACAAGATATAAGGCAGGCTTCTGATTTGTAAGCTAGTCAATACCAAGAAGAAACTGACAGAGTTACATGCACCAACATCAGATGCTTAAAAGCCGGTGGTTATTAAAAGCAACAAAGTACAAACAACTATAGGCATTTACTGGAAGGTCAGCCAAGGTTTGCAGAATGGATGCTATAAGCAGATGGCTTCCAATGACAGAAGAGTGCTGTGGAATAGCAGGCAATGGAAATGAATAACACTGAATGTTTTGCTACTTTTCTCTCCCTTTAAACAACCCCTTGGAAATGAAGTACTTGCACAATTCCTCAATCCTAGCTCCACTGAACTTAACTTCTCGTAGCGTGACTTTATTCTGTCTCCCTTTCTCCAGTTCCTTTCTAGCTACATCCACGGCACTGAGGGTGCCCGCCACCATTTTGGCAACTTCTGATTCTGCAGCCCCTACTACCGCATCTTCACTATGGATGTGTAGTCTTTATATAACTCCATCTCCCATTACAAAGGCTTTAACGCCCTCTATATTTTTCTGCAACAGAGATTCCACCAGTTTCCCTCCACCAAGACACTTTTCCACCTCTTCTCACCCTATCTCTTGCAAAAATGCCATCCCCTTCTCGCAATTCCTCCGTCTCCGCTGCATCTGCTCTCAGGATGAGGCTTTTCATTCCAGAATGAAGGAGATGTCCTTTTTTAAACAAAGGGGCTTCCCTTCCTCCACTATCAACTCTACTCTCAAACGCATCTCCCCCATTTCATGCACATTTGCTCTCACTCCATCCTCCCGCCACCCCACTAGGAATAGGGTTCCCCTTGTCCTCACCTACCACTCCACTAGCCTCCGGGTCCAACATATAATTCTCCGTAGCTTCCGCCGCCTCCAACGGGATCCCACAAGCACATCTTTCCCTCCACCCCGCTCTGCTTTCCACAAAGGATCGCTCCCTACTCCACTCCCTTGTCCATTCGTCCCCCCCATCCCTCCCCACCGATCTCCCTCCTGGCACTTATCCTTGTAAGCGGAACAAGTGCTACACATGCCCTTACACTTCCTCCCTTACCACCATTCACGGCCCCAGACTATCCTTCCAGGTGAGGCAACACTTCACCTGTGAGTCGGCTGGGGTGATATACTGCGTCCGATGCTCCCGATGTGGCCTTCTATATATTAGCGAGACCCGACACAGACTGGGAGATCGTTTTGCTGAACATCTACGCTCTGTCCGCCAGAGAAAGCAGGATCTCCCAGTGGCCACACATTTTAATTCCACGTCCCATTCCCATTCTGATATGTCTATCCATGGCCTCCTCTACTGTAAAGATGAAGCCACACTCGGGTTGGAGGAACAACACCTTATATTCCGTCTGGGTAGCCTCCAACCTGATGGCATGAACATTGACTTCTCAAACTTCCGCTAATGCCCCACCTCCCCCTCGTACACCATCCGCTATTTATATACACACATTCTTTCTCTCTCTCCTTTTTCTCCCTCTGTCCCTCTCACTATACCCCTTGCCCATCCTCTGGGTTTTTCCCCCCCCTCCCCCTTTTCCTTCTCCCTTTTGCCAATCACCTGTCCAGCTCTTGGCTCTATCCCTCCCCCTCCTGTCTTCTCCTATCATTTTGGATCTCCCCCTCCCCCTCCCCTTTCAAATCTCTTACTAACTCTTCCTTCAGTTAGTCCTGATGAAGGGTCTCAGCCCGAAACTTTTATGTGTGTTACTTTTCCACCTGACTAAACTTGTCCGGAATTCCCCAATCTTGCCTGGAATCTTTTTCCCATGGTGAATTCCCTTTGACTTTTCACAATGATCAAGTGCGTGTGATTACTGTGTGCTGCTGGATGCATTATGACCTGGTACAGGGACTCCAACGCGCTTGAGTGGGCAATCCTACAAAGGTGGATTCAGCCCAGCACATCATGGGTAAAGCCCTCCCAACCATTGAGCACATCTACATGAAATGTTGCCGTAGAAAAGCAGCATTCATCAAAGATCCTCACCACCCAGGCCATGCTCTTTTCTCACTGCTGCCATCAGGTAGAAGGTACAGGAGCCTCAGGACTCACATGACTAGCTTCAAGAACAGTTACTACCCCTTAACCATCAGGCTCTTGAACAAAAGGGGATAACTACATTCATCTGTTGAGATATTCCCACACTGATGGTCCCACTTTAATGACTCTTTATCTTGTTATTTCATATTCGTTATTTATTGCTGTTTATTTATATTTGCATTTTCACAGTTTGTTGTTTATTGATCCTCTTTACAGTTACTGTTCCATAGCTTTGCAAAGCATGCCCGCAGGAAGAAGGATCTCAGAATTGTATGTGGTTACATGTGTGTGCTCTGATAATACATTTCACTTTGAACTTTGAAATAAAGGAGATTTTAAAGAAACTCGCACCCAAACTAATGCAAGACATCCAGTAAATTAAAATACAGCCTAATTTACAAAAGCAACCTAAAGGTTATTACGTAGAAATAAGAATGTTATGCTACATAACCTCTTGCACACTGGTGAAACCTGATCTGGAGAACTGTGTACAATATTGGTCTCCTTATTTTCGGAAGGAAGCAATTTATTGAAGGTTTTCTTGATTAACACTTGGAATAGGTGTGAATTCTCTGAGGAAAGTCTGCTAAGGCTAAGATGGTCTTGTCTCCATGGAAATTTAGAAGAGTGGGAGGGAATTGCTTGAAGTGTAAGGGTAATGCCCTGGGAAAGGTTTCACTGCTGATATAATGGTTTTTCTGTAGCAGCAGTGTTTGGTTTATGAGTAGAGATAACGGGGGCTTTGGAATGTGCGCGGTGCGATGAAGGGGGTGTTTTTTCTTGTTGTGTGCCTGACAGCAAGGTGTTCTAGGGCTTTTGTTTGGCAAGAGAAGATGCGAGAAGGGAGAGGTCATAGACTGCAGGACGGAGTGGACTTGGAGTGGGGCCGGGAGTGGGCCCGGGGGAATCGATAGAGGACTAACGGACTGAAACCCGTAAGCTCCAACGTGCACGTTAGACTGTGTCATTAAAATGGGCCCTTTTCTTTTTATTTTTCTTTACTAACCCTCTAGTCAAATTAAAAATTATAAAGCTAAATTGTTTAATTGCATATGGTGTACTGTCTGTTGTTGTGTGGTACTGATCTTTAACAGGGGAACACATCACGCAGCATCCACAAAACACAAGAGGTTTTGCGCCTCAGCTTTCACATGACTGGCGGGCTGGAGACTGTCTTCCCCAGACTAATGCCGTCAGCCGATCCTGAGGGTTATGTAAGATTCTGAGCCTTCCTTGGTAGGATAGATGTCAACAGAATGCTTCTTCTTGTGGGAAAATCATGGGGTACTACTCAGAGCAGCCCAATCAGAGATGAGGCCTTGATTTCTCTAAGGGTTTTGACTCTTTGAAACTTTCTTCCTCAAAAGGAGGAGGTAGCAGAACCTTTAAATGTTTTTGAGGCATAGGGAAATATATTCTTGATAAGCAAGGGAGTGAAAGTTTACATAGCATAAACAAGAACGCAGAAGTTGAGGTTATAAGGTAATTACAAAAGCATAAGAGTGGAACCGGCCAAAGTTGATTGGAAGAGGCCACTATGAAATACTACTTTGAAAATCCAATGATTCAGTTCACTACTTATGCACAAAATTTTGATAAACTTCAAATAAGTTCCACAGTAATAAAAAAAATTCAGTCAACAGATCAATTAATTGTTGTCTGTATCATGTTGCAAGCCTCCAATCTCCTTCTTTCCCTTTCTGCCATTACAGCACTCACTTTTTCCAATCAGAAGCACAGTTGCCAGTCAGTGACACCTTCCTGATATCTGCTTTCCAAATATTAAGTACAGCTTCCAGAGCTTCGCTTTGATCTCAATGTTCCCTGCCTCTTTCCATTTGAATTTATTTGACATACTATAGAATTGACAGATTCTCAGACACCAAGGAAGTAAAGGAATATTTACTACTCGGTAATCCTGACAACTGTTTTGCATAAGAGCAACGTCTAGAGATGAGAACATTGGGGAGCGAGATTCCATCGCTTTCCAAAATTGGAAAGAGAGCTAAACAAACATAAACAAAGAGTACTGGGTGTTACTGACATGATGTGTAAAAGAAAATGTAGTTAAATATTCGCTAGCAGAATCTCCATCTCAAGGTCCCACCTAATTCTAGAATTGTCATGGCAACACAGGAAGCAACAGACAATTCAAATACGAAGGCATTTGATCTAAGAAGGTTCAAAGAGCAGGAATCACAGTGGGAGAGGATGGGATTATGACCAATCAAGAAGGTTTAGACCAATGAGCTATTCCCACTCTTAGAAATAATTTATGATTTTATACCTCATTTAAAATGTCATTTGTGGTACTGACCTAGGTTGGCAATTTGATTTAGTGAGCTTAGATTACTGCCTGCTTGCATTGATTTGTAAAACACATTCTCTTACATTGCCCACAGTATGTGCTGAGAGTGTAAGATTTTGAGGGGAATGAAAAAGTGACTGCAATCTACTTGAAGTTCAAAGTAAATTTATTATCAAAGTATATGTGTCATCATATACAACCCTGAGATTCATTTTCACGTGGCATACTCAATAAATCTATAGAATAATAACCTTAACAGAATCACTGAAAGACTCAATGAAAGAGCCACTGATTGCATGAGAAGTGTGGTAAAAGCATCTTCCATTTGGGTAATTAAAGGATTGAAACAGAATTTTTCCAATTTGATAAGACAGTGCCACTGCCTTTGTTTGAAATCTTAAATCCAGACCTCATCTCCACTTGCATGTATTTTTAAAAAAAACTATTCCTTAAGTCTGAAGAGGAATGGGGAATTTTTCATTGTTTCTTCCCTCAGGCAATTAATCTGATCAACCATTCTAGTTAGCCACCCCACCCTGTCTCCATTACCTCAGTCAGTGCTCTGTAAGCATTTTAAGGTACCTGACCTGCTGAGTTTCTCCAGCGTTCTGTGTGTTGCACGTTGTAACGCTATTTACGCATTTATGAACATTTAATTCCTATCCGTACTTTAACCTCTAAGTTTATTTTTATATATAATTCTTTATTCTTATAACTGATGAATGTTGTTTTCGTCGCACGTCACGTCAACACACCATAGCAAATTCCTAATAGCAAATGAAGTTGACTGATGATTGGTTGCAGATGCCCGAACCCACGCTCCCATCATCAGATTGTTGTTTTGTGGGATCTTGCTGTGTGCTATCGTAGCATCTGTGTTCGCTCGCGTCAGACTAGTGATTACACTCCAAGAATATTTCACTGGCTGTACTGTGATCTCGGACTTCCGGAAACTGTGTTTGTGATGCCACACGATCCAAATTCTCTCTTTACATGGTAAATACAGAAGAGATTTACGCAATTGTGCAGGACCCCTTTAAGAACGATTGTTGCAAATGGGCTTTTTTTGTTTGAAAATAACTTATTTAGAAGCAACTCACCTTCTCCAATATGGAAAATTAACACTACCATAGTTTGTGCCTTCAAACTGGCATTGCCTATTTAAAACGAACGACCCAAGAACTAAAGAATAATAAATAAAGGTCGCATGTGATTATTCGGTGGGAGGGGAGAGAGTTGGAAGACCTGCATTGCGTAGCAGCTTGAGCGCTGGTAAGCGAAGGCAGGTTGCCGGCGGTAGCGGCTGCCGGTTCGCCAGAATCAGCGAGTGGTTCCGGCTCAAGTGGAGCGGAGGCATGGCGTCGCCCATGGAGCTGATGTGCTGGGGAGGAGACTGGGGACTGCCCTCTGTACACACCGACTCGCTCATCATCTTGGTAAACAAAAACCCCACTCGCTTTTGTTTGCAGCGTTAACTGTGCAAATTGTTCCAAAGGCGCTTGGGAGTTGCGTCTTTAATCGCTTCTCGCGTCGGCAGCGGACGCTCACTGAGGAAGAGGAAATAGAATACATAACATTAGTCAAGCAGTAAAATAAAAAAGCGAGGCGTTAAGAGAGCTCCTGCTTGCGTGTATGTGCGTCGTGGAGGTGTGTGACCTGCCATTCAAGGTCATGCCGCCCCTGGCAGAAGGGGGTGCCCGGGGTCTCCAAGGGTTTGTATTCTATATTGAGTTCATGAGAGCTAAATACGTGTTTTATTTTCTCAGAGAAGACAAGTTACGGAAATAACTTGCATCTTTGTAAAATTCTGTCGTCCTGACTCTTTGCAAGTCAGACATAAACTCTCTGACTATAGAGGGTAAAATGTGTGGGCTAAGGGGGTACACGAGCTATTAAACGCCCGTAGATAATAGACCATATAATGAAACCAATACAAATCACTACCTTTCCTAAAAACAAGTCTATGTGTTATTAGGCTTTAGTATGTGTTCATTGTTTAATTTGCACTACGGAATATGAAAGTGCATATCAGAGAATAGTGCAGATCTGGTATTGTTTAATGCACAGGGAGATAATTAACTGCGGTGTTACAAGGTAATAACAAGATGAGGAATATGTTAGAAATTTAACTTTGGGAGCAATTGAAAGTAATGTATTGCCAATATAACATGCATTATGAAGATGAGAAGTGATCCAGGAGTGAATGAAATAAAAACTTGACGCATCTCCTTAGAATGGAAGAGCTGTTAGCAAAGAGATGGATGGAGAATACAGTTCTGTGGTTGCTGGGTAGAACCTGCTCACTCTAATTTAGAGATCTGCCAAACTCTGAATATGTTGTGAAGGAATCTGGTGATGTAGAGGTCCAAACACAGAATTAAAACAAATATATCTCAATTTAAGTCCACTATGATATTTATGCTATCATTGAACAGATTTAGGAAGTTCTGTCTTGTAGGAAGGTGAATGAGAATAAATCTCTCAGAAGTGTACATAAATCTTTCCTCTCTTCCCCTCACCTCTTGCTCTGACTTCTCATCTTTTCCCCCCAGTCCTGATAAAAAGTCTCAGCCTAAAATATCAACTGATTACTCTTTTCCATAGATGCTGCCTGGCCTGCTGAGTTCCTCCAGCATTTTGTGTGTGTTGCTTGGATTTCCAGCATCTGCAGATTTTCTTGTGTTTACACAAATAGTTTAGCAGTTTTAGGTGAACTTTGCCCATTTCAAGTTAGTTAGTATCATAAGCTACCCTGATTTTATTTTTCTTAATCTTTTGTTTGCATTCCTTTAAAATATATTCTGTGCTTTTCTACAAATTGATTCTACCTAAAATGTTACAGCAGAATAAGGTCTCAATTTATTGAAGAAGGCACAAATACTCCTCTGCGTTATTTAGTGGCTGCAGTAATGGATGGACAGGTTCCTAGGCAGTTACAAAGTAGAAGGAATGTCACAAGTTTCACACTCCCAATTGTACCGTTGACAAAACACTTAACTGGATTACTGCCTTAAACAGGCTTCAAGGGATATTGTCCTTTTGTACCTGATGGATTTCTGGAGAGTCAGGAGACCACAGACACTGGAATCAGGTGCAAAAAAAAATCTACTTGGGGAACTCAGCAGGTCGAGCAGCATCTGTGGGGGTGAAATGGACAGCTGACATATCCTTCATCTGGAGTGTTTTTTTCCCTCCATTTTTTTCTTAATGCAGGAAAATAGGCTTTCCCTTGAGGTCTGTGATCTATAATTACTTGAGAAATGTTAAAACTTATGATGTGAAATAAAGATGGTCATTACAAGAGCCGAGAGGTAATGTCGCAGCTATATTGGACCCTGGTCAGACCTCACTTGGAGTATCGTGCTCAGTCTGGTCACTTCACTACAGGAAGGATGTGGAAACTATAGAAAGGGTGCAGAGGAGATTTACCAGGATGTTGCCTGGATTGGGGAGCATGCCTCATGAGTGTAGGTTGAGTGAACTTGGCCTTTTCTCTTTGGAGCGACGGAGAATGAGAGGTGACCTGATAGAGGTGTATAAGATGATGAGAAGTGTTGATCATGTGTATTGTCAGAGGCTTTTTCCCCAAGGCTGAAATGGCTAACACGAGAGGGCACAGTTTTAAGATGCTTGGAAGTAGGTACAGAGGAGATGTCAGGGGTAAATTTTTGACGCAGAGAGTGGTGAGTACGTGGAATGGGCTGGTGGTGGAGATGGATACGATAGGGTCTTTTAAGAGACTCCTGGATAGGTACATGGAGCTTAGAAAAATAGAGGGCTGCGGGTAACCCTAGGTAGTTTCTAAAGTAAGTACATGCTTGGCACAGCATTGCAGGCTGAGGGGCCTGTATTGTGCTGTAGGTTTTCTATGTTTTTCTTTGTCCAGACTTGTACAGCATCTTGCTTGCCCCAGAACTTCCTCATGCTGACCATGTTGGCCACTATTCGGGCAGTTTCTCAACTTCAATTCAGTTAATTTGGCCACCAGCCACCCTTAAACTGGCCACTCCATTATCACTGAAACAGCCCACAGCGCTACATTCCCGTGAGATAGATAATTTGTGTTCCTACATTTCCAGCCTCTTGCAAATTCCTGATGGCCTCTGTGCAGCTTTCCTTCAGCAGACTGATTCCTGAGGTCAGGAATTCCTTCCCTGCCTTGCTTCTGTTCTTTCCTTGAAGCCCTCCTCTTTGTCCATGTGTTTGGTCACCTGCCTTAATATCTCGGTAAAATCAACTTTAACCTGTTAAGTGAAATATCTTGGAAGAGTTTACTGTGTTAAAGGTGCTGCCAAAATGAAAGTTAGTTGCATAATACAATTGTGAACTGGGCTGTTTATATGCAGCACTGGAGGTTCATTTACATTAGATTAGATTAGATTAGATTACATTTACAGAGAAGAAACTGCCATAATCTGGCAGGTTTACTCTGACCACAAAGGGAGCTTCAATGCTGAGATCAGATTAAGGCCAGGATAGAAATAGCTTTATGCTGTGTTTAACACATTACAGGCAATAATTGCTTGAAAGTGACAGGGAATTCATAAAAAAACACTAGAATTAATCCTACTCACTTGTCTTAAGCATGAAAAATCTTGGTGAAAGGTCTTGGCCCGAAAAATTGACTGTTTACTCTTTTCCATAGATGCTGCCTGGCCTGCTGAGTTCCTCCAGCATTTTGCGTGCGTTGAAATGTTCCTTGACCCCCAATTATCTTTTTTTTTTAAAAACTTAAATGATCATGTCCTGTGCTTAACGTACACTTCCTATCTCTTCTCACTGCAGGCTTATGCCAAATTTTCACGGGCTCCCCTGAAAGTGTACTTCATTAATAATCCATGGAAAACACCTACAGGTACCATTTTATGTATTTAAACTGCAGTAAATTTTCAGACTTTATTAAATGCAATCACACGGTTGTCATGGCGATTACATCAATGTACAGTATAAGGGTGATCTTGCATCTAAAAAGAAAGCATGTTTTCTGATGCACAGGAACTTCAAAGTTTTGCCAGCAGTGAAAAATTATTTATGTTCAAAATAACTATAAGTTCTTATGTCAGCATGTTATAACCTGAGAGAATGGGTTTAAAATAATTTTCAATCATATTGTCTGAAGTACGGTTTCTCCCCTTCCATATCTCATCTCCCCCCACCCCCACCCCACCCATCCATCCAAATATACTATAGTGATAAAATTGTAAGAGCCTTTCCAAAGTATTCATCACTTTCATTTGGAGCTTGATGTACATAGAGTATTGTGCAAATGTTTTTGGTGCATATATATAGTTAGGGTGTCTAAGACTTTTACGCAGTACTCTAGTAATTTTATGTTTTGCACTGTACAGCCGCAAAAAAAAACAAATTTCATGTGTGCAAAAGTCTTAGGCACCCTAGCTATATACAAACGTATATGTGCCAAAGACTTTTGCACAATACAGTACATAACTTCCTAATGATCTCTCCAAAATAAATAGAAGCATTTACACACAGGTTATTAAAGATGTCATTTGTGTATAAATGAAATATTAAAATCAAACTTATTCAGCATTTTAAATTGTGTATCTATTATTACTTAAATATAGATTGAATAATGAGTTTTGTAGTGTTGGTTTGCATCCTGTACTAGGATTTTCTGTTTGTTTTTGTTTTCACATGTTTGGTTTTAAATTTAAACCAATCAGAAAATCTGGATTTCAAAAATAGGGTAATGGTAGGATAATGCATGTATAGTTCTGCTTTGACATTAATCTCCTAAAAGAGAGGTCAAGAGCTGTCTCAACCCATGCAAGGTTTCTGGCCAGATCCCAAGGATGTCTGATAAACTGAGCTATACTGAAGACATTATCTGAACTGATTTATTTGCTTCTGTCCCCATAACCAAGGTTGTTGATTTACTGAAGAGGAAATCTATGAATAAAAGGCTGTGTATTTGTGAACGGGTAATATAATGAAGATATTTATTATTTTTATTATCATCATCAAAATTTCAAGATAAACTTGTGAGGAAGAACATTCTTTGGGACTTTATTTCCACAGGAGTGTTGAGATTTTTTTTATTGTGTGACTGAAATACAACAATACCTACTAAATTTAGTGCCATCTAAAATTATAAAGCAGCTAGTATAAGAAAGGCAGAGATGTGGACACAAGGAGACATGTTGAGGTATGATTTCCTAACTTATCATGAATGACAATTAAACAATGACAGCTCAACATTCCTGATTACAGGTTTTAGAAACAGAGAAATATAGAAAACCTACAGCACAATACAGGCTCTTCGGCCCACAAAGCTGTGCTGAACATGTTTTTACCTTAGAAATTACCTAGGGTTACCCATAGTCCTCTATTTTTCTAAGCTTCAGGTACCTATCCAAGAGTCTCTTAAAAGATCCTATCGTATCCGCCTCCACCTCCGTCACTGGCAGCCCATTCCATGCACTCACCACTCTCTGTGTTTTTTAAAAAAAAAACACAAACAAACTTACCCCTGACATCTCCGCTGTTACTACTTCCAAGCACCTTAAAACTGTGCCCTCTCGTGTTAGCCATTTCAGCTCTGGGAAGAAGCCTCTGACTATCCACACGATCAACGCCTTCTCATCATCCTATACACCTCTTTCAAGTCACCTCTCATCCTCTGCTGCTCCAAAGAGAAAAGGCTGAGTTCACTCAACCTATTCTCGTAAGGCATCCTCCCCAATCCGGGTTTTCTGACAGTTTGGAAAACTGCCACTTCTTACGTGGGTGAAAAGATATGATAAGCTATAAGAATATGTAAATAAGGCCTTTTGGTGGATATCCAACCACCATAATGTTAACTTGGGGAAAAAAAAATCAGTGTAAAAGCTGTTTGCTGTGTAGCCACCAAGGTTCCTTAAGCCTTCTCTGCCATTCAAAAGGATGCTGGAAGCCCTGCCCAGTCCCTGCATCCATTAATTCTTTTAATTTCCAAAACTCTGACCATTTCTACCTTGATGAACATTTGAGGCACAAATTTCTGGATATTCACAGTGCCCCAAGTAAAGGAATTTCTCCTCATCTTGCTCTCAGATAACTGAAAAAAAAAGAGCTGAATCCTTATCTTAATTTTTGACTCCATTTAAGTTTCAATGAATTTGCCTGTCATTTCTTTGAATTGCAGTGAGCATGGCATGTTACTTTTTCGTCTACCTTTCCATTTTATAAAAAGAGTAACACACAAAATGCTGGAGGAACTCAGCTGATCAGCAACATCTTTGGAAAGGAATAAACAGTCAACCCTGCATCAGGACGGGAAAGAAGGGAGCAGAAGCCAGAATAAGAGGTGGGGGAGGGGAAGGATTATAAACTGATAGGTGATAGGTGAGGGGGAAAGGTAGGTGGGTGGGGGAGGGGGGATGAACAGAAGTTGGGAGGTGATGGGTGTAAATGGTAAAGGGGTGAAGAAGAAGGGATCCATAGGAGAGGAAAGTTGACCATAGGCAGCTTGTAGTCCTTTCCTCCTCCACCTATACGGATACGAATTACGGATGGGGATACGAATTGACAATAAACTGGACTGGTCAAAGAAAACTGAGGCTGTGTACAAGAAGGGTCAGAGCCGTCTCCATTTCCTGAGGAGAATGAGGTCCTTTAACATCTGCCAGACAATGCTGAGGATGTTCTACGAGTCTGTGGTGGCCAGTGCGATCATGTTTAGGGTAGCAGACACCAACAGAATCAACAAACTCATTCGTAAGGCCAGTGATGTCGTGGGATGGAACTGGACTCTCTGACGGTGGTGTCTGAAAAGAGGATGCTGTCCAAGTTGTATGCCATCTTGGACAATGTCTCCCATCCACTACATAATGTACTGGTTGGACACAGGAGTACATTCAGCCAGAGACTCATTCCACCAAGATGCAGCACAGAGCGTCATAGGAAGTCATTCCTGCCTGTGGCCATCAAACTTTACAACTCCTCCCTTGGAGGGTCAGACACCCTGAGCCAATAGGCTGGTCCAGGACTTATTTCCTGGCATAATTTACATATTACTATTTAACTATTTCTGGTTTTATTACTATTTAATTATTTATGGTGCAACTGTAACGAAAACGAATTTCCCCCGGGATCAATAAAGTATGATTATGACTACTTATTCTGGGTTCTTCTCCCTTCCTTTACAGTCTTGGCACAAAACATTGACTCATTATTCCTTCCCATAGATGCCTCCTGATCTGCTGAGTTCCTCCAGCATCTTGTGTGTGTTACTCTGAATTTCCAGCATCTGTGGAATCTCTTGTGATTATATAAGTTTTTTTTTCCCCAAAGAGATTATATTCTGGCACATGAAGGAAACAGACAGCTTCAGAGCAAGAGGAGGATATGGGAATTGTCTGAAACTTAATTTTGAAATTTTAGTTGTTACATGGAAATCTTGCCCTAACAAAATGTTTTTTCAGGACATGTAGCACCATGGTCCTGAAAAATGTCTTGTTTTTACTGTGTACTGTACCAGCAGTTATGATCGAAATTACAATTAAAAGTGACTTTACTTGATGCTTTTCCTCTGAGGTAAAAACTAAGCCCAAGTATCTAGTCATCCAGGTAACATTGCAGCTACATGTTATTTATAGTGAGAACTGAATTATAATGCTGGTAATTACCTTCCTTTAGGGGACATTCCTGTATTGATTTCCGATAATAAGAATATTGTGCAACCTGATAACATTTTGAACTTCCTGAGGAAACAGGTATGTTTGTTGTGCCAAGTTAATTAAATACAAGTGGTTGCATGCAAAATAATTATAATGAAGGAAAGTGGATTTTGTATGAAGAATGTTTAGTGCAGATGCAGCTTTGTTCAACATTATTTATACTACATCTTCAAATTTTGCATGTATAGTTTCATAACTGATTTTTCTGAATACTGTACAGCCAATGATGAAGTGTAGCTCTGGTTGTTACCTGCACTTCATGGATTGCAATGTGAGAATGACCCAATAATTCATGAAACTTTATGCCTAAAACAGCAAAGTGATGGCTCTTCAGGTCTTGTTGATCAGAAATGGCAAAGCATCCCAGTCCCCACTGATTTTAATGGTGATATGTGGTACCGCAGGGAAGCAACTGGAGGCACATTCCTTATTAATTGCTTTAGTTTTTAACTGTCTCTGAATGTCAAAGACCTCTGAATAAAAATTGATAAATGATGTTCACAGCTTTGCTAGCCGATAAAACTGAGTCAGATTTTGCTGAATGGGCCTTCTGTACCTTCGTCTGGTGGGTATGAGTGTGAGGAGAACACAGAAGGTGATCCTGAGGCATTGAACCCACCACCAGGAAGATTAAGTCCAATCTAGTAAGGCAAGAGGCAATCAAAGAATTTAGTAACAAAAATGGCAATCTGTGCATGGAGCCAAAGGACACAGGATGAATACTTTCCATCTGTACTCACTAAGGAGATGTGCATTGTAGCTAGGGAATTTGGGGAGTGAGAAGACAAAATTTCAGAACATCATTAAAAAGGATGAAGTATTAAGTAGACTGAATAATGGATAAATCCCCAGGACCTGATAAGCCCCCCCACCCCACCCCATAGCAGCTTGGGATGTAAGGCAGGGGATTTGGCGTCCGAACTGATTATTAAAGTTTGCTTAGCTATAGGTGATATGCCAGATAACATGAGAGCAGCAAATGTCGTTTCTGGGTTTAAGAGCAGCAGCAGGGTTAAGCCTGGTAATTACAGGTCCAAGTTTACTGCCATGGATGGGAAGTTATTGGGGGTGGGAACGGGTAGAATGAGGTACAGGATTAATCTAAGCTTGGCAAAGTAAGGAATAATCAGAGATGGGATGGTTTTGTGTAGCGGGGGAGGAATGATCCTGTCTGGCGAGTTTCAGTGAACATTATGAAGTGATGATAAATGTGTTGATGAGGGCAGGGAAGTTGTAATGTACCGGATGGCTGTTCACAAGGTCCCACATGGGAATTTGATCAAAAAGTTAGCACCCATGGGATCCAGGACAAGATGGCAAATTGGATCCAAACTGGGTTTTATAATTGTAGGCTGAAGGGTGATAGTCGAGTTATTTTGTACTTGTGATCAGTGTTTGGACTTGCATGAATGATTTGATAAGAATGTAGTGGGTTTGATTCATAAATTTGCAAATGATATTAAAATTAGAGTACAGTGAATAGGAATGGAGATGGTTATGGGCTACAAGATGATATTGATCAGTTGGTAAGATGAGTGGATGAGTGGTTGATTAGGTACACCTTGTTAATGCAAATATCTAATCAGCCAATCATGTGGCCGCAACTCGTATATAAAAGCATGCAGACATGGTCAAATGTTCAATTGTTGTTCAGACCCAACATCAGAATGGGGAAGAAATGGGATCTAAGCGACTTTGACCATGGAATGACTGTTGGTGCCAGACAGGGTGGTTTGAGTATCTCAGAAACCGCTGATCTCCTGTGATTTTCACACACAACAGTCTGTAGAATTTACAGAGAATGGTGCAAAAAAAAACATTAAAACATCCAGTGAGTGGTGGTTCTGTGGGCATAAATGCCCTTTAATGAGAGGGGTCAGAGGAGAATGGCCAGACTGGTTCAAGCTGACAGGAAGGAGATAGTAACTCAGATAACCATGCATTACAATAGTGATGTGCACAAGAGCATCCCTGAATTCATGTGTCAAATCTTGAAGTGGATGGGCAGCAGATTATAAGCGTACAACCAGTAAAGTGGCCAGTGGATGCACAACACATTGACCCCAGAAATGGATGGGTTACAGCAGCAGAATACCATGGGCGTACATTCAGCGGTTATTTTATTAGGTACAGGAGGTACGTAGTAAAGTGGCCACTCAGCGCATTTTATTTTTGCTGTCAACTTGCTTACCTTGTTTTAAAAGCAGAGTGCTCTCTTGACTGTAAATGACTTTGGGATGGCTGAAAGGTTTTTGTTTAAATTTTAATCTGTTGACTTCACAAGCGACCTTGTTTTGACCACAAAAGAACATTACAGTATTTTACCCCAAATGAGTGGATTAGGAGAGGCTGAACAATTGGGAGATCTTCACAAAAGGAGGCTTTTCAGTCTTGGGTTCTTTGTCATAGAACAGAGAACATTATAGCACAGTACAGGCCCTTTGCTTCATGATGTTGTGTGACTGTTTTAACCTACCTGGAGATCAATCTAACCCATCCCTCCTACATGGCCCTTCATGTTCCTATCTGAGTTCTTTTTTAATGATTTCTTACCACCCCTGACCATGTACCCACCACTCTGTTTTTTTAAAAAAAAAATTACCTCTGACATCACCCCCCACCCCATACTTTCCTCCCATCACCTTCAAAGTATGCCCCTCATGTTAGCCATTTCCACCCTGGGAAAAAGTGTCTACGTATCAACTTAATCTGTGCCTCATCATCTTGTACAGTTCTGCCAATTCACCCTCATTCTTTAAAGAGAAATGTCATCTCCCGTGGGAACAATCACAGTCCTATTCTCTGCTGTCTTCCCCCCCGCCCCCACTTTCCGTGTATCCCTGCAACTTAATTCTCTCCACACACCCACGAGTTACCCTTAGATTCTTTTGTCACTTACCAAGATCATAGACATAGGAGCAGAATTAGGCCATTTGGCCCATTGAGTCTACTCTGTCATTCAAACTAGCTGATTTATTATCCACCTCAACCCCATTCTCCTGCCTTTTCTTCATAACCTTTGATGCCCTGGCTAATTAAGAACCTAGCAACCTCCACTTTAAATATACCAAATCTACCAGCATGGCTTTGATAAGGGAGGAAACCAGGGCACATAGGAGAAGTTGTGGGTGGAACATACAGACTTCACACTAAGCACATAGCAGAAGTCACAGGGACTTCATGCTGACTTAACACGTACAGCTTCAGGGACCTCGTGTGCTCTGGGCAGTCCTGGTGCCACTGTGCTGTCTTTTTCTGTGGGTGAAGGCCAAATTTGAACGTTAAAGGATGGGTTTGATAGTATGGATCACAGCAAATAGGTACAATGTATGTGGTCAGTGATGGCCCAGGCAAAGAATTGGTGAAAATATGGAGTTCATTATTAAATGGTTGAAACTAGTAAATATTTTAAAGGAAAGAATGTGGAAAGAGGGAGAATAGAATTGACTATTGGTGTACTATGGGAAGGAGTTAATGTGAGGAATTCATATGTGCATAGACCAGTCTGGATGAGCCATTTTCTGTGTTTCAAGTTCTATGTATTCTCTACAAATCTCTGTCAAAGAAGCACCTAACCAAGGAACATCTAGTCTGTGTCTCAACACAGATGGTGATGGCAATGAAGATGTTCATTAAAGCTGATTTGCTGATCTCACTGAAAGGATCATTTGAGTCAGCTTCTGGCTGCGATGAGCTGTAAAACAAACAGAGTTGGAAGGGCATTGAATTAGTTCTAGGCTTAAAAACTGCAAGAATGAAAAGGCCTTTAATTTACACTATTTATTTCATTTGACAGAAATATAATGCTGACCATGAATTATCAGCTAAACAGGCAGCTGACACGTTGGCATTTATTGCACTGATCGAAGAGAAGCTACGACCAGCTTTGGTAAAAATAAATTCAAGTAGCACATTTTTTGCTGATGTTACTCAGTTAAATGGTTTACATTTGATTTCATTTGCATTTACATTTCATTTAATCTTGCAGATCTTAATTTAATGAGCCCTGTTCTGTGATCTTTATTTCATCCATCTCAAGGACTATTGAATAATCATGCTTTGGTTAGTCTTCCACGTCAAACATCATGATACACCTGTCCTTGATATCTAGTGATTTTTTTTTCTTTCCAAAAGGAACTGGGGAAAAGTAAGTTACTTTTTCTTTCCAAGGCAGTTTGAATAATATAAATTTGCCTTTGTGGAATTTGGTTCGCTGCTAAAAATTTTGAGAGTGAAGATTTGGTCTTCAGTGGTTAAATTTAACATCAGAGAATGTACACGCCCTGAAATTCGTACTCTTTGCAGACATCCATGGAACAGGAGAAAAACCCCAAAGAATGAATGACAGAAAACATTAGAACCCCAAAGCCTCCCCTTCCACACAAAAGCATCAATTCTTCTCCTCCACCTTCCCCCCCCA
Organism: Mobula hypostoma; assembly: GCF_963921235.1. Lineage (NCBI taxonomy): Eukaryota > Metazoa > Chordata > Chondrichthyes > Myliobatiformes > Myliobatidae > Mobula > Mobula hypostoma. The sequence goes on along the minus strand of NC_086101.1, from coordinate 165,967,177 downwards.
TATGCTTCAGCAAAAGCATCAACCCCCACCACCCACCTTGCAAGCAGAAGCAAAACCCCCAGAGACCGTCATCTAGAGTCCCACCAAAAAAAAACTACTGTCCATCCCAACACTTTGACATCTCTCTGTCTCTCAGAACAAATATAAATAAGACTGGGTTACACTGTATCAAAAGCCCTTCAATAGTTTAAATAATGAAATTCAGAATTTGTCAATAGACCAAGGATTAATTAAAATACCGCTAGTCAAAACTGCATAACTTTCTTTGGCCTACAGACTGACCGATGCAGGGTGGGAGAAATAAATTTCCAGTGTAATGCTGGGACATCCCAGCCAATAGCTTTGCTATTAAATCAAGATGAACCCAGGAGCGGTCACATTTGCTGGCATCCATTACTCAGTTAATCCCAGGTTTATAGCAGTTCGATATGAGTCAAGGACCTACTAGCATGAAAGCTACTGAATAGCAGTTATTAGCACTGTTGTGATGTCACTGTGCAGGTTTCCAACATTTGTGTCACCTGGCTGACGACTTAGATGCTATTTTAGACACCGCACTTCAATCTGAGTCATTAAAGCAGAAGTATTGAGAGAAGTGTTAAGGGGCCACTTGCATGCAGGTCTTCTATGTTAAACTTTAAATAAGAACTTGTTGACATCAATACTCAAAAAACGAAATAGGTATTAGTAGCACTTTAAATTTTAAGTGTTAAAACTATATTCCAGTGTCAAAAGTAATACAAGATATTGGCATCCTGGGGTTTGCTGCATCAATGTCTGCCTCCGCTTCAAAATACGGAAAGACCCTCTGCCACAAGTAATAGTTAAAAGTGTTCCAAGGGCCTACGACACTTTCACCTTATCTACTTAAAATGGGTGACCCACTTACCTATGAACAATTTTACCCAAAACCCCTCAGATATGAGCTGACGTCTATAGAAATGAAACTCCGAGAAGTGCTAGAATCCACTGGTTTTGAGAAATTAAAAGTTCTAAAAAGTTCAATATAACATTTATTATCAGTGCATGTATTTGTCACCATATACAACCCTGAGATTCAATTTCCTGCAGGCATACTCAGCAAATCTGTAGAATTGTAGGATCAGAGTGCATGAGACAATAAATTGTGCAAATGCAAACATAAATAAATACAATAAAAAACGAGAACATGAAATAACAAGATGCCCTTCAAGTGAGATTGTTGGTTGTGGGAACATCTCAATGGATGGGCAAGTGAGGGTAGTTAACCCCTTTGTTTAAGAGCCTGATGGTTGCAGGTGGTAACTGTTCTTGAACCTGGTGGTGCGAGTCCTGAGGCTCTTGTACCTTCTCCCTGATGGCAGCAGAGAAAAGAACGTGCCTGGGTGATGAGGATCTTTGATGATGGATGCTGCTTTCCTACGAGAGTGTTTCATGTAGATATGCTCAGTGGTGGGAGGGCTTTACCAGTGATGTACCGGGCTGAATCCACTAACTTTTGAAGGATTTTTGTAGGACCTGTTGCATCTTACTACATTAAATAATTTTAGTAAAATGTTGCAAATTTGGTGGAATTAGATGTAAGGCACACTTTTATAGTTCACTGATTTATTGATACAGTTACTTTCTAATTGACCTTTAAGAAATTATTCCCTCACACATTTAACATGATCAGATTAAGTGAGTCACTTGTTATATTAATAATTCAGCCTAATTAAATTCTGAGATATCTTAATTTGAGTTTAAAACATTCTGTTGAGAAGCAGATCGCTATGGCACCTAGGATTATAGAGCAAGCACCTTCTTACTATACAAGTTTAGAATAGCTTTTGCATGTTATTACTGATAAATGGTGCTTGACAATTTTGTGCAGCTGCACGCTTTCTGGATTGACATCGAAAATTACTGCAATCTGACCCGACCATGGTTTGCTTCAAGAATCCCCTTTCCATTGAATTTCTACATCCCAGGGCAGATGTCAAGATCTGCGATGAATCAGATAATTCTGTCCCGAGGAGAGCCACCCTTCTACAACATCAAGGAGGTGGAAATGCAGGTAAAGGACCCTACTAATTCTTGATTATTTAATAGTCAGTTTAAATTAACATATTGATATTGAGACTCCTAATTATTCAAGCTGTTATTGGAAAACAAAATGCTAGAAGCACTCAGCAGTTCAGGAAGCATCTGTGCAATGAGGAACAGAGTTAATGTTCAGGTCAGAGGCAGCAATGGCCAAGTCCTTTGTTTAAATGGTACAGAGTTAACTTTGCTTTCTCCTGTCTCTGCACCTGTTTTTCATGTCCGTTCTGTATATTTCTGGTCACTGAGATGTAACATTTTGGGCGAATCATTTAGTGAACAAGGTAGGAAAGTTCTGGACTTTGTTAGGAAGGTGAATGGAAAGAGTTTTTATAGATTGGAATCAGATTTAATGTCGCCTGCATATGTTGTGAAATTTGTTAACTTAGCAGCAGCAGTAAAATGCAATACATGATATAAAAAATAAGTCAATTACACTAAGCGTGTGTATGCGTGTGTGTATATATAATCTATCGGCTCTTCAAGCCTTGGTATTTCTCACCAGTTACGGGTGGTGTGTATGTGTATTTTTTCCTCAATCTCGGGTCCTCTACCACAGGTCTGGGAGCTTGAGGGCTCAGCTCAGTATCCTTGCTGTTCCTAGTAGTGTGCTCTTCTGGACCCAGATCTCAGATGTTCCCTAGGTTTGTTGGAGTTACTGTCCCGGTCTGGGTGTCACAGCCCAAGTGCTCTTATCACCACTGGGATTACTCTGGCTTTAACCTTCCACGTCCTTTCTATCTGCTCTTTCAAGCCCTGGTATTTCTCCAGCTTCTCATATTCTTTCTTCCTGATGTTACTGTCATTTGGGATTGCCACATCTATTGCTATTGCTTTCTTCTGTTCCTTATCCAGTATTATTATGTCTGGCTGGTTGGCCGGTACCCGTTTATCAGTCTGTATTTGGAAGTCCCACAGGATCTTCACTCTGTCATCCTCCACCATGTTCTCAGTGTTTCGCATTTGGACCTGGGAGTGGCCACTCCATACTCCATGCAGATGTTCCTGTACACAATTCCTGCAACTTGGTTGTGCCGTTCAGTATATGCTATCCCTGTCTGCATCTTGCACCCTGCTACTATGTGCCGGATGGTTTCAGCAGATTCCTTGCACAGTCTGCATCTTGGGTCTTGCCTGGTATGATAGACCACTGCTTCTATTGCTCTTATGCTCAGCACCTGTTCTTGTGCAGCCATGAGCAGCACCTCTGTGCTGTCCCTCAGCTCTGTCATTTCCAGCCAGAGGTAGGACTTCCTTATGTCAGCCTCCTCTGATATCTGGCGATAGCACATCCCATGCAGTGGTTTGTCCTGCCTTGGCCTCTTGTCCTCTGGCTCTGCTTCACCCACTTCCATTTCCAAATCCCCTGCCTGCTGTCTGAGGTGTTCTCCTAGCAGGTCATCCTTGGGGCCCATCTTCCTGACATACTCATGGATGTTTCACATTTCTTCCAGGACTGTGACCTTGATGCTTCTAAGTCCCCATCCTCCTTTATTCCAGCGGGTGTACAGTCGCTTGATATTTGACTTTGGATGGAATCCTCCATGTATTATTAGGAGTTTCCAGGTCTTGATGTCAGTGGCTTCCAGTTCACTCCTTGGCTAGCACACTATTGCGGCTGGGTATCTGTTGACTGGTAGGGTGAATGTGTTGATGGTTCTGATCTTGTTCTTCCCATTCAGCTGGCCTTTTAGGACCTATCCCACTCTTTGGAGGTACTTGAATGTTGCAGCCTTCCCTGTGTCCTTGTTATGGCTTCCATGCACCTGCAGGATACCCAGGTATTTGTAGCTGTCTTTTCATCTGGCATGTGGCCCTTGGGTAATTTCTCCAGTCTCGATGAGTTTGCCTCTTTTTACTGTCATCCAGCTGCACTTTTCCAGTTCAAATGACATCCCAATGACTCTGCTGTACACCCTTGACAGGTGGATTAGTGAGTCAATGGCTCTTTCATTTCTGACGTACAGTTTGATGTCATCCATGTACAGGAGGTGACTGTCATGAACCTGTACCCATATCCACTCTTTGAGATGATCTGGCTGAAGGGGATTCAAGCCCATGCTGAACAGCAGAGGGGATAGTGCATCACCCTGGTATATTCCACATCTGATGGACACTTGTGCTATGTCTTTGAAGTAACCCCTAGCATTGTCCTCTAATTCCTGATGAAGGTCCTTAGTGTCTTGTTGATCTCGTACAGAGACAGGCGTTCCAGGATCCATGTGCAAGGCCCTGAGTCGTATGCTTTCTGGTAGTCGATCCAGGCTGTGGTTCGTTTGGTTTGCCTGGTCTTGACGTCTTACATGACTGCTTTGTCTACCAGTAGTTGGTGCTTGGAGCCTCTGGTTCCATTACCAATCCCCCTCTGAGCAGGGCTCTGGAATTTACACATGTTCCTTCAACTTGGTGGCTATGATGCCTGATAGGAGCTTCCATGTTGTTGACAGGCAGGTCATAGGCTGATAGTTTGATGGTGAGGATGCTTCATTATGAGTACTGTCCTTCCTTGCGTTAGCCAGTCAGTTGTGGGAGCCTGCTTCAAGCAGCTGGTTCATTAGAGCTGTCAGCTGTGTATGTAAAGCTGTTAGTTTCTTCAGCCAGTAGGCTTGGATCACGTCAGGCCCTAGTGATGTTTGTTTCGTCATACTTGCTACCCTTTGCTGGACATCTGCTGCTGTGATGGTGATGGGTTCTTCTCTGGGAGATTGTGGAGGCTTGCTTGTAGGTCTTTCAGCCATTGGGCACTGGTGTTATGTGATGCTTCTTTCTCCCACATACTCTTTCAGTACTCCTCAGTTGCTGTCTCGGTTGGTTTAGGTACTGGCATGTTGTTTCTCTAGAACTGTGCAAATACTTTTTCTGGTTCTTTGGAGAAGAGTGCATTTATTCATTTGGTGTCTGTGTTCTTGGTGTACCTCTGTAGTCTGGTAGCCACAGCTGTTAACCATTGCTTGGCAATTTCCAGGGCTTTGGCTATGGACATGCCTTAGTTACTAAGGAAATACAGAGGTGAGTCTTTTGTCTTCCCATCTTTCTGTAGCTCAGATAGTCTGCTGACCTCCACCCTTGTGGTTTTCATCTTGGCTTCCAGTCGTCGTCCCTGGGGGTGAGGGGGAGAGTGGTGTTATGACAGTACTCTCCACTGTATTTCATTTTGTTGCCCAGCATTTCTAGAACTGTTGCTGCTGTCGATGCAGATGTCAGGTATTGGTCTCAGTTATGTTGGAGGTTGCATTTGTGAGTACTGCTTCATTGGTTACTTCTAGCATGCTGTCTGATGGAATTTTATCACTTAGTCTGGGGAGCCGAGTTCGTCAATTGGCAGTCTCCAGTTCAGCCGCGATCGTCTCTCTGATGGCAGCAGCCAGCGTCGATATGCCCCGAGGTGAGGTTCGAACTTGCATTTCCCATGTACAAAGCGATGCTATTACCTATGCTTCATCTGTGAGTTGTGGAGGTGGGGTTTGAACTCGTATTTCCCGATTGGCTCAGTTCTGCAGTGATGTTGCTGTGGTGCATCATGATTGTATGTCTTCCAGTTCAAGATATGATAGGAGTCCTCTGACAATGTTTGATCACTGGGCAATCAGTTGTTTTTCCGTGAATGTGGACGACGGTCTTCATTGTTGCCAGAGTCCCCGCATGCGCTTGATGTATCCTCTGTTAAAGTAGCATTCCATTAATTCTATATTGCCCAGTCTCATTCGTTTATGGTTTGTCCTGGTAACCAATTTCTCACCAGATGGTCCCGGTTCCTCCACCATTGGTATGGACCTTGTTAATCCAGGCAATGTCCGAGCCGACATGATTCTTCTTGTCACGCTAATCCGAGGTTTTTGTGGGCCGGATATTAAATAAATAATAGATAGCCTGAACGCTTGAAACCGCAGTGAGCGAAACAGTTCTGAATTACCTTACTGCTTATTTCTCAGCAACTATCAGATATTTTAAAAAACTGTTTGCTCTAAGCATGGTGTAGTGTCTGGTGGCTTTGTAAGTGGACACAACTGACGCGAGTTAGAGACCGTTTGGCAGCAGTTAAGTGGCATTGTGTCCCAAATAAGTAAAGGGAATACCAGCTATTTTCATGATTAGTTTTTGCTCTTTGAAAGTTGTCCCAAATAAGCAGCTGCCCCCATTAACCAATGGCCCAATTAACAGGAATCCACTGTATATAAATAAGTAAATAGATAAATAATACCAAGGACATGACTTGTAGAGTCAATGAAAGTAAGACCATAGGTTATGGAATCAGTTTTGTATTGAGGTGAGTGAAGTTATTGGCTGGTTCAGGAGCCTGATGTTTGAAGGGTAATAACTTTTCTTGAAACCGATGGTGTGGGATCTAAGGCTCCTGTATCTCCTTCCCCGTGGCAGCAGTGGGAACAGAGAATGGCCTGAATGGTGGGGGTCCTTGTTGGTGGATGCTGCTTTCTTGTGGCACTGTTCTTTGTAGATGTGCTCAATGGTGGGGGGTACAATTCTGGTCAGCACACTACAGGCAGAATGTCGGAATCAGAATCGGGTTTACTATCACCGGCATGTGACATGAAATTTGTTAACTTAGCAACAGCAGTTCAATGCAATACATAATATAGAAAAGAAGAATAAATAAATAAATAACAGTATATGTATATTGAATAGATTAAAATCATGCAAAAAGAGGAATAATATATATTAAAAAAGTGAGGTAGTGTTCAAGGGTTCAATCTCCATGTAGGATTCAGGTGGCAGAGGGGAAGAAACTGTTCTTGAATCACTGAGTGTGTGCCTTCAGGCTTCTGTATCTCCTACCTGAGAAAAGAGCATGTCCTGAGTGCTGGGAGTCCTTAATAATGGACGCTGCCTTTCTGAGACACTGCTCTTAGAAGATATTCTGGGTACTTTGTAGGCTAGTATCCAAGATGGAACCAACTAAATCTGCAGCTTCTCTCGGTCCTGTGCAGTAGCATCCCCCCCCCCCCCCCCATAGCAGACAGTGATGCAGCCTGTCAGAAAGCTCGCCACGGTACATCTATAGAAGTTTGAGAGTATATTTGTTGAATATTTACCAAATTTCTTCAAACTCCTAATGAAGTATAGTCACTGTCTTGCCTTCTTTATAACTGCCCCGATATGTTGGAATTAAGTTAGTCCCAACAGAGATCTTGACATGCTGGAACTTGAAGCTGCTCACTCTCTCCATTTCTGATCCCTCTGTGAGGATTGGTATCTGTTCCTTCATCTTACCCTTCCTAAAGTCCACAATCAGCTCTTTCGTCTTACTGATGTTGAGTGCCAGGTTGTTGCTGCAACACCACTCCACTAGTTGTTATTTCTCACTCCTGCACGCCATCTTGTCTCCATCTGAGATTCTACCACCAATGGTTGTATTATCAGCAAATTTATAGATGGTATTTGAGCTTTGCTTAGCCACACAGTCATAGGTATTGAGAGTAGAGCAGTGGGCTAAGCACACACCCCTGAGGTGTGCCAGTGTTGATCATCAGCGAGGAGGATATATTATCACCAATCAGCACAGGCTGTGGTCTTCCGGTTAGGAAGTCAAGGATCCAATTGCAGAGGGAGGTACAGAGGCCCAGGTTCTGTAATCTCTTAATCAGGATTGTGGGAATGATGGTGTTAAATGCTGAGCTATAGTCAATGAACAGAAGCCTGACATAGGTGTTTATATTGTCCAGGTGGTCTAAGGCCATGTGAAGAGCCATCGAGATTGCGCCTGCCATTGACCTGTTGTGATGGTATGCAAATTGTAGTTACAGTGGTAACAATAGCAGGGAGTACGAAAGCAAATTGGCCAGGATGTTACCTAGAATGAAGTGCTGTAGTTAAGAACATAAGAAATAGGAGCAGGAGTCGTCCATCTGGCCCGTTGAACCTGCTCTGCCATTCGATAAGATCATGGCTGATCTGGCCATGGACTCATCTACACCTACCTGCCTTTTCCCCATAAACCCTTAATTCCCCTACTATGCAAAAATCAATCCAACCTTGTCTTAAATATACAACATTTGTATTTACTGAGGTAGCCTCCACTGCTTCATTGGGCAGAAAATTCCACAGATTCACCACTCTCTGGGGAAAAGCAGTTTCTCCTCATCTCCATTCTAAATCTACTCCCCTGAATCTTGAGGCTACATCCCCTAGTTCTAGTCTCACCTACCAATGGAAACAACTTTCCTGCCACTATTTTAGCTACGCCTTTCATAATTTTGTATGGTTCTATAAGATCTCTTCTCATTCTTCTGAATTCCAGGGAGTACAGTCCGAGGCGCCTCAGTCTCTCCTCATCTCTGTAATCAAACTGGTGAACCTCCTCTGCACTGCCTCCAAAGCCAGTATGTCCTTCCTCAAGTGAGGAGACCAGAACTGCACACTGTACTCCAGGTGTGGCCGCACCAGTACCCTGTACAGTTGCAGCATAACCTCCCTGCTCTTAAGTGCAATCCTTCTAGCAATGAAGGCCAACATTCCATTTGCAGCCTTCATAGCTTGCGTGCAACCATTCGTGATTCAAAAGGTTATAAGTAGAGTGCTCAGAGGAGAGAATGAACATTTGATTCTGGGAATGAAAGGTTAATATATGAGGAGCATTTGATGGTTCTGGGATTATACTCACTGAAGTTTAGAAGAATGATTTTGGGGGGGGGGTGTTGGAATCTCATTGAAATCTACTGAATATTGAAAGGACTAGAAAGAGTGGACTTGCTGAAGATGTTTCCATTAGTGGGAGGATCTGGGACCAGAGGGCACATTCTCAGAATAGAAGGATGTCCCTTTAGAACAGAGATGAAGAGGAATTTCTTAACCAGAGTGTGGTGAATCTGTGCAATTGGTACCACAGCCAATTCATTGAAAGCAGAGATTGATGGGTTCTCTATTAGTCAGGGCATCAAACATTAAGGGGAGAAGGCAGGAGAATGGAGTTGAGAGGGAAAGTAAATTGGCCATGATCATTTGGTGGAGGAGACTCAATAGGCCAAATGGCTGAACTCTTTTCCTATGTCTTATGGCCTTCTGAATAAACTGGGTTCATTCTCACTGTAACATTGGGATGACCTTGTAGAGATTTATAAAATTGAGGGGCAGAGATAGTCCTGAGTATTTTCTTTTCTGTCTCGAAGGCAGGGGAGTCTACAATTAGAGAACACAATTTCAAAGTGAGAGAAGAACTTACGGAAGATCGAAGGGGTGTATGGCGACACAGTGGATTGTGACACATCGGGACTACATTTTGGCCCAATTAGCCATGGATGTTTCATGGAAACAGAAAGGTGTGGGGGAAAAAAAACAGAGGCAAACTACCATCTAACTGAGTAGTTAAATAAAACACGGAAAAAAATGGAACACTGCCAGTGCCACTACAGTACTATGGGACTGTGTTAGTTTCTCATAATTATGGATAGAGAAATTCATCCAGTGTACACTACTGTGTTCTTTTGATTGACTGTAAATGAACAAAATCAGCGCAGGCACCTAGTGCAGATTGTGGACTGTCTTCAGACAATGCTTTCAATGAGTGCATCCTCCAAAACTTCATTTTCATTGTAAAAAAATCAAGATGATTGTCGATACTTCAAAGTTCAAAGATTCAAAGGTCCATTTATTATCAAAGTACACAACTCTGAAATTCTTCTTCAGACAGCCACGAAACCAAGAAGATCATCAACCCTCAAATCACCCCCCCCACAAAAAAAAGAACAAAAAGAGAACAGGCACTCTGACCCTCAAATCCCTACTCCCACATACAAAAAGGCGAGAAAGACCAGGTGATAAACACAGAATACAACAAAACTATAAGATGAGAAAAAAATGTCTATAGTTGAAGTCCATATCCCAAAATGCAGAAAATCTGGGCAACATTCTCCAGGCACGGCAACAGGCTCTCCCCTCTCAGGTGGCAATGTGATCCCCAGCGATCAAAAAGCAGGCAGTCGGTATTCACCCTCCACAATTTCCTTGGTGTTTCAAAGTCTCTCATGGCTTTGCTTGGCGAACAATGAAAGCTTTAATCGGTGAAATGGAGTCGAACGTTGGCTTGCGCCCTGCCCACCATGAGCTTCGCGCATGCTGCCTCTGCCTCCCAGAATCCTGTGGGAGACTGCAGAGTGCTGAAGCATCCAAATATAAATCACAGGCTCCAACCATTCCAGAATCATATCCAAGATGAAAAACAAACATATATTAAAAAAAAGAAGTGAAATATGTGGTTTCATGATCTATTCAGAAGATGACTGCCAAAGAAACGTTGTACACAACCTTCTTGACTGGAAGGTTCAAGAATTCTTCATAGTTCCTAACTTATTGAAGTAGTTGTTACGTACCCCGTAACTGGGTTGCCAAACCAGCAGAAATGGAACGCTCGTTGGAGTCTGTGATTACGAGGAACTAATAAAGTTTTATTAAAGAAATAAGTAATACAGTACACTAATCGTAAGGATATAAATGTAACAGGTTTGCAATGATAATACACACATATACACAGAACTAGGGTAATAGGAATCAACCAAGCTCTATCACAGTCTAGAGCTAAAATGATCAGTCTCAAGTGAAGCAGAGTTCAGTTCAGTTTAGTGCAGTTCGAAGTAGTCGCTGTTGTTGTACCGTTAGGGGGAGAGAGAGAGAGAGATGCAGTTGGTTTCAGGCAGACCTTTTGATGTCTTCGCAGTTGATTTCGGGCAGACCTTTTGATGTCTTCTAATCCCGCTATGGTCACCGACTGTGACCCCTCCGTTCCGGATACGATCGTTCTTCTGCGGTGAACCCGGCACCCAGGCAAGGGCGGACACACACCCCAGGTTCCCACCAATCGTACCTTTACACCTTGTGAGCCTCTGATCGGTTCCCGCGAACCGGTCCTCCAAACTCCCACCAACTTGTGGGGGCACACTGCTCTTTACAGGGTCTCATGGCATGTGTCGTGCCTTAGCAAACCTGCTGTTTTTATCCCCCTACTGGGGTATCCCCTGTCCATCAAACTTCAAACAGTTCAGTTCAAAGCAAACAGTTTGTCAATATCTGAATTGTGTTTCTTTCTCGTTAATCCCTCTCTTCTCTCTTATTAGCATTTTGAATGTTTCTCCATTGTCTTCTGTTATCTCTCTCATTAGCATCATTCGTCCGGTAGCTCTGCTTGGCGTCACACATGACATAGTGAAATTGTTTCACTTTCACTTATGGCCGTTTCGGGCATCTCCCACCCTAAATACTTGAAACCACAGTGAATATAATTCTTAGTTGTTTTACTGCTTATTTCTTGCCAACTATCAGTGACAAAAATCACTGCCTATGGAACACAAGTGCACATAACGACACGTTTTTTAAAAAAACTGCTGTTTGTGTCATGTAGTACCTAATGGCCATACAGGTGCACTCGACTGATGCTGGTTTGAAACTGTCGAAATAACAGTTTCCTGTGTTCAATTAAACTCTGTCGTGTCCCGAAGTCCCCAAATAAACGAAGGAAATCCTGGCTCTTTTCCCAATTTGGTTGTATTCTTTGAGAGTTGTCCCAGCTAAGTGGATGGCCCGATTAACCAATGCCCCAATTAACCAGAATCGTGTGTGTGTATGAGTGACATGGGTTCACTGTCCATACAGAAATTTGATATCAGAGGGGGAAAAAGGCTGTTCCTCTAACATTGAGCTTGTGTCTTCAGGCTCGTGTGCCACCTTCTTACTGGTAACAAGGAGAAGGGGGCATGTCCTGTGTAGTGGGGGTCCGTGATGATGGGTGCTGCCTTTTTGAGGCATCGCCTTTTGAAGATGTCCTCGATGCTGGAGAGGCTGGTGCTCATGATGGAGCTGGCTCGGTTGCAGTTTTCTGCTGTTTTTCTGATCCTTTGCGGTGGCCTCTCCATACCCGACGGCGATGCAACCAGTTAGAATGCTTTCCACAGTACACCTGTAGAAATTTACCAGCGTCTTTGGTGACATACCAAATTTCCTCAAATTCCTAATTAAATACAGCCATTGTTTTGCATTTGGACAGATGAAGGAGCCTGATGCAGGAGATAGGGGTCTTGGCATGGATGAGGTGGGCTAAGAAAGCCTTTTCTATATATTGTATCATTCTAACTCAATTTAAAACAAATATAAAATTAGAAAAGATAAAACTTAGTTGTACTTTATTAGATTAAGGCCAACAATCCCAGTTAAGAATAAATAAAGCTGTGCCACAACTGCTGACACAGTACACCTGAGTTCTGCTGCACCTCTCCTCACCTGTTCTTGGAAACTCTCCACAGGTTGACAGCAGTTGTGGGGAAGAGTACTGGTTAATCTTTAATGTCTGAGGCCTTTCAGCGCTGGGCTAGAGGAAAAAGGATGTCTTCAGTAGGAAAAGTAAGAGGAATATCTTGGAGGGAGACTAAGAAAAACTGAGCCAAGAGGAAGGACAGGAATTGCCAATTCTGAGCCAGAAGTTTTGAGCTGCATGAAATTGGTGAATTCTCTATTGAATCCAGAAAGCTTCAGCATGCCCAGGTGGAGGATGTGGTGTTATTATGAGCCTCATTATAACACAGACAGAAATCAGAGTGGTAGTGGAATGGTGAATTAACGTGGCAGGCATGGACCATGCAGACTGAACACAGATGCTCTGCAATCTGCATTTTGTTTCTCCACTATAGCCAATACGGTGCGGTAGACTAGAAGGAGTACAAGTGAATTGCAGCTTCACTGTTTGTGTCTCTGGATGTTGGGAAGGGAAGGGATGAAAGATGTTGCATTTCCCATGGCTGCATGGGGGAAGCTTCTTTTCCTAATCACTGGCTTTTCAATGTGTAAACAAATATCTAGATCTTTCAGCTTGAATTCTATTCTTTGCCAATGCCAATTAAGTGATGGTTAGTGGGTTAATGGGAGGGAGAATGAATTCTTGATTAACATCCATTGACTAATTCCTTCCATAAATGCACGGATAAAGGCAAAATTGGGACTGAGTGATCATGATTTCTCTTGCAGTGGAACAGCCTGCCATAACTTCCTACATATATGCAACTGAACATAAAGAAGTGGCAAATGTAACTTATTCTTATAATCAAGAATGTCCCATTAAACCGCAAAGTATTCCATACTGTTTAATGTTATTAAAGTATGTTTAAGAATTGCAATTTGATTTAGTGTATATTTTGATTATTCCTCCTTTTCCACATTTTCTATAGATATACAGAGATGCAAAAGAATGCCTGAACCTTCTATCCTATAGATTGGGAACATCTAATTTCTTCTTTGGAATAACGTGAGTAATAATAGGGGAAAGCAGCTCTATCAAATTTTAAATGAATTGTACAGTCATTGGAGAAGGACAAATTATGTAATTCATATCACATTAATTACAGTCAAGATGGCCCCAAGCTGTGATGTCCGTCGAGGTCATGGCTCAGACGTGGTTGGGTTTTACATTTGAAGGCAGTGCGGGCAGTTAGGGTTTAGGAACAGGGATGTTGGCGGTTAGAGGTAACGGACAGTAAATGAAGAGTCGAGGCAGGAGCCAGAGTCCAGGTCAGAGCATTCCGGTAGAAGGCCAGTGATAAAATAATCTCCAAGAGTAAGAGAAGCCTCACTTGTACCTTAACTACTTTGTCCAAAGCTTTAATTAAAATGGTATTTATAACTTGGGAATACCAACCCACAGTCGCAGACTTGCACAGGCTTCATTGGAAGTATAGCTGTTATGTCTTCAAAACATTAAACTAGTTCAAAGGAAGACACGGGAGTCCAAAATGTAGGTCTAACTTAGAGTTTACTTTAAGCGAGGCACCACATATCACCTGGTAACTTGATGACGTATGCATTTCGCGTAGACATAAACCTATAAAAATCATTTAAACAACAAGAATGCTTACTCAAACAAGATTACTCAAATACCACTGAAAAGTAAGTTCACAACACTTCTCCCTGCTTAACTATAAGCTCCAACTCAATCTCAACTATATACATGGCATATTATATAATGCAACTACTATATACAGATGTCCACAGCATAGTAAATTTTAAATTGTCCCATTCAGGTTTAAAGATTTAATCCCTGTGGAGGCTTTCTTACTGTTGTGAAATAACACCTTTCCTGGCGAGGAAGGTCACTTTGCTTGGCAGGTGAGATTTGTGGCTGTGAAACAATCTCAGGTTCTGGGGCCTCCTCCATGATGGTTGTAGGAGTTGACTCTGAAACTGCAGGAAGGGATTCTGACAGCTCTGGATACCATTTTTCTCCATTTCTCTCTCTGGATCTATTTCAATCCCTTTCTTCTGCTTTCTCACATTCCTTCTCTTTCACACCTTTCTTGTTCACGTTCTTTCTCTCCATCCCTTCTCTCCTCTTTCTTCTAGTTTGTGCATCTTGATCTTGTGAAGATGTATTTAGCTCACTGGAGTATTCTCTTAATAATCCTCCTGTTGCTCCCTTTACAATCCGATCTCTTCTTTTGATTTCCTCATCCACAACATCCCCTGTTTTTGTATCTCCATTGACTCCTAGCTTTTTGTCTCCTAATTGAAGTTCATGCAAGAACCATAATGCATGGCAGAGTAGATTCTGGATGTTTATACTCACACAAGTTGAAAGCTTGCCGCTTTCTTGAAGCTCCTTGAACTCTCTTCCAGGTTAAAACATAGCCACATTTCATAAGAAACTGCATTTTTAACATATCAGAAGCTTTCTCAGGTATGTTGCCTACCAAATCTGTTGTAGTCGGACCACTGCTTTCGTCACTTTCACATTTCCTCTGAGTAGCACGGTCCTTCCTTGGTCCAATATGCTTTCCAACCAGCATCACAGAGGTTGGCACCAGCACCTGTTTGACTTCTGTTGGGCAATGGTTCATAGTTTACAGCATAAAGACAGTTGTGGCAGTACCTTTTTTGAATTTGCTTCCAGATGACTTTATTGTAGGGAATGTGGCATACAATACGTGGATGGATCTCCCATCAGTCGTAGTTGTCTCAGCCAATCATGCCCCAGCAATGCTGGTCCATCTTTTTCTACCACATGCAAGATCAATGTGGCTTATTGGTTGCTTTATTTTACTGTTACGAATGTCATTCCCACAGAGGTAATCTTTTCTCCAGTGTAAGTTCTTAGTTGGCTCTCTGCAGGCTTCAGTTTAGTGTCTTTGAAAGGCTATTCAAACTCATTTTGTGGAATGACTGATGCAGCTGAAATTGTGTCTAATTCCACTTTAATTAATTTGCTGTTCACTTGTGGCATAAGCCATATTGCTTATCTATTGTTAATTTTCGCACTATAAATCTACACAGTCCTGTGTCACTCTGATCATTATCAGATTTTTCATCAACAGTGTGCAGATTAGTGCTCTCTTTGAAGCTGCAACTTGAACTTTTAGTTTCATCTCTTCCCTGAGCAGTGCATTGTCTGCCCGACATGCTCTTTGTATATGTTTTACTTTGTTGCATTTTCTGCAAGTTTTGAATTTAAATCTGCATTGGGCTGGTGTATGTGAGCCCCTCAACGGTGACACAGTTTGTTCAGCATGGTCAGTTTCTGTTTAGACTTTGCAATTTTGTTCACAATCACTTTCATTCCTGACTGTAACTCGATTACATCTCTGTTTGGAGTTTCCATTCAAACTGCAATTTCAACTGCTCTTTTAAATGCAAGTCATGCTTCAGTAAAGAGCAGTTTTTTCTTTGAATGCTTTCTTGCAAGATTCCACAGACTAAATGACCTCTCAGTGCATCATTAAACCCATTACTAAACTGACAATGCTCAAACAATCTGTACGCTGAAATAGACTCCGCGTATGAAACCTAAAGAGTTCTATAATCAACAATGGCTTCAGTTCTAAGGGCTCCTACATCACTTTTACAATATATGCAATATATTACAATATATCTGCTGGTTTGGTAGGAGCAGTCAACTTTGAAGCAAACTTTATGCCCTTAAACCAAATGCACTTAGCACAATTGGTACTTGTTTCTCGTTGGTTATTTCATTTGCTTCAAAATACTACTCAGTTTGCTCAGTATATAAAATTAATTATCTGTTATGTAATCAAACGTGTCAATCTTTCCAATGTAACCAGCCACTTGTGCATTTTATATGATTATCACCTAGTACTCACTCTTTATGAATCTGCAAATCCTTCCTTTCTCTTTATGAACCCATGACTTCTTCTTTTCTGACTTTTTTAAAAAGAAAAATTCAATTGTGTCTTCCCTTCTGAAGAAAGTGTACTGTGCTGCTTTTTGTAACTTGACGGTCTCTTTTTAGTTTTATTGTCTTGCTGCATTTCAGGTCACTAGCCACCTTGGGCTCATTTTAAAAATACATCGTCGCCAATGTTGTTTTGTAATTTCAAAGCATTAAACTAATTCAGAGGAAGACAGAGTCCGAAATGCAGCTCTAACTTTGTTTACCTTAAGAATTCATATAACTTGTAATGAATTATCAAACAGAGTGTTTACTCAAATAATATATTTACAATATTACTCAAGTACTATTGAAATATTAAATGCACAACAATACCAATTTTCAGATCTGTCATGATCTCACTCCACCCTAACTCTGTATCTCCTCCAGTCCTATAAACCTTGTCTACATAGTTCCATTTCATCACTGCTGATGTTAATAATTCTCGTTCAAGTGACTATATTGCCATCCATCAGAGACAAAATTGCTTTGCCTTTCTTTTCCAAAAAAACTCCTTGGGTCATCATCATTCACACTTGATTTATTATTGCTGGAGGAAAAGTAGTATTGAGATGGTTATGTTTTTTGTTGAGATCAGGATAATTTTTGTACCTTGAAGTCACTGATTTTGCATGTAATAGGAATACGGATGGTTTTCACTACTTTTCAGAGAATTGTTAGAGTGCTTGAGTTGATCATTTGCCCCCTCAAGTTTAGGCTGGCTTTATAGTGTTCAAGTCAATCCAATCCTCATTGGAGAATAATTTTCTTACAAGTTTAAAATATTAACCCAAAACAGACTAAAGTATTGATAGCAAACTTTAACAGTAGCAACTATAATCTTGTTTTATTTATTTTCCTTGGTTCCTCTTCAGGCCAACGAGTTTTGACGCCTTTGCATTTGGGTTTCTTGCTCCTCTATATAAAGCAGACCTGCCTAACGCTCATCTCCAGAAGCACTTGCATCAGCTCCATAACCTTTGCCACTTCTGTGACAACATCTTAACTCAGTACTTCGTACAAAGCTCCTCGGGTAAGTCGCAGAGCACCGTGGGTGGAAAACAGTGCGTATTTTACCCAGTTTATTCATCTATTTCAGAGAAAACACAGTGACATATTTCAGATTATTTACTGTTCATTGTATGCGTCAGGAATGGCATGACAGTAAGTTAATGGGAGGGGAAGAAGGGGATTTGGGAAACCATTGGATTTATCATGATGTACAGTACCTGTGAATTGATTGGATGCTCATTCAGGGACAAGACATAGCTGCCGACTTCGAGCAATTGAATTAGAATGATGTAACAGTCGCGCTAAGAGTGTGGCTAATGGAGTGGCCCTGGGGTTTCCTGCACTGTCATCCATTAGCTACACAGCTGATATATTGTTTTCATTCCAGGCCTCCTGGCCACTGGTAATACTCCCAACCTAATCTAAGAATAAATGTGTTGACCCAAAGGCCAGTAATAATATCCCACTGCCTTTTATTGCACTACTCTGAACATAGACGAGTAAAAGTGCAGAAGTGCTCTGGTTCAGAAGAAGTTTATCCTACGTAAACACAAGGAGTTCTGCAGATGCTGGAAATTCAAGCAACACACATCAAAGTTGCTGGTGAACGCAGCAGGCCAGGCAGCATCTCTAGGAAGAGGTACAGTCGACGTTTCGGGCTCAGACCCTTCGTCAGGACTAACTGAAGGAATAGTAAGAGATTTGAAAGTGGGAGGGGAAGATCCAAAATGGTAGGAGAAGACAGGAGGGGGAGGGATGGAGCCAAGAGCTGGACAGGTGATTGGCAAAGGGGATATGAGAGGATCATAGGACAGGAGGCCCAGGGGGAAGAAAAAGGGGGGGGGGGAACCAGAGGATGGGCAAGGGGTATAGTCAGAGGGACAGAGGGAGAAAAAGGAGAGAGAAGGAAATAATGTGTGTATATAAATAACGGATGGGGTATGAGGGGGAGGTGGGGCATTAGCAGAAGTTAGAGAAGTCAGTGTTCATGCCATCACGTTGGAGGCTACCCAGATGGAATATAAGGTGTTGTTCCTCCAACCTGAGTGTGGCTTCATCTTTATAGTACAGGAGGCCATGGATGGACATATCAGAATGGGAATGGGATGTGGAATTAAAATGTGTGGCCACTGGAAGATCCTGCTTTCTCTGGCAGACAGAGCGTAGGTATTCAGCAAAACGATCTCCCAGTCTGCGTCGGGTCTCGCCAATATATAGAAGGCCACATCGGGAGCACTGGACGCAGTATATCAGCCCAGCCGACTCACAGGTGAAGTATCGCCTCACCTGGAAGGACTGTCTGGGGCCCTGAATGGTGGTACGGGAGGAAGTGTAAGGGCATGTGTAGCACTTGTTCCGCTTACAAGGATAAGTGCCAGGAGGGAGATCAGTGGGGAGGGATGGGGGAGACAAATGGACTAGGGAGTCGCGTAGGGAGTGATCCCTGCGGAAAGCAGAGAGGTGGGGGAGGGAAAGATGTGCTTAGTGGTGGGATCCCGTTGGGGGTGGCGGAAGTTACGGAGAATAATATGTTGGACCCGGAGGCTGGTGGGGTGGTAGGTGAGGACCAGGGGAACCCTATTCCTGGTGGGGTGACGGGAGGATGGAGAGAGAGCAGATGTGCGTGAAATGGGGGAGATGCGTTTGAGAACAGAGTTGATAGTGGAGGAAGGGAAGC
Source organism: Mobula hypostoma (assembly GCF_963921235.1). Classification (NCBI taxonomy): domain Eukaryota; kingdom Metazoa; phylum Chordata; class Chondrichthyes; order Myliobatiformes; family Myliobatidae; genus Mobula; species Mobula hypostoma. The sequence continues at coordinate 165,948,275 of NC_086101.1, read as the reverse complement.
CCCTTTCTTTAAAAAAGGAGGACATCTCCCTCGTCCTGGAATGAAAAGCTTCATCCTGAGAGCAGATGCGGCGGAGATGGAGGAATTGCGAGAAGGAGATGGCGTTTTTGCAAGAGACAGGGTGAGGAGAGGAATAGTCCAGATAGCTGTGAGAGTCAGTAGGCTTATGGTAGACATCAGTAGATAAGCTGTCTCCAGAGACAGAGACAGAAAGATCTAGAAAGGGGAGGGAGGTGTCGGAAATAGACCAGGTAAACTTGAGGGCAGGGTGAAAGTTGGAGGCAAAGTTAATAAAGTCAACGAGCTCAGCATGCGTGCAGGAAGCAGCGCCAATGCAGTCGTCGATGTAGCGAAGGAAAAGTGGGGGACAGATACCAGAATAGGTACGGAACGTAGATTGTTCCACAAAGTCAACAAAAAGACAGGCATAGCCAGTAAAAGTTTATTCTACTTTTTTTGGGTGGTTTGATCGATCCTACCTCTTCCTCTGCCCCAAATTGTTATGAGAACGGGAGAATGGGCTACTCTTGTAGATGAATATAAATGGTGTTTACGGAGCTTTGGATGTTCCTCAGGCCGTCTTTCTGTCTTGCTAATGGAGTGTGAAGAGGCATTTTATACATGGACCCTCTTGTCTTTTTAAAATCTATCTTTGGTTCTGCCACCTTTTACGTCACATTTGAATGTAGCTTTATTAAATTTTTGGTTTGCTGTTGCATACCCTACGCTGTATCCACACACTCTGTCTGTTAAGTCCCAGGGGCTTCAGTTTTCTGATACAAATACTTCATCAAATATATTTTGAAAGCAATTATAGATTGAAGAAACAGCATCATCTGGGACAAATCAGCATAAACATTTCAAATGGAGATGAAAGGGTGTACAGGAGTGAGATATACCAACTAGTGGAATGGTGCCACAGCAACAACCTGGCACTCAGTGTCAGTAAGACGAAAGAGCTGATTGTGGACTTCAGGAAGGGTAAGACAAAGGAACACATACCAATCCTCATAGAGGGATCAGGAATGGAGAGAGTGAGCAGTTTCAAGTTCCTGGGTGTCAAGATCCCTAGGGACCTACCCTGGTCCCAACATATCGATGAAGGCAAGACAGTGACTATACTTCATTAGGAGTTTGAAGAGATTTGATATGTCAACAGAAACGCTCAAAAACTTCTACTGCTGTACCATGGAGAGCATTCTGACAGGCTGGATTACTGTTGGTATGGGGGTGGGCTGGGGCTACTGCACAGGACCAAAAGAAGCTGCAGAAGGTAATAAATTTAGTCAGCTCCATTTTGGGTACTAGCCTACAAAGTACCCAGGACATTTTAAAGGAGTGGTGTCTCAGATAGTAGTAGTAGGCAGCCATCGATCACGGGATCATGGGTTTGCACCTCTGGTGGACTGTGTCCTCTCCAGGGTGCAGGCCTGAGCGGGAAGGTTTGAAGAACGGGCTGTTGACCATGTAGCAGGTTCCCCCTCTCCACGTCACTGGTGTAGTCCAAGGGAAGGGCAAGAACCAATACAGTTTGGCACCAGTGTCGTCACAGAGGTTGCCAGAGTGAAGTCGTAAACAATATCAAGCTGCCTTGGAGATCCTGGCTCCAGATTTCTTACTCGGGGTTTACTCTTGAAGCCTTTCCCATGGGTGGGTATAGTCGCAAGGCAGCGGAAGTTTAAAATCAGAGTTTTCCTTCTAGCCGGACTGTCGTCCAAACCTGACGAGCCCCACCTGCCCGAAGCAACTGGTTTTGAGGCATCAATGGTCCATCTTTGCCCCTTCTCGTCAGTAGAAACAGTTCTGCCGGGCCTAGTAGCTAAGCCACACATGAAGACCAAGAGTTGGACTGGGTTGTCAGAGGCTGTTAGAGTCGCAAGCCATCTGGAGTACTTTATAAAGCTCCCACTGCCACCATGGCTACGACAACCTTAGGAGCCCTTAATAAGGCAGAGTCCATAATTAAGGACTCCCAGCACCCAGGGCGTGCCCATTCCTCATTCCTACCATCAGGTAGGAGGTACAGAAGCCTGAAGGCACACACTCAGCGATTCAGGAACAGCTTCTTCCCCTCTGCAGTCCGACTTCTAAATAGACATTGAACCTGTGGACACTACCTCACCTGTTCAATATATATTATTTATGTTTTTGCACGATTTTTAATCTATTCAATATACCTATACTGTAATTGATTTACTTTTACTTTTTTCTTCTATATTATGTATTGCATCGAACTGCTGCTGTTAAGTTGACATTTCACAACACATGCTGGTGATAATAAGCCTGATTCTGAAACATTTATTCTTTCCAGCATTATATTGCGGTCTCAACATCTACAATTGGTCTGAGGTTACTCTGACAGCACGTTCCAAGCATGTAACCTTTAAGGCAGAGATAGGTAAGGGGAGTAAATCCAAGAGAATGAATTTGCAAATTCCCTTCCTGAATTGTAACTCAGAGAGAGAACTTGAAGGGATGATTGAAGCATTCCTTGAATGTCATTGTGCCTGAATTCCAGAAGTTCTTGACCAAAGACACTAGAACAAGACCAACCTGAGGTCCACAAACCCCTTAATGGTTTTGCTCCACAGCATAATAAATGTTGGGAACACTTGTACTAGAAAGTGCTTTTACCACAAGGACTGCAGATGTTCCAGGTGTGATGGTTCATGGTTAGTTAGAGCTGACTGATAAATGTTAGCCTCACCAGAGATATCCACATCCTGTAAGATGCATTTTCAAATAAATCTGCATCTCTTTAGCAGCCCTTTTCATTGTCAGTGGGAGAAAGGAAACTCAAATGGGGTTAATTGAACATTACCTTTTAAGCCTGTGCTTACTTTAAATTTTAATCCATATTTTCTTCAACCTGCAGCTAATTTTTGAATTATTGTACCCAAAGGTATTCATCTTATTGACGTAAAAATCTGTTTTGCAGCAGATTTTACACACTTTCAGTCATCTGGTTTCACTTTCACGTCAAAGATGCTTTGGAATGCACTGCTTCATTTGTTAAGGCCATTGTAATATTTACTCTGTGCCCCTTTCAAGACCAGAATTATGCAAAGCAGTCAGATTAGAATTACTGAGGAGCTTGAAATCTTGTAACTCTTTACTTGTCCCTTTGCAGGTCATTATTGCACAAGACCAGAAAATCAGTTGAAAACATAACATCTTAACTTAATTTTGTACCTGAATACTTACAAAATACACAGATTTTGCAGAAATGGATATGTATAGGAGGAGTTTATTGTATGATAATATAGTCTGCAGGTGACTCTGAGGAGGCTTCCTTCCAGAGCATGTAGCAGGTCTTGTGAAAATAGTCTTTTTGACTTGATCTTGCTGAAATGTTTTTCTCACGGCTATTGTTGGTTCTTTTTTCTTCTTTTTCTGTTTAGTGACCCCAGAAGAGATGGTGGATGAAAACCTGCAGAAGCTGACCCAGCTTGTAAACAAGGAATGCAACCTGATTGAGAAGGTTAATTAATCCTTTTGGTCACTTTCTATTGAACTGATCTATTTTATGAAACCGTGAAGCTTGTCCCTATTAACCCTGTACGTTCGATGAGCGTGTCGACGGGACCAGACAGGATAGCTGTTTGGCAGGAACTAGATGGGCCGCGAGGCCTGGTTCTCAGCTTTACTGCTCTATGATCTAGCGTTACTACCTGACCACGGCAAAAATATGTTGTAATTGCACTCTAGTGCTGAGCTGTGTCATAAAACAAGGGAGATTACAGCCCTGTGGTGCTGTCAGAAGCAGGATAGCCAGAATAACCTTGTATTTGAGCTAGGGATAGGAATCTTTAGTCAAAGACTCTAAATCATGATGACTCTTGCCTGATGATGTGTAGATGCTAGATAGGGGAAGAATCTGTTTGCATTGGCGGCTTGTCGGCGGACTATTCTGTTAACTAAAGCTAGCTGAAGTTGCTTGTTGTAAGGCCCTAGAAAACTGGAAGGCGAACGACAAGCATTGTCATCGCCATGGAAAGATGGAAAAAGAAACTTCAGAGTATTTCAAAGTTGATCCTTTTGTCAGGCTTTCTCTGTTTCTAGTACCACTAATTCTGCTTTTACCAACATTACTAACTTGTACCTTGTGCTTTCTGAAGCTAAAGTTGAACGCAGAAAATACTGCCAGTTATGTTAGTAAATTTTCAGATCCTAGCCTTCAGGTTTTCAATATAGATTTGTATTACAAACGTAAATCAACTCTGGCAAAAAGAACTCTATTCATACTAGTTCACATTCTACATCTGGTCGTATTAATCTACTTTGTAATCTAACATTACTGTTGCATCAAGACAATTGCTTTAAATAGTTACATTAACCTAATCCCACTTGTCCCAAAAGTATTGACATATTGTGTGAATGACTTTTTTAAAAGCAAAATCTGTAGAAGCAGAAGAAATCCGTAATGTTAACTTGCATATAATTTTATATAAATATGTTTAAATTCTTTAAAAAAATGAAAATATCTGTCGGATTTTTTTTTTCTTTTAGATGGACGACAATCTTCGCAGCAGTCCCCAGCATAAATCCCAAGGAGCAGCCCCCTTAAAACTGACAGCTATGACTAGTGAAGTCAACTCATCACAGCACTGATGCCTTGACCATTCTCGTTGCCTAAGAATATTTGTAGCAGGTCTGGGAGTAGCAGGTCTTTAGTATGCCGACAGATTGGTAGGGAAATGGAGGTGGAAGGAAAAAAAGTGCCAATTTTGAGAAGATCTGCACTGAACCTGTGTGCAAGGTGAAGATATCCGGAGTTTTACATAAAACATTGGAGCCTGATGTATCTGTTAATTCTAATTCAGCAGCTGGAACAAAAGAAACAATATCCTTTCCGGCATAGTATTTCAGGCGCAAAGCTGATTTTTGTTTATTTTAAGTTAATATGTTTTAAATGACAATAGTCTTCTATGGGTTTCTAGATTCAATTAGTCCTGTTGGCATGCCAGTTTTGATAGCTTTGACCAGGTGGTGGCCAATTCTGGAGGCAAACGTCATCTGGAAAGCAGCAGTGTTTGCTAGAATAAGTCTCTGTTTCAGTTCTGCTGTTTGTCCTAGACAGAAGCTGTCCAGCTCTGGCCTGATAGTCATAAATGAACAACTACTACTTGTAGCTCTCATTATTGGTAGCTTGCTTTGAACAGCAAAAGCATTACCTTAGGTGATATTTCTAAAATGCTGCAGTTACTTGGCCTTAATCAATGCAATGGTAACTCCATAGCTTTGGTGATTACTTCGTACAGACTTATAAATTGTGAATAATGTAGTTTATGATTTTACTAGTTTCCATAAATTGGTTATTAAAATACGGACAATGTTTGAATGTAGTTAAGAACTTCATTGTTCTTTGAAGCAACATAAGCTTTTAGAGAAAAATGTGTCTTGAGCTTTGCTCTGGTGCACTAATGAATGTAATGGTTTCTGACCCATGAATGCGTGGCGAAGCCATCTGACTCATTTCAGAAGTATATCCTATCAAATTTAGTGCAGGTACTGCAGGGAAAAGTTGCTTTTGAAATTGAATGTGTTACCTTAGCGTAATGAATTTTAATCTCAGTTGCAATTGGGATCACTTTTAGAGTGGAACAAGTTTTAAGATTGTTTTTAACTGAGCCAATCGAAATCCAGTTCAAAAGTAGTGAATTGGTTAAAGCATCCTTGTTTAGGATGTTTAAATTGATAAATGGACACACAGAATGTCAACAAAGAGACTGCCGATGTCAAAACTCTGGAATGAAAAGAGGAACGGTACAAGATGCTCAGCAGATTAGTCAGCGGGTGAAGAAAAGAAATGGTAATGTTTTTGGGTCAAAAAACCTTTGTCAGAAAATTCAGTTCATTTTTCTATTGTGACAGACCAGCACATTTGGAAAATGGTCATTATTTTGCCATTAATGACAAATTTTATAAAGTATAAGTTATGCCTTGTTAAAATTATTCTGTTTCCTCTCACATTCCAAAGACGTACTGGGTAGGATAGTTTGTAAATTGCCCCACGATTAGGTTCAGGTTAAATCAGAGTTACCGGAGGTTGCTGGGGTGTGTGGCTTGAAGGGCCAGAAGTGCCTATTCCACACTATATCTCTAAGTAAATGAATAAGTAAAAGTTGAAGCGATTTTTGTTTTCATGAAGAAATAGGGATGAAAAGCCAAAATGTTACATTTATAATAGTGCTCAAACACTAATATTGCTAGGAAGGTATAGTATTTGTGTTTATATTGTTCTATGTTTTAAAAAAATATCTCTATTTAATTTCAGGATTTGGCAGTATGGACATGTGTGTATTTGTGCACTCCCAAGTGCTCTGTGAAGTGTTGCTGATAATCTAAAATGTAGGAAAGCTGGGGAGTTCCTATAGAAAACTGCCCCCGTCATTGATTTCTATAGCACTAAGATTTTTAATTTTGCAAGTTTCTTGTTAATCATTAGGATATTTGCTTAAGGATGTTTGGTAAATTTGACTGATTTTTTTTCATGAGAATGTAGGTGAACACGTTTTTATCAAGAGTCGTTTTTTCTACAATGTCCTGTTTTAAATTCAAGTAACTAGTTACAGTTTTGTTTTGTGTTTTAACTTTTATGTTTTTGGCATAACTTGACCCAGTAAGAATGCAATTTGTTTTCAAGCATCATGAATGTGGTTGTACTCAGTTTATATTATAAATGGTTAACAGAATTGAGATTGTAGATAATTTAATGCTGAGGCTGACTGTACTAATATAGTTAAAAATATAATAACTACTGCTGCATATTGCCCTTTACCTCCATACCTATAATTTGTTTCAAGGTGGCATGAAGTAAGACTGGCAATGCCTACATGTTTGCTGTGAATATTTTCCATTGTGACATTTTTTTCTACTCCTTTTAATGGTTCCTGATGATGTAGAATTTAGCTGCAATTTTAAAAGCTGAAAACCTCCTGTGTAGTTATGGGCACTGGATATGTTTGCTAAGGTTTGAAGTTGTTTATTTAATTAGATTTGGCGGGTTGCTTTCTTAAGTTTCAAATATTCCTCATCCTCGCTACAGTGTAAAATTTGCCATTACTGAGGTAGGGTGGAAGTTGAACTCAACAAAAGGCAAAAACTGAGGAGCCTGCATGCTTTCTAGAGTGACAAGTGTAGCTCTGAGAATTAATCTATATGTCTTGGGATGTAAAGAAATAATCTATATGTTTATATTAATCTATGTAAAGATGCACCATTTTATGTAAATAAGAGTGCCCCTTTAAAAAGCAGCTATGGGTGCATATATCAAGATAGGCACGAAGACAACTAACTAGGAATGAGCAATTAGTGCTCCTCTTGCCATATTCCAAGAATTAATATATAAAAATGGGTTATACTGTGTCTGCAACAGAAACGTAATATGCAGAATTATCTATTTCTTGGTTGTAGTTCAATTCAGACTCATTTATTCAATATACATTTAATCAAAACATTTAGTTTCCAGCAAGCAGTTGGAACAACCTCTGCTAATTGAGTTTAAAATTCGTAAGTCAATACGTGACCCCTTCATGGAGTTTATTGCAAAGATATCACCATTAAAGTTGTATTCAGAGCAGAGTGCGATGATACTCTACATTGTTTAGGTTACTACATGTGCACAAGGAAGAGAGTTTGCATTGCCACCAGTTGATAACATTGCCAATGACATGTTCAGATCCTGATTATTTATTTCCAGCCTGAAGTCCTTGAAGGCTGGCCAGCCTTATCATGGGCTCTTAAACAAATTCCTTGTTTCAGACTATACTTTTGGTCCAGGCTTTTATTATGTTCATTGTTATTGACAATTAGAGGGGCTAGAAATGGCGTTACATCACTATCCAGTGAATAGAGGGGTTCAAAGGTCTAGGTGGATTGGTAGGGTTTGTTGAACCTCCCTGCATCCAATTGAAAAACTAAGAATGCATTGATTCAGAAAGTAAGCAAATGTTTTCATATAAAAATAGTCCAGTAATTGACCATTGACAGAATGTGCTTTAAACAAGTCTGGCATTGATGTGAGCAGCATAATTTCTAACTACGCTTTTAAAACCTTATTTCTACTATAAAGACATCTAATCAGAAAAAAATCTTAGAATTCATTACTTTCCCAAATTTATTTAATAGCAATCTGTCATTAACACCTGATGGATACTTTGAAAGCATCAAAAGGTGGTTTGCAGCTCAAAACGCATGTTGGAACGGTGATGTGCATTGAATTTGCCAGATCTTGCACATTGGAAGTATTTACTTAATTCGTTCCCAGGAAATGGGTTGAGAGAAGGAAACAGAAGTTGCCACCCACTTCAACATTTGTACTTGGCATTGCGGTGGTGGGCTGCCTTCTGGAAAGACTGCTGTATGTGTAATGATTCCTGTTATTTCTTGTAGAGTTTGGTACAATTCAGTAGCACTTTACATTATTTTGGGGCAGAATTAAGAAACAACTGTGTCCTCTGGGCACCTTTTAGGGGAAATGTTAATACACCAGTGGTCTTGTTGGTAGGTTAATCGACCACTGTCTATGAGTGGGCTAATGAACGTGTTGGTGTGTGGCCAAGTGGTTAAGGTGTCAGTCTAGTGATCTGAAGGTTGCTAGTTCGAGCCTCAGCTGAGGCAATGTGGTGTGTCCTTGAGCAAAGCACTTAACCACACATTGCTGTGCGATGACACTAGTGCCAAGCTGTACTGGCCCTTTCCCTTCCCTTGGAGAACATCGGTGGTGTAGAGAGGGGAGACTTGCAGCATTGGCAACTGCCGGTCTTCCATACAACCTTGCCCAGGCCTGCGCCCTGGAAACGCAAATCCATGGTCTCGCGAGACTAATGGATGCCTATAAATGAGTGTGCTAATGAGTAGTAGATTCTAGGGGAATTGATATAAATGTGAGGAGAATATAGTAAGATGTATGAGGATGCGCATGAATTCGGACTGAAGGGTTTGTTTCCAAGCTATACCTTTCTAAAGCAGTCTGCCAGTTTCATGACATTTTGCTAAAATCAAATTTTATTTATTTATTTATGTAAATTATATTTCTAAAATTGCCATGTAGGCACTAATTAGTCCAGACCTCTGGATTGCTAACTGAGTAATAACCACTACTACCTTAATAAGATCTTAATTGTTGTTAAAAGGTGAAAGTTAAATTGGGCTGTGCATGGAGCTTTGGTTTGTCCTTCAAGTGGTGTCAGTTTCAGAGATCTTGTGTGAAATACTTAGAGCCAAAATACATTCAAACCTTTTGAAGTTGGGACTTGCGCACCATGATGCGTGCATTACAAAAGGCAGAGGTTGCAGAATGGAGAAGAATTAACAATTTCAAAAATATAATGAAAAGCTGATATTAAAAATGTTGAAATCAGTTTTAATATTTAGAAACCTATTTAGACTATTAGTCTTCCAGTTGAGTCATTCTAACCTCTGAGTAATGTGTTTTCAATTAAGCCCCACAGAAGCCTGTCTGGATACAGAGAAGGGAATCCCTTTTACATTTGCAGCTAATATATTAGCTGCGATTGTACTTTCGAAGCTAAAAGGCCATTGCTGTAGCCATTACTCATAGCTAGTTAAATAGAAAATGGTACGTGAGGAAATTATAACCCTCTCTCTGGATGCAATAGCATTAATGTGTTGTACCTGAATTGTTGATGGATACAGCCAGGAAAGTAGCCAGTTGGAAACAAGAGAAAATCTGCAGGTGCTGAAAATCCAAGCAACACATACAAAATGCTGGAGGTTTCATTCGGCCCGTGCAGGTTTTTTGAACATGTCATCTAATTCCTCTTATTCTCCAGCAAGCAAAGTGATCTGGTATATGAACAGTTGTGTAACTTTGCTGGAGAAGTGAATTTGTGTTGATTTATATTTAAATAAGGGCTGTGATATTTAAATTTCTCTTGGATTTGCGATAGAGATGTTCCAAATGTTCAGATGTCTCTCTTGATATGTGAAACCGCAATATGCTGAAAATGCAGACTAAGCCAAGTAGCATAACTGGGGTGGAGGCAGGGGGAGAGAGATGGAATTAACATTTCAGATCAATGACATTTCCTCAGACCTGACATATTGTTGGTTTCTCTCTCCATAAATGCTACCTGGCCTGATGAGAATTCCTGATGTTCTCTGCTTTTCGATTTCATATTTTTGACAACTGCTAGTTTTTTTCACTCCAGAAAGGCAATGCCTTGTTTTTCCCCAATTATTAATCTTTCTAATTTTCTTGTCAATAAAGTCCCTTACTATTTCTGTTCATTGGCAGTGGATTCAAGACTGTTTCATGTCATTTCCAGTACACAAGTGTAAAGGAGAAAGAAATAATTGTTACTTCAGATCCAATGCATTATTAAACACACAATGAGATAACATGATAAAAATAAACATTATCTAAATACAGTACATAAGATGGCTTGTATGCATTACTGTATGTCTATAAAGTGATCCTAGGTGGAGGAGTGGTTGTACATCGGTGATGACAGAAAATGATAAAGTAGTGGTGGTTCGGAGTGTGGAAGGGGTGTGTTAGTGGGTAGAGGTGTCGATTAGCCTCACTGCTTCGCAAAGGAAAGTGTTTTTGAGTCTGGTTGTCCTGGCATGGATGCTACTTGACCTCCTCCCTGATGGGAATAGGACAAACAGCCCAAGAGCAAGGTGGGTGATGTCCTTCGTGATGTTGCTGGCCCTTTTCTGGTATCTTGTCTATATGTACGTATAAGGGCCAATAAGGCTGGTCCCGGCCCATGTATTGGGCAGCTTTGACTATGCACAGTAGAGCCTTCCTGTTCACAACAGTTCAGTTTCTGTACTATGCTCTGATGCAGTTTGTTAGGATGCTCTCCACTGTGCGTCTGTAGAATGACGTGAGCAGGGACGTGCATAATCCAGTTCTCTCCAGCCTCCTCTGACTGAAGAGGTGTTGAGCTGTCCTGATTGTGCAGAATGTGTTCTGGGACCAGGAGAGAGCGTGCAGAATGTGCACGCACAGGAGTTAGAAATCGCTTGCAGTAGTTTCCTCTGCTGTGGCGCCGATGTAAAGGGGCTGTGAGTGGAGCTCTGAAGTCGCTAACCATCTCCTTTCTTGTTAACCTCGAGGAAGAGGATATTTGCCTGGCCCCAGGCCTTGAGCTCTTCCACCTCCTCTCTATAGGCCGCCTCATTGTGTTTTGTTTGATGACCATTGTTGTGTCATCGAACTTGACTGTGATTCCTCAGACACTTGGCTGAACGGGCAGAGTGTACGCCAGTGGGCTCAGCACACAGCCCTTGGGGTGGGGGGCACCCATGTTGAGGATGATGGGGAGGGGGGAGCGGTTGTGCGTCCTGACTATCGGACATCTGTTGGTTAGGGAATCCAACAGCAAGACGCTCAGATACTGCTCCTGCAAAGTCGGTGTATGTGATATACATGCAAGCAGAACAAACAATACCGTGTGAAGCACTGGCTCTGACGATCCAGACCGCTCGCTGCATCTCTGAACTGGCAGGCTGTAATCTGCTGCTGATGCCATCACTCTCACTGGATGCGCCTGTGTCATTTGTGGCTTCTTGCCGGTTAGGAGGTTAAAAAGAAATATTAGGAAGGAATTTAGATCCGTAGATTGGTTTGAATACACTGTAACAAAAAAAAAGAATTAAAATTACTGTCGACAATGCTGGTACTGAGATTCTGTGGCAGCCTGTTAATCAGACACACAAATCCTGGAGAAACAGCTGCCAGCCGATATCACCCTGCGTTGAGCATTTGAATGGTGTAGGAGAGGAGCCGTGGGTAACCAGGCAACGCAGATTAAAGCAGTTGGCAAAGGAACAAGAAGACAGCTTTGCATTTAAATGAGTGGCAGGTTTGGTTACTTTAAATTACCTTTGGTATAGGTGGAGAGTAGGAAAATGGGTTGGAGTTGCCGGTTGTGTAGAAGAACATTGGTTACTGTAAAACAAGTGTGGGACAGGGAGTGATGGGATTCCTGGGCTGACGTGGACTCAATGGGCTGAGATGTGAGAAAGCAAGTTATGATGCAGAAAGAGTGTTGAAAGTACCCTCCTTCCCTTTCTCCCATGGTTTAATCTCCTATCTCACATATCTCCTTCTTCAACCCTTACCAGCTTCTCACTTCATCCTCTCCTCTCCCACCTTCCTCCTCACCTATCACCAGCCAGCTTGTGTTCCTCACCCACTGCCTTCTCCCTCCCTTTCAACTCGAAACCCTTCGTCAGAACTGTTTATGGATGCTGGCCGACTGGCTGTCAGCATTTTGTGTATATTCCTCTGGATTTTCAGCATCTGCAGAATCTCCCTGCATTTTGGAGAAACATGAGATTTGCTGGGGTAAGAGGTGAAGGGATACTGATTGCAAAGTCTTCAAAGCACCAGCACAGGCATGAAAAATATTTGCTTCCTGTGTGATCATGCAATGGTTGCATTGGGTTTGTGACAGCTGAGTTTCGAACCTCAAAAGAAAATGCTGAATTTTTAGAGTGCACTTGAGAATGTAAGATGTCTTTGAAGATTGCACATCTTTTACTGTGATGTATTTTTCTATGCCTTTGCAGCTATTGCAGTAAATGTAAGGAAAGTCAACCAAATAAAGATTTTGAAGAAGTGTGTTTGTGTATAATAATATTACATCATAAAGTGACATTGATTATTTTTTTAAAGCAAGCATTCATCAGTAAAATTTCTTTTTAAAATTACACTCCTCCAGAAAATGCACACTAGTCCCAAAACGCCGAGGTAGAAAGATTCCAGGAATGTCGACTTGGCCTAACTCCAAACCACTACTCCTCTCTATGTTGGAGGACAGTGTCTTTGCATGATTTGGGCTATGGGTCTGCTATGCCACTTGCCACTTGAGCAATTAGCAGTGTTGCTGAAGGAACATCTGATGAATGAAGAGGTTGCCTTCATCTCTTCAAAATTGAAATGCTTTTACTGAAAACTATGGGTACAGAGGGCCTCCCTCAAAGTTCCCTAATTAGAATTATTAGCACACTTTTATTGTTAAAGTAAGACATAGAGACAAAATTAAGTAATTTGGCCCATTGAGTCTGCTCCACCATTTGATAATGGCTGATTTATTTTCCAGCTCAACCCCATTCCCCAGTAAGCTTACTAATCAAGAATCTGTGAATCTGCTTTAAAAATGACTTGGTCTCCATGTTTGTTTGTGGCAATAAACCGCACAGATTCACCACTCTCTGGCTGATGATGTTCTTCATCATCTCCATTCTAAAGGGGCCCTCTGGTCCTAGACACTCCCACTATTGGAAATGTCTTCAGCCTGTCCACTCTATCTAGTCTGTTCAATATTTAGTAGGTTTCAATGAAAACCATATATATTCTTCTAAACTCCAGTAAGTACAGGTCCAGAGTTATCAACTGCTCCTCATATATTAAAAACGCAAACAACAGGGATTCTGCAGATGCTGGAAATTCAAGCAACACACATCAAAGTTGCTGGTGAACGCAGCAGGCCAGGCAGCATCTCTAGGAAGAGGTACAGTCGACGTTTCAGGCCGAGACCTTTTGTCAGGACTAACTGAAGGAAGAGTTAGTAAGAGATTTGAAAGTGGGAGGGGGAGAGGAAGATCCAAAATGATAGGAGAAGACAGGAGGGGGAGGGATGGAGCCAAGAGCTGGACAGGTGATAGGCAAAAGGGATATGAGAGGATCATGGGACAGGAGGTCCGGGGAGAAAAACAAGGGGGGGAACCAGAGGATGGGCAAGGGGTATAGTCAGAGGGAGAAAAAGGAGAGTGAGAGAAAGAATGTGTGCATAAAAATGAGTAACAGATGGGGTATGAGGGGGAGGTGGGGCCTTAGCGGAAGTTAGAGAAGTCGACGCTCATGCCATCAGGTTGGAGGCTACCCAGACGGAATATAAGGTGTTGTTCCTCCAACCTGAGTGTGGCTTCATCTTTACAGTAGAGGAGGCCGTGGATAGACATGTCAGAATGGGAATGGGATGTGGAATTAAAATGAGTGGCCACTGGGAGATCCTGCTTTCTCTGGCGGACAGAGCGTAGGTGTTCAGCAAAGCGGTCTCCCAGTCTGCGTCGGGTCTAGCCAATATATAGAAGGCCGCATCGGGAGTTCACCTGTGAGTCGGCTGGGGTGATGTACTGCGTCCAGTGCTCCCGATGTGGCCTTCTATATATTGGCGAGACCCGACGCAGACTGGGAGACCGCTTTGCTGAACACCTATGCTCTGTCCGCCAGAGAAAGTAGGATCTCCCAGTGGCCACACATTTTAATTCCACATCCCATTCCCATTCTGACATGTCTATCCACGGCCTCCTCTACTGTAAAGATGAAGCCACACTCAGGTTGGAGGAACAACACCTTATATTCAGTCTGGGTAGCCTCCAACCTGATGGCATGAACATCGACTTCTCCAACTTCCGCTAATGCCCCACCTCCCCCTCCTACCCCATCCGTTATTTATTTTTATACAGACATTCTTTTTCTCACTCTCCTTTTTCTCCCTCTGTCCCTCTGACTATACCCCTTGCCCATCCTTTGGGTCCCTCCCTCCCCCTTTTCTTTCTCCCTGGACCTCCTGTCCCATGATCCTCTCATATCCCTTTTGCCAATCACCTGTCCAGCTCTTGGCTCTATCCCTCCCCCTCCTGTCTTCTCCTATCATTTTGGATCTCCCCCTCCCCCTCCCACTTTCAAATCTCTTACTAACTCTTCCTTCAGTTAGTCCTGACAAAGGGTCTCAGCCTGAAACGTCGACTGTACCTCTTCCTAGAGATGCTGCCTGGCCTGCTGCATTCACCAGCAATTTTGATGTGTGTTGCTCCTCATACATTAATCCTTTAATTCTTGGGATCATTTTCCCAAACCTCCTCTTGGGCTGACCTAATGTCAGCATTTCTTTTTTACCCAATGAGGCCCAAAATTACTCATAATACTCCAAATGCGGTCTGACTAAAGTTGCTTTTATATTCTAGTCTCTGGAAATGAATACTAGCATTGCACTTGTTAGCAATTCAACCTGCAAGTTCACCTTTAGGTAATCCTGTAACAGGATTCCCAAGTGGTGATTGTGGACCGAGGCAGGGGTAGTGGCTAGCTCCTGCCATCATTTATTGGTAAAGGTGCTGAGGAAGAGGATTTCTTGGAATGTATGCGGGATGGTTTTTTGAACCAACATGTCGAGGAACCGACTAGAGAGCAGGCTATTCTGGACTGGGTTTTGAGCAATGAGGAAGGGTTAATTAGCGATCTTGTCGTGAGAGGCCCCTTGGGTAAGAGTGACCATAATATGGTGGAATTCTTCATTAACATGGAGAGTGACGTAGTTAATTCAGAAACAAAGGTTCTGAACTTAAAGAGGGGTAACTTTGAAGGTATGAGACATGAATTAGCTAAGATAGACTGGCAAATGACACTTCAAGGATTGACGGTGGATATGCAATGGCAGGCATTTAAAGGTTGCATGGATGAACTACAACAATTGTTCATCCCAGTTTGGCAAAAGAATAAATCAAGGAAGGTAGTGCACCCGTGGCTGACAAGAGAAATTAGGGATAGTATCAATTCCAAAGAAGTAGCATACAAATTAGCCAGAGAAAGTGGCTCACCTGAGGACTGGGAGAAATTCAGAGTTCAGCAGAGGAGGACAAAGGGCTTAATTAGGAAGGGGAAAAAAGATTATGAGAGAAAACTGGCAGAGAACATAAAAACGGACTGTAAAAGCTTTTATAGATATGTAAAAAGGAAAAGACTGATAAAGACAAATGTAGGTCCCCTGCAAACAGAAACAGGTGAATTGATTATGGGGAGCAAGGACATGGCAGACCAATTGAATAATTACTTTGGTTCTGTCTTCACTAAGGAGGACATAAATAATCTTCCAGAAATAGTAAGGGACAGAGGGTCCAGTGAGATGGAGGAACTGAGCGAAATACATGTTAGTAGGGAAGTGGTGTTAGGTAAATTGAAGGGATTGAAGGCAGATAAATCCCCAGGGCCAGATGGTCTGCATCCCAGAGTGCTTAAGGAAGTGGCCCAAGAAATAGTGGATGCATTAGTGATAATTTTTCAAAACTCGTTAGATTCTGGACTAGTTCCTGAGGATTGGAGGGTGGCTAATGTAACCCCACTTTTTAAAAAAGGAGGGAGAGAGAAACCGGGGAATTATAGGCCGGTTAGCCTAACGTCGGTGGTGGGGAAACTGCTGGAGTCAGTTATCAAGGATGTGATAACAGCACATTTGGAAAGCGGTGAAATGATCGGACAAAGTCAGCATGGATTTGTGGAAGGAAAATCATGTCTGACGAATCTCATAGAATTTTTTGAGGATGTAACTAGTAGAGTGGATAGGGGAGAACCAGTGGATGTGGTATATTTGGATTTTCAAAAGGCTTTTGACAAGGTCCCACACAGGAGATTAGTGTGCAAACTTAAAGCACATGGTATTGGGGGTAAGGTATTGGTGTGGGTGGAGAATTGGTTAGCAGACAGGAAGCAAAGAGTGGGAATAAACGGGACCTTTTCAGAATGGCAGGCGGTGACTAGTGGGGTACCGCAAGGCTCAGTGCTGGGACCCCAGTTGTTTACAATATATATTAATGACTTGGATGAGGGAATTAAATGCAGCATCTCCAAGTTTGCGGATGACACGAAGCTGGGTGGCAGTGTTAGCAGTGAGGAGGATGCTAAGAGGATGCAGGGTGACTTGGATAGGTTGGGTGAGTGGGCAAACTCATGGCAGATGCAATTTAATGTGGATAAATGTGAAGTTATCCACTTTGGTGGCAAAAATAGGAAAACAGATTATTATCTGAATGGTGGCCGATTAGGAAAAGGGGAGGTGCAACGAGACCTGGGTGTCATTATACACCAGTCATTGAAAGTGGGCATGCAGGTACAGCAGGCGGTGAAAAAGGCGAACGGTATGCTGGCATTTATAGTGAGAGGATTCGAGTACAGGAGCAGGGAGGTACTACTGCAGTTGTACAAGGCCTTGGTGAGACCACACCTGGAGTATTGTGTGCAGTTTTGGTCCCCTAATCTGAGGAAAGACATCCTTGCCATAGAGGGAGTACAAAGAAGGTTCACCAGATTGATTCCTGGGATGGCAGGTCTTTCATATGAAGAAAGACTGGATGAACTGGGCTTGTACTCGTTGGAATTTAGAAGATTGAGGGGGGATCTGATTGAAACGTATAAGATCCTAAAGGGATTGGACAGGCTAGATGCGGGAAGATTGTTCCCGATGTTGGGGAGGTCTAGAACGAGGGGTCACAGTTTGAGGATAGAGGGGAAGCCTTTTAGGACCGAGGTTAGGAAAAACTTCTTCACACAGAGAGTGGTGAATCTGTGGAATTCTCTGCCACAGCAAACTGTTGAGGCCAGTTCATTAGCTATGTTTAAAAGGAAGTTAGATATGGCCCTTGTGGCTACAGGGGTCACGGGGTATGGAGGGAAGGCTGGGTTCTGAGTTGGATGATCAGCCATGATCATAATAAATGGCGGTGCAGGCTCGAAGGGCCGAATGGCCTACTCCTGCACCTATTTTCTATGTTTCTATGTTTCTATGTTTCTATATGCTGCAAGTTGTTAAAACACCAGCAAAGGGTGTGGGGGGGGTGGGGGGCGGTGGTCAGCAGGGAAGCAACCCCAGTGAATGCATAGCTTTTGGATATGGTGGAAGTCTATCCTATATTATTGAAGACCAGGGTGACAAAATGGAATTCAATTCAGGAAAATGAAAATGATTAATTTGGGGGAATATACCATGCATTTATTGGTAAATGTTGGCATGTGGCCAAGTGGTTAAGTCATTCGTCTAGTGACTTGAAGGTCGCTAGTTCAAGCCTTGGCTGAGGCAGCGTGTGTGTCCTTGAGCAAGGCACTTAACCACACATTGCTCTGCGACGACACCGGTGCCAAGCTGTATGGGTCCTAATGCCCTTCCCTTGGACAACATCGGTGGCGTGGAGAGGGGAGACTTGCAGCATAGGCAACTGCCAGTCTTCCATACAACCTTGCCCAGGCCTGCGCCCTGGAAACCTTCCGAGGCACAAATCTATGGTCTCATGAGACTAACGGATGCCTATAAATAAATATTGGTAATGAAGTGCAGAGGAATGTTGCAATCTGTATTTAAGACCTAGGAGCAGAATCAGGCCATTCAGTCCATTGAGTCTGCTCCACCATTCCATCATGGCTGATCCTGGATTCTACTCAACCCCATATACCAGCATCCTCACCATATCCTTTGATACCCTGACTGATCAGAAAATGATCGACTTCTACCTTAATAAGACCATAAAGGTATTTGTATATCTCTGTGGTTGATAAGGTAATTAAGAAGGTACATAGGACATTTAAGGTATGTAGGATAATTACAATAGTTAATTTATGGAATACAAGAATAGGGTGGCCATCCTTGGTCAGTATATATCACTAGTTAGACCACCCAATTTCAACCAGACATGGTGACTGCTCTAGTTACATGCTTTAATTACAATCAGACATAGAGAACTTGGTGCGGAGAAAGTAGATGCCAAAGTTGCCAATGTTGGAGAATTTTAATTAAGAGACAAAATTAGCTCTGCTGCATCTGACCTCTTTGGAACTAAGGAACTAAGGTTTTTAATATTAGGGTAGGTAATGCGAGTTAGAAGGACTTAGTTTCCCTATTAAGATCAACAACTGAGCAGCATAGATATAAGCTAATTGGTAGTAGAGGAAAATTTATTTCACCCGAAGAATCCCTGAAAGATTAGTTGATCACTCCCACCACTGCAATTTGTGATTGTTTAATTTGTCTATGTAACAAAGTCTAGAACTCCATTGGCTGTGAATCCCATCATAACATGGTGAGGATGCTGGAGTTTTGCACTCTGTCATGGGTTGTATTTTTGGAGAACTGCTTGACTGGGGCCAATTCAGACTGGTTTGTGAAGAAAGTTTCCTCCTGACAAGCTGAGAAATGCAGGTATGGGACTCATTTTGAATGGGTTATGTGTGGGATTCGCCACCCATGATGTAATTGGAACACATGATTTTCCTTCTGGATAGGTTTTGATCCCACACGATAGCTGATCACCAGCTGTGGAGCTGGCTTATGCAGATAATTTTATAACTCTGCTCACTGTTGTTCCTCTTTTATTATATAAAAAAGGCTTGCAATACCAATTGCACCACAGGTAACCATGGTAATTCGCCCACTTTATCCCACTCACAGTTAAAATGCAGATATAATAAATTGGGTAATTTAT
The DNA here is from genome assembly GCF_963921235.1 of Mobula hypostoma. Taxonomy (NCBI): domain Eukaryota; kingdom Metazoa; phylum Chordata; class Chondrichthyes; order Myliobatiformes; family Myliobatidae; genus Mobula; species Mobula hypostoma. Next base: position 165,929,042 of record NC_086101.1, on the reverse strand, counting down.
CTAATTTGCATAATATTTGGCCTGACTTGATTTTTTTTTTTGTTTGGCAGGAGGTTGGTGGGATGATTTTTTTTTTCCTCTTTGGAACTACTGACTCTGTTGTAATGAACAATTGCCGGGTTTGTGTAATGAAAGCATGGCTGTTAAAACGTCAGGCACCTGATCCCATGATCCACAAGGTAGCAGCTGGTTTTTGAGAGTTGAGAGGCCTCAACAAGAGATGTATAATATGTCCATTAGCTGTTCCTAATATTCAGTCCTTTAGCTTCATTCCAAGAAAAATAATGTCTTTTAAATGCACACACAGTATAAACATTTATTTAAGCAGGTTGATGTATTGAGGAAAATAGGTTTCTTCATTTGGGCCTTTGATGTAAAGGTAACTTAAAACCAGCCTGCACTTCCTTAAAGGTGCCTCATGGTTAATCTTACAGAAAATTTTATAATTGAAGCCAAACTGAGAATCACACAGAATGAAGGAGAATTCCAAAGTTTTCTAATAGTCTTGGAGACCTGTTGTGTAGCAAATGATGTTGAGAATCATATCCCTCTCCCCAGAACCAGGAAACATCGCAGATGAATGTCCAGAAGCCACTGGAAGGAGGTAGCTGCGGGGGTCATTGCTGGGAATTGTGGCCAGTGGTGGAAACAAAGGCAAACACGATCCTTGAACTATTGTGTATCCTGCTCCCTACTTTCTGATCTGTAAGCTGCGAGTAATGTTAAAGTACAACTCCACCTTACCAGCTTCCTCACTACAATCTTATTAATCACAGGGATATCAAAATGTACAATGAAATGCATTGTTTGCGTTCACAACCAACACATTCTGAGGATTGCTGGGAGCAGCCCACAACTGTCACCACATCTTCTGGCAGCAAAATAGCATGTCCATAATATTTAGCAGAACAACATGCAGCCAATATACAACAAGCAAGCAACTACAAAACAAGCTCCTTTTCCAAGCAACCACCCTCCACAACCACACACATACACTCTAGGACAGGCTGCCTCTGGGCCTCTAACCTCCAGAAGGCGGCCCTGGACTCACAGACATCAGGCCACTGACCGAGGCACTTCAACCTTTGGACTCGGCAACTTCAGCCTTTGACCTCCAGACTCATCTTGTCATTTCCTACTAGCGGGGCAACCCAGGTAGTGTATCATCAACACTATTTCCACAAAGTTTTCCATATTCATTGAAATGACCAAGAGAACCAGTGATGCTGTCCTCTCCCAAATGAACAGTCCCTGGATACCTTACTATTCCTGCATAATCTGTGGTACAGGCCACATCTTTCACATGTTGACACCAGTCCTCATCTTCTGACTCGTGACCATTCAAAGCGAAGAATGAGCATTTGGGATGGTATGGAGAACTGGAGACCATGTGTCAGCATATCACCAACAAACAAATCAACTGCTCATTCACCTACATCAGGAATCCCCTTTCTCTGGAAAAGACTGCAGTTCCCACACTGGCCACTGAGGAGGTGTCTGATGGTGATTTCCACTGCAACAGTCTTGAGGATGCTCTGTTATCGCAACTTCCCCTTCTCAAAGATGGTCATGATAGCAAGCTCCCTGAGGTCCTCCAAATATATTCTTCTCTTCCAAGATGTGGATGATGAGATCATGAATTTGTAACTGAAGCTCTTCATAGATGAGATTGGCAGTTTGGTTGAAATATGACCTTTTCAACCCTTTGACAGTCAGGAAGGCAGCAAAGCTAAGCTGAATAGGCTGCTTTGGATGGATTCAATGTTATCTTTTCGCAGTTTGGTTGAAATATGGCCTTTTCAACCCTTTGACAGTCAGGAAGGCAGCAAAGCTAAGCTGAATAGGCTGCTTTGGATGGATTCAATGTTATCTTTTCTCAGAAATTAATTTTGAGATCTGAATATCACCAATAAGGTCAGCATTTATTCTTCTTAGCCCATTACCCCTACTGGGGCATAGGCCACTGACAGCAGTTCCTGGATCAGTCTTTCAAATTGTAGCCCATCTTTGAAGATCTTTTCTCTCTCAGGGATGGTGACCTTGGAACTTCTTTTGGTATTCCTGTAGAAGTGGGTTTTTAATGGAATGGGTTGCGAACTCCATGCCCTACCCTCCTTTCACAGCCAGGCTTGGGCCATCCATGGAGGAGTTTCAGCATTTATTGCCCATCCTTAACTGTCCTTGATAGGGCGGTGGTGAGTTACTGCAGACCCTCTAATTAAAGTGCACCTATGATGCTGTTAGGCAAAAGAGCTCCAGCATTCAGGTGCATTGGTGGTGGAAGACCAGTAAGATATTTCCAAATTCAGATGGTGTGTGACTTGAAGTGGAACACAAAGAGATTAACGGTTCTTACTGATGGTAGATATGGTGGGTTTGGGTGGTGCTGTAGGAGTAACCCAGACAAGTAACTGCAGGGCATTTTCTAGCTAAAAATGCATTGCAGTCACTGTGAGCCAACGGTAGAGAGAACAAGTGATTCAGTTGTAGTGATGGACTGCCAATCAGCAGATTGCTTTGTCCTGGATGGGTTTGGGAGCTGTTGATGCAGCGCTTATCCAGACAGGAGCAGAGGATTCCATCACACTCCTGATGTTTGCCTTCTAGATAATGGAAAGGCAGGTAATGCCAAGAGGTTAATCATGTGCTGTGGGACACACAGTCTTTGACTTGTTCTTGTAGCCATAGTAAGTGTTTGTCTGCGCCAATTAAGTTTCTTGTCGATGGTGATACTTTTAGGATGTTAATGGTGTAGTAGTACTGTTATTCAATATCAAGAGTTAGTAGTTTGATTAAGGAGTAAATGATTAAAGATGTGCTTTATTTGTCACAGGTACATAGAAACATCAAGCATACAGTGAGTTTCATCATTTTTGGATCAAATCAAATCAGCAAGCACTGTGCTGGGCAGCCCATAAGTGCCACCATGCTTCTGGTGCCAACATAGAATGCCCATAATTCTTTCTTGTGAGTGATGGTCTGTTCTTGGTATTTAGTGGCCGGTAAAATTAGCCAGTGCCTAAATTTTGCCTGGATCTTACTGCATGCAGGTACAGACCAGTTCATTTGCAGAATAGCAACATAAATCAAACATCGTGCAGTCGGCAGCTGTCATCATATTTCTGTATTATAATAAAAAGAAGATCAATAATGAATCAATTGATAGTGGCTGGACCTACAATACTACCCCCGGGGACTCTTGCATTGATGTATTGAAGATGAGATGATTAACTTCTGATAATTGTAACCATCCTTTTATGTATTGATATTGGTTATTGTTATCACATGTGCTAAGATACAGTGAAATCTTGTCTTGTATTCTGTTTATACAGATTAAATCATTCCACAGTGGATTGAGCTAGAATAAGGTAAAACAATAATAATGCAGAATAAAATGTAAACACTACTGAGAAGATGCATTATGGGTAAATAATGAAGTGCAAGTTCATAACGAGGTAGATTGTGAGGCTAAGAGTCCATCTTATCATACATGAAGGTTGTTCAAGAGTCTGCTAACAGTGGGATGGAAGCTGTCCTTGTGCCTGAGGGTGCGTGATTTCAGCTATTTGTATCTTTTGCCCATGGGAGAGGGGAGAAGGGAGAATGAAGCATGACTAAAACCACAGGAATATTTTCCCTCTTGATGATCTTTGATTTCAATTGAGCCTGGATCCATTGTTTCTGCTCAGTCAAATGCTGCCCTGATCTCCAAGGCAGGTGCTCTTGCCTTGCCTCTAAATGCAGATCTTTGGTCCATGGCTTTGACAAGGTCTGGAGCCCAGCTGTCTGGGCAAAACTCGAACAAGCAATGGGTTAAGTGCCCCTTGACAGCACAGTTGGTAACTGCTTCCATCACTTTTCTAAAATCAAAGACAGTTGCCATTGAAGAGGTCTTTGAAGTGATTTTTTTCCAATAGGCTTGAATTGCCTCTCTGTCCTTGATAAAGTCACTGATGTTCCTGCTTCTCATTGGGATGAACCCTTTTAGTATTGAAGAACACATGCACGCTGTGGCTCTTGGTCAGTTGCTTAGCTTCTGTGGTCTCTCCAAAAATCATCTGCTCTTTAGATCATAGGTTTGCCCTGGCCTTCACAAGATTGCGGAGCTGTTTCTCTCTCCCTGACAGATGTGCTGGTGAGGCAACATTGGCAGTCAATTCACTCCTTGATCCCCTGAGCATTTCTCATCACACCAGCTCTGACATCGAAGTGAACAGTGAAAACAGAACCAACAATAAGAATGGAGAGTAACATACGCAAAACGCTGGAGAAACTCGGACGTCTGGCAGTATCTGTGGAAAGGAGTAAACATAAATAATTAGAGTGGAGAACTGGATAAATACTTGGAATGTTTTACTGGGAAAACAGATGAATAGAGCTACACCAGAATAATATGCTGAAAGCCGTCCTGAAGATTCAATGTATCCGTGATTAATAGTTTATTTATAGAATTGACACCTCACCCTTCCGTGTATTTTTTCAATATTTTACAACATGCTTCTATTTCCCATGTAACCTTTATAGTCCATATACTGGGGAAACTGAGCTTCTAAGTTTAGTTTGAACTTGATCACCAAGATCACCAAGGGGAACACCGTGTAGATGGTGAGAAGCAGCTAAAATTTGCTCAATACTTTCTGCTTTATTAGCATTGTGCTTCATTAATTTGGGTAATTACTGAGTAAAGCCCTCTTCCTGAAAATTCGCTATCTGCTCCACTTACAAGGGGAACATGTAGCATGTTTTGAGTGGTGCTGCATTACCTCCTATTGTATGTCTCGTTCAGTTTTAGTAAGAACATCACCTCATTTGTCCTTCCCTTTTTGCACTATTTATTTATTTTTAAATATTTTTTATTACAACTTAGTAATTTTTTTACACATTGCACAGTACTGCTGCTGCAACACAATAAATTTCAAGACGTATGTCAGAGATAATAAAGCTGATTCTGATTAGTATCCGCAATGAATAGTTACTGCCTGTTATGCTGCTGGCATCTAGGGCTGCAATCCACAATGAACAGCGAACAAAATATAAATCTAATGGGCAAGTATAATTCGGCCAAGCTCAAGTAGTTTCACTCTTCCCAATTTTTGCCATGCTGACCTTACATACCTTCTCATGCTCAGCTGAAAAATAGTGGATACCTTTGAAAAGACGTTTATTGTGAGCCCCAGAGAAAGGAGTGGAACAGCAAAAGCAGAAGTAAACTTTCAAAATCAAATAAAGCAAATGAATCGTGCTGAATAAGCTACATTTTACTTCAATAATGAAGGCTCTTCCTTAATACATTATTTACATCACTTGGCTGACTCAATTCCTGATGTTTGCACGAGCCACTTAGTGGCTGGAAGGTGTACATAGGAAGAAATGAGTTAATGTGCAAAAAATGTTGATGTCCCATTTTACTGAGATTTATTTGACATGAATATTATGTAATAGACTGAAAATGCATAAAATGCAAAGCATATGTTGATTGACTATGATTTCTAAAAGCTGACAGTTGTCGAGGAGTACTTGGATTATTCTGTAGAATTGGGTAAATGTTTTAACCTTATCCATGTTATGAGAAAGCCTTGCATCAATTGATCTCTGGTTGGCATTTCTTATAGAGCAGTTAGTTAAAAAGAACAGATGTTAGTTTCTTTTCAAGGACCTGGCACAGAGTAATTTGGCATTCATAGATATCGGAAAACTAAAGTTTCTATTTCTTTTAATCCAGTGGTGGAGTGTTGAGATGGCTCCATTTGAATTTACTTCTAATTTAGAAGGCTTGCATTTACAAACTGTATTTTAATAATATGTCCATGGGCGTGATCATTGAAATGAATTTCCCTTTTAAATTGGAATGGGTAATTAGGTAGCTGTCCCTAATATTCCCCATATGCTTCTATATGGGAATAGATTATGTCATAGAAGTTTCTAGAATGGGCGTATTGGTCATTTTGAGCATTTATTAAGGAAGTGGACTTTAAACAAAGTTGGGTCTGTGCCAAATTAAACTGACTTAGGACCTACACCTGCATCTGCTGCTGAGAAGTTACTATGATCCATTTCACCTGCTATGTTGCTACTCAAGCCAATTGCGAGCTCAAGCCACTGAAAATTATGATCTGGAAAAGTCACCTCCTCAGCCACACCCAATGTGGCTACATTACTGTTCTTGAAATTTAAAAATATTTCAATATGCATATATTTTTGGAGTTTGACAAATACTTAATCAGAAATACATTTGGTGGCCATTTATTAGGTACCTCCTGTATCTAATAAAGTGGCCACTAAATGTATGTTCATGGTCTTCTGCCTCTGTAACCCATTTACTTCACGGTTCAACATGCTGTACATTCAGAGATGCTCTTCTGCACACATGGTTATTTGAGTTACTGTTGCCTTCCTGTCAGCTCGAGCCAGTCTGGCCATTCTCCTCTCACCTCTCTCATTAACGGGGTACTTTTGCCCACAGAACTGCTGTTCACTGGATATTCTTTGTTTTTTGCACCGTTCTCTGTAAACTCCAGACTGTAGAGTCTAGAGACTGTTGTGTGTGAAAATCCCAGGCGATGAATAGTTTCTGAGATAGTCAAACCACCCCATCTGGCACCAACAAACATTCCATGCTCAAAGTCACTTAGATCACATTTCTTCCCCCCCATTCTGATGCATGGTTTGAAAACAACTGAACCTTTTGGCCATGTCGGCATGCTTTTAGATATTGAGTTGCTGCCATATGATTGGCTAATTAGACATTTGCATTAATGAGCAGGTGTACCTAATACAGTGGGCACTGAGTGGAGGCTGCTTAGAGCAACTGAGACAATTGACTGACAATTCAATTGTACAACTAAAGTGATTAATGTTGGGTTAATTGAATCTTTAGGAGATCGTTCAGCTCTACCTTCTTGTCAGCAGCTAAATAGCTCCATTCATCAGTTCTCCTAGAAAACCCTGTTAAGTATTTATCCACTTCTCAGCTTAAAATTATTGTTGACTCTGCTTTATATTCCTCATCAAACAGTGAGATTCTTTTTCAAACACTTTTCATAACCTCAGGATATCCAAAAGTGCACTACAGATTTGAAGTGAAATTAAATGTAAGAGGTATGCAGGCATTTTGCACAGATTAATGAGTGAATACTGAAGAGATGTTGTTTGTACCTTTTGAAATGGTCAGGACTCTGGAGGGAGCTTCTGCATTCTTCTTTGAACTAGTGCACAAAATCTTCTACGCCTGCTGGATAGAGCAGAGAAGCCTTCAGTTTGACATTCAAAGTGAACAGCTATGATCAGTACATCCACCTGAATTCTTGCCCCACTCACCTACGCCAGGAGCAATTTACAGTGTCCATTTACCCTCCTAACAGACATGCCTTTGGGAGGTGGGAAGGAAACAGAGCATGGTGAGAAAACCATGGACACTTGACACGGACAGGGTCGAAGGTCAGGATCGAACTTGGGCTGGTGAACTGTGAGGCAGCAGCACTACCTGCTACATCACCATGCTTCTATTTATCTCCCTTTGCTTCAACTTTCTAGTCCCTGCCTAATTGTTAGGAGGCCTCATCTTAAATCATTACTTCCAGTGTTTTTCACAGCCTAACAACCTTCTAAAGCAAAGGTTCCCAACCTTTTCTATGCCTTGATCCCTTACCATTAATTGAGTGGTCCTTGGACGTCAGCTTTGGAACTGCTGCTCTAAAGAAAGCAACCTTCGAGAGGAACTCATGTTGATAATTCTTCTCTACCCCACAGATATGTTCTCCTCTATTTCCCAATTTCACCTCTTCTCTCTTCCCCCACCTGGGTTTACCAGCCCATCATCCTTCACTCCCTCCTTGGTCCAGCTATTGTCTACCGGCCTCTTCCCCCTCTCCTCTTTATACAGGTTATCTTCCCTCTCCACTCTCTGTTCCAATCTGAACCTTCATCAGATCCTTTCTGCCCCCATAGATGCTGCTTTACTCACTGAGTTCCTCCGTCTGTTTGTCTTCTGCTCCAGGTTCTAATATTTGCATAATCGACAATTAAAAAAGGTTTCCCCTTCACCTAATCTTATATGTTGGACCAGTCACCCTTTAGAAATAGTCTTCTCTGCATCATAGAACAATAGAACTATAGAACATTACAGCACAGAAACAGGTCTTTTGGCCTTTCTTGGCTGTGCTGAACCATTTTTCTGCCTAGTCCCACTGACCCGCACCTAGACCATATCTCTCCATACACCTCTCATCCATGTACCTGTCCAAGTTTTTCTTAAATGTTAAAACTGATCCTTTTTATAATTTTAAACACTTCTCTTAAGTGATCCCAAGACCTTGGTTCCAACTAAAACAAACCGTTTTTTCCAATTACCATTTTAAGTTTGTATTACTTAGCCATCTGATTAAAGTCCAGATTCTTTTCAATCTGATAAATCTCTCCTATATTCTTTATCCAGACATCTAGTTTAAGGCTTGAACAAATTTTATTGCAATATTGTAGTGTCTACATATCATTGTGAAGAAATCATGAAAAGCAGAATTCCCCGAAAAGGGTTCTCTGAAAGTCTATAGTCCCAGTCGTTCCACCCCAGCCACAGTGCTTCCTATTTCTAGTTTGTTTCTGTTTTAGACTGCCAAGCCAGTTTCTATCCAAAAATATTAATGCCGAAGATTAAAAATCAATGTGTGTTTTGTAGAACATAGTCTTCTTAGGTTACAGGACAATGGAGAAAAGATGCATTCATCAAGACAACCAAGGATAAGAAGATTTAAGAGTGTACAGTAACATTATTGGGGTGCCATGGTAGTGTAGAGGTTAGCAGGACACTGTTACAGTCCAGGGCATTCCAGACGTCCATTCCAGCACCGTCTGTAAGGAGTTTGTACGCGTTTGAATGTGTGGGTTTCCTCCAAGTGTTCAGGTTTTGTCCCTCAGTCCAAACACATACCAGTTAGTATATCAAGCAATAGTAAATCAAGGCAACTGGACTTGCTGTGTTGTCTAGAAGACGATTCCCCACTCTTCTGAGAGGCTTCTTCAGTTCTAATCCATAGTGTGTGGTTTTCTGACTTACAAACTCCGCGAGTTGTCCAAATCACCGTCATGTGATTGCTATACCTTTAAACAACTCAGAGTTTATAGAACATAGAATGGTACGGCACATTACGGGCCCTTCGGCCCACAATGTTGCGCTGACCCTCAAACCCTGCCTCCCATATAACTCCCCCACCTTAAATTCCTCCATATACCTGTCTAGTAGTCTCTCAAACTTCACTAGTGTACCTGCCTCCACCATTGACTCAGGCGGTGCATTCCACGCACCAACCACCCTCTGAGTAAAAAACCTTCCTCTAATATCCCCCTTGAACTTCCCACCCCTTACCTTAAAGCCATGTCCTCTTGTACTGAGCAGTGGTGCCCTGGGGAAGAGGTGCTAGCTATCCACTCTATCTTATTCCTCTTAATGTCTTGTATAACTCTATCATGTCTCCAAAGAGTAAAGCCCTAGCTCCCTTAATCTCTGATCATAATTCATACTCTCTAAACCAGGCAGCATCCTGGTAAATCTCCTCTGTACCCTTTCCAATGCTTCCACATCCTTCCTATAGTGAGGTGACCAGAACTGAACACAGTACTCCAAGTGTGGCTTAACCAGAGTTTTATAGAGCCGCGATCATTACCTTGTGACTCTTAAATTCTATCCCTCGACTTATGAAGGCTAACACCCCATAAGCTTTCTTAACTACCCTATCTACCTGTGAGGCAACTTTCAGTGATCTGTGGACATGTACCCCCATATCCCTCTGCTCCTTCACACTACCAAGTATCCTGCCATTTACTTTGTACTCTGCCTTGGAGTTTGTCCTACCAAAGTGTACCACCTCACACTTCTCCGGATTGAACTCCATCTGCCACTTCTCAGCCCACTTCTGCATCCTATCAATGTCTCTCTGCAATCTTCGACAATCCTCTACACTATCCACAACACCACCAACCTTTGTGTCCTCTGCAAACTTGCCAACCCACCCTTCTACCTCCACATCCAGGTCGTTAATAAAAATCACGAGAAGTAGAGGTCCCAGAACAGATCCTTGTGGGACACCACTAAACTTGGTCGGGACACCCGTGCCAAACAGGTCAAAGGGTAGAGGCCAGACTAAGAGTGCTCCACCAGTATTCCAGGTTCGGGGGTTCAGCTCAGGGCTAACAACCCTGACTGGGAAAACAAAATTGTTATGGAAACAGCAATGGAGAATCCTTCTATGTCTTTGTGTGACAGTATTCCTGGGTCTCCACCCGGAACCTGCATGATTGACAAGAGTGAAAACTGACCTCCTGACATGATGAAGGAAGCACTGAACACTGCCAGAGATGGAGGACCTTCATTGCTGCAGTAGAGAGAGGGAGAGAGAAGTTTGACCACACTTGTGAACAGAGCTATTCAGCAAAGTCGTTGCCCCATCTGGCTTTTGCAATATTAAAGAGAGCACATTTATCGTGCCGAATGCAGTGCACGGAAGTTGAAGAAGGGTAAATAAGTTGCTGCTTCTCATAGGAAAAGGGTTCAGTGATCCTGCAGAGTGGACAGGAGGAGATAAAGTGACCGGTATTGCAAACCCTGCAGTTGCATGAGAAATTGCCAGGCAAAAGAGGGTAAATACTGGTGGTGAAGGAGAAGTGACTCCAGGGTCCCGGAGTCCACAGCCCTTTCCAAATGCTGAAGGAAGAACGCAGGGGAGATGCATCAGGCAGTGAGATCCCAATGAGCTTTCTGGAAACTGTGAGGAGATGGAAGCTGAAGAGGAAAAGAGAGAGCAAAAGTATGCAAAATAAAACAGTCAAGAGTCCTGTAAATTACATTGGAGGAAGATCCCAGCAGAGGAGAAAGAGAGCCATACAATGCCCTGAATTTACCTTGTTTAAGCACAGGCTATGTCATCTGCTTCTACTGGTTTGTACAAGGTGAAACTATTTAACAAGGTCTTATATTATCTAGTCCCACAAATTACAATCAAATTACAATCCTGTCACATTGTGACTTGATCTTTCCTTGTCAAGGGTATGTCTTGCCTATTTTTCTTTCTGAGGTGCAATACTTTACTCCAGCAAGACAGAGACATGATGTAAAACACTTAGCAGAGATGTGCAGTCAGCCATACTGTCTACCGTGCTTCCTGATTCCACGGTAAATGACCCATAAGTGTGCAGAGTGCACTGTACTTTAGCAGAAGAAGCTGTGGTCTCGATAGGTGCCAGGCCAAAGATCAGCTTGTGATGTCGTTGAGACAGGCACATATTTACTCACAGTAGGCAAGTTAAATACATTGATGCATCTAAAGTTAAACTGTGTATGAAATCATTTAGATGTTGTAATCTGAATGTTTTAATGATCACCTTTTAAGGTTTTTAACATCTAATGTTTTTCACATGAATTAGTATTACAATCCCAAGGATGATATGGTGTGTTGCTGGTTTGTCACGGTATAACTAAATTTTCCAGAATTTCGGATATTTAACCTTCTGATAATCAGAGATTCCAAACACATGGCAGAATCATTGTGATATCCTTGGAGTTTAGCTCTTGGAAGGAGAGAGCCACAGGGGAAAGAAGGGTTACCTTCTGTTATGCTCATTTGTTGAAAATAGATTTTCCATTGTGTAGGATTTACAGCAAGTTTTAGTTTAAGTTATCTTTAGATTCTTAAGTAAAACTGTTCAATTGAAAAGAAGCCTCTTTAGAGTTGGTATCACTGAGTTTGCATTGAAGTTCCATCACTGTGTGGGTGTTTTACATAAACACTGGGTACACTGCAACCTGTTCCTTTGGATTAAATTTCTGCATGGCAGTTGGCACATCTTTGTGAACATGAAAGTTGTTTTGGATGTGTGGTCTACTTATTTTTTCCGTCCCTTGCTGAAACATTTCTACTCGGGGATTCTTCTGCTGGTTTTGGAGTCATGCACAGATAAAGCTGGATAGATAAGGGATCTCAACCTGAAGCATCAACTGTTTATTCCTCTCCATAGATGCTGCCAGACATACTGAGTTCCTCCAGCATTTTCTGTGTGTCAATCTAGATATATTTCTGTTACAAAATGCTGTAAAATTCTCACCTGGGGCTGTAATGATGCTCTAGGCAATCTGGAAAACAGCTGGCCTTCAGAAATAGATAAAAGAATATTTGTAAGGTGAATTCAAATGTAATGAAATTATCAAATCTAATTTATTTCTATTTACAAATGGGATTATCTCTGATTGAGATATTCTCAATTATTAGTCTCAGTTTGAGAACAGTACTCTAATCAAATATATTGAAACATTTATAGCAATGGCAATTCATATGTTCATCCCCTGATTCATTTTCACAATAATCTGTTATCTTGTGGCCAGATCATTTATGACAACATAGGAAATCGAAGCAGGTATAAGCTATCTGATGATCACAGTTAACCATCTGCCTGAACCCTATGTCCCTTTGTTCCCTTAATGTAAAGAAGTCTCTATCATTTTCAGCCAACAATTGAGCATTAAAACGCCCAAGGCCAAAACACTGCAAACATTCTTTCCTTCTGAGTAAAGAAATTTCTTATTTCAGATTAGACTGTCTGATCCCTGGCTTTAGCCAATGCCTCTCGGAGTTAGATTCTCCTGCCTGTGAACCATCATCCAGCCTGGTCAATCGTTATTTGGATTTTCTGTGGTTCACTAACATCACCTCTCACCTCTCACACTTTTAAATTCGAGTGAGCATAAGCCAATTCCACTCAACCTCTCTGTATTTGACAACCCTGTCAACCCAGAAGTAAATCTAGTGAACCTATGTTACATAATCTACAAAGCCTATTCCAGAATGAAGTTTAGGTGGCAGGCTAGGTAGAGTTTCTTTAAGATCTTACAAGAGATTCTGCAGATGCTGGAAATCCAGAGCAACACACACAACATTCTGGAGGAACTCAGCAGGTCATCTAAACACATGTATTATTTGTCCTATAACTGCTTTCTGTGCTGGAATGTTTTCTATATATCTTTCATGAACCACTTCAGACAGGTCTTCTGTACACCAGATTTTACACTTACCAGCTCTAAGCAATTTTATGTGACTACGTAACTATTTCAAAGTCAATGTTGAGTTTATTATCATATGCACAAGTACATGTATGCACAGGCGAAATTAAAAACTTACTTTTAGCAGAATTGCAGCCACTCAATGGAATTATTGAGCTATTTTCTGACTCCTCTGTAAAGATTTTCTAACATTTGACCCATTGTGTTTCTCTCACAAAATGGCCCATCCATTTACAGCTCTGGTGGAGGACAGGATTTATTACTTTGCATTTGTTAATAAATAACTATATAATGCCATAACCAAAGCTCTAAACATAATTTCTACCTTGGGGAACCTGTTCCTATGGGTCTAATAATCCCATTTATAATATTGATTTATAATACTCTGACAGTATTACTCTGACAGGCTTTCAACACAATATTCAATTTTGTCCACTGAGACACAAGAGTAAGGTCTGATCTACAGGCAACGTAATTTGTTTGAAGATGTTAGTCCTCACCTGAGACGAACAGAATTAGAATCAGAATCAGGTTTATTATCACTGATTTATGTCATGAAATTTGTTGTTTTGTGGCAGCAGTAGACCATAAGACCATAAGGCACAAGAGCATAATTAGGCCATTCCATCATGGCTGATTTATTATCCCTCTCAACCCCATTCTCCTGTCTTCTCTCCATAACCTTTAACGCCCTGATGAATCAAGAACCTATTGACCTTTGCCTATTCTCCTAATCTGTCTATGTCCTTCTGCAGACTTCCTGCTTCCTCAAAACTACCTTCCCCTCCACCTATCTTTGTATCATCCTCAATTGTGGTCACAAAGCCATCACTAACATCATCCAAATCATTGATATATAATGTGAAAAGAAGCCCAATCCCATGGAATACGACAGGAAACGAGGATAGGCTACCTTTATTACCACTCTTTGCTTCCAGTTAGTCAGCCAGTCTTCTATCTGTGCTAGTGTATTTTCTGTAATACCATGGGCTCTTATCTTGCTAAGCAGCCTCATACTTGGCACTTTGTCAAAGGCCTCCAGAAAATCTAAGTAAATACCATTCACTGACTGTCCTTTGTCAATCCTGCTTGTTATTTCCTCAAATAATTCCAACTGGTTTGTCAGGCAAGATCTTCTCTTAAGGAAACCATGCTGACTTCGGCTTATTTTATCATGTGCCTTCAAGTATCCTGAAACCTCATCCTTAATAAAGGTCTCCAATCAGAATCAGGTTTATTATCACCTGCATGTGATGTGAAATTTGTTAACTTAGCAGCAGCAGTACGATGCAATACATAATATAGAAGAAAAAAAAATAAATAAATTACAGTATGCATATGTTGAATAGATTAAAAATTGTGCAAAAACAGAAATACTGTATATTAAAAAAGTGAGGTAGTGTCCAAGGGTTCCATGTCATCTAGGAATCGGATGGCTGAGGGGAAGAAGCTGTTCCTGAATCACTGAGTGTGTGCCTTCAGGCTTCTGTATCTCCTACCTGATGGTAACAGTGAGAAAAGGGCATGCCCTGGGTGCTGGAGGTCCTTAATAATGGACACTGCCTTTCTGAGACACCGCTCCCTAAAGATGTCTTGGGTACTTTGTAGGCCAGTGCCCAAGATGGAGCTGACTAAATTTACAATCCTCTTTCCAACAGCTTCCCAGCCACAGTGGTCAGGCTAACTAATCTATAATTTCCTTTTCTCTGCCTCCCTCCCTAATAGAGTGGAGTGACATTTGCAATTTTTCATTCCTCTGGAACCATTCCAAAATCTAGTGATTCTTGAAATGTAGTTTCTATTGCCTCTACAATCTCTTCAGCTACTTCCTTCGGAACCCTGGGGTGTAGTCCATCTTGCCCAGTACAGTGAAATACATAAAATTGCTATAAATTACAATAAGAATATATATTAAAAATAAATACATAGTACAAAAGACAACAAAAGATTGAGGTAGCGTTCATGGGTTTATGGACCATTCTGAAATCTGATGGCAGAGGGAAGATGATGTTCCTAAAATATTGAGTGTGTGTTTTTAGACTCCTATACCTCCTCCCTAATGGGAGTAATTAAAGAGGGTGTGTTTTAGAAGTTGAGGGCCTTTAATGATGAATGCCATGTTCTTGAGACACTGCCTCTTCACGATGTCCTCGGAGCTGGGGAGTCTAGTGCCCATGATGGAGCTGGCTGAATTTACAACCCTCTGCAGCATTTTCTAATCCTGTGTTTTGGTGTCTCCAATACAAATAAGAAGAATATTTGACGTCTAATATTTTGGCATTGCAGAAATCTATAAGCCTGAGTGTCTGAGAAATTGAGAATTAGCAACAGGATTTCACCACATCCCTCTCATGCATATTCTATCAGTCAATAAGGTCCGAGCTGATTAGTTAATCACCATGTTTCTATCTATCTTTCATCCATCCCGAATCTGGATGAGGAGAAGTGATAGGCAGGTAGTTGTAAAGTAAGGGAGGGAAGGGTGGAAATAGTGACCAGGTGGGATGTGATAGGTGGAGACAGCAAAGGTCTGCAGATGATGTTTTGTTAGGTTTCCTAATTATGGCGATCTTGTAGAGAATGTGCTCCAGATGTCCTTTAGGGAGATAGTGTGCATCCCAAGAGAGCCATGGGTTGAGACTCCAGACCAGAAAGGAAGAGACAGGTGGGTGACTATGGGAAGGAAGTGCAGGGTAAGAGGTGCACGCTATCCGGGGCATCAGCTTCAGAGTTGGAAGTGTCCCACCATTTTGAACATCTAGCGATGCTCGACGATGACCATGAGATCTCTGAGGTGGTATGCAGGACAGAAGAGCCCCACAGGACCCTCTCTAATCCTAAAGCTAAGCTCTGTAAAAAGGAACCGGTGATATTAGGGGACTCAATTATCGGGGGGGGGGGTGAATCTGGTGTGTACTGACAAGGAATTTTGTACGGTGTGTTGCCTTCCAGGAGCACAAGTAGGAGGCCTTACTGTACGAGTAGATAAGCACCTGGCCAGAGCTGGGGTGGAAGTTCTGCCTATGCCATATGCCAGTCCAGCTAAAATGGAGGAGATTAGAGACTTAACACGTGGCTCAAACCATGGCATAAGTTAGAGGGGCATAGGTTTATGTGATATCGGGGGACCTTTTGGGCTAGACGGAACCTGTCCCGCCAGGACATGTTGCATTTCAACTGGGGGGGCACTAATCTACCAGGCAGGTGTCTATTTCAGTTAGCTGAGGACTGTTTAAACTTGGGAATTGGGGGTGGGGGGGCGGATGCAGGGAACTTAGAACAGGCCAGGATCAACTGTTTAAACACCTTAGTGGAGAATAGCACATAAGGACATAAACCAAATATAGGCTTCAAACATATAAAAATGGGTTGGAATAGGATGAAAAAAAGATCAGTAATAGACTAAGTATGGTCTGTATAAATGCAGGAAGTATTCAGAATAAAATAAACAAACTGGAATTGTATGCAAGTGCAAATATAATAGCAATAACTGAAAACTGGCTGACCTCAAAGGATGGTTATGAATACAGTATTAAAGGATATACTTTACTTAGCAAAGATAGGCAAGATGGTAAAGGTGGAGGAGTAGCCATATATATAAGAGAATTTAAACATGAGGCTGCTTATGATAAGAGATGAATCGAGACTTAATGAATACATCTGAATGACAATTGAAAGCTCTAAGGATAGAGTGACAGAGGAAAGGGAAGTTGGCTCACAAATACAGAAAGCTTGGAGACAGTGCAAAAGGGAGGATAGGCAGGTGATAGAGAAGGGACGGGCTCGGACCAATGGTTTGAGATGTGTCTATTTTAATGCAAGGAGTATTATGAATAAAGCGGATGAGCTTAGAGCGTGGATCAGTACTTGGAGCTATGATGTTGTGGCCATTACAGAAACTTGGATGGTGCAGGGGCAGGAATGGCTACTTCAAGTGCCAGGCTTTAGATGTTTCAGAAAGGACAGGGAGGGAGGCAAAAGAGGTGGGGGCGTGGCACTGTTGATCAGGGATAGTGTCATGGCTGCAGAAAAGGAGGAAGTCATGGAGGGATTGTTTACTGAGTCTCTGTGGGTGGAAGTTAGGAATAGGAAGGGGTCAATAACTCTATTGGGTGTTTTTTATAGACCACCCAATAGTAACAGGGACATCGAGGATCAGATAGGGAGACAGATTCTGGAAAGAAGTAATAATAACAGGGTTGTTGTGGTGGGAGATTTTAATTTCCCAAATATTGATTAGCATCTCCCTTGGGGTTTAGATGGGGTAGAGTTTGTTAGGAAGGTTTCTTGACACAATATGTAGATAAGACTACAAGAGGAGAGGCTGTACTTGATCTGGTATGTATTGGGAAATGAACCTGGTCAACTGTCAGGTCTCTCAGTGGGAGAGCATTTTGGAGATAGTGATCACAATTCTATCTCCTTTACCATAGCATTGGAGAGGGATAGGAACAGACAAGTTAGGGAAATGTTTAATTGGAGTAAGGGGAAATATGAGGCTATCAGGCAGGAACTTGGAAGCATAAATTGGAAGCAGATGTTCTCAGGGAAAAGTATGGAAGAAATATGGCAAATGTTCAGGGGATATTTGCGTGGGGTTCTGAGTAGGAATGTTCCAATGAGACAGGGAAAGGATGATAGGGTACAAGATCCGTGGTGCACAAAGGCTGTTGTAAATCTAGTCAAGAAGAAAAGAAGAGCTTACAAAAGGTTCAAAAATCTAGGTAATGATAGGAATCTAGAAGATTATAAGGCTGGCAGGAAGGAGCTTAAGAATGGGGAGAGCCAGAAAGGGCCATGAGAAGGCATTGGCAGACAGGATTAAGGAAAACCCCAAGACATTCTACAAGTATGTGAAGAGCAAGAGGATAAGATGTGAGAAAATAGGACCAATCAAGTGTGACAGTGGAAAAGTGTGTATGGAACCGGAGGAAATAGCAGTGGTACTTAATGAATACTTTGCTTCAGTATTCACTACGGAAGAGGATCTTGGCAATTGTAGGGATGACTTGCAGTGGACTGAAGAGCTTGAGCATGTAGATATTTAGGAATAGGATGTGCTGGAGCTTTTGCAAAGCATCAGGTTGGATAGGTCACCGGGACCGGACAGCATGTACCCCATGCTACTGTGGAAAGTGAGGGATGAGATTGCTGAGCCTCTGGCAATGATTTTTGCATCATCAATGAGGACAGCAGAGCTTCCGGAGGATCGGAGGGTTGCAGATGTTGTTCCCTTATTCAAGAAGGAGAGTAGGGAAATTATAGGCCAGTGAGTCTTACTTCAATGGTTGATAAGTTGGTGGAGAAGATTCTGAGAGGCAGAATTTATGAACATTTAGAGAGGCATGATATGATTAGGAATAGTCAGCATGGCTTTGTCAAAGGCAAGTCGTACCTTACGAGCCTGATTTAACTTTTTGAGGATGTGACTAAACATATTGATGAAGGTAGAGCCGTAGATGTAGTGTATATGGATTTTAGCAAGGCATTTGTTAAGGTACCCCATGCAAAGCTGATTGAGAAAGTAAAGAGGCATGAGATCCAAGGGGACATTGCTTTGTGAATCCAGAACTGGCTTGCCCACAGAAGGCAAAGAGTGGTTGTAGGCAGGTCATATTCTGCATGGAGGCCGGTGACCAGTGGTGTGCCTCAGGGATTTATTCTGGGACCCCTACTCTTTGTGATTTTTATAATTGACCTGGATGAGGAAGTGGAGGGATGGGTTAGTAAATTTGCTGATGACACAAAGGATGGGGGTGTTGTGGAGAGTTTGGAGGGATGTCAGAGGTTACAGTGGGACATTGATAGGATGCAAAACTTGGCTGAGAAGTGGCAGATGGAGTTCAACACAGATAAGTGTGAGGGGTTCATTTTGGTAGGTCAAATACGATGGCAGAATATAGTATTAATGGTAAGACTCTTGGCAATGTGGAGGATCAGAGGGATCTTGGGATCCGAGTCCATAGGACACTCAAAGTTGCTGCGCAGGTTGATTTTGTGATTAAGAAGGCATACGGTGCATTGGCCTTCACCAATTGTGGGATTGAGTTTAAGAGCCGAGAGGTAATGTTGCAGCTATATAGGACCCTGGTCAGACCCCACTTGGAGTACTGTGCTCAATTCTGGTCGCCTCACTACAGGAAGGATGTGGAAACCATAGAGAGGGTGCAGAGGAGATTTACAAGGATGTTACCTGGATTGGGGAGCATGCCTTATGAGAATAGGTTGAGTGAGTTCGTCCTTTTCTCCTTGGACCGACGGAGGATGAGAGGTGACCTGATAGAGGTGTACAAGACGATGAGAGGCATTGATCGTGTGGATAGTCAGAGGCTTTTCTCCAGAGTTGAAATGCCTAGCACGAGAGGGCATAGTTTTAAGGTGCTTAGAAGTAGGTACGGAGGAGATGCCAGGGGGAAGTTTTTTAAGCAGAGAGTGGTGAGTGCGTGGAATGGGCTGCCGGCTGCAGTGGTGGAGACAGAAACGATAGGGTCTTTTAAGAGATTCCTTGATGGCTTCATGGAGCTTAGAAAACTAGAGGACTATGGGTAAAGCCTAGGTAGTTCTAAGGTAGGGACATGTTCTGCACAACTTTGTGGGCTGAAGGGCCTGTATTTTGCTGTAGGTTTTCTATGTTTCTATGTTTCTAAAGAAATAACATTGGGTGTATGTTATAGACCCCCTAGTGCTGATAGTGATTTTAATAAAAAGCTCTATCAGAATATTAAAAAAAGCAAGTTCTGAGAGTGATGGTATAGTTAGGGGTAACTTTAATTTCCCAAATATTGAGTGGGAGAACCCAGTGACTAATGGATTACAGGAAAGTGAATTAATTGAGTTATTAAATGATTATTTTTTGACCCAGTATGTTTATGCACCAACAAGAGGGGAGCCCTGTCTAGATTTGATATTCTCTAAAAATCAGGATAGAATTTTGAGCACGGACGTTGTTGAGCCTTGAGGAACAAGTGATTTTAACAGTATTAGTCTCAAAGTTTTTTGGACAGTATATCAGTAAAAACCAAAGCCATTAAATTGACTTTCAGAAAGGCAAAGTTCGTGCAGATGTGGCAAACGTTTTAGAAGGTAAACTGGAAAGATCTGCTTGACGTTGAGTCAGTTGAGGAACAGTGGGGTCAATTTAAAGAGATAATACACTCAGTGCAGGAGACGTTCATACTCAAGGTGGGGAGAAGCAACCAGAACAATAGATCAACTACATGGATGAATAAAGATATATATAAAAATTATTGAAGAAAAGAGAGCCATACAAGGAATATAGAATAAGTAGTAATGATGTTAACCGTAGAGCATATGAAAATATGAGAGCTACACTCAAGAGGGAGATCTGCATTGCCAAAAGGCAGGTTGAGAAGGATATTGCTGATAATACTAAGATTGACCCTAAGAATTTTTTTCAATACTTTAGTAGTAAAAGAAGAGTCAAGGAGAAAGTTAAGTGTATCAGGAATAATAGTGGGGCATTAAATTACGCAGAGAAGGACATACGGACACTCTTAATACTTATTTTGCTGAAGTATTCGCCTGAGAAATGTTAGCAATATGCCAGTAAGTGTAGAGAAAAATAAGGGTGTTTTAAATTACTTAGAGATCTCAGAGAATGATGGCCTGCTTCAGCTGAAAAGGCTGAAAGTTAATACATCTCCAGGGCCAGACAACATATATCCAAGGGTATTTAAAGAGGTCTGTGATTATATATACAAACCCTAACATGCAATTTTCAAAGGTTATTGAACACTGGTGAAATCCCAAAGAACTAAAATGGGCTAACGTTGTCCCACTATACAACAAGGGTGACCATACTGACCCTGGTAACTATAGACCTGTAAGCTTAATGTGTTTCACAGGCAAGATAATAGAAGCAATAATAAAGAATGGAATGGAAAAGCAGTTGATGAGAACATGCATGTTAGCAGAAAGCCAGCATGGGGTTCATGTTTTCCTAATATGCTGGAGCTCTATGAGGAAGCAACTAAAATTTTATGATAACAATAATGCGTTTGATATCATTTACTTGGAGTTTCAGAGGGCTTTTGACAAGGTACCTCACGAGAGATTAAACAAATTACAGGAGGTAGGGATTCAGGGTAAGGTGTGCAGATGGATTCAGAACTGGATCAAAAACAAAGAACGAGTTATGGTGAGAGGATCATTTTCACACCTAGATGTTAAAAGTGGAGTTCTGCAGGGATTGGTTTTGAGGCTGCTGCTGTTTTTAATTTTCATTAATGATTTGGATAAGCACATAACAAATAAACTAGTAAAGTTTGCTGATGACACAGAATTAGGGGATGAGTTGATAACATTCAGGCAGCAGAATCAATACATTAGATCTAAACAAAGTCCAGATGTGGACCTGTAAACGACAGATGAAATTTAATGTAAGTAAATGTAAAGTGCTACGAGTAGAAAGTAGAAACAATGGGGGGGGGGTCTTGAGTTAGAAGTGCAGTGTATGAGAAGGATGTGGGCGTGGGCATCCTGGTAGACTCATCACTATCAACATCTAGACAATGCACAGAAGTGATTAGGAAGGCTAATAGAATGTTGGGCTATATAATGCACTCAGTGGAGTTCAAGTCTAGAGACGTTCTCCTTAAGCTGTATAATGCACTTGTGAGGCCACACCTTGAATACTGTGTACAGCTTTGGTCTCCATATTGTGTGAGGGATGCAAAGGCACTGGAGAGAGTTCAAAGAATGGCGATGAGACTCATTCTACGTCTGCGGGGCGAGAGCTATGAAGAAAAATTGAAAGAATTCTTTTTAGTCTAAGTAGATATAGAATGAGAGGAGACATGATAAAAGTGTTCAAAATCATTAAGGCTATAAGTAGGGAGGATGCCAGCACTACTTGAAAATTAATCCATCATCAAGGACACGGGAGCATTGTTGGGGACTGGTTAAAGGGAAGGTTATTGGGGTCTCACTACCTTCTGTCCAAGACCTCTTTCAGAGTCAATGCCTCCAGAAGACACAGTACATCATTAAAGACCCCTCACACCCTCTCCATGAACTGTTTATTCTTCTGCCATCAGGCAAACGTTACAGGAGCACCAAAACTAAAACCACAAGGCTACTAAACAGCTTCCTCCCACAGGCAGTCAGACTGCTAAATAGCTGCTCTACCTGACTCTGCTTTGGACACTTTTATCTTGCACTGGACACTTCTATCTTGATTTTAACTGACGTGGCTGTTGTGTTTTACTATTTATTGTTATGTTTCTTATTTAGTGTTGTGTTTGTTATGTTATGATTGCACTGCTCCTGAGAAACGCTGTCTCATTTTGCCCTGCAGAGCTCATGTACGGTACAATAAAGTTTTTTGAATCTTGAATCTTGAATTTCAGACTAACATCAGGAAGCATTTCTTTACAGAGAGAGTTGTGGACACATGGAACTAACTACCTGGTTGTGTAGCTGAGAGCAGTACCTTAGAAACTTCTAAATCTAAACTCGATAGTTATCTCAACACGCTATGTGAATTGGAATTTTGGAAGCTTTGTTGGGCTGAATGGCCTGTTCTTGTCAAAAACTTTCTAATGTTCTAATTATTTCCTGTACCTGCAAACTAGGCTTTTATGAGTCATGCGCTAAGACAACCAGGTGCCTTCCAGAGATGAGCAACCTCTCGTCATTTAGATAATCTGATATTTAAAAAAAAATTCTCCTGCTAAAATGGATAAGTTCACCTCTTCCCACATTGTGTATACTCCACTTGTCAAAACTTTTCCTCCTCACTAACCTGTAGTTCTGGTAGCCTCTTTACTTCCTCCTCATCTTCCTTTCTACCTGTTTTTACGTTGTAGGCAAATGTAGCAGTTCATGAACTCGTTCATGCACCTTCATCAGTTCACTTACATAAATTGTAAGTTGCTGAAGCCCTCGCATCACATGCTGTGAATATGTGAATGAAATAAGGACTACAGCTACGTATAAAATGTTTGAAGGAAGAAGAAATAAGGAATATAAGCAAAGAGGAATAAGGGGATATATTCTTAATCACTATATGTGATTAAGAATATTGCTGTATGAGGATATGTGGTTTAAATTGTCTTCTTCTGTCTTGTAATTTCAATCTTTAAAAGGTTCTTCAAAGGACCCAAATAAAGGGAAAGTTTTGAAATAAAGGCCAACTATCTTCTGACAGGCTGCATCATGTCTGGTATGGGGGGGCGTTGGTGAGGGTGGTGGGGGTGGTGGAGGTTTGAGTTGCTGCACAGGATCAGAAGAAGCTACAGAAAGTTGTAAAATTGGTCAGCTCCATCTGGCCTCCATAGTATCCAACACATCTTCAAGGAGCGGAGTCTCAGAAAGGCGGCGTCCATTACTAAGGACTCCCAGCACCCAGGTCGTGCCCTCTTCCCAACGTTAACGTTAGGGAGGAGGCACAGGAGCCTGAAGGCACACACTCAGCGATCCAGGAACAGCTTCTTCCCCTCTGCCATCCGATTCCTAACTGGGCGTTGAACCCATGAACACTACCTCACCTTTTTTTTATTATTTCTGTTTTTGCACTATTTCTAATTTAACTAATGTACATATATACTTCCTGTAATTGATTTACTTTTTTAAAAATATATTATCATGCATTGCAATGTACCGCTGCCACTATGCTAACAAATTTCATGACACATGCCGGTGATATTAAACCTGATTCTGATTCTGAACTATCCATTTGCTTTCTTCACTACTTGCAGCTGCATTCTAGCTTTTGGTAATTCATGTCCAAGAACATCTAAACCCCCCTGCAATGAAGAATTCTGTAGAATCTCTCGATTTAAACAATGTATTCTCTTTTATTCCTATAATATCCCTTCACTATACTCAAATTTTGCCTAAACACTTAGTTGCTTCTCTTTGAAGATTTTTTGTATCTTCCTCACAACAGGCTTTTCCGCCTATCTTTAGATCATCAACAAGTTTGGCTTTATCTATGTCTAAGTTTGGACTGTAAAGAGTTGACGCATTCTGATTTATGCACCTCTCCATTAGTTACAGATTACTAACTTCAAAGTGACCCATTTACCCTGACCCTCTGTTTTGTGTTAGTTAATCATAGCAATGGACAGGTCCATTATGTGGTGCTGAACTAATTAAAACTATGACTCCTAATTAATCTTATCCCTCTTCCCTGCACATTGACCACATCCCTCCCTTCTCTGTATATCCACGTGCTTGAGACCCTCTTAAATTCTTCTGTGCTATCCGCAGCTACCACCAGTCCTGGCGGTGCATTTCAGTCACCCATTATTCTCTGTGTAACATAACAAAGTGGCTCAAACATTTCCTTTGCATTTTCCCTTCTCACCTTAAAAACATTCCCTCAAGTACTGGACACTTCAATCCTGCGTAGAAGATACTGCTCTTGCCTCGCATAATGTTACAAACATCTATCAAATCTCCCTGTAGCCTCAGTTGCTCTAGGGAAATCAGTCACAACTTGTCCACTCAATCAGCACATATCCTCCAAACAAGGCAGTATCCTGGAAAACAGTCTCTGTCCCCTCTCCAAAGTTTCCACATCCTTCCTATCATGAGGCGACCAGAATTGAATGGAATCTTCTATGTCCATTTACCTCAGGCATCCAGCTTCTATGAATTTTTTTTTGGAAATCCATTTATTAAAAAATATGACAATCACTGTATAAAAACAGGTCAGATATTCACGTATATCCAAGCAAGTATGGTGCATGATTTGATTTGGAACTGTAGGTGGGAAGCACATCTCCGGAAACAATCAAAAACTAGTTGTGACAGTAGGGTTCATGGGGAATCCGCTATTTTTGGTGATAAAATTATTCATTCTTTATCTAGGTGACTTTGCTAAAGCTGCCAAGATTTACTTGTAAAGTAGATTTTTATTTTTTAGACATGGTTGGAATTGTCTTATTGAGTACCTTTGCCAGCTCACAATTTCTCCCATTCAATAATCAGTAAATTAAGGCAATTATACTCATCCATATCATGTGTCTCCAACTTTAGCCACTGCAGCTTAACTCTCAAAGACTTTAACCTGAATTCTGATTTGTTGTTTTATGTTCTATTTTTCATTCCAGTATTTTTATAGCTGCCTAGTGTATCCTTCACTATTTCTTGGCTAGGAAAGCCATTAAATAGGCTGCTAAATCTTACATAGTTTCCAGTCTCGACTGTGCTCAGTCGGAAAGGAATCACATGAAGTCTGGTGCATAAGGTTAGGATTGTCAGGGTTCTCCACAGTAGGTATTCTGTCTGCAGACAGCTGAGAGCTTATAACAATTTGTTAAAAATGCAGGCCAGCCATGCAGAATATCCTCAAATACCCCTCTATGCCATACCTGTCATTCCATTCGTGGCTACCAAGAAACTGATGGTATGAAATGTACTGTTAAAAACTCACTAGCCCAGACTTACAGAAGAATTCCAAATAAAACATATTAATGACTCCTCAAAATGTCAGACAAATGAAAACTATATGTGCTTAGAAAAATTCAGACTTGCAAAAATATCACAGCAAAATGTAATTCCTTTAGTGCACTCTAATTACTATATTACATCAAAGAAAATCAATTAAAGAGAAAGGCAAGAGTAGCAGTGGAACCAGCCTCAAATCAGAAACACCTGGAAAATTAGTCATTTTATTAAAACCCCACCAGGAAAAACAGGTGCTGTTTGTACTTCAGTTATCAGCCACAAACAGCAGGATGAACCCTGATCAAAGAGCCAGAGTTCATTAATTGGAAAGCGAAATAAAACACAGAATAAAGGGAACAATTTTAACACTGGTCATTAAAAGACTCCCAGGGTTTGATGTCAGATAAAGAGAATTTGTTATTGTATGGAAAAAGAATGCAAAATACCCAGGATAGATTGGAGCTGTTAAAAATCACCATTTTATTGCCCTCCTCATACCTATACTGGCACAGTCACCGTCCTAGTGAATTTTCATATGCCCCCTGCATCTACCGAGAG
This sequence comes from Mobula hypostoma, assembly GCF_963921235.1. Lineage (NCBI taxonomy): Eukaryota > Metazoa > Chordata > Chondrichthyes > Myliobatiformes > Myliobatidae > Mobula > Mobula hypostoma. The sequence goes on along the minus strand of NC_086101.1, from coordinate 165,903,025 downwards.
GAGTTCTCTTGCCAAGAGTCACTTTATCACTTCCTGTCAGAGTACCCACAGGTTCAGGCACTCCTGTAAGTGGCATCACTTTATGTGCATAAAATCAATAGTTCCATTTAGTATCAGAGAACTGTATGCAATATATATAAATTCTTGAGTCTATTCATCAGTCTCTGTATATAAGCTGCTCTCAACTCTCAGCAGTTACTTGTGCATAGTGTCTCATAGGATTGCTTTTATATTGATCGTGCATTTCTTGCTTATTGTGTTTTTTCATGCTGCATCAGATCCAGAGTAACAATCACTTTGTTCTCCTTTACGTTCATAAACTGGGGAATGACAATAAACAATCTTGAATCTTGAATCTTAGGCCATCATTTCTATTATTTTTGGAGAAAGCATTAAACCCATATTTATCAAAATTATATACAATCCATGTGCACATAACCAGAAAACTTAAACAGCTTTAAGTCTTTTTCTAATTTAGAAATTTTAATGACATCATTATATAGATGTACATTAACTGTTTCATTATAATGTATAAATGGGTGACTAGACTAAATAACAGACGGTTAAGTGGTCCCAAATTGATTCAGAGCCAATGTATTCATTAGCAGCAATGCTGCATATGTGCTTGGTAGCGTCAATAATTGGTCCCACATACCACTGAGTCATCGATTTTCTGTGTGTAGGCAGCTTTCTTTGACTATTCATGAGACATTAACAACACAGGATCAAAACTGCTTTGATTGTACAGGAAGGTGGGGAGAACTCATTACTAATGAACGACAATAGGAGAGCGAAGGCAGGCTTATATGAAAATAATGTGGTTTGTCAGAAGAAAGGTTACAGTTTACAGTTTGTAAAATGCAACTGGTCAGACTTTAATAATTTAATACGTAATGGATGACTAGGACGACATGTTGAATATCCAAATTGCTTTCAATGTTTCCTTTAGGTTTTACCCCTATCCTACAGGGTGAATTATAAAATTATCATCATTATGTGTCGTCATATGACGTAGGCAATCATGGTCTTTCCATGACCATGATTGTTCTTGGCAAATTCATCTACAGAAGTGATTTGCTGTTGCCTTCTTCTGGGCAGTGTCTTTACAAGATGGGTGACCCAGCCATTATGTATACTCTTCAGAAGTTGTCTGCCTGGTTGTCAGTGTTCACATAACCAGGACTTGTGATATGCACCAGCTGCACATATGACCATCCATCACCTGCTCCCGTGATTGGGGTGCTAAGTAGGTGCTACACCTTGCCCAAGGGTGACCCGCAGGCTAGCAGATGGAAGGATCGTCTTACACCTCCTTTGGTAGAGACGCATCTTCACCCCACCACCTATAATTATAAAATAGCAGCATTAAAAATAAACCATATGACTTACTGGAGCAGATGGCATTTTACCAAGTCCTTTAAATTTCCTACCTTTACACCATCAGTCTCAGATTTTTTTTGAACTGGTTTACGTATTGTACATTTTTTTTGTATGACATTTCCTTGCAATTATTCCTAATTTGGGCCAAATGCTCTGGATAATTATGCTGCTGAGAAAACAGATGGATAGCATGCAAGATTTGGCCTACTCTGCATGTTGACACAACGAATGGCTCATAACATTGCCCTTGATAGGATGCAAATCTTCAACAGAACATAAGATATATTTGCTGGAGCATCTATGCTGTTGCTTGACCACAATTGAATTGGGCAAATCTTTAAATGAAATGTTCAAGTACAAAAATATTAATTGGAGATTTTAGTGAAAAAAAAAATTTAAATCCTGTCTGACAGCTGCACTGTAACAATATAAAATGATGACATCTACTAGCATTTGTTGCAATTAAAATCAGCATAACTGTGCAAAACAAGAGCAAGAGGAAAGACCTAAGATACATGATGATCAGTGAACATTGCATTATGATAAATAAACCGTTTTGCTGCCCTTCCTCACCACTTCAAACTTTCTTCTATTTTCTGACAGTGCAAAAGAGGTTACCCAGGAGACGGATGAAGGCAAGGTGGCAGATGTTCTCTCTATATTAAGGGTATTAACAGGGTCTTTAATGGGATATTTAAAGTGGAAGTTGACAGGTTCTTGTTAGGCTGTGAAAGGTTATGGGGAGAAGGCAGGAGAATAGGGTTGAGAGGAATAATAAATCACCCATAGTGGAAAGGTTAAGCAGTCTCGATGGGCCAAACTGCTTCTATGTCTTACGGTTGGCTGGTCCAGGTGATCCAGAGCATATTTTCAGATTGGTTCTGGAATTTTCTGGGTGCTAGGAGGTTGAGGGTAATGGTGGAAGGACGTTTCTGTGAATGGAAATGTGAGATAAGTGGTATCTGCAGGGATTGCTGTTGGGATCTTTTTTGTTCATGATATATATATGTATATATAAATGATTTGGATATGAAAGTAATACTGCAGACCACATGAGAATTCATAGAGCCATATTCAGCAGAAAAAGGTTGTTTAAAGATACAACATGACATAGATCAGCTGGAAAATTGGGTGGTGTGGGAACAGATGGAATTTAATCCAGGCAAGTCAGAGGTTACAGATAGGACATACAAAGTAAATGCCAGAGACCTTAGGAGCATTGATCTACAGAGAGACCTTGAGATGCAAGCCCATAACTCCAGGGAAGTGGCAATACAAGTGTGTAGGGTAGTGGAAAGCACATGCTTGCCTACAGAGGTTGCGTAACTGAGCAGAAGATTGGGCCTTCACTCTCCTTTTGTTGTTCATTAGTGATGAGTTCTGAGTTCTCCCATCCCCCTGTACAATCAAAGCAGCTGCGACCCAGTGCTTTCAGTGCCTCGTGAATTGTCAAAGAAAGCTGCCTACACACAAAATAGCAGTAAAAAATATTGGTTAGTCCACACTTGGAATATTATGTACAGTTCTGGTCACCGCACTACAAGCAAGACGTACTAGGAATGGAGAGAGTGCAGAGGAGATTTACCAGGATGTAGCCTGGAATAGAGGGCTTTTAATACAAGGAGGGGTTAGGCAGGCTAAGCTTATATTCAGCTCGGAGTGATCCTATAGAGATTTACAAAATTATGAGGGCACAGATAGGATAAATAGTCCTAACTTTCTTCCGAAGGTAGGATAATATAAATTTAGAGGGTACAGGTTTAAGACGAGAGGGGAGAAATTTAAAGGAAATCTAAGGAGAAAGTTTTTCACACAGAGGGTGTTGGATACCTGAAACAAGCTGCTGGAAGAGGGAGTGAGGCAGACAATATTACATTGTTCATAAGGAAGGATATAGGCAAATGCGATTAGTGTTCATAAGCATCACAATTAGTCTGGAGGGGTTTAGTCATAAAGACGTGCTTCTGTGCTACATGTTGCTACTTTACTAGGATTTTATGAAAGCATGACTTGATACTTTTCAATACAAACAAAATATTTAATGACAGCTTGTGAATTTATAGTAACCACTGTCTAAAGATCCTCCACACCCTTCACCTCACACGCAACTAACAATACATTATCCAGATCCAGATTTAGGAAAAGATGGATGAACATGATAACAGTTGAAATGATAAATTTATCCCTTAGTCTTGTGACAAACATGAACAGATTAGCACCCTCTGGATTGATGATCACATTGTGGATCTTAAACATTTAGCTTTGAAAGCATATTAAAAGCAAAATCTGTAAGGTATATCTGGTTTTAAAATATTTTACAGATAAAATAAGCAAATTGAGTCGATGTTGCAATAACTGGAACAGAATTAACATAAATTACACTTGCAGAGTGTCTGTAATCTAGGATCCTGCATGTTGTATCACATGTGATGCATGTGAATATATTGATTTATTTAAAAATGAGATTTCAATAGATTGCAAATTAAAATTAGCTTCATGTTCAAGGGAAGGTTGAGGACTTTCAGAAAATGATGCATAGAAAAATTGTTAATAAAGTGAACAATGTTATTATGACACAAAAGGCTGCAGATGCAGGGATCTGGGCAAAATCAGACTGCTTGGAGGGACTCAATGAGTCAGAAAGCATCTGTGGAGGAGAGGGGTAGTTGCCATTTCAGGAGTGCAAAGGGGAAATAGCTGTTAGTTAAGGAGGTGGAAATCAATGCAGGTGAAGAGAGGTTATTGTGCAGGTGGATCCCAGTGAAGAGAGGATCATGGGCAGATAGATCCAGGTAGAGGAGGAAAGGGTGGAGACAGCAACAAAGCTAGGAAGTAATTAAGAGAGACAACAAAATGGTGGAATATAGAGAGTGAAACCAGGGAAAAGGGACACTGGGCAAATGGGAACAGTGGAGGACTGAATGTGATAAGGAACTAAGTGGATAGATTATGTGGGTGATAAGCAAATGGAGCCTGGGGTGGGGGGTCGGGGGAATAAATTCACCCATGTTTTGTTGATAGTTTAGCACTGAGAACTTAATATTGGAGAAATGAAATTGAATTTGCCAATTTTTATGGAAATGCATCCGTTTCCAAATGGCCAACATTGGGAGTGAATGATTCAGTGAGCATGATTGAAATAGCTCTCTGGAATTCCCACATTACTAGTTAAGGACTGGTAAGCAGACTGATTAAGTTGGCATCATGCTTGCATCACTGGTTATCTCAGTCATCAGCAGGCCCAGGGTTTTGGTCATTAGCACTGCTTTTGCTAGCGATTCCATTACTTCATCTGCGCTGGTAAAATACATTGCACCTCCCTTCATACTGACCTCCAGAATTCCACTGCCACAAGTTCTAAAAGAAAAACAATGGGCAGATATATGACACAATGTTGGAGAGAGGGATGTCGAAACACTGTATATACTGAAATCTTGAAAGCCATCTACCAATTAAAACTTCACTTCTCTCATGACTGGTGTAATAAATAGAATGAGTTATAATTTTCAGTTAGGTTCTAAGTTACTAGTAAATCCCATGTGCTAGCCTTTCCTGAAGCAACTACTCAAAATATTTTCAATGTACCTGCAGATGTATTAAAGAAACAACTCCAATCACAGGGTGGTCTAAGTCTTTATTTCTCAGTCTCTCTCCCACTCGACCCTGTATTTGATCTGTTATATCATTTCAGTGAAGTCTAACATAAGCTCACGAAGCAATATTTCATTTTCTCAGTAAGTACCTTACAACCCTAGAACAACATTAAATTGAACCAGTTCAGAGAACTAGCTTTTCCAGCCTGTAACGGACTAGCCAATAGTAACAATAGGTCTTCAATCTGCAAAATTAACTCCATTGTTCAGGGTGCTGACCTGCTCGTTAATTCCAACGTTCCCTTTTGCATCTGGTTAGCTTCAACTACATTGCTCTATCTCTCACAGTTTCACCATAATTGTTCTATCTCTTAGTTTTACTATAGTTGTTCTCTCTCTCAGTGTTTCAGTATTGAGTTGTCTCTCCTCTATCCCCAGTCACCTTTTTCTTTTTATTTCTCCAGATGGGGTAGATCATCTTTCTTTGTTGCCTTCTTCTCTCAGCTGGCACAACTAGTTCATTCATTCTTTCTCTTGATCTTTGCCTTTTCACAGACGCCCTCCCCCACACCCACAGAACACAAAATTTTCTTTCCCAGTTTTGACGAAGGTTGTTGACCTGTATAAATGCTGTTATAGTACCATTGATCACTGATAGGGGTTCAATTCCTGCTGCTGTCTGTAAGGAGTTTGTACTTCTTCCCATGACTGTGTGGGTTTCCTTCCATATTCCAAAGACGTACAGAGACGGCTAGTGAGATGTGGACATACTGTGTTGCCGCTGGAAGCGTGGTGACACTTACGGGCTGCCTAGCACAATCCTTGCTAATTTGATTTGACGAAAACAACACATTTTGCTCTATGCTTCAATATTTTGATGTAAAAATAAAGCTAATCTTCAATCTTTAACTCTGTGTCTCTATCTAAACTCGTTGCCTGATCTTTTTACTAATTCCAGACCATTTTCCATGTGTAAAAACCAAATTTAGTTTGCTATATTTCAATTAACACTCAGTTACAAACAAAATAAAGACACCATATTTTTGAAACTTAAACCACTTTACTGTTTATATATGTAAATAGCATAATTTACAGTAATCAAAGAGAACAGCTTACATTTCTTTCTAGAAAGGCAAAAGGAAAGTATATCCAGTCATTTGCACACATGGTTTATTATCAACTGGAAGTTCATTATCCAAATCCTTAACAATCTGTGTAAACTTTATGCCAGGAGCCAAAAGAGATCTTATTTTGTGAGAATAAGTTCAGATTCATGATCTCTATAAACAATCAAAGATCGATTCAGAACACTTACCGTTAAGGTTTCTTTCAGTAAGGAGCTGCCCTGCACCTCACTTGACTTAATTTTTATGGTGAATTAGAGGCGCTGATATGTTTCAAAGGCCCAATTTATGTTGCAATCTTAGAACGGAGATGAAGGGATAGTTGGTGAATAACGCAATGGAGCCATTATCAATATAAATTGTTTATAATTATCTCCTACATATTTTCTATTAGCTGCATTGTTGTATTTATGATGCCAGAATTTAAAAATTTCATCAGTATAGATGTTGTTCCTTTTTGCGCCCTGTGGTGCATTGGGCCGTTTCCGTAATATTTGTCTGCTTTTTATGAGACTGAGTTGCTAGCTTGACCCTCAACACAAGCAGGGATGGAAAGTGTGCAAGGAACCGATCGGATTTGAACCCGGGATGATCCTCCTCAAAGTCCAGTGTGGATGTCACTACACCACCAGCCAGCCAGTATAGATGTTGCCACATCTGTTTTCTCTTGACTTTTAGGCAATTATATAAAGGCTAAAACTAAAGTTTAATATCTTTTCATTCCTGTGCTAGAAAAAAAAATTTAAAGATTTTCTATGATAATTTAATGAAATTATCCATTAATCTTTCTCTCTATAACAACATTCTCAGATTCCTCCTGGCATTTGATATAACACAGAGTGTTTATAATACCCACATTAAGGGGTATTGTCAGCTCAATAGGGTTTTTTTTAGCTGCAATGCATAGCATTGACATATGACTACTTTCAGCTTCATTTTTATGAAATAAAATATAAATTAAAATAAATAAATTCATAGCAGAAAACACAATTGATAGTTAATCACCTAACAATTTATTGCACCTTCTAAGAACAGTGTTTTTAAATGTATTCTTTCACATGATGTGTACATCATTGGCGACACCAGTGTTTATTGTCCATCCCTAGGCGCCTCTGATTGGTTGAGATAGTAATGACTCAGCACAATGTTTGATCTCAGTCATGCGAAGGCCAGACCAAAATAAGGATGGTGGATTTCCTCTGAATGACACAGGTGAACCAGATGAGTTTTACAACAATCCAGTAGTTTCAAAAGCCCACAATTACCAAGACTAGCATATTTTAATAAAAATAGACCCCAGGTTTATTTAATTAATTGATTTAAATTCTTGATTAGCCAAAGTGTCTTTTGAACTTATTTCACTAGATCAATGGCATTGAAACTTGGCAGCTAATCCAGTAATTGAATTAATATGATATCTTATATTTAATTCAGACACTTACAAAACTAGTCCTATAATACTCCCCATCACAATATTCTTTCATTAAACCTCAAAAAATTCTTAGTAAGAGCTGTACAAGCCTTTTATCACAAATGAAAAGTGGATCAGTAAAATCTTTTCAGCCATTCTATCTTATCCATTCAGAAAAAGAAACCTCATCACAGCACCTAACACACAGTGGAAGAATCATAAGGTTGTTTGCCTCCATTATTTTTCTAATATCCATTTCATAGTAAGTCCTAAACATAATTTAATAGTTTCTATTAATCAAGGTCTCAGATTCCAGGGATTAGCCTTATGATTTTCCTGCAAGGTTAGATAATCTGTTTTGTGAATTGCTGGCATTAATGGGCATAACCGGAAATTTGAATATAAGAAGCTCACTCCTCTCTTTCCGAAATTCATTTTAGTTGAAGTCGTCGTTTCCCTCCATAGATGATTTCAATGGCACCAACTTTCCGAGGTGGAGTATAACATGTTATCATTACTATAAAGCTGGCTCATGGATAAATTTACAGGGTGTCTCACCAAAACAGCAGAATTTTAGTATGACATCATTTTACATACTTCCATGGCCTTTAAACTGTTTTATTTGCCTTCCTAACCTACAAAACCAGCCCAGATTATCTTAATTTACATAAAAGGTTCAATTAAACTAAAAGGATTGAAAAGTACTGAAACCTACAATTGTCTTTGCCTCTGACAGACAATAACCGCAGTTTCACAGAATCAAAAAATAGCTTTCATTTGCCTACTTGATGACAAGAAATTCATGCCAATGCAAAAAAAGGTATGATTTCCATTCATGAGTTGAAATTAACAGTAATATAAAGTACCCGTACATACCACAAACATGGTAAGATATGTTAACAGCTCCCTCTCTGACTGGTAAATTTCATATCAAACTGTCCTGTATGACATGCCACTTTTTTTAAAAAAAGAGTATCCACAATAGAGCATGTTAAGTATCAGTTTGGCTTGTGTAAAAATGCAATTGTTTTAATTTTCAAATATATCAATTAATTAAAGCAATACAAAACGTTCCTGCAAGAAAAAAATATTCTTGTGTGTCACATATATTACATAACAATACATAAAACAAGCATGTTGCTGTCAAACCTCAAAAGCTGTCTATGTAAGAATACTATTTTAAAGTAATTCTCTGGGGGATTGGACTGGACAAATTTATCACAAAGGAGCATAAGTCGAACCTCAAGAAATTTGGAATTTTCAAGGGAGTCTGGTTAATAGGCAACCTCTATTAGGCATTGCTGTAGTTGTGTTGTCGATGTTCTAACTACTGCATGATCAGGGCTCTTGTCATGACTTTCAATGTCATAATTTTGAATTTCACTGAGATTATTTCCCAAACATCTTCCAAATCTACAAAGAAGGTATATCCAGCAGAATGATAAAATAGACAATTAAACCACAGTATGTATGATTATTTATATCCAATTCTATATTATCAGAACTTATATTTTGATTTGCACAGGTCTACAACAAAAATGGTTGCAGTGTGAAAAGACAACCTTTTATGTAAATCAACACATGATAAATAATTTGGAATATCATTAAAAAAAAACCCAGACAGCAGTGTTATTTTAACAAACATGCAGTATCAGGGATATGCTACGGGTAGATATCAAACAATATCTGAAGATATTTTTCACCCTTTAGTAAGCATGATGAATATCAAAACATCATTTAATGCACATTTTAAAATCCCTAAAATTATTTAGCTCTTAAGCACAACCATTTGGGCACACTCATTGGGTTGAATGGCTTAATTCTGCTCCTCTGTCTATGGTCTATGGTTTGTCAATTGAATATATTTAATGGATTAAACTGGGGGATTTTTTTCAATAAATTCCAAAGAAGGACTCCACTGAAACTGAATGATCACCATCTTTCTACTTTTTTTTAATGATATCATAAAAACTTAGAGAATGTTATCCAACCAGCTTCAACATAAGGAAATAACACTAAGAAATAGCAATTCCCATGCAACGGTGTCCATTGTTGATTGGATCTACTGGAAGCTTCATTGTACTGTGAATAAAATGGAACATATTTCTCTTCTAAATTATTTCAGCATCTTTAATGATACAGTGGAGCTGAACTGTGGATAATCCTTCACAATGAGTTAAGAATACGTTGAATTTGTTGAGACAGATATAGCTGCTTCTTTTGTGTATCAGGATAAGTTTGGGATGTGAAAATCAAAGATTACAACAGTTGAAAGACTTGGACAACTGAAGTCTCTGATAGCATGAAAATGTTTAGCACTTGCTGCATTTAGCAAACTTTGGTAATTCAATTCCTGTACACAAAGACAGAAATCCAGGCTTCTCAACTACAAAGGCTGGGCAGATGAAATCAGTGAATTGGTGCTTGAAGGTATGAAGTAACTGTCTGTTGTGGGCATTGAAGAACGACAATTGGCCACTGTCACAGTCCACAAAAACACCAACGCTTGTTGGGAATTCTGTGAGAAGGACATCATGTAATGTACTGTTGTGAAGAAATTCGTATCTATGCCTATTTAGAAAAACAAGAATGTTAATAAGGTAACAAAATGAATGCAACGACAAGATAAAATTAAGCAACAAGCTCAAAGAATATGTTCGGTGTTCACATCAATTATTATGATCTCATCAACCAACTCAAAACAAAATTCAACCACTGAATGTCAATCAATGTTTGCAACAAAACAATGTTTTTCAGTTAAGAGGTTTTGCTGCACGGAAACCAACTGAGATCAGTCAAATTACTGTAATCACAATTTTAGAAAAACGGCCCTTAAGTCCATTAGAAAAGGCTCTGTGTGACAGCGATCCTACCTGATTACACGATTAAAGTTGAAGTAGTATGTATGTACGAAGCTGCACTGAGGTAATGAACCATTGAATACCTTACTGCAATGGACAGCCAGCCAAATCATCATTAGTGATCCCTCAGACACGAGGAAATCTGCAGATGCTGGAATTTCAAGCAACACACATAAAAGTTGCTGGTGAACGCAGCAGATCAGGCAGCATCCCTAGGAAGAGGTACAGTTGACGTTTCGGGCCGCGACCCTTCGTCAGGACTAACTGAAAGAAGAGCTAGTGAGACTCTTACTAGCTCTTCTTTCAGTTAGTCCTGACGAAGGGTCTCGGCCTAAAACATCGACTGTACCTCTTCCTAGAGATGCTGCCTGACCTGCTGCGTTCACCAGCAACTTTTATGTTAGTGATCCCTCGGGTATTGATCATCAGTGATCCTTCGAGTGTTTGTCATTAGTGATCCCTCGAATATTAATCACCGATGGTCCACTCAAGGTGACCAGTAGAGTTCCGCAGGGATCTGTTCTGGGACCCCCCACTTTGAGATTTTTATAAATGGCCTAGATGAAGAAGTAGAAGAATGGGTTAGTAAGTTTGCTGATGACACAAAGGTTGGGAGTGTTATCAATAGTCTGGAGAGTTGTCAAAGGTTCCAGCGGGACAGCAATAACATGCAAAACTGGGCTGAGAAGTGACAGATGGAGTTCAACCCGGATAAGTGTGAAGTGGTTCATTTCAGTAGGTCATATTTTGAAGACAGAATATAATATTAATGGTAAGACTCTTGGCAGTGTGGAGGATCAGAGAGATCTTGGAGTCCATGTCCAAAGGACACTCAAAGCTGCTGCGCAGGTTGACAGTGTTGTTAGGAAGTTGTATGGTGTGTTGGCCTTCATCATCCATGGGATTGAGTTCAAGAGCCATGAGGTAATGTTACAGCTATACAACACCTTGGTTCGACTCCACTTGGAGTACTGTGTTCAGTTCTGGTCACCTCACTACAGGAAGGATGTGGATGCTATAGAGACAGTGCAGAGATTTACAAGGATGTTGCCTGGATTAGGGTGCCTTATGAGAATAGGGTGAGTGAACTTGGCCTTTTCTCCTTGGAGTGACGGAGGATGAGAGGTGACCTGATAGAGGTGCATAAAATGATGAGGGGCATTGATCGTGTAGATAGCCAGAGGTTTTTTCCCAGGGCTGATATGGCTAACATCAGGGGGTATAGTTTTAAGGTGCTTGGAAGTAGGTACTGAGGGGATGTCAGGGGTAATTTTTTACACAGAACGTGGTGGGTGTGTGGGATGCACTGCCAGTGAAGGTGGAGAGCCGGATACAATAGGGTATTTTAAGGACGTCTTAGATAGGTACATGGAGCTTAGAAAAATAGAGGACTGTGCGCTAGGAAAATTCTAGGCTGCTTCTAGAGTAGGTTACATGGTCGGCACAGCATTGTGGGCCGAAGGGCCTGTACTGTGCTGTAGATTTCTATGTTTCTATGTTTAAAACTCTCAATAATGTAACCACTACCAACTTTACAAATTGGTTCAAACCGGTGATGTACTATTGGCCTGATGTGCACAAGCACCACTTAAATGAACCATGCAACCAGAAGAGAGTTGGATTTGATTGCTGGTGTCTGCTGGTTTTAACTGATCTTTGCAAAGAAGCGAGGAAGACTTCTGCAATTGGATTTATGTAACTAGTGCATAAATCACTCATCGTTCCTGCTCGTGATCGTGAACTTTCTGCTAGAGGGTGAATATCGACACGTGGGATGGCCGAGTATCCAACTTGGCTGTGAGTTTTCCCTTCCAAGCACAGCTGGAGCTAAGGAATTAGCTGCACATGTGAGCAGCTGATCAAGCTGGCTGTTGCTATGACTTGATAGATGCATATCGCTTTAGCGGATGTGTTAACCTGCTCAGAATCAGTAATATAGTAAATGATTGTATCACCTATGGAGCTCCTGAGCATAGAGTCAATGGAGCACTACAGCAAGGAAACAGGCCCTTTGGCCCATCTAATCCATGCTGAGCTATTAATCTGCCTAGTCCCATTGACCTACACCCGGACCATAGCCCTCCATACCCCTCCCATCCATGGGCTTATACAAACTTCTCGTAAATGCTGAAATAGAACCACTTAGAAGCACATGCATCACTTCTGCTGGCAGCTCATTCTACACTCTCATCATTATCTGAGTAAAGATGTTCCCTCTCATGTTCTCCTTAAACATTTCACCTTTCACCCTTAGCCCATGACCTCTAGTTCTAGTCTCACCCGACCTCAGTGGAAGAAGCCTGGTCGCATTTATCCCAACTATACCCCTTATAATTTTCTATACCTAACAGATGCACCTATATCAAGCAGCAAAATAATATAGTTAACTATAATGTTAAATGCAATCTTAAGATATTAAGACCTAAGCAGAATTTAATGCATTATGTTTTACATTAGCTGAGAAAGGAATGAGCTTGTAGGACAAAATTTTCACCCCATATGATTTAAAACCAAATCTTTTTAATGCTATTTCATGTTTCATGTTGGAAATCTACTTTATCCATGCTTGCAAATACAGTAGGCTCAGGGTCTTCTGCTGCTGTAGCCCATCCACTTCAAGATCTGATGTGTTGTGCATTCGGAGATGTTCTTCTGTGCACCACTGTTGTAACACATGGTTATTTGAGTTACTTGAACTAGTCTGGCCATTAATTCTCCTTTGACCTCTTTCATTTACAAGACATTTTCACTCACAGAACTGCTGTTCACTGGATATTTTTTGTTTATCGCACAATTCTATGTAAACTAGAATGTTATGCATAAAAATCCCAAGAGATTAGCAGTTTCTGAGATACTCAAGCCACCCGGTCTGGCAGCAAAAATCATTCCACAGCCTAACTCACTTAGATCAGATTCCTTCTCCATTCTGATATTTGGCCTGAACAACAAATAAACCTCTTGACCATGTCTGCATGCTTTTATGCCTTGAGTTGCTGCCATATGATGGCTAATTAGATATTTGGATTAACAAGGTGTAGAGGTGTACATAATAAAGTAGCCACTGGGTGTACAGTATATTACTTCTCCAACACAACACATCTGCATTCCCATGATCTTCTGTACTGGCCACAAAAGCCCCATGTGAGATTAATCAACACTACTTTTATGTGGAAGTTTCATCTAAGCTTAATTCCTCCATTTGGAATCGGGCTGTCACCTGTCCTGGGCCCAGCACACAAGTGCAATAACGAAGAAAGCAAGGCAGCACTCCACTTCCTTAGGAGTTTGTACAGATTCGGCATGAGATCTAAAACTCTGACCAACTTCTATAGATGTGTGGTGGAGAGAGTACTATATGCTGACTATCTGCATCACAGCCTGATATGAAAACACCAATGCCCTGGAATGGAAAATCCTACAAAATGTAGTGGATATAGCCCAGTCCATCATGGGTAAAGGCCTCCCCATCATTGAGCACATCTACAGGAAGCGTTGTCACAGGAAAGCAGCATCCATTATCAAGGACCCCCACTACCCAGGACATGCTCTCTTCTCACTTCTGTCATCAAGGAGGCACAGGAACCTTAGGACTCATACCACTAGGTTCAGGAACAATTATTACCCCTCAACAATCAGGCTCTTAAACCAAGGGGGGGGGGAACTTCATTCAACTTCACTTGCCCATCATTCAAACGTTCCCACAACCCATGGTCTCACTTTCAAGGACTCTTCATCTCATGTTCTCTATATTTATTGCTTATTTGTTACAATTATTTCCTCCTTTTGTATTTGCATAGTTTGTTGACTTTTGCACGCTGGCTGAACGCCCAAGTTGGTGCGGTCTCTCACTAACTCTGTTACGGTTGTTATTCATTTATCCAGTATACTGCAAGAAAATGGATCTCAGGGTTGTATACGGTGACATACATGTACTTTGATAATAAATTTACTTTGAAGTAGAATAGCCCCTGAATCCCACTATTGTGTAGTAAATAAAAGACAACTCATACCCTGCTGCAGTTGCATAATATCGCATGCACCACGATTTGTTACTTCTCCCCAATGAACAGCTTCTTGTGCTGAGGTATGTTACTCCAATCCTGTAGGCTTCACACCGGTCAACTGTTACTTCCCAGTAGTGTTGACCCCGAGGAGGCAAAGTTTCTCCAAGAACAGAACGGCACCTGCGGAGAGAGAGTGGTCACACAGAGATAATAATTTACAGGATAGCAATACGATCCACATGACAAACCTGCACTATCTTTGTTGCCTATTATAACTGGGAGACTGATTCAGATCACTGGCGAAAACAATTTCTCCCTCAATGTCACAAAAACAAAGGAGCTGGTTGTGGATTACAGGAGGAATGGAGATGGGCTAACCCCTATCAATGGATCTGGGGTTGAGAGAGTAAACAGCTTCAAGTTCACATCACCGAGGACCTCATGTGGTCCGTACACACCAGCTGTGTGGTGAAAAAGCCAAAACAGTGCCTCTTTCACCTCAGACGGTTGAGGAAGTTCGGTATGGGCCCCCAAGTCCTAAGAACTTTCTACAGGGGCACAAATGAGAGCATTCTGACTGGCTGCATCACTGCCTGGTATGAGAACTGTACCTCCCTTAATCGCAGGATTCTGCAGAGAGTGGTACGGACAGCCCAGCGCATCTGTAGTTGTGAACTTCCCATGATTCAGGACATTTACAAGGACAGGTGTGAAAAAAGGGCCTGAAGGATCATTGGGGACCCAAGTCATTCCAACCACAGTCTATTCCAGTTGCTACCATCTGGGAAACAGTACCACAGCATAAGAGCCAGGACCAACAAGCTCCAGGACAGCTTCTTCCACCAGGCCATCAGACTGATGAACTCATGCTGATTTGAGGGTACTCTATATTACATTGACTGTTTTATTATTATAAATGATTATAAATTACTATGATTGCATATGGCACATTTAGATGGAGACCTAACATAAAGATTTTTACTTCTCATGTATGTGAAGGATGTAAGAAATAAAGCCAATTCAATTCAGTTCTACACAGGAGCAGTTCACCGAGGTGACACCAATGATTTTAATGTATTGACTGTATGTTAAAAATGACACGTGTAATCAAAGATTAGGATAGACAGTAAATTGGCTGAGTTTGGATTCCTAATATCATGTGGAAAGAATTTTGATGAACACCTTGAGTATTGTCAGCATTTTTATTCCTTGGTTCTATGTTCTTGTCTCCAGAGAAAACACAACCAATCTACGGCCATCCTTAACAAATCGTTCCACTGAGGGCTTTGTAGCCAAGAACAAGACCATTGCACCGTGTGGTGGGAATTGCTGATCCTATTCCTCTAATGTCAGGGCTCTTTCACTGTTCGTTTCTGAATGACCCTTTGTGCTATCGTCCTCACCCAGATCCCCCACCCAATGATAGAGTTATACATCATGGAAAGAGGCCTTTCGCCCCTACTGGTCCATGACACCCAGCTCAAATAGCCCCCTTTGCCCGCTTTTGACCCACATTTCTCTAAAACTGTCCTATCCATATTCCTGTCCACAGGATTATAAATGTTGTTAATACACCGGCCTCAACCACTTTCTCTGGCAACTCATTCCATGTATGGAATTCCGTATCATTTCATAAATATTCCATTCCCCACCATCAAATGTAAGACAGCCTGATAACAATGTAAATAATACTACCCTTCCCTTCCAAATGCCAGAAATTCTGCCAACTGCCTACTCAGTTTTAAATTTATAACAAACATCATGAATGCAGGCAAAGCTAGAAGGCACTGCAGATGGTAATGTTATTAAAGATTGTGAAGCCTGAGACCAAGTTCCAGCACAGAAGTTCCAAGTGTGCACTAGGTGCAGGTCATCAAATGCATCCCCCACCCATCTACTAATCCAATGCTGGCATCAACTCAGCCTTTGTGCTACGTTGTCTCCCACAGCCCTCAGTTCTTCAACCTTGAAAATATTTAACCTTAAATACATCTCATGATCTGGCTTTGACCACCCTCCAGACCATGGAATTCAAAACTACCTCAGAATAATTTAGGGTTTTAATTACAACAAGTACCGTGAACTTACTTTATTATCTCAAAAATATATCTGCTTTCTTCATGTCCTTTAAAAAACAAAACATAGTGTCCTTACTTGGTCTGACTTATACAAGACTACAAACAGATAGCTCTGTGGTTAACTCTCAGCTGACCTCTGAAGTGGTCCAGGCAGCCTGTTATGTTTGGTAACGGGAGTCCAAAATGCAGGTCTAACTTTGAGTTTACTTTAAGCGAGGTGCACACGTATTACGTGATAGATAGAAGGATAGAGAGATACTTTATTGATCCCAGAAGAAATTACAGTGTCACAGTAGCATTACAAGTGCACAGGTATACAAATATTAGAAGAGAAGTGAGAAAGAATAAAAAAAAATAAGTTACCTCCAACAGTCTAACAGGAGGTGGTTATCACTTCCCTGGCTATAGATTGACTCTAAGAATGTAGAGTGATCTCATGTAGCGCTCTTTGGAGCAGCACAGTTATCTTAGTCTATTACTAAAAGTGCTCCTCTGTTCAGGCAAGGCGGCTTGCAGAGGCTGTGAAACATTGTCCAGAATTGGAAGGATCTTCCTTGGGGTCCTTTGTTCCACCACAGCCTCCATTGTGTCCAGTTTGACTCCTATAACAGAACCAGCCTTTCTAATCAGTTTATTGAGACTGCTGGCATCCTGTGTTAATGCCATTGACCCAGCACACCAAAGCATAGAAGATTGTACTGGTGACAACAGACTGGTAGAACATGTGAAGGAGAGGCCTGTATACTCCAAAGGACCTCAGTCTCCTCAAAAGTAGAGGTGACTCTGGCCCTTCTTGTACACAGCCTCTGTGTTGGTGCTCCACTCAAGTCTGTCACCCAGGTGCACCCCCAAGTACTTGAAGGTTCTCACCACATCCACATCCTCACTCTCACTATCAGGGAGTAGTGCAGGCTTAGTCTCCCTAAAGTCTATCACCATCTCCTTTGTCTTACTAATTTTGAGCTGCAGATGATCCAGCTTGCACCATTTGACAGAGTCCTCCACCAGGGCTCTGTATTCATCCTCCTGTCCCCCCTTTATACACCCAAATATTGCTGAATCATCGGAGGATTTCTGCAGGTCACATGACTCAGTGTTATATTGAAAGTCCGAGGTATACAGGGTAAACAGGGAGGGAGCCAATACAATCCTCTGTGGGGCCCCAGTGCTGCTGATAGTCATGTCTAACACACAGCTCTGAAGCTGCACAGACTGTGGTCTGCCAGTTAGGTAGTCCGTTATCCAGGATACAATGGAAGTGCCAACCTGAAGTGAACTGAGCTTCTCCCCCAGCAATGAGGGCTGCATGGAATTGAAGGCACTTGAGAAATCAAAAAATATGATCCTCTTATCTGCTTATCCAAATGGCTCTGTTCAGCAGGTAGATGACAGCATTGTTGACTCCAATATGCCTCTGGTAGGCAAACTGCAGAGGATCGAGGGCTGATCTGACCAGGAGTTGGAGGTGAGCCAGGAACAGCCTCTCCAGGGACTTCATGATGTGTGAGGTCAGGTCCACTGGACAGTAGTCATTCAAGATTTTCGGTTAGCCTTTCTTGGGTACTGGGACCAAGTATGATGTTCTCCACACAGTCGGGTCCGTTTCCAGGCTGAGACTCAGACAGAAGTCACATTTCGTGATGTCATAATGGCGTGAAGACATATACAATTCACATATATATTTATATATCACCCGTAATTAATTTTTTAAAGGAACCACATAGGACATCCACTGCATAGTGAAGTTTTAAATTGTTCCATTCAGGCCTAAAGATTTAATCACAGTGGAGGATTTCTTACTCTTGTGGAGTTTAACTTCTTTCTTCACTCTGCTTGGCAGATGAGACTTGTGGCTGTGAAACCAATTTCAGGTTTTGGAGCCTCCTCCATGATGACTGTAGGAGTTGACTCGGAGACTGCAGAAATGGTTCTGACAGCTCCAGTGATTTTTATTCTTGTTCTTTTTCCATCTTCTAGTTTGTGAATCCTGATCTTGATCCATGTATTTAGTTCACTGGAGTATTCTCTTATTAATCTTTTTGTTGCTCCCTTTACAATTTGATCTCTCCTCTTGGTAGCCAGGGCATCAAAGGTTATGGTGAGAAGGCAGGAGAGTGGGACTAAATGGGAAAATGGATCAGCTCATGATAAAATGGCGGAGCAGACTCGATGGGCCAAATGGCCGACTTCTGCTCCTTTGTCTTATGGTCTTATGGTTTCCTCATCCACAACATCATCTGATGAATCTTCTATTTTCATATCTTCATTGACTCCTTTCTTCATGGCCTTCCATTCATCCAGCTGGGCTTTGGTCTTGGCATCTACTTTTACAAACAGCTTTTTGTCTCCCATTTGAAGTTCATGTAATAGCCTTAATGATTGCAGAGTAGATTCTAGTTCTTTATTTTCACAAAAGTTAAATGTTTGCAACTTTCCTGAAGCTTCTTGAGCTCTCTTCCAGCTTAAAACCAAACCACATTTCATAAGTAACTGCCCGATAAACATATCAAAGGTTTTCTCAGATATGTTGCCTACAAAAGCAGTTGTAGTCAGACCAATGCTTCCATTACTTTCACAGTTCTTCTGAGCAGCATGGTCCTTCCTTTGTCCAATATTCTTTCCAACCAGAGTACAGAGGTTGACACCAAAATCTGTTTGTGCTCTGTTGGGCAATGTTTCATGGTGTACAGCATGGAGACAGGTGTGGCATCATACAGTACCTTGTTGAATTCACTTTCAGTTGACTTCATTGCAGGGAACATGGGATGCAAATCATGGATGGATCTCCAATCAAGTTGTATTTATCTCAGCCAATCAAGTCCCAACAATGCTGGTCCTCCTGTTTCTATCACATGCAAACTCAATGTGGTTTATTGGTTGTTTCATTTCATTCACACGGATTTCATTCTCATAGGAGTCATCTTTTCTCCAGTATAAGTTCTTAGTTGGATATCTGCAGGCTTCAGTTTAGCATCTTTGAAATGCTGTTCAAAATCATTTTATGGAATGACTGTAACAGCTGAGCCAGTGTCCAATTCTATTTTAATTAATTTGTTGTTCACTTCTGGTGTAAGCCATATTGCATGTCTATTGTTAGTTTTCATATTGAAAATCTAAAGGGTACCCAGTCTTGTATCACTCTCACCATTATCAGATTTTTCATCAATGGCATGCAGATTAGTGCTCTTTTTGCAAACTGCAACTTGACTTATTATCTTTTTCTCCTCTCTGTGCAGTCCATTTGTTTTTGTCTGCCCGACATGATCTTTGTATGTGATCTACTTTGTTGCACTTTCTGTGGGTTTCACCTTAAATCTGTAATTGTTCAGTGTATGAGAGCCCCTGCCACAATGGTAACACAATTTGATTGACCAGGCTGATTTCTGTTTAGACGCTGCAATTTTATTCATGTTCACTTTCATTCCTGAGTGCAACTCAATTGCATCTCTGTCTGTGGTTTCCATTGAAACCGCAATTTCAATTGCTCTTTTAAATGTAAGTTGGGCTTCAGTTAGGATCTGCTTTTGAATGCTTTCTTTTAAGATTCCACAAACTAAATGATCTCTTAGTGTATCATTAAGTCCATTACTGAACTGTAATGCCCAGAACGCTCAGACTATCTCTTCAATTCAGCCACATATGCTGAAATGGAATCATGCTCTTCTTGATTCTGCTTATGAAATCCAAAGCGTTTTGCAATCAAGAATGGCTTCAGTTCTAAGTGTTCCTGCATTACACTGACAATATTACCAAAGCTCATTTCTGCTGGTTTGGTTGGAGCAAACTGTACACCTTTTGCACTTGGAAAAATTGGCACTTGCTTCTCAGTGGCTATTTCAGTTGCTTCAAAAATACTGTTCAGTATACATAAGCCAATTACCAATTGTGTAATCAAACTCGTCAATCTCTTCGATGTAGCCAGCCATTTTTGCTTTTTTTATGATTATTATCATCCAGTACTCACTTTTTACGAATCATCAATTCTTTCATTTATGGCCTTTATTTTCTCTGCATGTGCTGGGCTATGTTTTTTACTCACCGTGATTTTTTTTAGTTCAAACGATTCCCTGCATTTGAACAGGTCTGTACCCATCTTGGGCTCATTTTAAAAATACCCTGTTGCCAATATTATGTTTTTGTAACTTCAAATATTGAAACTAATTCAAAGGTACAAGAGTCCAAAATGTGAGTCTAATTAAGTTTACTTTAAGCAAGGCACACATGCATCATATGTGTATATGTATGTATGTGTGTGTGTATATACACACACACACACACATACACACACATATACACACAAACTGCACTACATTACTTAAATATTAAATACACAACTGCATCAAGTCTCTACAAGGGGTTCAAGCAGGCAACAACTCATCACCCTTTCCTTGGGGAAATTAGGACGAATAATAGTGCTATCTATACTAGTCACATTCTACAGATGAAATTAAATAAAAATCTCCCAGGTCCATTTGAAATAACAGGGATCTTGGCAACTGAAACTTTTGTGACCACTGGTGGTGAGGACTTGGCAGCCGACAGGTTAAACAGTGAGTTGGATGGATGAGCTGAATGACATAGGGCAGGGAATAAACAGCAGGGCTTTGCAAAGCCTGCAGCTAATGGACAATGGAGCATGAAATGCTATAAAACAGAGTTGGGGGTTTCAGCAGGAGTAAAACTGTTACACAGGTAGGGTGAAATGAGCTAACAAATGTGATTCTTTATGCATTTTATTCAGTACCTTATTTAAATTTGGACCATAAACACAAGGGATTCTGCAGATGCTGGAAATTCAATTTAAATTTGGGCCATAAACACAAGAGATTCTGCAGATGCTGGAAATTGAAAAGCAACACACACAAACTGCAGGAGGAACAAACAGTCGATGTTTCAGGCTGAGACCCTTCTTCAGGACTGGAAAGGAAGAAGGGAATATGCCAGAATAAAAAGATAAGGGAAGGGCAAAGAGGACAGCTAGATGAGATAAGTGAAGCCAGGTGAGTAGGAAAGGTAAAGGGCTGGAGAGGAAGGAATCAGATTGTGAGGAGAGTGGACCATAGGAGAAAGGGAAGGAGGAGGGGCAACTGGAGGTGCGGAAGGGGGTGTTAGATAGGCAGGTGAGAAAGAGGTAAGAGGCCAAAGTTGGCAATAGAAGAAGAGGGGAGATAGAGGGAATTTTTTTTCACCGGAAGAAACTGATATTCATGCCATCAGTTGGAGGTTACTCAGACAGAATATAAGGTGTTGGTACATGGACCAACATGTCAAAAAGGGTATGGGAATTGGAACTAAAATGTTTGGCCACCAGGAAGTTCCGCTTTCGGTGAATGCAGCAGAGGTGCTCGATGAAGCATTACTCCAATTTATGTTGGGTCTCAGCTATGTAGAGACTGCATCGGGAGCACCGGACACCATAGACAACCCCAGCAGGTGAAGTGTTGCCTCACCTGGAAAGACTGTTTGTCCCCTGAATGGACGTGAGGGAGGAGGTGAATGGGCAAGTGTAACACTTTGGCTGCTTGAAGGGATAAGTGCTGGGAGGGAGATTAGTAGGTGGGGACAAATGGACAAGGGAATCACAGAGGGAGTGGAAAGCAGAGAGTGGTGGCGGGGGGGGGGAGTTGAAGGTAAAGATGTGCTTGGTGATAGGATCCCTTTGGAGATGGCGGACATTCCCTCCGGAGAATGATGTGTTGGATGCGAAAGCTCGTGGGGCGCTAGGTAAGGACAAGAGGGACTCTATCACTGTTAAGGCAGCAGGAAGATGGGGTGAGCGCAGAAGTCCAGGAAATGGAGGAAATGCACTTGAGGGCAGCATCAAAGGCGAAGGAGGGGAAATCCCATTCTTTGAAGAAGGAGAACATTTCTGAAAGGAAAACCTCAGGCAGCATCAAAGGTAGAGGCAAAACCCCGTTCGTTGGGCAGCATCAATGCTGGAGGAGGGTGGAGAACACAAACATAAAATGCTGGAGGAACTCAGTAGGTCAGGCAGCATCATTGGAGGGGAATAAACAGTCCTTCATCAGGACTGGAAGGAAGGAGGAAGAAGCCAGAATAAGAAGGTAGGGAGAAGGGAAGGAGTACAAGTTGGCAGGTGATAGGTGAGGAGGAAGGTATGTGGGTTGGTAGCACTTTATTACTTTATATTTGAATGAATTCTACTTCCATTGAATCTGCATATAATTGAGGAGGTTTTGGAGTGTCTCTACTAAAAGTGGTATCGTTGTGATTTTACTTTGAAGTGAAGAGGAGATGGAGTTGAAATTCAGCTCCAGCCTGAACGAGGCACTAAGGGTGATATACAGTACTTTGACTCAGGTGAATGACTGACCAACTGTTGATGGGAGATTGCTTGTGTTTGAGCTGGGGAGCAGTGTTACAGATGGTGTGAAAGCAACATTACTGAACTTACCAATGTCTACTAGATGGAAGTTAAGCCGCATGCCGACATAGAGTTAATGTGAAATGTGGCCTTTGTTTTCAGTTCACTGTTGCTGCCTGATTCATTGAGCGTTTCCAGTTTATTCTTTTGAGTTTATGTCAGACTTATAGCATCCAGATAATGTAATTATTTTAGTCTGTTTAATGACATTTATTAAACCAATTCAGGCACAGGGCACTTCAGAGAGAAACGGATAGGAAACTACGGAAGAGGTGGAGTTGAGCATTTTAAAAAAGAATTTCATGAAGATGGAGAAAGGGCATGCATCAGAGAAGGATCATTCCTATCCTGATGGCTGTAATATTGCCATGAAGGCAAGGTGAGTGGGTTTAGTGAATTCAGTCAATATACTGGGTGAACCGTATGGGATTATGGGATCGATTGCAAGAACGTGGCAAGAGTGCGTGTGGCCGATTGGTCGTGCAGTGAACTGATGGGGCCTCCTGCGCAGGGAGGGCTCTCTCTTTCCGCGCGGGTTGACGCTCATCTCAGTGGGCCTAGTTCCTCGCTCCCACACTGTCAGTTACCCAGCATGTATTGTGGCTAATATGACTCAGTGAAAACATCAGTCCAACTGCGTGGTTGTCATTCTTGCTCTGCGCATACTTAACACTGAAAATGAGAAGGGAGGGAGGAGTGGGAAGTAAGTAGGCAGAAACCGAGATGAGAATTCAAGGTTAAGATGGAAGGAGAAATTGAGAGGGAATACAGAGTCAGCAGAAAGGTGAGGTGGCTTTGCTTTGCAGCACACAGAACCAGTACAAATGGTATCATAGTTTAGGATTATCATTACTCCCCAGGGTAGTCCTCAAGTGTTAAGCAATACAGACTTGTAATGTCAAATCATATCTGAAAACTGGTGGCTATATCAACTGTGCAGCAGGCACAGTCAGATTTGCATTACTTGTAGTTGAGGGAGTTGAGAAAGAATCACAATCAGGTTTAATATCACTAGCATATGTCATAAAATTTGTTGGTTCATAGCAGGACTACAGTGAAATACATAATATTTTAAAAATTATAAATACAATAAATATACATACTGTATATATAAAATTAAATTAAAGTAGTGTAAAAAGCAAAAAATAGTGAGGTAATGTACATGGGTTCATTGCCAATTCAGAAATCTGAAGGTGGAGGGGAAGAAGCTGCTCATAAAAGATTGGGTGTGTGGCTTCAGGCTCCTGTACGTCCTTCCCTGATGGTAGCAATGAGATAAGGGTATGTTCTGAGTGGTGGGGAATTATTTCATGGATTTTCTAAATCTTTTGCTGGTAATAAAGGTATTAGAAGAAGAGGTCAGGATGAGTTGCAGCAAATTAACAGTGGATATGACATCAATATTTATAATAGATTTGTAACGGATTTCCATTGAAGTTAATAGAACCGAGGCTCAGGAGCAAAATAAAATGTAAATTCACTACTATATGGTGCATCTAGTGGATGAAATTCCAGGCAGCTGTACGTCACTGTTCCTTCTAGTGATTAATTTGACAAGAACTATCCCAAAGAGGAAATTGGAAAGAACCAATCTGCGTGTGTAAGCTTCTAAATTAAGAATACAGTAAATGTAGTGAATCCACAGGTAATGGTTCACAATTCCACTTCTAAAGAGAGGGGAGATTTTCAAAGATAACAGAATGTGGCTCGAATGTTCGCAGGGATAATCAATTGACACAAAATACAGCTTCTGGCAGCAGCTTAAATCACTGCGGGAAAAGTCATATGATTGGCCGACAGATCTCCGTGGATACTGGATACCTTTGATTGAATTACCAGCCAGTAACCCAGCTGAGGGAGTCTGATGAGGTAATGAATTGGCTCAAGAACTTTATGTTTGTCATCTGAGAATGAATTACCTTAAATCCACTGAGAGACAGATATTCATCATTTCTGACATTTATCCCTCACAGAAACTTTGCTAAAGAAACAGCTTCTTTGTTACACATTCCTTTGGCGGGGAAATAAAACATACCTTTGTGCTGTGTCTATTCCCCATTAAAAGGCGAAGGTATAAAGTGGTCTAGTCTTAATATTTATAATGAAAGTGTGCTCAAGTAATGTCACAGCAGTCTAGATGCAGAATCATAAAAAATACCCATTACTTTACATTTTGTAAAATGGTTACATTGAAACTCCATGTACAAATTACATCTATTAAAATTCCTCAAAAACACTATTATACTTCACCTCAGGTTTCTTGTCTGAGCCTTGTACTTAAAATAGCTCCAGGGGAACGGTGGAGCCTCTGAAACCAACAGTTGCAGTTCTTTTCTTAGCTTATCTGGTTCAGTTAGGTCATAGCAAATGGACAGCATATTTGAAGATGACATCAAGGTAAAAGGTACAGTGGACAGTGAGAAAAAGCAATTAAAACTTGCAGTGGGATCTGGACCAACTGGAAAAATGGGCTGAGAAACGGCAGATGGAATTTAAAGCAGACAAGCAACACTCACAACCCGCTGGAGGAACTCAGCAGGTCGGGCAGCATCCGTGGAAATGATCGGTCAACATTTCGGGCCGGAACCCTTTGTCAGGACTGTAGGGGGAAGGGGCAGAGGCCCTATAAAGAAGGTGGGGGGAGGGTGGGAAGGAGAAGGCTGGTAGGTTCCAGGTGAAAAACCAGTAAGGGGAAAGATAAAGGGGTGGAGGAGGGGAAGCAGGGAGGTGATAGGCAGGAAAGGTGAAGAAGGAATAGGGGAAAACACAAAAACCCTTAACTGGTTTTTCACCTGGAACCTACTAGCCTTCTCCTTCCCACCCTCCCCCCACCTTCTTTATAGGGCCTCTGCCCCTTCCCTCTTCAGTCCTGACGAAGGGTTCTGGCCCGAAACGTTGACTGATCGTTTCCATGGATGCTGCCCGACCTGCTGAGTTCCTCCAGCGTGCTGTGAGTGTTGCTTTGACCCCAGCATCTGCAGATTATTTTGTGTTTAAAACAGACAAGTGTGAGGTGTTGCACTTTGGAAGGACAAACCAGGGTAATTTTTATATAGTGAATGGAGGGATACTGAGGAGTGCAGTAGAACAGAGATATCTGAGAATCCAGATCAATAATTCCTTGAAAGTAGCAACATAGGTAGATAGGGTAATAAAGAGAGCTTTTGGTACGTTGGCCTTCATAAATCAGAGTATTGAGTACAGTAATGGGCCATATTCGAGGATTCATCTTTGAATCTGAATGAATGCGTCACAGTTGCCACCGCCTTCATCGAGACTTGTGGATGAGCGCGTGCCTTTGAGAATATACCAGGCATATCCAAACCCGATGCCATGGAGGAACCAGGAATCTCATAGTCTGCTGAGGCCGGGAACCGTGCCATTCAAGACTGCTGACCCAGAACTATACAAGTACTTCAGGTACAAACTACGGAAGGCTATATTAAGATCAAATAAACAGTTCCGATGGAGGTTACAGACAAAATAGGATGCACATCAACTCTGGCAGGGCTTGCAGGCCATTACTTCCTACTAGGCAAACCCTAACATCATGAATGGCTCTGATGTTTCACTAGCAGATGAGCTCGATGTCTTTTATGCACGCTTCACAAGGGAAAATAGAACTACACCTACGCAAATCCCTGCGCTATCCTGTGACCTTGTGATCACTGTCTCAGGGGCAGACGTCAGAACATCTTTTAAGAGGGTGAACCCTCACAAGGCATCAGTCCCTGATGGTGTACCTGATAAGGCTCTGAAAACCTGTGCCAAAGGACGGGAGTGTTCAAGGACACTGTCAGTCTCTCACTGCTGCAGTCAGAGCTGCCCATCTGTTTCAAAAGGTGCCCAAGACCACCAGGATGAGCTGCCTCAACGACTATCACCCAGTGGCTTCACATCTACTGTGAAGAGGTTGGTCATGGCTAGAATCAACTCCTGTCTAAGCAAAGACTTGGACTCGCTGCAATTTGCCTATCATAGTCTTAAATAGATCTTAAAGCAGATGCAATCTCATTGGCCTTCCACTCGACCTTAGCTCACATGGAAAAAAGTAATACCCATGTCAAACTGCTGTTTATTTGTACAGCTCAGTGTTCAACACAATTGTACCCTCAATTCTGATTAATAAGCTCCCAGATCTGGGTGTCTGCCCCTTCCTCTGCAACTGGATCTTTGACTTCCTCACAGGGAGACCACAGTGTGGGTTGGAAATAACATCTCTTCCTTGCTGACAGTCAACACTGGTGCACCTCAAGGATGCGTGCTTAGCCCACTGCTCTACTCTCTCTACACCTATGACTCTGTGTCTAGGCAAAGCTCAAATGCCATCTATAAATTTGCTGACAAACACAACCTTTGTGTTGGCAGAATTCCAGATGGTAACAAGCAGGCATAAGGAGCAAGATAGATGAGTTGGTTAAGTGGTGTCGCAGCAACAACCTGGCACTCACTGTCAGTAAGACCAAGGAATTGATTGTGGACTTCAGGAAGGGAAAGTCGAGGGAGCACACACCCGTCCTCATCGAGGGATCAGCAGTGGAAAGGGTGAGCAGTTTCAAGTTCCTGGATGTCAGCAGCTCTGAAGACCTATCAAGGGCCCACCAAACTGATGCAATTACAAAGGCACAACAGCAGTTATATTTCACTAGGTGTTTGAGGAGACTTAGTACCACACCAAAGACACTCGCAAATTTCCACAGATGTACTGTGGAGAGCACTCTAACTGGTTGCATCACCGTCTGGTTTGGAGGAGCCATTGCACAGGATCAGGAAAAACCTGCTGGAAGTTGTAAACTCAGCAAACTCCATCACGGGCACAGGCCTCCGCAGCATCCAGGACACCTTCAAAAGATGATACCTCAAAATGGTGGCATCCATCATCAGGATATTTCCCTCTTCTCATTGCCACCATCAAGAAGGAGACACATTCAACGCTTCAGGAACAGCTTCTTGTCCCCCGTTCCTGACATCAGATTTCTGAACAGACAATGACTCTGCGAACACTGCCTCATTTTCTCTCTTTCTTTTTGCACTGATTTAATTTATATATATATACTTTTTATTATAATTTACAGCTTTTTATAATTTTGTTTTGCACTGTGCAGCTGCCGCACAGCAACACATTTCACAACATATGCCAATGGTATTAAACCCGATTCGAATTCTGATTCAGAGGTTAGGATGCTATGCTGAAGCTGTACAAGATGTTGGTAGACATTTTTAATATTATCTCAAAGGTTTTGAATAGTGATATTTCTCCCCATCCTATTACTGCTATCTTTGGATTACCTATAACTTCCAGTAATTTACCCCCCTCAGTGCGTAGAATGATTGCATTTCTTACTTTAATGGTGGAAAGATGTATTCTACAACATTGGAAGGAGATTAATGCCCCAACTACGTCTTTCTGGTTCTCTCAAACAATACTGTGTCTAAATTTGGAAAAAACCAGAAGTAATCTTTATGATACTTCAGTTAAATTTGAACAGACCTGGAGATCTTTTATTCAATATTTTCATTTAATGTAACTATTTTTTTTCTCTCTGATCATACATACATTCCCTTTGTGGATTTATCTGTTATTAGTGGAGGTCGGGTCTGAGGATGTGATTGTTTAATTTGTTCAAGTCTACTATTTACCTAGTTAGCCCATTGCTTTGGTTTGTAGGTTAGTTGCACGGTAGGTCTTTTTTCTCGTTTTATTGGTATATATGAAAAATTAGTATACAACTATATTACCTTGTTATTTTATAACTAACTTACGTTGTTTGCATTTTTTTTGTATTAATATTACTTGTATATTTATATCTTAACAATGTATTGGTTGCTATATGTTTTACCTTTTGTGTACTAATTCAATAAAAAGATTTAAAAAGATATTGGTGAGGCCCAGTATGGAGTATTTTGTGTAGTTCTGCTCACCTACCTACAGGAAAGATTGCAATAAGATTGAAAGAGTACAATAGCATTTAGAAGGATGTTGCTGGGATTTGAGAACCTCGGTTATAGGGAAAGGTTGAATCGGTTAGGAATTTATTCCCCAGAGCATCAGAGAATGAGAGATTTGATCGACGTATACAAAGTTATGAAGGGTATCGATGGGGTAAGTGCAAGCAAGCTCTTTCCACAGAGGTTCGGTGAGTCATAGGTTAAGGGTGAAAGGTGATATATTTAAGGGAAACCTGAGGGAGAACTTCTTCACTCAGAGGGTGGTGAGAATGTGGAATGAGTTGCTAGCAGATGCAGGTTCACTTTCAACACGAGTGAAATTCGGATAGGTACATGGATAGAGAAGTATGGAAGGCGATGGTTCAGGTGCAGGTCGATGGGACTAGGCAGAATAACAGTTTGAAATGGACTGTAGTGCACAATGACTCCATAGTCATATAAGCTGTGAAAACTTGGAAAAACATGGTCACATACAGGAGGCCCCTTTGGAGTGCAGACTATGAAATCAGTGAAGCAACCAATTATTTTTACTAATCTTGTTCAGTTCCTTTGTTTGGGCAGGGTCTTGCCTCTGGTGGAGATTAGGCGTCTTTTTAAAATTTCTTCCTCATTCCTATTTAGTTGTTCTGCACGCCCCAAATCACACTGCACAACTGACAGGGCAGGAGGAAGATCTGAAAACTGAGTGAAATGAGTGACTGGGAGTTGCAACAGGATAGTCAGAGCATTAGGCATTCAGAATTTAACAAAAGTAGAATGGCTTTACTCAGCATGGAGGGCATGGGGCTCAATGTGCCCATGATGGCCCTCGAGCAGAATTCAGTTACTCTCATTCAACTTCTCTTTATCTACATTCAAGTATTATTCCATTCACTTTTTGAAAGTTACTGTTAACTCAGCTTCCAATCCCCTAAGACCATGCACTCCAGTAAAGATCAAGCACACTTCTGGCCAACAGTTTTGTTATCTGCCCTATAATCTAGTTTGGTGGCTCACTGTCAACTGTAGTTTCATACCAATCTCCTGATTAGGTTAAATGTGCTCTATAATACAAGTTTCTATTGTTGCTTAGGGAAGGGATTGTTAAAGTTGTTAAAATACAGCATCAGGGAGGAAGTTTTAGTCCTTTGCTGGGTTCGACCAAACCACTAATTACAATATGATGGAATTGTTCTTTTGGAGACAAGAGAGACATTTAATGCCGGAATCTGGAACAACACAAAGTGCTGGAGGAACTCAATGGGTTAAGGAGCAGATCTGGACAGACAGTTGATATTTTGGGTCATCTGGACTGGAAGTGCTAGACAGAGAGTATAAGCAGATTGAGAGAAGGAGTGGAGCAAGATCTGGCAGGTTATATACAGAGACAGGTGTTGGAGGAAACAGGCAGATGAGGGAGGGAGGAGAGTGGGAAAGATGTCAAAAAGTGACAAAGGGCAGAAGATGATGGAATCTGACAGGAGAGGTAGGTGGAGTAGTGAATAAAAGGAGGGAAGAAGGGAAGGGAACTAGTGGGGTGGGTGTGTGGGTGATGGAAAAGTGGAGAGTGAGAATGTGGGGGATGGGGAGGTGATGGGACCAGTCAGATAAAGAGGAAAGAGAAAAAGGAAAATGGGGGGGAAGGGTCAGAGGGGGAGTGGTTACTGGAGGTTTGAGCGTTTGATGTTCATGCTGTCACGTCAGGCGGAATACAAGGTGCTGTTCCTATAATCTGCATTGAGCCTTGACCTGACAGTGGAGAAGGCTGACACATGTTGGTGTGGGAACATGTGTATGGAATGATACGTGGAAGTAACGTGAAATTCAGCAGGCCAGGCAGCATCTATTGGAAGAGTTTCAGTCGATGTTTCAGGCCGAGACCCTTCGTCAGGACTAACTGAAGGAAGAGTGAGTAAGGGATTTGAAAGTTGGAGGGGGAGGGGGAGATCCAAAATGATAGGAGAAAACAGGAGGGGGAGGGATGGAGCCAAGAGTTGGACAGGTGATTGGCAAAGGGGATATGAGAGGATCATGGGACAGGAGATCCGGGGAGAAAGACGGGGGGGGGGAAACAGAGGATGGGAAAGGGGTATAGTGAGAGGGACAGAGGGAGAAAAAGGAGAGAGAGAGAAAGAATGTGTGTATAAAAATAAATAACGGATGGGGTACTAGGGGGAGGTGGGGCACTAGCGGAAGTTAGAGAAGTCGATGTTTATGCCATCAGGTTGGAGGCTACCCAGACGGAATATAACCTGAGTTTGGTCAGGTTGGAGGAATAACATCTTATATTCCGTCTGGGTAGCCTCCAACCTGATGGCATGAACATCAACTTCTCTAACTTCCGCTAGTGCCCCACCTCCCCCTAGTACCCCATCCGTTATTTATTTTTATACATACATTCTTTCTCTCACTCTCTTTTTTCTCCCTCTGTTCCTCTGACTATACCTCTTGCCCATCCTCTGTTTCCCCCCCTCCCTGTCTTTCTCCCCGGATCTCCTGTCCCATGATCCTCTCATATCCCCTTTGCCAATCACCTGTCCAGCTCTTAGTTCCATCCCTCCCCCTCCTGTCTTCTCCTATCATTTTGGATCTCCCCCTCCCTCTCCCACTTTCAAATCTCTTACTAACTCTTCCTTCAGTTAGTCCTGACGAAGGGTCTCAGCCTGAAACGTCGACTGAAACTCTTCCTAGAGATGCTGCCTGGCCTGCTGTGTTTACCAGCAACTTTCATGTGCGTTGTTTGAATTTCCAGCATCTGCAGAATTCCTGTTGTTAAAGTGAAATTGTTCTTTTCGTGCTTCACTGCTGTGGCTACTTACTCAGTCAGTGGATTCTCATTTTCCATAGCTTGGTCATCAAAGTGAATGACTGTCCCATCTTCAGACAGCTGCATACTTGGAGGGACTGTTTCTTTGTTCAGATGAAAGCGAGTACCTATACAATGACAAATAATTTTAAAACAAGGTTTTATTCTCTATAACATTCAACACATAAATATAGGCCAAAGGGAATTGGGTGAAACTCCCGAACATCCACACATCTCTTTTGCCAGCTTCAAATCTGGTCACGAGCTATAGGCAACAAATTACAGCTCCTCATCCTTAGCACGATGCAAGGTCTCTGTGTGTATTTCATTGTCAATCATTCCATATCCCTAGTTATGTATCCAGACATTACCCCGGGGTTCTCAGAAAAGGGAAAGGACAAGTCCAAATTCAATTTCCTGCTTTCATGGTTTTTTTAAAACTTTTGACTTTCAATACAATGTAATACGATCTTGAATTTCTATTCTGTCCTCTGTTGTGAATTAATCCTTAATTCCAGTTGCATTAAATGTGTTCACCCCCTTCCTGCTTCTAACGATATATTTGGTTAAAATTTAGAGGTAACAGTTCAATTTCTTTGCCGATAAAGCTCTCAAACCACATTTACCATGCCCATGTATATTAACGGTCAATACAATCTACCCTCTATCGAGCAAATTCTCCTTAAGCATGTCTAAGTCAATGGAGAAGATAGAACACAGAAAAGTACCGCACAATACAGACCCTTCAGCCCAAGATGTTGTGCCAACCTTTTAACCTACTTCAAGGTCAATCAACCCCTTCCATCCCATATAGCCCTCTATTTTTTTTTCCATACACTGCCTACCTAAGGGTCCCTTAAGTCTCCCTAATATATCTGCCACTACCACCTCTCCTGCCTTTGCATTCCA
Organism: Mobula hypostoma; assembly: GCF_963921235.1. Classification (NCBI taxonomy): domain Eukaryota; kingdom Metazoa; phylum Chordata; class Chondrichthyes; order Myliobatiformes; family Myliobatidae; genus Mobula; species Mobula hypostoma. The sequence continues at coordinate 165,870,546 of NC_086101.1, read as the reverse complement.
CGCATTTAACATTCTCTGTGTATAAGGCTTACCTGTGACATCTCCCCTATATTTTCCTCTAATCACCTTAAAATCATCCCCTCTTTTATTAGCCATTGCCACCCTGGGAAAAAGGCACTGCCAGTCCACACTATCTATGCCTCTTATCATCTTATATACTTTTATCAAGTCACCTCTCATCCTCCATCATTCCAAAGAGAAAAACCCTCGCTCGCTCAAACTTTTCTCATTAGACATGCTGTCTACTCAAGTCAGCATCCTGGTAAATCTCCTCTGCACTCTCTCTGCAGCTTCTACATCCTTCCTATAATTAGGTGGCCAACTCAATTTCCCAACTAATGAAGGACAACACAGCATATATCTTCTTAACCAGCCTATCAACTTGAATGGCAATTTTGAGGGAATGATGGACATGGGACCCAAGATCCCTCTGTTCCTGCACACTGCTATGGATCTTGGCATTGACCTTGTTCTCTGCCTTCAAATTTGCCCTTACAAAGTTATCACTTCACATTTTTCCAGATTGAACCCAATTTGCCAATTCTCAGTCCAGCATGGCATCCTATCAATATCCTGTTGTAACCAAGACAACCTTCTATATAATCCACACCACCACCAACCTTAGTGTCATCTGCAAATTTACCAAGCCACCTTTCTACTTTCTCACCCAAGTCATTTATAAAAACCACAAAGAGCAGGGGTCCAAAAACAGGTCACCATGGACCACCACTAGTCATAGACCTCCAGGCAGAATACACTCCATCTATTACTACCCCATGCCTTCTATGGGAAAGCGATTTCTGAATCAATGCAGCCAGATTTCCCTGAATCTCGAGCCTCCTGACTTTCTGAATGAGTGTATTGTTAAGGAGTATTCTGGAGTCATGTGAATGCAGACTTTAATTCAAACAAGAACCAGTCTTCAGCTCTTAATGTGGATTGTAAATTGTAAGCAACAAATCGAAGTTAAAACCACACCTCTGCACTATACATGGAGCACAGGTTGGCCCATAGACTAGGAGATAAGGCTTGCAAAATGGTGACCATGAAATGCTTGCATATGTATCAGGCAAATATTAAGACAATAGGGTTGTGTTAATTGGCCTGCATCAAACATTGCTAAATTATTTGCACCATTGTGACTTGAGTTCAAACTGGAAGATCAGGCTGGGTTCCTCCAGCATTTTGTGTGTGTTGCTCGGATTTCCAGCATCTGCAGATTTTCTTTTGTTTGAGGTCAGATTGACGTTGTCGTTTAGCATTTCAAACATGGTCACAGGTATTGTTGCAATCAATAGCTAATTTATTCTTTTGTGGGCTCAGAGAGTCAGACTGCACAGACACTAATCTTGAGCATCTAGCTCTTGGTCCTTGGAGGCTTTTAGAATATCTCTGTCAATTAGTTTGTCCCAGCATGGGTGTTTGAACATTCAGAGGTGTCTCCCACTCTAGCTATGAAAATCAAAGGAAGCATTGTCAAGCTAAAATATCAAAGTGAATGATATCATTGTAACTATTGAAATTGTATTGAATCACCTGCTGTTAATCTTTGATTTTAAGGGTATAAAAATGTGATGTTTTTGTGGGCTTGTGAGACTCTACCAGGAGGATCTCCAGAAGAAAGCCTGTTTGCCGTGATGAACAGAGACTTGTGTGTCAACAGCTTCAGTGTTTCTCCGATCACAGTCACAACATGGAGAGCCTTGCGGAAAGCATGACTAAAATCCATTTACACTACATCCACTGCTCTACCTTCATCAATTTGTTTTGTCACGTCCACAAAGAAATCAATCAGGTTCATGAAGCTCATTTAGTTCAAAGCTACTCTGATCTTCGGTTGCATTTCATTGACTGTTTTATTGCATTTCTTCCTTCCAGGCTAGAAAATATTCTAATCTCAACAATTTTTGTTTCAAATAATTACTTAAATTAGACGAAGAAAAACTGATAGATATCGAGCATTTCATTTTCAAATATTGTAACAATACATCTCCTACTTTTAGTGGAAATCAGTGCTGGTTTGCTTGTGTCACTGCATCCAAGATTGTTCACAGCTTTAACAAAGAACAGGAAGTTCTCAAGTGGTGGCAAGCTGACTGTCTGCTCACATCCTCGGATTCCTGCCATAGACCTGAAAGGAAAAGATAAAAGGTTGGAACTGAAATTGGAGTTGAAATTGGTTTTTTATTGTCACATGTGCCGCTGAGATTCAGAAAAGCTCGTCTTGCATTCTGTTCATACAGAACAATTCATTGTATGATGTTGAAGGGTCTCAACTCTTTATTCCTTTTCATAAATGCCACTTAACCTGCTGAGTTCCTCCAGCATTTTGTGTGACTGACTCATCATACAGTGAATTCAGATTGAACAAAGTAAAACAATAACTATGCAGAATAAAGTGCAACCGTTATAGAGGGGGTGCAGCGCAGGTAAGCAATAAAGAACAAGGTCATACGAGGTAGATCCTATCATACTAAGGAACATTTAATAGTCTTATAATAGTGGGGTAGAAACTATCAAAAGTAACTAATGGAAGTCATAAACTTGCAGCTAAGACGACTTTCTAGCTTCCTTATTATTTTAAGTCATGGAATGTGTAGATTGCTGTCGACGTCTGCATTTACCATCTGTGCTTGTATCCTATTTCAGAGGGCAGCTAAGAGTCAAACACAGTGCGGTGGGTCTGGGATCAGATCAGTGCACAATCACAGATTTACTTCCCCACTGCACAATTTATGACATTCTGACATCTTTGTAGTCACCAGTACCGATTTCTTCAACCAGTCATGTTGCTATTAAGAGATTTGAAGGCATATCCGCTGATTATTGGTCTGCACAAATGGTCTAGTAATACAAGCCTATGCTACCTTATCTCTACAGGCATTAAGTAACTCATCTGATGAAATAACAGACAATGAATTCTGGGCCCTTGATTATAATTAGCAAAACAGACGTCAAATGTTGCTTTCAGCTTCAAAAACACCTTACTTATGTGTTAGGATTAGTTGGTGAGGCTTTTCTCAGAATTCAAAAGACTCAAGTCTAACTCAGGATATGAGCATACAGCATAATCTAAACATACATCATAATACTAAGAGGGAGAAGCAATGCAAAGGGTGATGGCGAGGGGGCAGAGAAGGGGATGGAAAAGGGTGGGGGCAAGGGGGCAGAGTAGGGGATGGAAAAGGGTGATGGCGAGGTGGCAGAGAAGGGGATGGAAAAGGGTGATGGCGAGGGGGCAGAGAAGGGGATGGAAAAGGATGGGGGCGAGGGGGCAGAGAAGGGGATGGAAAAGGGTGATGGCGAGGGGGCAGAGAAGGGGTGAAAAGGGTGAGTCGAGGGGGCAGAGAAGGGGTGGAAAAGGGTGATGGCGAGGGGGAAGAGAAGGGGATGGAAAAGGGTGGGGGCAAGGGGGCAGAGTAGGGGATGGAAAAGGGTGATGGCGAGGGGGAAGAGAAGGGGATGGAAAAGGGTGGGGGCGAGGGGGCAGAGAAGGGGATGGAAAAGGGTGAGTTCGAGGGGGCAGAGAAGGGGTGGAAAAGGGTGAGTTCGAGGGGGCAGAGAAGGGGTGGAAAAGGGTGATGGCGAGGGGGCAGAGAAGAGGATGGAAAAGGGTGAGGGCGAGGGGCAGAGAAAGGGATGGAAAAGGGTGAGGGCGAGGGGGCAGAGAAGAGGATGGAAAAGGGTGAGGGCGAGGGGGCAGAGAAGGGGATGGAAAAGGGTGATGGCAAGGGGGCAGAGAAGGGGGTGGAAAAGGGTGGGGGCGAGGGGGCAGAGAAGGGGATGGAAAAGGGTGGGGCGAGGGGGCAGAGAAGGGGATGGAAAAGGGTGAGTTCGAGGGGGCAGAGAAGGGGATGGAAAAGGGTGAGTTCGAGGGGGCAGAGAAGGGGATGGAAAAGGGTGGGGGCAAGGGGGCAGAGTAGGGGATGGAAAAGGGTGATGGCGAGGTGGCAGAGAAGGGGATGGAAAAGGGTGATGGCGAGGGGGCAGAGAAGGGGATGGAAAAGGATGGGGGCGAGGGGGCAGAGAAGGGGATGGAAAAGGGTGATGGCGAGGGGGCAGAGAAGGGGTGAAAAGGGTGAGTCGAGGGGGCAGAGAAGGGGTGGAAAAGGGTGATGGCGAGGGGGAAGAGAAGGGGATGGAAAAGGGTGGGGGCAAGGGGGCAGAGTAGGGGATGGAAAAGGGTGATGGCGAGGTGGCAGAGAAGGGGATGGAAAAGGGTGATGGCGAGGGGGCAGAGAAGGGGATGGAAAAGGGTGAGTTCGAGGGGGCAGAGAAGGGGTGAAAAGGGTGAGTCGAGGGGGCAGAGAAGGGGTGGAAAAGGGTGATGGCGAGGGGGAAGAGAAGGGGATGGAAAAGGGTGGGGGCGAGGGGGCAGAGAAGGGGATGGAAAAGGGTGATGGCGAGGTGGCAGAGAAGGGGATGGAAAAGGGTGAGTTCGAGGGGGCAGAGAAGGGGTGGAAAAGGGTGAGTTCGAGGGGGCAGAGAAGGGGTGGAAAAGGGTGATGGCGAGGGGGCAGAGAAGAGGATGGAAAAGGGTGAGGGCGAGGGGCAGAGAAAGGGATGGAAAAGGGTGAGGGCGAGGGGGCAGAGAAGAGGATGGAAAAGGGTGAGGGCGAGGGGGCAGAGAAGGGGATGGAAAAGGGTGATGGCAAGGGGGCAGAGAAGGGGGTGGAAAAGGGTGGGGGCGAGGGGGCAGAGAAGGGGATGGAAAAGGGTGGGGCGAGGGGGCAGAGAAGGGGATGGAAAAGGGTGAGTTCGAGGGGGCAGAGAAGGGGATGGAAAAGGGTGAGTTCGAGGGGGCAGAGAAGGGGTGGAAAAAGGTGATGGCGAGGGGGCAGAGAAGGGGATGGAAAAGGGTGAGGGCGAGGGGGCAGAGAAGGGGATGGAGAAGGGTGAGGGCGAGGGGGCAGAGAAGGGGATGGAGAAGGGTGAGGGCGAGGGGGCAGAGAAGGGGATGGAGAAGGGTGAGGGCGAGGGGGCAGAGAAGGGGATGGAGAAGGGTGAGGGCGAGGGGGCAGAGAAGGGGATGGAAAAGGGTGAGGGCGAGGGGGCAGAGAAGGGGTGGCAAAGGGTGAGGGCGAGGGGGCAGAGAAGGGGATGGAGAAGGGTGAGGGCGAGGGGGCAGGGAAGGGGATGGAAAAGGGTGAGTTCGAGGGGGCAGAGAAGGGGTGGAAAAGGGTGAGTTCGAGGGGGCAGAGAAGGGGTGGAAAAAGGTGATGGCGAGGGGGCAGAGAAGGGGATGGAGAAGGGTGAGGACGAGGGGGCAGAGAAGGGGATGGAGAAGGGTGAGGGGACAGAAAAGGGGATGGAGAGGAGGCAAATTATGACCCTTTTACTTCTTTCTTCTGATCTAGAGAGATCATGGTAGCCCTTTTTTTAAAAAACAGTGCTTGTGCACTTTGTCCATATCAGTACTTTCAACTGCTTAATGTTCCAGAACTTGAAAAGTACCCAGTGCTGCTCCTTGGTTGGCAGATTTCAGAGATCATGAACCAGCTTTACAAGTCTTCCAAGCTTAGCAGCTTTATAAAGCTGAATCAATTTGTTCTGTTCACTGTGTGATTTTAATATCCATCTGACGATGGAATACCATCCAACTCATAGGGCCAGCAAGTGACAAAGGCAAATTCTGGGAGGCCACATCAGATGCATAATCTCAATGAAACAGGGCCGTGGACCACATGTGTATGTAACATAAAAACATAGAAAACCTACAGCACAATACAGGCCCTTCGGCCCGCAAAGTTGTGCCAAACATGTCCCTACCTTAGAAATTATGAGTGTTACCCATAGCCCTCTATTTTTCTAAGCTCCATGTACCTATCCAAAAGCCTCCTATCGTATCTGCCTCCACCACTGTTGCTGGCAGCCCATTCCACGCACTCACCACTCTGCATAAAAAACTTACCCCTGACATCTCCTCTGTACCTATTCCCAAGCAGCTTAAACCTGTGCCCTCTTATGGCAACCACTTCAGCCCTGGGAAAAAGCCTCTGACTATCCACACGATCGATGCCTCTCATCAACTTATACACCTCTATCAGGTCACCTCTCATCCTCTGTCGCTCCAAGGAGAAAAGGCCGAGTTCACTCAACCTGTTTTCATAAGGCATGCTCTCCAATCCAGGCAACATCCTTGTAAATCTCCTCTGCATCCTTTCTGTGGTTTCCACATCCTTCCTGTAGTGAAGCAACCAGAAATGAGCACAGTACTCCAAGTGGGGTCTGACCAGGGTCCTATATATCTGCAACATTACCTCTCGGCTCCTAAATTCAATTCCATGCTTGATGAAGGCCAATACACCGTATGCCTTCTTCTTAACCACAGAGTCAACCTGCGCAGCTGCTTTGAGCATCCTATGGACTCGGACCCCAAGTATGGGTATGGGGTAGCATAGGGGGAAGAGGGAAAAATGGTCAAGGAAGGAAGGAAGGAAAGTGACAGGAAAGTGACAAGAAAGTGAGGGTCAAAGGGGGATCTACGAGGGGTAATTGATAAGTTCGTGGCCTAAGGTAGAAGGAGATGAGTTATACAGCTCTTGTTACATGCACGTGCAGTTCAACTCTTTGAGTGATAATGCAGAAAGTTTGAAGTTAATAACTCATCTCCTTCTACCTTAGGCCATGAACTTATCAATCATCCCTGCTGTGGACCACTTTCTGGATGTCCAAGACACCAGCTTCTACAAAGAAGGATCCGCATGCTGGACTAAGTGTGTAAATGTAGGAGGGGACTATGCTGAAAAATAAATGTGCTAGGTTTTCTAAAATTGACTCCTTCTACCTTAGGCCACGAACTTATCAATCACTCCTCGTATAACGAGTTTCATAAATGATGAGAGAGAAAGGCAGATTTGAGGACACAGGAGATAGATAAAAGAAGAGTTACACATACAGTACAAAATGCTGGAGGAAATCAGCAGGTCAGGCAGCATCTATTGGAAACGAATAAACAGTCGACGTTTCAGGCCGAAACATTTCATCATGAAGGAAGGGCGCTGGCTCCTACCTCCCTAAGGCTGGTTTACCCCTCAGCATGGGGCAACTCTGCCCAGGATGGTAAGAACACAGCGCCAGAGGCACATAGGGTCAGGGAATATTGTTGAGATGATGACCAATGTTGGAAGGTTTATTCAGACCAGAGAATCGAAGCTGAGGAAACTGCTGGTGAGGTCATTTTGCTTCATCATTGGCAATGCTTTAGGTCCAGTGAAACATGGTCTTTCTTTACCTGTACCAGGTGTACTCTTTATCGTACAGTCTACTCTGACTACACTGGTACCAATGAAAACCTGGAAATGTGGAGCCTATAGAGCATAAGATCTGTTGCAGCTGATGAAATACTTCATATTTGTATTTGCTTTTTTAAAAATTAGTAGATAAGTTGTTTTAGAAAATAACAGCTGAATAAGACAACTTCTCGACCACGAGTCCAACTGACCTGAACTTTGATTTTTGATGATAGTTTTGTTTGTGAAACTCAAGGATGAAGAAGTCAATAGTATCGAGATCTCCAGACGTCCAGCGGATACTGGCACTGTCCCAGCACACAGTACAATCCTCAGCATTAATCATAGGTGCCGCTGGAACTGCGCAAGAGACAAGTCACAATAAAATTATGCAGCTTCATCTCCTGACTGTACGATGGCCACTTACTACTTTGTAAAAGAAAACCCTCAGTATGTGGAGAGCATGCTTTTCACCACCATCACCATGAACAAAACATAGCGCTATCAGGCTGGGCCAATTTCATTACAAGCATCACGTAATATCACACCCCATTCCACAGATTGAAAGTTTAATTTCGGGCTAATGCTAAGTTTTAAGTTTTCCTTATGGGACATGGGTATCAGCAGCAGATCAACAATAAATATTCACGACTAATTCCCTGAAAAGGTGAAGACTGAACCAATAAAGCCCCAATGAGGAAGCTTCTCCCACATAGTTGCTCATTCTATTGATGTGTTCTATTTTTAATTATGATTTGTTACAACCATTTCAGAGGGCAGCTAAGAGTCGGCTGCATTGTTCTGATCCACATAGTTGGACTAAGAGAAGCAGATTTCCTTAACCACTGGCCATCAACAAAACAGATAGGTTTTCCTGTACAGTCACTCCACAGTTGCCAAGGGCGATACCGGCCTTTACAAAAAAATATCCAGATTACTTCATAAACTGACTTTATAGTCAGAGTTACACAACACAGAAACAGACCCATTGGGCCCACAACGACCTAAAGCATTAATTTCTTTATATTCTCCTCGCATTCCTATTGACTCCCCAGATTCAACCACTCACTGCCATGTTTACAAAATTTACAGTGGCCAATTAACCAATCAACCTGCCAGCTTCTGGGATGTGGGAGGAAACTAGAGGAAACCCACGCAGCTGAATTTGCTGCTAGGCAGTGAAGATCGGTATTTACTACGTATTGCTAGTTTTGACAGCAATGCGGAAGAGGAAAAATAAAGCATTTTATGTTAACCCTTGATGGAATGTTGTAACAGATATGACACTCCTTCTTGTTAAGGGATCTTGTTAAGGAGTAGACAACTGGATGAAACACTTGATGAAGGTGACCACGTGACATGTGATAGTACAAATCAGCCCCTGCATAAATGCAGGGCCAAATTGGAAGACCAAAAAAAAGACAAGGAACAGCAACTCTATAAGTGACTGCAGCTCAGGCATCATTGGTAGAAAGAGGGAAATGTAGACTTAATGTATCTGCATAATGACCTCTCATTAGAAATTGCACAGGTGAAATATCATTCATGCAAAACACTAACTGTTAATTATCTTTCTTCAATGTTAACTGCTTCACTCTCCATTAAGTGGTATTCGATCCGGAACATATTTTCAGCATGTTCTCTTTTTATTTCAACACTGTAGGGTTTTGCCTTGGTCTTTCTGTGAACAACCAAGTTTGAAGCTTTTTAGAAAGAGACAATGATGGTCTCATGGGTGATTGAATATCCAGTGGACTGCGCACAGAACTGGTTATGGGTTTATGTTAGAAGTTCTTTGTCAAGGCTGTCTTCATATATGGAACAAATTTATGATTTCTATGGTTTAAACACTTCAGGAGAGAGCATCACTTCTTGTGAGACATGATATAAAACCATTCTTCGCCAATTAAATGTCTCTTTTTTTAAAAAAAAGAGATTAACACCTTCAGAAAGGGCAGTGAGTATCTTGAGCCCAATACACTCCTCTCATTTGAAAGTGTGGATCAAAATCAAATATCAGTGCTCAATGGCTCTGAATTTTCTGTAAAATGAATATATCAGTTTGAAATCTATTGACAATTAATGTTAAACAGGTGACAGTGACCTGCCAAAGAGATGTAATATAAACAGCATACTTAATGCAGGTAAAATGTTTCAGGATCTTTTCTTCTCTAACCTCCATCGGTTCCGCTACCTAGCAATATGCACGCTGACAGTGTCAGGCTCCAGCTCCCGTTTTGACAGAGTCCCTTTAATACAACTGGGGATCTGCAGTTAGCTGGAAGGAAGCAGCAGCTTAACGTAGCAGTAACAGCGGTGCAAGCACTCCAGTTGAGAGCAACATCCTCCTAAGGGGTTGCATTCTCCCTTAATGAAGAATACCCGTGCATGACTTTGATTAATGTGGGGAGGTTGATGCACGCAGTCCTTGACAGAGCGGGGTCAGGGCCCAATGGCACGGAACGCAAGATGACTGGGGCTGCTGCAGCCTTGCTCTGCCTTCACTCCTGTTGTGATGCGTTATCATCTTTCACCAGCTCCACTGCTTATTTGGAGGTCTTACTTGGATTGCTTTTTATCCAGAAATTCCCCCTTGACCCTACCAGGAGTTATGTGCCAGATGGCTGAACACTAGACACCATCACTCTCGGGATCTCAGGAACACAGAATCATCTCCACCACCACAAGGTGAACATCCTCAGAGAAGAAGATTCCACCAGCATCCCTCTGTTCCTCAATCTTAGCTGAGTAACTGCAGGTGACGTTATTTCCAAGTAAAAAAACTCATTGATTTGGTAATGGATCAGACACTTAATTTAAATTAGCAAAAACCAAAAATATGCAATTATGTGTGTACTTCTCAGCAGATGATAATTGTTTGTGAGATAACACATTCAAGTCGTACAGAAATTGATTCAGTTGTCAATAGAGCAAAAAGCAGACATTAGCTCAGTAATTTAGTTAGTCTCACAGATTAACCAGAGACTTATTTCAAATTTGTTTGTCAAGGGTTATGGGAGCAAGTTGGCAAAATTCTGCTTCAAGGTGAACTGGTGAACTGTTGTGGTAGAGGTAATTCAAGATTGAAAGTAAAATATCTTAAGAAACAGGAAGTCTCAGTCACATAAGAATTTTTTTAAAAACTAGCTTTCTTTGCTCAACAGCACAGGGAGGCACAGTAGCGTAATGGTTAGCACAGTACCAGCAACCCAAGCGCAAGTCCCGCTGCTGTCTGAAAGGAGTTTGTACGTTCCCCCTGTGACTATGTGGGTTCTGTCTGGGAGCTCCAGTTCCCTCCCACGTTGCAAAGATGTATGAGTTGGTATGTTAATTTGTCACACGTGTATAATTGGGTGGCATGTGCTCATTGGGCTGGAAGAGCCTGTTACTGTGCTGTATGTCTTTAAATAAACTCCTCAGGATACAGATGATTTGATGTGTTTCATTTTACACAATCTCCTTTGCTCTTCTGAGAGCCTCAGGAATGTCAGATTGTGATCCAGTCACAGGGGTGAGTGATATAAGAGAAATATGATCCCATTTGGATCAAATCCGTTCTCACCTGATATACACGTGTAGTAAAGGCCATCGTATAGTGTTTTGGACTGGAGACCTGACCATTGGAGTCCTCTCTATCCCAAAGAGGCAACTGCTATCTATTGTAAACACGGGAAAATCTGCAGAAGCTGTAAATGCAAACAGCACACAACACTGGAGGAACTCAGCAGGCCAGGCAGCATCCATATAAAAGAGTAAAACAGTGGACGTTTTGGACCGAGAAACCTCAACTGTTTACTCTTTTCCATAGATGCCGCCTGGCCTGCTGAGTTCCTCCAGCATTTGTGTGTGCTCCCATTTATTGTAGCTAATCCACTGCTCAGCTGAGTAAACTACTCTTTGAATGAGTTTATTGAACAGCAAAGTGGGAAATCGACTCGTGGTAGCATTTACATGGAACTTCTAGCTAAAAGGTAAAACATATTATCACCAAGTAGAATATTTTTCAGCCACACCACTTGAACATACTCACCAGTTTGAATCATCGCTTTCTCACTGGGCAGACTGCACCCAGCAAAGTTCACTGCCATCACCCAAACTAGATAACGCCTGCTTGGCTCCAGATTGTCCAGAATACAATAACTTTCCTTCACCGCCATTTTATATTCTTCAGCAGTACTCCCTTTAAGAAAAAAGTGAGAAAGTTGTATTGCAGCTTTATAAAATTCTGGGGAACTGCATTACAGAATGATGTGCAGGGTATACAGAGGGTGCAGAAAAGGTTTACCAGGTTGCTGCCTAGATTAGAGAGTATGTGATACAAGGAAAGGCTAGACAAACTACAAATGGTTTGTTTTCTCTGGAATGGTGGAGACTGATGGAAGATATGATAGAAGTTGATACAATTATGAGCGGTATCGATAGGGTTGAAATACTGCAGGTCTACCCCATCAGCGAGTTGCTTGTTGGTGGAGGAGCTGGACTTGGTGCAGACCGTGCTGCTGCCTGCTACAGAAAGGTGTCGGAGTCAGTGCGAAAGTGGTGTGTGGTCTAACAGCGAGTGAATGTCTTGGATGCCTTTTTCACAATAGTAAAATTCTGGTAGACATTGGTAATATAAAATACTGAGTGAATGGTTCACTGGTTAATTGGTGTGGGAGCTGCGTAGCCTCAGTTGTAGCGAGGTCTAAGCATCGTGCCGCGGGCTCGCCTATCGCAGCAGTCCACGAGGGTAAATGCTGGAGGCGGTGCGGAGTGGCATGCATGTTGTATTGGGGGCTGTCCCCCAACGTTCGCTCGGTAGGACACAAACTGGATTGCATGTGTGCATATGTTTGTCTGGGGACTGCTGAGAACCGCTTGCTCCGGTCAACAACACCCCATGCTCCATCAATTCACAGAACAAGGCTTTTTCCCAGGACCGAAATGGCTAACGTGAGAGGGCACATTTTTAAGGTGCTTGGAAGTAGGTACAGAGGAGATGTCAGGGGTAAGTTTTTTTATGCAGAGAGTGGTGAGTGCATGGAATGTGCTGCCAGCGATGGTGGTGGAGGAAGACACGATAGGATCTTTTAAGAGACTCCTGGGTAGGTACATGGAGCTTAGAAAAATAGAGGGCTATGGGTAACCCTGGGTAATTTCTAAAGTAAGTACATATTCAGTACAGTATTGTGGGCCAAAGGGCCTGTATTGTGCTCTAGGTTTTCTGTGTTTATATGTTTCTATGTCACTCAGGGACTTGGGTGACAAATATTCTTCGAGACTGTATGTTTACTGCTATCTTATACAGTACGTGCTATATGTGTCTTGTGCCGTGTATGAATGCTGGGACTGTGGTTTGCACCTTGGCCCAAGAGGAATGCAATTTCATTTGGCTGTGTTTTTTTTGGTATCCCTGCATGGTTGAATGATAATTAAACTTGAACTTGAAAGTCTAATACTAGAGGATATGTATTTGAGGTGAGAACAGGAAGGTTCAAAGGAGATGTGTGGGGGAGGTTTATTTGCACATAGAGAGTAGTGGCTGACAGGAATGGATTGCTGGGGTGGTGGTAGAAACAGATATGACAGAGGGGATTATGCAGAGAATGGACGCATATGGACCATGTGCAGGCAGAAGGGGCGGAATGGCCTTATCCTCTTTCCATGTCTTATAGCTCAGACACATCTATGCCCAGAGAGATAGATAAATGATAATCTTACTGGAGCTTCTGATGTAAAGTCAAAGCTTGAAATGTTTGTCTTTTCTCTCTTTCTATAGACGTTAATTGACCTATTGAGAATTCCTAGCACCTTCTCTATTTATTTCCGATTTTCATCTTCCAGTGTATCTCACTTTAGTTTGTGAGGCTCAGGAGATGAAATAGATAATTAAACAAAGATATTCACACCTCTCAAAGTCCAACCCTACGTTCCTTTCGTGAGAGGTGGGAACTGGTAAGGCCGGCCAACAGGGCTCTGGTGAAGCTGTATAGGCCAGTGCCCTGTAACAGTGGATGCAATGGATTGCAGAAGTGTTGGTGAACTCCAACATTGACCAACTCAACCTAACCATCAACCACCTACATCAACCATTTGAATTATTTCCAATACCATCAACTTCCGAGGAAGATGGAGACGGGAGGTCATCAATGGCCTATGCTCCACTGGGAGCTAAAGACCCAAGTAGGACTTTATTATTAATAAGGTACACTGTACATTATTGCAATTATTTAGTCATTTCTGTTATATATATATTAAAGCTCACTGACGTATTGAAATCAGATCAAAAATGGACAGTGATCAGTGTGGCCCCTTACCGCTTAGTTCTCGGCTTCCCTCAGAATGCTCCACGCAGTACACCTGGAAATAATCAATGACGTCTTCCTCTGCAACTGTCCAATAGACGGTTATTGTTGTGCTGGTTGCTGCATTTGGCTCCTGAGGTACAATTGTTGGAGAGTGGGGAACTGAAAAAAAAAATAAAATTCTGTGAGACAAATTAAAAATTTTATACGCTGAAAAACATACTCATTCTTTTAAGTGTTATTGGCATTCCTCTGTCATGAAATACTTTTCTTCCTCAGCCAGCATAGACTTGTAGGGCCAAATTGCCTCCCACATCATGAGAAAATAAGGGAATTTGAATTCCAGAAGGGAACATGTGATTGTAGTGATGCACATGATTATAAAAAGAAACTTTAGTTGATCCCTTAAGGATAAGAGAGGAAACACGGACTACAAGTCCTATGAGTTGAAGTAAGTCTTACACAGTTCTTGGAAGGGATGAAATAATGACTAATGGCCCCATGAGAACTCCCATCTTCTGAATGGCACATGTTGGATTGCTATTGGTTGAAGTGTTACTTTGCAGAGAATTGGCAAGGTATTACATTATGATCAAGGCCCTCATATTAGTGGAGAGAAAGCTGGAAATAATGGAAAGTTTTGGAAAGGTTCCTCAAGTGAGCGCTGAAGGAGACAGCCTTCTTGGTGAGTCAACAGCTCCAAGCTTGAAGCAGCTGTTGGGAACCTTACCCAACCCCTCTCTTCCACTGGCCAAATGCCACTAAATTTGCGCTCTGCCACTGACAGCAGCACTGGACTTTCACGTAGACATTTTAAAGGATGTACGCTGAACGATATACTTTTAAACTTAAAAGGCAAAAATAGAATTAATTAGCTGACGCCTGATATTTTGATCCATTCCTTTAAAAACTCATCCACCCAAGGAATGCAGGAGAAAAGGGAGGTTCTAGGATGTCACCCTTTTCTCACCAGTGCTTTGGAAAGTAGCTAAGATGGACCACAAACACAATATGAAGTCACACAAACTCTGAACACTCTGGAGGTCAGGTACTTGAGGTCACTAACCCCATTCTGGCTACAGCCATATGTTGATCAAGGATTAATTTTATTTGCCATATACATTCATTATTTCAAGGTTCAAGAAGATTCAAGATTGCTTAATGTCATGCTCTATACACAAGTGTAAAGGAGAATAAAACAATTGTTACTCTGGCTCTGATGCAACAAAAAAAAATAAGATAAAGAACACAATCAACTTTGCCTCCAACTTCCACACTGCCCCCAGATTCACTTGGTCCATTTCTGACACCTCTCTCCCTTTTCTCAATCTCTCTGTCTCCATCTCTGGAGATAAACTGTCTACCGACTTCTTCTAGAAGCCTACTGACTCCCATGGCTATCTTGACTATACTTCTTCCCACCCTGTCTCCTATAAAAATGCAATTCCCTTATCTCAGTGCCTTTGTCTCTGCCACATCTGTTCCCAGGATGAGACTTTCCTTTCCAGGACATCAGACACGTCCCCCTTCTTCAAAGAATGGGGTTTCACTTCACTGATGCTGCCCTCACCTGCATCTCCTCGAGTTCCTGCATTCACTCCTTCTTCCTGCCACCTTATCATGGATAGAGTTGTGCTTTGTCCTCACCTACCATACCATGAGCCTTCACATCCAACGTATCCTTCTCTGCAATTTCCAACATCTTCAACAGGATCCTACCACATGTTTACCTCACCATTCACAAATGGTGGTCAACCATTTTTATTCCTATCTCCATTCCTGTTCTGACATGTCAGTGCATGGTCTTCTCTTCCACCACAATGAGGCCATTCTCAGGGTGGAGGAGCAATACCTCATATTCCCTCTGGGTAACCTTCAACCTGATGGTATGAACATCGATTTCTCCTTTTGATAATATTTTTTTTCTTTTCCCCTCTCCCTTCCGTCTTCTTCCATTCCCCATTCTGGCCTATTACCTCTTCTCCTTACTGCCCACCTCCTATCCCTTTCTAGCTTGTCCTCCTTCCCCTCCTTCGTCCTTGTTATTCTGGCCTCTTCCCCCTTCCTTTCCAGTCCTGCCCAGGGGTCTTGGCCCAAAACATTGATTGTTCATTCATTTGCATAGATGCTCTCTGACCTGCTGTGTTCCTCCAACATTTTGTGTGTGTTGCAAAGAGCACAACACAGTAATAAAAAAACGCAATAAAGTACTCAAAAATAGCTTATACACATAGATTGATTGTATGTCCTTAAAATGATGATAGGAGTGTCTGTGCATAAGATGACCTACAGGAAATGATAACGTAGTGATGGTTGGGGTGGGGTGGGGTGGGGTGGGGTGGGTTAGTGGGTGGAGGCGTCGATCAACCTTACTGCTTGGAGAAAGTAACTGTTGTTGAGTCTGGAGGTCCTGGTGTGTATGCTACATAGCCTCCACCCTGGTGCAGACATCCCACCTCTCCGGGAGTCTCCCGCATATTAATAGTGGCTCCCTGATGCCCGCAAATTATATATAGTGTCCTAGAAATTGAATTTTTTGAGAGCGAGCGTGAGAGAATGTGCGAGAGCGAGCGCAAGAGCAAGAAAGCAAAGAAAGCAAGCGAGAGAGCGCGAGATAGCAAGCACGAGAGAGCAAGCGCGAGTGAGAGTGACAAGAGAGAGCGAGAGAGAGTGACCACGAGAGAGAGAGGGAGAGAGCGCGCGAGAGTGAGAAAGCAAGCGCGAGAGAGGGAGCACGAGCAAGCAAGCGCGAGCAGCAAGAGCAACAGCGAGAGAGTTCCAAAAAAAGTCAGAGTGGCAGTGTTCCAAAAAAAAACGTACATCACCCCAGACTACACTGAAGTGTACCCCTGCCTAATAGGGGTCAAAAATAATGACAGCGTTACTCGCTGCACTGTTTGCAACAATGACTTTTCTATTGCCCATGGTGGGTTAAGACTGTAAAAGACATGTTGAGGTGAGTTTAACAGGTGTCATTTGTTTATTAGCATAGCTAACGTTATTTAAACTAGCTGGCTAGCTGCGAAGGAGCTACTCTATTGCAGAGATCCCACCTCTCCCGGAAGTCTCCCACAAATTGATGGTGCTACCTCCCTGAAATGAGTTTTTGTAGGGTGGGATGTCTGCTAATGGGTGTGGGACGATCAGAACATGAGCAGGGTGGGTGAGAACCTTCATTATGTTGCTGGCCTTTTTCAGGCACCTTTCTGTATATATGTCTGTGATAGCCGGTAGGCTGGTGCCTGCCTGGGCAGTTTCAATGACCCGTTGTAGAGCCTTCCTGTGTGCCGCAGAGCTCTTTCCGTACCACGCAGTGATGCAGCATACTAGGATGCTCTCCGCTCCCCATCTGTAGACGTTTGTGAAGGATATATATCCCTTATATGCATGAATTATTTTACAAACATTGCGGGTTTTAAAAAAATATATTCATTTACAGGATGTGGGCATCGCCAGCTAAGCCAGCATTTATCGCCCATCCCTAGTTGCCCTTGAGAAGGTGGTGATGGGCTGCCTTCTTGAACCACTGCAGCCCCTGAGGTGTAGGTACACCCACAGTGCTGTTAGGGAGGGAATTCTGTGATTTTGACCCAGTGACAATGAAGGAATAGCAAACAACAGGAATTCTGCAGATGCTGGAAATTGAAGCAACACACATCAAAGTTGCTGGTGAACGCAGCAGGCCAGGCAGCATCTCTAGGAAGAGGTACAGTCGACGTTTCAGGCCGAGACCCTTCGTCAGGACCTTCGTCATAAATATACGATGATATGTGTAATCATAATCATTGTTTGAACTTTGTTAAGAATGATGTCATGAGATAGACTGTTGCAACATTGTACATACTATTTTTCAGAGTCTGCTGAGAATATGATTACAGTATACCTAACTGTAGAACAAGCAGTACCCAAATATTCAACACGGGCAATCAGGATTAATGCCACTGTGAGATTGTACCTGGTGAGTCAATCATTTATATAAAACAAATGCAGAAAAATAGAAGGGAAACCCCTTAAGTATGTAAGCAGAGCTCAAGATGAGTCAGCAAAGATGACTTGGACTCCGTACAACAGAAATCTCAGTAAATATTACAGAAAACAAGAGATGTTTACAATTTACCTTGGAAGACTGGATATATCCCTTCAACAATAAAATTACAGAAGGTACAGAAGAAGCTGCTGAAGAATAGAATTTAGTGATCCTCGAGCAAAAGAAAGCCAAGCTATTAATGGAAGTGGGATTGGATACAGGTGCAAAACCAGCTAGCTCATTGGAACCATAAAATGCAGCTTTGTAGCATCCAAGACATCTTCAAGGAGCGGTGCCTCAGAAGGGCGATGTCCATTATTAGGGATCCCCATCACCTAGGCCATGCCCTCTTCTCATTGCTACCATCAGGAAGGAGGTACAGAAGCCTGAAGGCACACACTCAGTGATTCAGGAACAGCTTCTTCCCCTCTGCCTTCTGATTTCTTAATGGACATTGAACACATTTCTGTTTTTGCACTATTTTTAACTATATTATATATATATATATATATATACACACACATATACTGTGATTTATTTATAATCTCTATATCATCATGGATTGCATTGTACTGCTGCTGCTAAGTTAACAAATTTCACAACACATGCTGGTGATATTACATCTGATTCTGATGCTGATCATTTGCCAGCAGAAGCAATCAAGATTGCATTACGAGTCTGAGAGATCTAACAATATTGTGATTTTAGAACATTGTTGGATCAAGTGTTTGTGAGAAAGGTTAATGTGTAGGCCAGCTTTTCAGTTCATCTGACCTTATCTTCAAGGGAGTGAGCAGGATAGACACTGAAACGGAGATGGTGCTGAAACGTGGGCAAGTTCCAGTCAGCTCAAGGTGCAGATGTATGGATATTGCACAAAGGCACAGAGATGGTTATGACAAACGCTGCGTCATTAGAGCACTATTCCCATGCTTACGTCATATCAATATACTTTAATTAATGCATTAATGTTGGCATATTTATATCACTACTTTCCAGGGGGAAAAACATAGTAATGCTACTGGCCTAGTGAAAATCCACTGCTTACCTTTTTTTGAATCACATCCCCAGTTATTAATTTTCCCACTCTATCAGTATCCTCAAACCGTCAATGAAACTTGCTTCTAAATGGAGAAATATCTCTATGCTAATGAGATTAAGCAGCCAATAAAGCTTAATAGCAGTACCAGGTAAATTTTTCAAGGACTCAAATCCAGATCTTGAAGATTTGACAGCAAGGTCTTCCAAGGAGGAACACCAACTTGGCTTCAAATCCAGAGAAATTGCAGTCTCCAAAGCAGAAATCACTCTGTAAATAGATATTGATTTATCAGTTATGCTATTTCCTTTTGAATAACAGCAGCAAATTAATTATTAAAAGTAGGTGATTATTGAAATGTTTGTATAACTCTTGAGTAATTACTTCGCTACTCCCTCCCACTCACAATGCAGAATGGGCAAAAGGTCACTGAACTGAACCAAAACACTTTCTTGCTCCACAGCTGCTGCCTAACCCACCGAACATTTTCACGGATTCTGTTATCACCCACGAATATCATATTTTGTTTCATCAACAGTTTTCTTAACATTTAAAGACTATAATTATCTGAGAACCTGTCATATTCCAACACATAAAGCAACTCCAATGACAGTGAATTATTTTGGAAATTAAACCATTCAGAACTATTTGAAGGAATTTAGTCATAATTTTGTAATAATCAATCTAAAAAAATCATAGATTAATAGGGACACATAGAGTGGAGATATATAGAGAGAATGTTTCCTATAGTGGGTGATTCTAGAACCAAAGGGCACAGACTCAGAATCTCTGTAGAAGAAAGGTGAGGATGAATTTCTTTAGCCAGTAATTTCTCCCGAATTAGTTTCAGGACTGGGGAGCAAATTCAGGGTCGCCTCTTTGAAAATGTTCTGCAAAACAACAATATACTCTATAAACTTTGCCTATCTGAAAAGAACTTAAAAAACATGACTCACCATACCCACTGAAATACAATATGCTTACTATCTGACCATGAGAGCATTCTGCTGCCCGTTTTAAGTGTGCTTTGACTTTTACTGGCATTTTGATATTGCACCCTGTTCTGAGTAATGACTAGATATTATTCAGGAGAGAGTCAAGAGGTTTATTCACTCTGAAAAGCATGAATTGTGTGGGAATTTCTGGAGGAACGTGGGATCTTTTGCCTAAACGCATTAAATTCGAAGGCTGGTCTTGTAGTGCTGTGGAAAGCTGTTAGAGGAACAGAACAGGTATATCTTTACTGTTACAAACAAAACAATGGGACATGTAAAACTACTAACTTATTTAATGACGAACAGGTGGAAATGATTCCTCATATGGTGAACAGTAAGAGCAATAAATTACCAAGAAGGGTAATAGAGACAAAATATTGAATTGGGAGTTTCCATGGTTTTCCCAATGAGGAATCTGATGGGAAAAAGGGTGTTCATCGTTTGCAAATATTATAGGGATTTTCTAAATTATTAAGGTCATAATGGGAAATACTTTAGCTTCCCTTTTATTTAAGTCGATACAAAAACGATAATCACATAGAACTTTCCGAGAGTGCCTCTATCAACTTAAAGATCTTCCAGCTACTGCCAGTCTAGTTAGAGGAGCCAAAAGCCTAAGTAATTGTTTCAAAATGTAATACCAAGTGTTTGAAAAGATTGGAGTAAAAAGGGGGGGAAAAAATCGATAGCTGTTGGGCACATCTGAGAACCCAAGTCTGCTGAAGAGTATAGGTGTTGGGAGGAAGAATAATTAGATTGCAGAGTTCAGTTTATTTCAGTGCTTCGTTAATGAAAATTGATTTCCCAGAGTTGAGCGGATAAATGACCGATTTTGTGTTGAGAATTTGGTATTCCCTATATGAGTCATGCTAGAGCATGGCACGCTTCCCAATGTCATTAATCCTTGTGCGACAGCGTATTTTAGCACTACTGTATTTTAGTTGTTTTTATTATGCAGACATGTCATCAGCCAATCAGAAACCCACCAGGTTCTCTAAAGTTGCAGCTGCCTGACTTAAACGGTCATCATACCCTTGCCCGTCACCGCTTGTGGTCTGGCGCAGGCTGCCTGCTCATTCTGACAACACTACCATACATCATCACCCTCAGCCGAGACCTCCACTGAGTTCCTCTGTCACTTCAGACCTTGGGAACTGCAGCTGGAAACCCCAGTACTTTTGATGCAAGACTTGGAACTGCAACGTGGGGGGATTAAGGGTGCACAGTAATGCAAGGTATTCTCTGAGGGAGAAGCTATGAAAGAGTTCAATACCACAGACTCCTCCCCATGGTTGTTAGGTAGCTGCACTCCTTTCTCAATCTCTCCAAGGACAGGTGTCACTGTTGTCACAGAAGTATGAAACCTTCTATGACATAAACCATAGTCTCACTACCTGAAGTATATTATCAGTGGGATGAAGATCCCTTCCAAGCCCAGATTCCTCACTTCAGGATTACATTAGGTAGCTGTAGTTGATCAATAACTTATTACATTGTTTGCTGCTGACTACAGCACTATGACAATCCCTGTTGTAGTTTGCAGCAGGACAGGCAATTCCCTTTATTGCTCATTCAGCCGAGATCATGAGGCAGAGGGAGTGCTTGGATATATAAACATTCCAGATACACTTCAGATATAACATGCTCTTTCTTTCAGTTTCTCTCAGGACTGAACACTTGTACATACCATTTATTTCCTTTCATTTGTATATTCTGCTCAGTATGTTCCAGTAAGCCAATTGATTCAATGTTACCAGATCCCACAGCATTAGGAACACATCACATTGACAAAGGAGGTTAGGGGTTCATCGTGTCATCCTTTTATCGATGTTTCCTCTGTTCCACCCATTGCCCACTGCTTTCTCTCTAACCTGCTTTCTCACTTCTGATAAAGGGTCTTTGACTGGAAGTATTAACAGGCAGCACTTTTCACAGACGCTGTTTGACTAGCTGAGTTTTTCTAGATTTTGTTTCAGATTCCTGCATCTGCAGTATTGTTTTCCCATAGTTATGAGACATAGACCACAAGACATAGGAGCAGAATTGGCCATTCAGCCCATCTAATCTGCTCCACCATTAATCATGGCTTATTTATTATTCCTCTCAACCCCATTCTTCTGACTTCTCCCCGTAACCTTTGAAGCTCTTACTAATCAAGAACCTATCAATCTCTGCATTAAATACACCCAATGACTTGGCCTCCACAGCCATCTGTGGAGATGAATTCCACATAATTCCTGGCTAAAGAAATTCCTCATCTCTGTTTTAAAGGGACATCTTTTTAATCTGAGGCTGTGTCCTCCAGTCTTAAACTCAGCCACTATAGGAAATATCCTCTCCACCATTCTATCCAAGCCTTTCGACAGGTTTCAATGAGACTCCCACCACCCCCCATTATTCTAAACACCAGCAAATACAGGCCTAGAGTCATCAAACACTCGTCATACATTAACCCTTTCATTCCCAGGAACATTCTCATGAACCTCCAGACCATCTCCAATGCCAGCAAATCCTTTCTTGGACAAGTGGCCCAAAACTGCTCACAAAACTCCATGTGCAGTCTGACCAATGCCTTATAAAGCCCCAGCATTACATGTTTGCTTTTATATTCTTTGGTCAACCAGCCCAAAATACTTGTGTGAGCAAGATCAACTTCAATAGAAAAGAAGTACCCTCTGTTAATGTTAATGTCATGCAAAAGCATAATAGGCAAATGCTGATCTTAACAAGTAATTACTATCAATATTAAATGAAGTGAGTAATAATTTCTGATACTTCATTTTTAATACCATCAATGTCATGGAAAAGCTTGTAAAAGCCATTAGAATATCTATTAATTCTATACTAACAAGAGTAAGTCAGTAAAAAGTCAACAGCAATGCTAATTGCAAAGCCTGTGCTGAAGTAGTGTCATATTTGAAGCAGACAGAACATTAATTAAAGCTTCAAACAAGCAGCATGCTGCCAAGGTACGGTACTCAAAACAAGTATATTAGGTTCAGAACAGCAAGTACATGACAGAGATCAATGGGGAGGTCCAAACATTGAAAACACCTTAGAAATGAAGCAAAAGAGATTTGCAGCAGAGGAAACAATGAGGGTTTGTGGAACAGGAGGCGTACTTTAAAAGGCGGAATATCAGTGCTTAGAGGAACATCACATCCTTCTACCTAGAATCTCTTAGGTTCAGTACAAAATTTGGCTTTCACTGCCAGAGGAGTTGAACACAAGCAGAGATACCTTATCCAATTACAGGTGTCTCTGTTGAGACTGCATCTGGAATATTGTGTACAGGTCACATCCCCCTACCATATAATTTATGGTAATCTTGCATTACGTTTTGTACCCTCATACTAAGGGAGACAATAGTGCCTCCCCCTATTAAAGAATACTTCAGAGATATTGAGATACTGTCTCATCTTTCATCATGATGAATAATACCTTAACACCAAAATTGCAAGTGCTGATTCATGTGCATTATCTACAATAAAGAATATTCTGTAATTCTGTGATTGTAGAGTAAACAATTAATTGATCTCTGTTGAACAGGTTGCTTATTGATCTGCACAGTTTCTGGATTTCTCATTGCAATTTAAGATTAAACAAAAGTGTTTAATTCAGAATTCAAAATGAAATAGAAGTTAAAGGCCTCAACATTAAATCCTTCTCCAGTCCAAATTAACAAAATATTAACATTTAAATGGAATCAGATAGTTGGGTGGGCTCCTCTGTGTTACCACCAGGCAGTTCCTTGCCCATGGCTGCAGGAAGGTCGTCTCTTCTCCTTGACTGGTGAACCAAATATCTGTGCTGTTTGCCAGTAAGGCTGGCTTCCAACTGCTGTAACCATCTGGGGTGGCTGCAGTCGTTCGTTGCCTTGCCTCTCACGCAGACAATGCTGTGTGGTTCTGCAGTGCCCCAGAATCCTGGGACATGAGGTTCAGGTGATCCATCTCAGCTCCTGAGGCCAAATGAGCCTCCCTTCTGTGTAGAAGTTCCAGCAAACCTAGACTGTGAGGCTAAGGGGCAAAGTAAGGAACAGGACCCATGACAAGGCTAATTTACAGTGTATATACACATCTCTCTCTCTCTCTCTCTCTCTCTCTCTCTCTCTCTCTGTGGCAAATGTGGGGGAATAAGACCCCAGCGTCTGACTAATCAGAGTATTGCAGCCAACAGAAGTACAGTACCTTTCAGTAGCAAGTGCAAGCCGGACTTCATAGAGTAAAACAGCAAGGAAACAGCCCTTCTATCCCACTTGTCCATTCCAATCAAGACGTCTATCTACACTAATCCTATCTACATGCATTTGCTTCATAATCCTCTAAACCTTTCCTATCCAAGTATCTATCCAAATTATTTTTAAACAGTATGACTGTAGCTGCCTTGCCACATCCTCTGGCAGCTCACTCCATATACCCCACTACCCTCCGTGTGAAAAATGTGCCCCTTTAAATTTTTCTTGTCTCACCATAAAACTATGCCAACCATACCCTCTAGTTTAAGACTTTGCTGTCATTGGAAGAACGACTGTGACTATCTACTGTACCTATAACCCTCAATTTTTAGAAAGTTTCGTAAGATCACCCATTAATCTCTCACTTATCTCCCACATCCACACAACCTTGGTGCCATTTCTTGCACAGACAGTATTGAGGTATCTCACTTCCGAAGCTCAGCTTTCTGCTAACTCTCTCACCAGATGTACCTTACTGTGCTCCCACCTCACCAATACACAAGCACATCCTGCCATCTTTTAACTGCCTTCATCAACACGATTAAATTAGATTAACTTCATTTGTCATATGTACATTGAAACATATATTGTAATGTGTTATTTGCATCGTCAAATCAAATCAGTGAGGTTTGTGCTGATAGAGATAACATTCCCGATGCCAGCATAGCATGTCCAGAACTCACTAACCCTAACTGTACATCTTTGGAATGTGGGAAGAAACTGGAGCACCCAGGGGAAATCCAGATGTCAATGGGGAAAACGGTCAGCACCGGGAATCGAAGCTCAATCTTACGGTCAGCGCTGGGAATCGAAGCTCGATCTTACGGTCAGCGGCAGGAATTGAAGCTCATTCTTACAGTCAGTGCTATACAGCATTGCACTAACTACTACTCTACTGTGTTGCCTCATGTTGAGATAATCATCAGTAAAGTGGCAGAGGCTCATTTCCTCCTTACCTTTTCTCTCAATCTCACACTCTCTTTCCATAGCACCATTTCCAGCATTGGGTGCGACATGCGTGGGCCCTACTAACAGCTAGAGCCTGGCACTGCAGCCACAGAGCTAAGTGGCATTGGTACCAAATTCAGTAAGAGGTTTTATTGGAATGTGTCTCTTCCCAAAAATGGAAGCATTTGAGAAAATGATGTATCTGTGTTGCTGCACTAAAATCACCTCATATATCATGTGCTTACAGGATAAGGGCAATGTACAGGGCTGTTTCTTCCCATTTTAGAACAAAGGAGAATGCAATCTGTTATCTAAACAGTGTATCAATGTACTTTTGAATCCAGAATATTACAAATCATCATGTTACTGACGTTACTTCAAAACAGGTTATTGCCCTTCCAAATATGTTTATAAGCCTCAAAGTGCAAATTTAGTACCAGTATTGCAGAAAATATACTTTAGCAACACAAAGTTAGTATAGTATTAAAAACATCCCAAACGTATTAATCACCATCTTCAAGGCTCTTAAGCTTTTCACTGCCATAGCATTGATCAGCTGTTAGATTCGGCTGTCAACCACTCTGAATGAAGCAAGCAAAAATAGATCAATCCAAAAGTACCTGTCATTGATCATCCTGAAGGACTGTGGATAAGGAGGAGAAGCAGAAATGAAACAAACTAAGCCATGAGAGCAAAGCCTTCAAACTGTCAGCAACAGACATTAAACATTCTTCAAGAATACTCAAAGTTCCATCAAACATTCTAGTACTGATCGACCAGGAAGGATTTAAGATATTTTCACTAAGCTATCCCATAGATGTTCAGAAAATCAAAATCATTTAAATTAACTACCTTTCAATTAATTATTAACATTTGCGCACATAATATTTTTTAAAATTTTGATAAACTGGCATTAAAATTATCTAAAAGACCATGCTATCTGCATGGACGTTGGTACAGAGTAGCAACATGCACATTAAATAGGTTCAATCATCCAGTTTCTGACAGTTCCCAGGCCTTTTTAAGATATAGTTGGAAATTTTTCAGTGGTAATAGATCAGATACGGTTATGGTTTCAAATTCTACTTTAGAGTCTTGTAAATAATGTGAGGAATGGTGAGGAAAACGTTGTACTTCAAATGGAAATTTAAACTTTCCATCCATGGGGTGGATTTCAGACACTGGGAAAACTCACCTGCTCCTGTTCAAAAGTATCCTGACCAACATAATTAAAAGCAGATTATTTGGTCTGATCGTAGATTATGTCGCTGTGCACAAATTGGCTCTGGTCCTATTGCATCAGTGTAGTTGACAAGTCATTAATTGGCTGCGCATAACTTCATAATGTTCAAGGTAATGAAGGGTGCCATACAAGTCTTAGAAATATTTTGATAAGTATAAAAGTATGTTTCAACAAATATTTTAATTAGGAGCCTTATTTTTAATTTATAATAATGTGGAGATAATAGCAAATCCTTTGCAAATTATTTCATTTTAGAAAAAGTCAGATTTAGTAAGAATAGTTTAGTAAGTTAGAGATTGCAACATCAACTTCTACATATCTATCTGTTGTTTTTAATAATGAAAAATACCACTCAGACAAAATTGATTATGATCCAACAGAGATGCTAATTATGAGGGGATTAACAAATGCTTTGGTAAAGCAGAGAGTATTTGAGGGGTTTAAAAAGTATGATCAAATTGTGAACCAGCTGAGGAAGCAGAATATTAACTATTTACTTGCTTGATCTCTACCAACCTGGTAGTTCCAAATCCAAGCCACCAATTCCTTGCAATACTACAGACTACCACACTCGGTAATTTCAGGCTTTTTCACAGATCCAAATCTTCCATCACCTATACTACATGCTTTGTTCAACAAACACATAATAGTCTCATCACTGATGTGTTAGCAATCATTTTGTCCTGAACGTAGGACAAAACTGGAGTGGCAGAATGAAAGGGGTATCACTACGAATTGGAATGTAATATCTATAGTGCAGTGATTGGGATTATAGATGGAGCCACCCCAACCTCCTCTATCTATTACCCCAGACACTGCACGGCACACACTTTAAACCACTTTTTATAATGCGGTTCGTACATATTATTTACATATTTATGGAGAGTGCAGAATACGCCCTTCTGGCCCTTCGAGCTGCACCAGCCATTGATGAATGTTATTTTTGTTCCATTCCGTGCCAACGCACCACAGCATATTCC
Source organism: Mobula hypostoma (assembly GCF_963921235.1). Taxonomy (NCBI): domain Eukaryota; kingdom Metazoa; phylum Chordata; class Chondrichthyes; order Myliobatiformes; family Myliobatidae; genus Mobula; species Mobula hypostoma. The sequence goes on along the minus strand of NC_086101.1, from coordinate 165,843,561 downwards.
GAATACACATAAATGTATATGAAAATAAGGCTGATCCTTGATAGAAATAAATGCAGTGATAATTTTTCAAAGGGTATGGAATATCTACTTCGACAAGAAGTTAAACTGCTGAGCTTTAGATAAAGCAACACACATCAAAGTTGCTGGTGAACGCAACAGGCCAGGCAGCATCTCTAGGAAGAGGCGCAGTCAAAGTTTCAGGCCGAGACCCTTCGTCAGGACTAACTGAAGGAAGAGTTAGTACGAGATTTGGAAGTGGGAGGGGGAGGGGGACTTACAAAATGATAGGAGAAGACAGGAGGGAAAGGGATGAAACGTTGACTGTACCTCTTCCTAGAGATGCTGCCTGGCCTGCTGCATTCACCAGCAACTTTGATGTGTGTTGCTTGAATTTCCAGCATCTACAGAATTCCTGTTGTTTGAGCTTTAGATAAAGGTGGGACAACTGAGAATAACACAATGCAACTCAAAAAGCCAACACAGGCACAACAGATAAAATGGCTCCCTTGCCTGCAGCAAAGTTTTAATTGTTAGTCCTTTCCACTTTATATTTTTCAGTTATGAGGTCATCATTGGCAAGGCCAGTGTTTATTGGCCAGTCCTAAGGTGGTGATAAACCATGTACTTGGCCTGCTGCAGTACAAGTTCACCATGATGTTGTTGGAAGGTGAGTTCCAGAACTGAGACCAGGTGACAATGAAAATAAATCAGTAATATCTTTCCAAGCCAGGATGGGGAACCTGCAGGTGGTGCTGTTACCACATGGTTTCTGCCTGCGTCCTTGTCGGTGTACAAGTCATGTGCTTGAAAGGTGCCATCAGATTAGCCCAAGGCAATATACACTCTGACTGTGCTGCACTGGACGTGAAGAAAGTAAATATTTAGGAATGCCAGTCAAGGGAGTCCCATTGCCCTGGATGCTGTTGGCGCTACGTTCATCCAAACCAAACAGAGAGCATTCCATCACACTCCTGGAAAGCCATTGAGAAGGTCAGGAGTCACCCACTTCAGTATAATTATCCTCTGACCCGCTCTTGGAGCCATGTTATGTCATTGGTTTCTGGAGTTAACTTTATGGTCAATGTTGACCCCCAAGATAAGGATGGTGGGAACTCAGTGATGGTAATGTTGAAAGGACTAGATAGGGTGGATGTGGAGAGGAAGTTTCCTACGGTAGGGGTATCCAGAACTAGAGGATACAGCCTCAAAATTAAGGGGAGATCCTTTAGAACAGATAAGGAGGATTTTTCTTTAGACAGAGTGTAGTAAATTTGTGGAATGCTCTGCCACAGACTGCGTTGAAGGGTATATTTAAGGTGGAAGTTGATCGTTTCCTGGTCGGTCAGGGCATCAAAGGATATGGCAAGAAGGTAGGTGTGTGGGTTGAGTGGGATCCGGGATCGGCCATGATAGAATGGCGGAGTAGTCTCAATGGGCTGAATGGCCTAATTCTGCTGCTCTGCCTTATGATCTTATGGTAATGTCAATGAATTTTGAGAGCTGGTAGTTAGACACTCCTTTGTTGCTGATGGTCATTGTTAAGTTGGTCAAAAGTCAAAGTCAAAGAGAATTTATTAACAAAGTATATACACATTACCATATACAACCTTGAGATTCATTTTCTTGCAGGCATTTACAGGAAAATAAAATACAATAGAGTTTATGGAAAACTATACATAAACAAAGACTGACAAACAACCAATGAGTGAAAAAAGGCAAATAAAAAATAAATAATACTACTGAGAGCATGTGCTGTAGAGATAGCTAGGACACAACATCCAAGGTTGACCCTGACCAATGGAGGACCTTGTGTCAGTTGATTACTTTGAGTATGGAATGCAATTTTAACACTGTTACGAGAGAGAAAAATCATTCAGAAAAAAAACCATTCCAGCCATGGTCCAAAAGAAAACATAAGCTTCCAACTAGTTCAAAGTAAATTTATTATCCAAATACAAGTTACCATATACTACCCTGAGGTTCATTTTCTTGCAGGCATTTACAGGAAAAAATACAATAGACATTTTATATATATGGAAAACTACACATAACAAACTAAGACTGACAACACCAATGTGAAAAAGAAGACAAACCATGCAAATAAAAATATACTGAAAACATGAGTTGCACCAAACAGGCAAGAACTATGCAGACCTGCAAAAGTTAGCAGCCATCCCCCCAATTTTACGCTGTTTTCAAATGTTAATAGGCTTAGACAGAGTAGATGCTGAAAGGATGTTTCCCATGGTGGGGGAGTCTAGGACAAGAGTGCACAGCCTCAAGAAAGAGGGGGCATCCATTTAAAACATAGATGTGGAGAAACCTCTTTAGCCAGAGGGTGGTGAATTTGTGGAATTTGTTACCACAAACAGCTGTAGAGACCAGGTTGTTGGGTGTATTTAAGGCAGAGATTGATATGTTCTTGATTGGACACAACATCAAAGGCTAAGGGCAGAAGGCAGGGAATGGGGTTGAGGAGGGGAATAAAGGATCAGCCATGATTGAATGGTGGAACTCACTCAATGGGCCAAATGGCCCAATTCTGCTCCTATGTCTTATGGTTTTGACTAGATAAACAACCTCATTCTGCCGTGGGTGGATGGATGAGAAATTAACTCACATCACAAGTTCACACCAGGAACACAGTTCAAGAAAAATACTTCTGGATAATTTGCCCTTCACGTAGCAGAAATAACTCGGCAGTTGTTAATCCACATAGAAAGACATTTCTCATCTGACTGTGATGAAAACAAACCAAGTCAACGTATCCAGTAAGAAAATTATTGTAATCCAGGTCAATGAAAAACATTATTATTTGATCTACTCTTGATGTAAGGTACTGCAGACTGGAAATGAAAGAGTAACTAACAGCTGAAACAAAAACAGAGGCTAATCAGGGAACCAAAGGAAGAAATCAAATCTAAACTAGAAAATAAAAAAACTGTTGACAAAGGAAACATGACCCAAAAAAAACCCCGAGAAAGGTCAGGTATTTATTTATTTATTTGGAGAGATCATGTGGAACAGGCCCTTCCTGCACAATAAGCTGCACCATCTAGCAATCCACTTTTTTAACCCTACCCTAATCACAGGACAATTTACAATGATCAATTAACTCACTAATCGGTACACATTTGGATTGTGGGCGGAAACTGGAGCACCCAGAGGAAACCCACGCAGTGGCAGGGAGAACGTATAAACTCCTGACAGACAGCTCTGGAATTGAACTCCAAACTCATGGCGCCTCAAGCTGCAAAAGAGCAGACTAACCGCTATGCTACCATGCTGCGGGCAGAGAGAATGTTGAGGTTTGATGCTGAAGGCCCTTCACCAGAATTGGAAAAGTGAGAAAACAATTTAATTTTAACTTGTCCTCAAATTGAAACTTATCTCCGTTTTGTTTCTCGGCAGGTCAAGGAACATCCGTGGAAGGAGAAACGGTTCAAGTCAACAGAAATTAAAACTACCCTGTTTTCCCCTCTCCCCCAGCTCTGATGAAGGGTTTTCAGGCTGACATAGTAACTTTTTCTCCTTCCACATGTGCTGGCTGATCTGAGCATTCTCAGCAGTTTATGCTTCCGTTTAAATTTCAGGAATCTAAACTAGGCTTGATAGTGTGACTCAAGGGCAAAGCACGTTGAACCATAACAAACTGAGTTGATCTTACAAGGCCAGCTTCATTAAGCATTGGTTCAGTGTGTTCATGCATGACTTTATAATTAGAAGGCTGCAAGATCTATCAGTGCTAATTATTAAATAGCTTTAGACTGTAACCAGATCAAAGTTTTCAAAAGAAGGAAAAAACATCCAAGTACATTGTTTTGCGGTTCAGTTGAACAAAACCATTTTAACATGTTTATTCATAGAAACATAGAAAATAGGTGCAGGAGTAGGCCATTCGGCCCTTCGAGCCTGCACGGCCATTTATTGTGATCATGGCTGATCATCTAACTCAGAACCCCACCCCAGCCTTCCCTCCATACCCCCTGACCCCCGTAGCCACAAGGGCCATATCTAACTCCCTCTTAAATATAGCCAATGAACTGGCCTCAACTGTTTCCTGTGGCAGAGAATTCCACAGATTCACCACTCTCTGTGTGAAGAAGTTTTTCCTAATCTCGGTCCTAAAAGGCTTCCCCTTTATCCTCAAACTGTGGCCCCTTGTTCTGGACTTCCCCAACATCGGGAACAATCTTCCTGCATCTAGCCTGTCCAATCCCTTTAGGATTTTATACGTTTCAATCAGATCCCCCCTCAATCTTCTAAATTCCAACGAGTACAAGCCCAGTTCATCCAGTCTTGCTTCATGAGATATTTTGAATATACCCATCAATACTTAGCAAACTCTGATAACATGTCATTTCTATTGAAGCAGAAGAATGTAATATTTGAATATTCTTCTTGTACACAGGCTATATGACACAAGTCAGGTGGGCAGAAGCTCCCATTGTGTAGCGTACAGTGAGCATTAATGATTGTACCGCAGCCCATGAACACCTTGTTTTATTTTTGGAATGAAGGGTATGCAGCTTGTAAAATTGGCAATGATAATCAGAGGAATAAGGGTTGGCAATGCATTAATTTAATGACATAGAAGATCTATTGGTGGTTAATGGCCAAGTATTTGGTGTAGGCATCAAGTTTGAAAGGGTAGGATCAAACCCGGCCTCATGTACTCAACCACTTTACTAGTTAGTAATGGTGACTGAGAAGGCACTGGCCAGAGAGATCAGGTAAGAATGAATTTATGCCAAAATATGCAGGTCAGTAAATTGAAAATTTGGAAGACATTTATTTAAAATGCAAAGCATGCTAACTATGCTAAGTTTATTGTGTGAACTTTACAAAACGAAAACAAAAAAAAAATACTGGAAATACTCAGCAGGTCTGGCAGGTTATTTTCTGTTTTAATTTCAGATTTCCCACATCCACAGTTCTTTTGTTATCAATTACACTTCAATAAATAAGTTGACATTCGTGTTTCACAGTGTTGTACATCTATCAACACAACTGATTGGAGGTGATGTAGATAAATTATACACCTACTGCCACTTGTCACAAATGTTATGGAGTCATAAATCCAAATCTTTTGTTGCGTGCGATCATGTAACAGCAACATTTAATAAATGGATATACATCTGTTGGCAATTAGTACACATCAGGATGAAGGTGAAATCAGGATAAAATAAATGATGCCCTTCCTTGAACATATTCACTAAAGCTCCCTTAATTAGCACTTTCAAAACTGAGGTTTATTCACAGCATGGAAAGTAATCCTTATTTTCACTATGAATATGATTTATGGCATCTACAGTATCTTCTACTTCTTCCCATAAAAATATCAAAGATTAAATACACACAAAATACTATAAGAACTCAGCAGGCCAGGCAGCATATATAGAGGGAAATAATCAGTTGACGATTCAGGCCTAGACCCTTCATCATACGAGGGTAGGGGAAGGCAGAAGAGCACAAGCCAGCAGCTGATGCCTGAGACAGGTGGGAGGGGAAAGGCAGGAGGTTGGGGAGTAATAAAAAAGGGAAAAATGCTGAGATGCTGAAAGGTGATGGGTGGAAGGATTCTGATAGATGAGAATGGTAGATCATGGAATACAGGGAAGGAGATGGGGAACCAGAAAGTTGAGGTGCTGGGTAGGCCATGAGAGCGGGGCAGGGGAAAGAGTTAAGGTTAAAGTCTGTCCCGAGCCTTGTGGCCCATCAGGCTGGTGCTTATGCCGGTTTCTGTGACATGAGGCGACTGAGAGTACAAGACTCCTCCCCCCCCCGGATAGGATGCCAGTCTATCGCGAGGTTAATCCCCAGCATTTGCTGGTACCCATTTTCAGCTGGGTGGACTGGAGCAGTGTGTGGTTAAGTGCCTTGCTCAAAGACACAACACGCTGCCTTGGCCGAGACTCGAACCCACGATCTTCAGATCGTGAGCCCAACGCCCTAACCACTTGGTCACTTGCCTCACTAGGGGAAAAAGAGGCCACAGGGATAAAGGAAAACAAACTGGGGATGGGTTACTGGAAGTTACAGAAATCGATATTGATGCCATCAGATTAGACTACCAAGACAGAATATGGTTTTTGTTCCTCCAGTTTGCGTCTGGCTTCAAAGTGACAATACAGGAGTTTGTGTACAGCCATGTCAGTGTGGGAATGGGAAGAGGAATTAAAATGGGTGGCAACTGGGAGATTCCATCTGTTGCAGCAGACCGGGAGAAGGCGCTGGATGAGACAACCCCCACTCTGCACTGGATCTCATCGATGTACAGGAGGTTGCACTGGGAGCACCAGATGTAATGAATGACATTGATGTATTACCATCTGATGTGCTGCCTCACCTGGTTAGAATGTTTAGGGCCCTACATGTTGGGGACAGGAGAGGTGTATGGGCAGGTGTAGTACTTATCACTGTTGCGTGGTTAAGTGCCTTGCATTGGATTGGTGGGGAGGGTCAAACAGACAAGCGAGTCACAGAGAAAACAATCACTGCAGAAAGCGGTGAGGAAAGGGGAGGTTGTAGTGAATGATGTGTGGGATCCTCAGGCACATGGGGTGACAGCTGAGGACAAGGGAAACCCTATCCCCATTATGTTTGGGGGGAGTACAAGGGGTAAGGGCAGATGTTTGAGAAATGGAGAAGACGTGAGTGAGATGTGCGATGTGAGATGTGAGTGAAGATCTGAATGCCTTGAGAGGTTGGCCATGACTAGACTGAACTCTTGCCTCAGCAAGGACCCAGACCCATTGCAATTTGCCTATCGCCACAATACGTCAATGGCGGATGCAATCTCAGTGGCTCTCCACATGGCTTTAGAACACCTGGACAACACAAACACCCATGTCAGGATGCTGTTCAACGACTATAGCTCAGCATTTAATACCATCATTCCCACAATCCTGATTGAGAAGTTGCAGAACCTGGGCCTCTGTACCTCCCTCTGCACCTCCCTCTGCAATTGGATCCTCAGCTTCCTAACCGGAAGACCACAATTTGTGTGGATTGGTGATAATATCTCCCGCTCGCTGACAATCAATACTGTTGCACCTCAGGGGTGTGTACTTAGCCCACTTCTCTACTCTCTATATACACATGAATGTGTGGCTAGGCATAGTTCAAATACCATCTATAAATTTGCAGATGATACAACCATTGTTGGTAGAATCTCAGGTGGTGACAAGAGGGCGTACAGGAGTGAGATATGCCAACTAGTGGAGTGGTGCTACAGCAACAACCTGGAACTCAACATCAGTAAGACAAAAGAGCTGATTGTGGACTTCAGGAAGGGTAAGTCAAAGGAACACATACCAATCCTCATAGAGGGATCAGGAATGGAGAGAGTGAGCAGTTTCAAGTTCCTGGGTGTCAAGATCTCTGAGGGTCTAACCTGGTCCCAACATATCGAAGTAGTTATAAAAAAGGCAAGACAGCGGCTATACTTAATTAGGAGTTTGAAGGGATTTGGTATGTCAACAAATACACTCAAAAACTTCTATAGATGTACTGGAGAGGATTCTGACAGGCTGCATCACTGTCTGGTATGGCAGGCGGGGTGGGGTGCTGCTGCACAGGAACAAAAAAAAGCTGCAGATGGTCATAAATTTAGATAGCTCCATCTTGGGTACTAGTCAAGGACATATTCAAGGAGTGGTGTCTCAGAAAGGCAGCAGCCATTATTAAGGACCTCCAGCACCCAGGACATGCCCTTTTCTCACTGCTACCGTCAGGTAGGAGGTACAGAAGCCTGAAGGCACACACTCAGCAATTCAGGAACAGCTTCTTCCCCTCTGCCATCCGATTCCTAAATGGATATTGAATCCTTGGACACTACCTCACTTTTTAAAAAATATATAGTATTTCTGATTTTTGCATGATTTTTAACCTATTCAATATGCATATACTGTAAAAGTATACTGAATAAGATTTACTTACTTATTATTATTATTTTCTTCTTCTATATTATGTATTGCATTGAACTGCTGCTGCTAAGTTAATAAATTTCACATCACATGCCGGTGATAATAAACCTGATTCTGACAACTGCATTGATGGAAGTGGAGGGGAAACTCACTTTCCGAAAAAAAAAAGGACAATTCAGCTTCAGCAGAGGAGAAACTGCGAGATGGGAATAGCATCCTTGATCAAGGTAACTGTGGGAGTCAGTAGGTTTGTAAAAAAGTATCAGTAGATAATACAAAGAGATGAAAAAAGCAGAGACAGCTTTTGGAAATGGGCCAAATGAATTTGAGGGCAGGGTAGAAATTGGTGGCAAAGTGGAAGCTGGTGGCAAAGTTGATGAAAATGACGAGCTCAGCATAGGTGTGGAAGGTAGCACCAATGAAGTCAACGATGCAGCAGAGAGAGAGTTGTGGAATCTTATATAGAAACATAGAAAACCTACAGCACAATACAGGCTCTTCAGCCCACAAAGCTGTGCTGAACATGTACTTACTTTAGAAATTACCTCGGGTTACCCATAGCCCTCTATTTTCCAAGCTCTATGTATCTATCCAAGAGTCTCTTAAAAGACCCTATCGTATCCACCTCCGCCACCATCACTGGCAGCCCATTCCACGCACTCACCAATCTCTGCATAAAAAAAAAACTTACCCCTGACATCTCTATACCTACTTCCAAGCACCTTAAAACTGTGCCCTCTCATGTCAGTCATCTCAGCCCTGGGAAAAAGCCTCTGACTATCCACACGATCAATGCCTCTCATCATTTTATACACCTCTATCAGGTCACCTCTCATCCTCTGTTGTTCCAAGGAGAAAAGGCCAAGTTCACTCAACCTATTCTCGTAAGGTATGTTCTCCAATCCAGGCAACATCCTTGTAAATCTCCTCTGCACCCTTTCGATAGTTTCCACATCCTTCCTGCAGTAAGGCGACCAGAACTCAGCGCAGTACTCCAAGTGGAGTCTGAGCAGGGTTCTATACAGCTGTAATATTATCTCTCAGCTCTTGAACTCAGCCCCATGATTGATAAAGGCCAATGCACCGTATGCCTTCTTAACCATACAGTCAACCTATGCAGCAGGTTTGAGTGTCCTATGGACATGGACCCCAAGATCCCTCTGATCCTCCACACTGCCAAGAGTCTTACCATTAATACTATATTCTGCCATAATATTTGACCTACCAAAATGAACCACTTCACATTTATCTGGGTTGAACTCCATCTGCCATTTCTCAGCCCAGTTTTGCATCCCATCAATGCCCCGCTATAACCTCTGACAGCCAGTGTCCACAACACACCCAACCTTTGTGTCATCAGCAAATTTACTAAGCCATCCCTCCATTTCCTCATCCAGGTCATTTATAAAAATCACAAAGAGAAGAGGTCCCAGAACAGATCCCTGAGGCACAACACTGGTCACCAACCTCCAAGTAGAATATGACCCGGCTACAACCACTCTTTGCCTTCTGTGGGTTAGCCAATGTCCCCTTGGATCCCATGCATCCTTACTTTCTCAATAAACCTGGCATGGGGTACCTTATCAAATGCTTTGCTGAAATCCAAATACACTACATCTACTGCTCTACCTTCATCAATCTGTTTAGTCCATATCCTCAAAAAATTCAATCAGGCTGGTAAGGCACGATCTGCCTTTCACAAAGCCACGCTGACTATTCCTAATCATATTATGCCTCTCCAAATGTTCATAAGTCCTGCCTCTCAGGATCTTCTCCATCAACTTACCAACCACCGAAGTAAGACTCACTGGTCTATAATTTCCTGAGCTAGCTCTACTCCCTTTCTTGAATAAGGGAACAACATTTGCAAGCCTCCAATCCTCCAAAACCTCTCCTGTCCCCATTGATGATGCAAAGATCATTGCCAGTGGCTCAGCAATTTCCTCCTTTGCCTCCCACAGTAGCCTAGGGTATATCTCGTCCAGTCCCGGTGACTTGTCCAACTTGATGTTTCCCAAAAGCTCCAGCACATCCTCTTCCTTAATGTCTATATACTCAAGCTTTTCAGTCTGCTGTAAGTCATTCCTGCAATTGTCAAGGTCCTTTTCCATAGCGAATACCGAAGCAAAGTATTCATTAAGTACCTCCGCTATCTCTTCAGGTTCCATACACACTTTTCCACTGTCACACCTGATTTGTCCTATTCTCTTACGTCTTATCCTCTTGCTCTTCACATACTTGTAAAATGCCTTGGGGTTTTCCATAATCCTGTTTGCCAAGGCCTTCTCATGGCCCCTTCTGGCTCTCCTAATTTCATTCTTAAGCTCCTTCCTGCTAGCCTTATAACCTTCTAGATTCCTATCATTACCTAGATTTTTGAACCTTTTGTAAGCTCTTCTTTTCTTCTTGACTAGATTTACAACAGCCTTTGTACACCACGGATCTTGTACCCTACCATCCTTTCCATATCTCATTGGAACGTACCTAATCAGAACTCCACGCAAATATCCCCTGAACATTTGCCACATTTCTTCCGTACATTTCCCTGAGAACATCTGTTTCCAATTTATGCTTCCAAATTCCTGCCTGATAGCCTCATAGTTCCCCTTACTCCAATTAAATGTTTTCCTAAATTGTCTGTTCCTACCCCTCTCCAATGCTATGGTAAAGGAGATAGAATTGTGATCACCATCTCCAAAATGCTCTCTCACTGAGAGATCTGACACCTGACCAGGTTCGTTTCCCAATACCAGTTCAAGTACAGCCTCTCCTCTTGTAGGCTTATCTCCATATTGTGTCAGGAAACCTTCCTGAACATACCTAACAAACTCTACCCCGTCTAAACCCCTTGCTCTAGGGAGATGCCAGTTGATATTTGGGAAATTAAAGTCTCCCACCACAACAACCCTGTTATTATTACACCTGTCCAGATTCTGTCTCCTTATCTGCTCCTCCATGTCCCTGTTACTATTGGGTGGTCTATAAAAACACCCAGTAGTGTTATTGACCCCCGTTTCTAACTTCCACCCACAGAGGCTCCGTAGACAACCCCTCCATGACTTCCTCCTTTTCTGCAGCCATGACACTATCTCTGATCAACAGTACCACACCCCCACCTCTTCTGCCTCCCTCCCTGTCCTTTCTGAAACATCTTAGGCCTGGCACTGTAAGTAGCTATTCCTGCCCCTTAGCCATCCAAGTCTCTATAATGGCCACAACATCATAGCTCCAAGTACTGATCCACGCTCTAAACTCATCCACTTTGTTCATGATACTCCTTGCATTAAAATAAACACATCTCAAACCATCAGTCTGAGCGTATCTCTTCTCCATCACCTGCCTATCTTTCCTCTCGCACTGTCTCCAAGCTTTCTTGATTTGTGAGCCAACCGCCCTTTCTTCCATCTCTTCAGTTCGGTTCCCACCCTGCCAGGACATTGGTCCCCCTTGGATTCAAGAGCAACTCATCCTTTTTGTACAGATCACACCTGCCCTAAAGGAGGTCCCAATGATCCAGAAATCTGAATCCCTGCCCCCGCTCCAATCCCTAGCCACGCATTTATCCTCCACCTCATTCTATACCTATACTCACTGTCACATGGCACAGGAAGTAATCCCGAGATTACTACCTTTGAGGTCCTGCTTCTCAACTTCCTTCCTAACTCCCTGTAGTCCGTTTTCAGGACCTCCTCCCTTTTCCTACCTATGTCATTGGTACCAATATGTACCACGACCTCTGGCTGTTACATTCCCACTTCAGTATGTCGCGGACGTGATCAGAAACATCCCGGACCCTGGCACCTGGGAGGCAAACTACCATCCACATTCCTTTCTTGTGTCCACAGAATTGCCCCCTAACTATAGAGTCCCCTATCACTGCTGCCATCCCCTTCCTTTCCCCACCCTTCTGAGCCACAGTGCCAGACTCTGTGCCAGAGGGATGGCCACTGTTGCTTCCCCCAGGTAGGTCCCTCCTACCAAAAGTATTCAAACAGGAGCTCTTATTGTTAAGGGGGACAGCCACAGGGGTATTCTCTAGTATCTGACTCTTGCCCTTCCCTCTCCTGACTGTTACCCACTTACCTGTCTTCCGAGGCCCCGGTGTGACTACTTACCTATAGCTCCTCTCTATCACCTCCTCACTCTCCCTGACCAGACGAAGATCATTGAGCTGCATTTCCATTTCCCTAACACGGTCCCTAAGGAGCTGCAGCTCGATGCACCTGGCACAGATGTGACCATCCGGGAGGCTGGGAGTCTCCTGGACATCCTACATCTGATACCCAGTACAGAACACCAGCCTCACAGACATACTTTCTTCACAAGTAACTTACCTTGCCTCGACCCGTTATCGCCAAAGCTCTGTTGAGCCAAAGCCCTCCTACTCTGGCTTCCTCTACTCTGTTGCCCGCTCTATAAAGCTGTCTTCTTTTTAAATTCTTCCTGCCAATCTAACTCGCTGATGTCCACGCGCCTGCACAGTCGTTCCTCTATCAAACCACCAAAGAAAAAATGATCACCTTTTATACTCTTCCCGGCAGTCTAACTCACAGACTTGAATGCAACTGTGGAGTTGTTCCTCAATATGGACTGTGCCACATTGCCAATGAAAAGGCAGACAGAGGTGGGTCTATATGAGTGCCCATTGCTATATCTTCTTCTGGTTGAGCTATCCTTTAACTCTAACTTCTGCTCACTTCTTTTCCAATCCTGATGAAGGGCCTCAGCCTAAAATGTCAAACATTACTTCCCTCCAGTTGAGTTCCTCCAGCCTATCTAACAACTGCCGTCCATCATGTTAAAGTTTAAAATTTGGATATGAAACGAAAAACATAGAACACTAAATCATAGTACCAGCCCTTTGGTCCACGATGTCATGCTACCTTTTTAATCTACTCTAAGATCAATCTAACATTTTGGTATTTTGTATGTTTTTTCTTAAAGTAACCATAGTGTAGCAGTTAGTGTGACGCTATTACAGCTCGAGGAGTTAAGAGTTCAGAGTTCAACTTCGGCACCATCTGTACGAAGTTTGTATGTGCTCCCTGTGGAACGCATAGATTTCCTGCGGGTGCTGCTGTCTCCTCCCACAGTCCAAAGACGTTAATGAGTCATTCTAAATTGTCCCGTGATTAGCCTAGGGTTAAATTTAGGGGTTGCTGGCAGCGCGGCCCAAAAGGCTGTATCTCTAAGTGAAATAAAATAACTAAATTACTCAAAAATTTACTACTAAATCTGACCCCTTAGGTTTGTTCATACTGTGGATATGGTAACAATTGATATGTAAACATACCTTTAGGAATGCCAAGTCATCAAGTTCAAGGCTCTCTCTCGTCTTCTCAGCAGCCTCCTTTGTCGAATCAATGCTACATCGGTAATGGACCATTTGGTCACACAAGTGTTCTAGTTTCATCTTTTTCTCCTCTTCAAGGACCTGTGTCATCTCAGTGTACTGTGACAGCAGCAACTTCATTACTTCTTCGTGCTGCTCCTCCAGATACTTCTCCTCTTTGGCACAATTTTCCTGTGATTTTTAGAGAAATAGTTAGATTATTAATGAAATTAGTTTAACTTCCTTCATGTCTACAGTAATATTCATTCTGCTCCTATGTACGGGAGATTACAAGTATAACTTCAGTTGAGAGCATTAAATGATAACAAAATGGGGATAAATGGGTATTTTTTTTCTACATAACTAACAAACAAGTGGGCACATGGCCAAGTGGTTAAGGCACTGGACTAGCAACCTGAAGGTCGTGAGTTCGAGCCCCAGCCGAGGCAATGTGTGTTGTGTCCTTGAGCAAGGCCCTTATCACACATTGCTCTGCGACGACACTGGTGCCAAGCTGTATGGGTCCTAACGCCCATCCCTTGGACAACATTGGTGTCGTGGAGAGGGGAGACTTGCAGCATGGGCAACTGCTGGTCTTCCATACAACCTTGCCCAGGCCTGCTCCCTGGAGAGTGAAGACTTTCCAGGCGCAGATCCATGGTCTCGCAAGACTAACGGATGCCTTTACTAACAAGCAAGTTCATGAAAAATTGAGGGACTAATGATTTACAAATGACAAAATATTGAAACCAATATGTCCAGTATATAGGCAAATTAAATATAGTGTTATATTGTATAGCTAGGGCATTCCAAATGTAAACTGGGGACTTGCACCTTACATTTAAATGCTTTAATATGCTCACAATACTATAAAACTATGCTCAGTTTTGATCTCTTCACTTAAAATGGTAGATTAAATCATGATTAAGGTCCATGTTATTGTCATGTGCACAAGTACAGTGAGGTCCAGGTACAATGAACACCTTCCTTGCAGCAGTATATACGCAATGGCCAGTGTATTTGATACACCTGTACACCTGCACATTAATGCAAATCATGTGGCAGCAATTCAATGCATAAGAGCATGCAGATATGGTCAAGAGGTTCAGTTAATGTTCACACCAAACATCAGAATGGGGAAGAAATGAGACTTCGACCGTGGAATGGCTGTTGGTGCCAGATGGGGTAGTTTGAGTATCTCACAAAACTGCTGATTTCCTGGGATTTTCATGCACAACTGTCTAGAGTTTACAGAGAAAAACAATGCCAAAAAAAAAACATGCAGTGAGTGCCAGTTCTGTGGGCGAAAATGCCTTATTAATTAGAGAGGTCAGAAGAGAATAGCCAGACTTCCAGCTGACAGGAAAATGACAGGAACTCAAATAACCACGTATAACAACAGTAATGTGCAGAACAACCTCTCTGAACACACAACACATTTATCCTTGATGTGGATGGGCTACAACAGCAGAAGACCACAAACATGCACTCAATAGCCACTTTATTAGGTAGAGGATGTATAGCTGCATTAGGTATAGAAATTACACAATATATTATATACAACATATCTACATCAATTACATAAGATAGTGAAAAAAGGCTGCAAAAAAAGACACTTGTACAAAAAAAAAACACTTAGTCCATAGGGTTCCAAGAGTTGTTCTGTTCCATTGCTGAAGTAGGATTAAAGTTGGTTTAAGTACCTCATTGTTATAGTTACAAGAATAATATCTGTGCTTATAAATCTTAGTTATTTGTTTAAGTTAAAATAACTTAGATTTTTTTAAAATGAGGAAATGTTTGAAATTCTAAAGGGAAAATTTTCAGTTTGAACATCTGGGTAACAAGTGTAACACAGGGCTGGAAAACCAGGGAAGATCAAAAAGGAACATGAGAGCATAAATAGCTGGAAATATTTCTTCGCAAAGGGACAGTGATCTGGAACAAAGCACAAACACTTGTAGAAAGCATTTGCTCACTGCTGGAAGCTGAAAGCAATGCTTATTATAGACATGTGCAGCACAGTGACACAGCTGGTAAAGTCACTGCCACATAGCCCCAGTGACCCATATTCAATCCTGACCTCCAGTGCTGTCTGGGTGGTGTCTGTACATTCTCCCTGTGACTGCTTGGGTTTCCCCTAGTTGCTCTGGATTCCTCCCATACCCTAAAAACATGGAGTCAATGAGTTAATTCGCCACTGTAAATTGCACTGTGTAAAATTTGAGGGATGTTGATGGGAATATAGAGAGAAAAGATTGTGTTGGGGAAGGATTAGTTTAATGGATGCTTGATGCTTGGCACAGATTTAGTGAGCTAATGGCCGAACCTGGGTTCGAGATGACAAAAGCTGAAGGGGATACCTGATAGTGTATTAAATTATGGGAAGCATAGATAGGGTAGACAATCAATCATTTTCCCAGGGTAGAAATGTCAAATGCAAGAGGGCATGCATTTACCGCATATCTTATATTCCCTATTTGCTGTTTATTCCAATACAAAATTGGAATTGGACACGCAATCATTAATACTACACTCAGTGGCTACTTTATTAGGTATACCTGCTCATTAATGTAAATATCTAATCAGCCAGTCATGTGGCAAAAATTAAATGCATAAAAGCATGCAGACATGGCCAAGAGGGGACATGGCTTCAAGATTCAGGGGAGTAGATTTAGGACAGAGATGAGGAGGAACTGCTTTTCCCAAAGAGTGGTGAATCTGTGGAATTCTCTGCCCAATGAAGCAGTGGAGGCTACCTCAGTGAACATATCTAAGACAAAGTTGGATAGATTTTTGCATGGTAGGGGAATTCTGGATTATGGGGAAAAGGCAGGTAGGTGGAGATTACTCCATGGACAGATCAGCCATGATCATATTGAATGGCGAAGCAGGCTTGGTGAGCCAGATGGCCGACTCCTGCTCTGATTTCTTATGTTCTTAAATTCAGAGCCCCAGTTGTTATTCAGACCCAACATCAGAATGGGCCATGGAATGATTGTTGGAGCCAGATGGGGTGGTTTGAGTATCTTAAAAACTGCCGATCCCCTGGGAATTTCATGCATAGTAGTCCCCAGAGTTTACAGAGAATGGTGCAAAAACAAACAAAAAAAAAACACCAGGTTCTGTGGGCAAAAAACACCTTGTTAGTGAGAGAGGTCAGAAAAAAAATGGCCAAACTGGTTCAAACCGACAGTAACTCAAGTAACCACGTTAACAGCAGTAGTGTGCAGAAGAGCATCTAAATGCATAATATGTCAAAGTGGATGGGCTACAGCAGCAGAAGACCGCACTGAGTTCCACTCCTATGCCTAACAAAGTGACACTGAGCACATGTCACCTGAAATATATATTATTCTTCCTCATTAGCAGTCTATAACAAAAATTAAACAAATACAGTTTTTTTGTGGTATTTACACAAACCTCCTGACCTGGATTGTATGAATATCAAAACTGATGTAAAATTTAACATACCACCCACCTCAACAGTATTAAATGCATCTTCTAGTTCTGTCACAAATTCCTCTGTTCTGTATGCCTTTTCCTCAGCTGCCTCCATAAACACATCCAACTTTTCCTACAAAGAAAGAAAAACATTTAAAAAGCAATTACAATACCTTTTGAAGGTTATCTTATGGAATTAAATATGCTACTTTTAGTCATAATTGTTAAGAACAAAAGGTTGTCATTTGTCTTGTATATGAGAAGTTTTTGTATCAGTGATTTAAGGGGATAGGTAACTTTCCTCACTCAAATTTTAAATTCTGCTGGGAAAATAATGTTAAATTTGAGAAATATTAAAAGAAACACTGAATGTGGCTTTATACAGTTATGTTAATGAGTCACAGAGTTGTAATACACAAGAGCTCCCAATGAAACTATGCTCTGGTCAAGCCTAAGAGATGATGCTTAAATATCTATTGTGTGCACCGATTGGATGTCCACTCATCTATAAATCTTAAAATTTCAATGTTTTAATTTTGTTGATTAAAATGATGGGGAAAAAAACATCTCATTATAAATAAGTGCCAGGTGAAACCAAAACAGGAAATGTTGGAGAAAAACAGACAATCTTTAAGATTAAAATTTTGATCGAAATAAAGATGTTGTCCGATCAAGCTTTCAAACTGAAGTATTAATTGTGTTTTTCATCCATAGATCTCTGTGACCTGCTGGCTATTGCCTACATGTTCCATATTTTTATTTCTTACTTCCTGCAGTTTTTTGCCTTTCGAATTCCAGATGAGATAGCCAACGAGAGTTTTAAAAACCCGATTCTGATGGCAGAGGCAACAAGTGTATATGGGTTGACTACCACCGCTGGAGAGCAGAAAGCACAGGGCTGAACAGCAAAATGGAATGAAAGACTCACACTTCCCTGTCAGCTACAGACAATTCTGGAGCCGGAGGAGCCATTATTTACAAATCTAAAATATAGTGGATACTGAAATTGGAATAGAGTACTGTATGGACCCTTAGCCTCACGAAGATCTGTCAATCTTTTAAGCTCCAGTAAGATGGCAGCAGGCTTGGACGTAGTTGCTTCTATGCGGCCAACCAAAGGTTTTATTGTCCTTTTTAAATGTATTTTTATATGATCACAAGACACAGCTGGACATTAAGAACTTAAAGTACTGCAGGTCGACCCCAATAGCGAGGTGTGTATTTCGACGGAGAAACTAAGGGAGCTGGATGTGGTGGGGATTGTGCTGCTGCCTGCGACAAGAGGCGACATAGGAGTAGACGAGTAAAGGCGATGCGTAGTCTAACAGCAACTGACCATCTTGTAATCATAACACTGGACATCAGACACTGCAAGTCCGACTCACTGATTTAGTGCGGACAGCAGGGGAGGACAGCGGAGGAGCTGTGTGGTCTTGGTCTCAGCGAGAACCAGGCCTCAGGCAGCGATGTCGCCAGTTTACAGTTGCCCAGGAGAGAGGTGTTGGAACCGGTGCACTTTAAGCAGCGATGTCGCTAGTTTCCAGTCGCCCAGGAGAGAGGCGTTGGAGACGGTTTACTCCGAGCAGCGGTGTCGCTAGTTTACAGTCGCCCAGGAGAGAGGCGTTGGAGACGGTTTACTCCGAGCAGCGGTGTCGCTAGTTTACAGTCGCCCAGGAGAGAGGCGTTGGAGACGGTTTACTCCGAGCAGCGGTGTCGCTAGTTTCCAGTCGCCCAGGAGAGAGGCGTTGGAGACGGTTTACTCCGAGCAGTGGTGTCGCTAGTTTACAGTCGCCCAGGAGAGAGGCGTTGGAGACGGTTTACTCCGAGCAGCGGTGTCGCTAGTTTACAGTCGCCCAGGAGAGAGGCGTTGGAGACGGTTTACTCCAAGCAGCGGTGTCGCTAGTTTACAGTCGCCCAGGAGAAAGGTGTTAGAGTCGGTGCACTCCCAGCGTGGCACGGCATCCAAACTGGAGCCAGTGCTGCTCCCCAGTATTGGCTCAGCAGAAGGCAAGCCATATTGTGTTTGGCTGCAGACTGCCACAACAATCATGGACTCAGGGTCTTGAACTACATATTCTTAAAAATAATTTTACAAATTTTATTTATACATCTTTTGTGTGACTGTATTTTACTAATATCTTAGGTGTTCTTGCTATCTTATACAGTATGTGCTGCATGTGCCTTGTGCTGTGTATGACTGTTGGTACTGTGTTTTGTACCTTGGCCCCAGAGTAACACTCTTTCATTTAGCCACATTCATGGTATTCATGTATGGTTGAATGACAATTAAACGAATTTGAACCTACTCCATGAACAATCTAACCCTTCCCTCTCAAATAGGCGTCCATTTCCCTTTCGTCCATGTGTCTATCTAAGAGTCTCTTAATTGTCCTTAATGTATCTGCCTCTACCACCACTCCTAGCAGTCCATTTCATGCACCTTCCACTCTGCTTGTAAAAACCTCTGACATCCCTCTATACTTTCTTCCAATCACCATAAAAGTATGTCCTCCCCAATTAGCTGGTAAATCTCTGTGTCTTCTTCAAAGCTTTCACATCCTTCCTATAATAAGGCCACTAGAACTGAACATAATAGTAGTTAACATAAGTGTAGTTCAACCAGGGGCTCTTGAACTCAATCCCCCAATGAAGGCCAACACACCATATGATTTCTTAACCGCACTATCAAATTGAGCAGCAACTTTGAGCGAACTATGGACAAGATGGACCCAAGATCCTGCTGCTCCTGCACATTGCTAAGAACCCTGCCATTAACCTTGTTCTCTGCCTTCAAGCTCAACCTTCCAAAGTGTATCAAACTTACATAAAAAAACAGAAAGTTCCAGAAAAGACACAACAGTTCAAACAACATCACTGGAGGGAGTTGATGATATGGGTGATAGAGGGTCACGTGAGTTTTTTCAAATTCTCAGTCCCAAGCCCACCCACTTTGCAGGGTTTATAAAAGTGGGACAGGGGTGAAGGAACCAAAGTTTTACAATAAAGCTGGGGACCTCACAATCAATTATTCATACTGGCTCAACATTGGCCATTCAGGCTTCCTAGACCCAGCAGCTCAGGAGAAGACGCAAGTGTGTTTACAATATTACCTGCAAATCATGAGCAGCTTGAAAAGCTACTCATGGTTCTCCCAGAACTCATAAATCCCCTTTGATTGGAAATTGGTTTATTATTGTCACATGTAATGGGATTACAGTGAAAAGCTTTTATTTGTATGCTCTCCATACAGATATTTCCAAACATAAGTACAAGGATGGCCTACTGCAGCTCCTACATACCTATTAAAGGTAAGAAGAAAACTCATCACCCTCCCAGCACTTATCCCGGCAAGCGGCCAAGGTGCTACACCTGCCCGTTCACTCTTCCCTCTCCTCCACTCAGGGCCCCACACAGTTCCTCCAGGTAAGAAAACACTTCACCTGTGAATCTGCTGCTGCTGTCTATCGTATCCAATGCTCCCAATGCTGCCCTCTCAACACTGATGAGATCCATTGTAAGTTGGAGGACCACTTTTTCAAGTGCCTCCAATCCATACGCCAAAAGTGGAACTTTCCAGGTTTTAATTTCGATTCACATTCCTGTTCTGACATGTCAGTCCATGGCCTCCTCTTGTGCCAAGATGAGGCCACCCTCAGGATGAAGAAGCAACATCTTGTATTCTGTCTGGTTATCTTCCAACCTGATGGCATGAATATTGATTTCTCCTTATGGTAAAAAAAAATTATTTCTCTCTCCCCTCTTCTTCTATTCCTCACTCTGTCCTCTTTCTTCTTCTCACTTGCCTTCTCCTTCCTTTTCTCCTATGGTCCACACTCCTCTCCTATGAGATTCCTTCATCTCCAACCCTTTATCTTTCCCACCCACCTGACTTCACCCATCACCTTCTAGCTACCTTGCCCCTCCCCCCCACCTTCTTATTCCCCTTTACTTCTCAGTCCTGAAGAAGGCTCTTGGCCCGAAACGTCAACTGTTTCTTCATTTCCATAGATGCAGTTCCTCCAGTATTTTATGTGTGATGCAGAACAAGCGTTACAGTGACAGAGACAGTGCAGTGCAGGTGGAGAAATAAAGTGCAAAGGTCATGTCAAAGTAGACGAGGAAATTGAGAGTTCATCTTTGGCCCAAAAGGTCTCTGTTTAAGAGTCTTATAACAGCAGGGTAAAAGGTATCCTTGAGCCCAGCAGTATATGTTCTCAGGCCTTTGTACATTCTGCCCAGTGGGAGGAGGTGAGAATGACCAGGTGGGAGGGGTAGACAGAGTCAGTGGAGGGGAGGCTCACTTCTGCGCTGGCGCAGGCTACTCAAATTTTCCTCCAACATCCCTACGTTCCCCTGCCAAAGGACGCACTCTACAAAAATCACTCTAGAGTTACAACCACACTAAATTTGCACCCTTCTCTTCAGCTCATCAAGCCCACCTATTAATATCAGGGTAATTAATTGTTTCTTTCTCCAGAAAATGCTCGATCCCCTGAATGTTTCCTGGGTTATAGAACATAGACATAGACATCTACAGCACATTACAGGCCCTTCAGCCCACAATGTTGTGCCGACCACAGAACTTACTCCAGAAACTGCCTAGAATTTCCCTACCACATAGTCCTCTGTTTGTCTAAGTTCCATATACCTATCTAAGAGGCTCTTAAAAGACCCTATTGTGTCTATCTCCACCACTGTCTCCAGTAGTGTATTCCACACACCCACCACTCTGCATTCTGTGTAAATAACTTACTCCTGACATCCCTCCTGTACCTACTTCCAAGCACCTTAAAATGATACCCTCTTGTGTTAGCCATTTCAGCCCTGGGGAAAAAGCCTCTGGCTATCCACATAATCAATGCCTCTTGTGATCTTATACACCTCTATCAAGTCACCTCTCATCCTCTGACGCTCCAAGGAGAAAAGGCCAAATTCACTCAACTTATTTTCATAAGGCACGTTCTCCAATCCAGGCAACATCCTTGTAAATCTCCTCTGCACTCTCTCTATAGTATCTACATCCTTCCTATAGTGAAGGGTGACCAGAACTGAACACAGTACTCCAAGTGGGGTCTGACCAAGGACTTATATAGCTGTAACATTACCTCACGGCTCTTGAACTCAATCCCACAGTTGATGAATGCCAACACACCATACGCCTTGTTAACAACACTGTCAACCTGTGCAGCAGTTTTGAGTGTCCTATGGACATAGACTCAAGATCTCGCTGATCCTCCACACTGCCAAGTGTGTTACTTCGATATCTGTTATTTTGGATACTTTTCAGCATCCAGGCAGCAAAGGTCTATCATTTCCACTTTAAACACAGAGGCTTATCATTTTCATATTGAATGCAGAAGCCGATCATTTTCATACTCCAATCTATTCCCATCTCTGTTCCAATCCTATCTGACTCCATCTCTCATGTGGAATTTTGCTGTGAAAGTAGCTTAAGAAGGCAAAACAATTGAAGCAAACAGACAACTTGAGAATTTACAGCTGTTAGCTGACGTAATTGAATCACATTACTCTCTGAAATTAAAATGGCAGATAGAGATAAACATGACACAGACCATAAGTAATATTCCAGAAAATAACCAGCAGCTTTAGATATTATAGCAAGCAATTAGGCAGTGCTATCAATAAACATTAGATGTCTAGCAATAATTTCATCTGAATATTTACATAGAACATAGAATAGTACAGCACAGTACGGCCCTTCGGCCCACAATGTTGTGCCAACCCTTAAACCCTGCCTCCCATATAACCCCCCAACTTAAATTCCTCCATATACCTGTCTAGCAGTCTCTTAAATTTCACTAGTGTATCTGCCTCCACCACTGACTCAGGCAGTGCATTCCATGCACCAACCACCCTCTGAGTAAAAAAACCTTCCTCTAATATCCCCCCTTGAACTTCCCACCCCTTACCTTAAAGCCATGTCCTCTTGTACTAAGCAGTGGTGCCCTGGGGAAGAGGCGCTGGCTGCCCACTCTATCTATTCCTCTTAATATCTTGTATACCTCTATCATGTCTCCTCTCATCCTCCTTCTCTCCAGAGAGTAAAGCCCTAGCTCCCTTAATCTCTGAACATAATTCATACTCTCTAAACCAGGCAGCATCCTGCTAAATCTCCTCTGTACCCTTTCCAGTGCTTTCACATCCTTCCTATAGTGAGGTGACCAGAACTAGACACAGTACTCCAAGTGTGGCCTAACCAGAGTTTTATAGAGCTGCATCACTACCTCATGACTCTTAAACTCTATCGCTCGACTTATGAAAGCTAACACCCCATAAGCTTTCTTAACTACCCTATCTACCTGTGAGGCAACTTTCAGGGATCTGTGGACATGTACCCCCAGATCCCTCTGCTCCTCCACACTACCAAGTATCCTGCCATTTACTTTGTACTCTGCCTTGGAGTTTGTCCTTCCAAAGTGTACCACCTCACACATCTCCAGGTTGAACTCCATCTGCCACTTCTCAGCCCACTTCTGCGTCCTATCAATGTTTCTCTGCAATCTTCGACAATCCTCTACACAATCCACAACACCACTAATTAAACAGAATACATTGGGTCAAATATTGTGAGTTTGGCTGCAGAGGGACATTTTCTGTTCTTTACTGAAATAAAATAGCTCTTTTTATATTGTGTATATCTACTAGAAGTGACAACAATTCCACATATTCATTGTACCAAGAACAAGGCAATATCCAAGTTGAATGATGTACAATCATAAACCACTGTGATATTATTACAGTAAATTTTCAAAGTAAATACTAATTAACAACAAGGCCATCATCAGTTTAATCACGAGAGGGTTCTCCTACCCCGTAACTTGTGGTTTGGACAATTCCTAGATGGAAATGTATGATCTCTGAAACCAATTGTTTGGAACTAGTTAAATACCACAGTGGGTCAAAACTAAGCCCTGTCACAACCACTGCACTCACTGGCCTTTACAATTATGATGTTAGAGTGTAATCTGGAGTTATGGAAATATTAATTTCAACAGCAACCATTCTACAAACCTGAATGTGGATTGTAGGTTGAGAATAAAATGCAGCTCTGAACAATGGTTTTCTTGGAGCTGCAGACCTGGGTCAGATGCAAACCAAGAAATACTCCATTGACTTGAGATGTCTGCATATTCATGAATGCAACCCAGAGTCAGTGGCAATTAACATTCACTTTGGGTATCTGGACTGTTGGTATGAAGATCTAGGTGCTTGAAAATTATATGTAATTCAAAGGAAGCATTGTGAATACATTGTAACTATAGAATTGTTCTGCCATTTTAGCATATAAAAATGTCATGTAATATTGAATCATGAAGGCCTCTACCAAGAGTGTCTACAATGACGCCTGCTTGTTGTGCTGAATAAAGACTTCTATATCCCTAACTTCAGTGTCTTATGGTGACTTTGATCATAGTCACATCTGGGGGCTCATCCAGGTTACTTTCATGGCCCATTGTGTGCCAGTGATCTCAGCAGTCCTCTTAAGACTCAGCAGTAGATCTGTTCAGATCAATAATCATGGGATCACGAAGTATCACGAACATGACAGAGAGCTGAACTGGTAGATATAAAAGTAGGGTTTGTGTAAGAGACCAGACAGTTTTGGCAAATTTGGTGAGGCAGGGCTATCAGTGGTGGATACTAACCATTTGGAACCCCAGTGGGGTGCATGTGTACTCATCTGGAGAACTGTATAGTACCAGACTCATATACAAATGTGTTTGTTTTTTTAAGAAAAAGTCTGTAACTTTGGTATAACAGTCAAATACTAAGGATAAAGTACAAGTTCAAACACACATAAGTGGCGGATTGCAGAGTACACACCCTGTGGTTTTAAGTATGTACTGATTCATTTTTATCTTCCATTTATATTTTGCATATTGTGGTAATTAGTGTGGAGATACTTGAGGGAGAGGAAATATCTAGATATATCTGTCAGGGTGGCACCGATGAAGTCAGGCAACATCAGGTTGAAAACCCTGATAACCAAAGCCAGTCCTTCACCCTAATTATGACCATCTACAAGGTCTTCACTCCTAGGGAGGGGAGAGCAAAGCATTTTGTCAGAGCTACCCTGCCAAAGTTGCCTGTGGGAATACAGAATTCTGGCGCAAGCCTCAGCAAATGGTTGAAGTTCACCAGATGCACCCCAAAGATATACATGTGTTAGCAAAAGCAAAGTGCCCAAGGAATATGTGGGCCAGTATGGTCCAGGGGGTGCAGGATGGTACATAGCCAACTATGGGGAATACTAACAATGACAAGGGATATCAATTCTTTAAGGAGAAAGTGAGGCAGTGATGGGGGGAGGTGAGAGTAACTGGGGAAAAATAATGTCAGTTTTTCAGAGAGCTGGTGCGCCTGCCGTGGTTCGTGCAGAACGTAAATATCGAGTGTATGAGGAGTATTCAGAGTTGGATAATCCAGGGAGGAATGACCCAGTCTTCCTGAAAATGCTGAAGGAGGGCCTGAGCTCGCTCAGCGGGAAGTTTTAGATTTGAAGATAGCGATGGGACCAACCTACTCCGCAATAATATCAGAGGACTTGCTTTGTGTGCCAATATCCAGAGCACTTAGCAAGGAACTGCTGGAATAGAGGTGGAAGGATAAAGGAGATAATGTGTTACAGCTATGGCCTATTGGCCATGGTTGGAGGCAGTGTTCTGAAGAGAGAGGAAGGTGTGAGGATTACTCACCAAAACAGGCAGACTCCACAGCAGCGCCCTCTTGTTCCTATTTAACTGCCAACCACATTACAGAGCTGGTGAGGTCAGACAAACAGCTGGCTACAGCCTTTATTGCCAGAGACGGTCATCCATCGATGTACACAAGAGGTTAATAAACCAGCAATGTGAAAAGTTGGACACAGGGTCGTCAGAATCGATAACTGATCTACCCTTGTCCATGACCAGAAAGGCGATTTACATTACCATTACAGGAAATGAAACAATGAGGGTGGAGAGAAGTCACCTCAGGTACTTGAGATTGAGGGACTGCAGCTTCCAAGAGATTTTGGGTGTGTCCAAACATGAAAGTACCAGACACAGTGATTAAGGCAGGTGCTATCATAGACTCAGAAAAAGGATGAAATACATGGACAAGACAGGAACAGCAAACATGTGTGACCCACAAAACAACCAGCATGGCCCACAGAGTAACAGCAGCCCCAAGCAGCGAGGTGAAACAGAGCAATGTGTGGGAATCATGTCAGGAGGTCCCAAGGGTAGGGGCCAAGCACAGCCAGGAGCTGTCGGAAGTCATGCAGCTGCCAGAGGAGGCAGCAGTGATTAAAGGCTCACAGAAAGGGGATAATTCGGAGCAGAAAGGGAATGAGTAGGCAGACTCAGTGCAAGGAGGGAAGCAGAAGAACAAGAGGCAACTGTAACTACAAGTGTACAGGAAGAAACTACAAATGCCAATTTAATGAGATTATACAGAGATGCGAAGGACCACTGTAACCAGGGTAACACAATGAGGGACCGAGCAAAACGGCAGCAACACATTGCTGCTGAGAGAGAAGAGATAGTCCTCCCATGATCAAGTCATGAAAAGGAACGGTTTGCTCCACGATAGATTGGACCCCAGATGGGACGTTTAACCAATGACACCTGTGTTGTGTGCAAACCTGATGAGGTAGCCCGTGGAAACACTGGTCTCCGGTGAAACTCACAGACAGAGCGAGGGATCAAGGTACCTGTTAACAGTGTCATTGCAAAGAACCTAAGTGATGAACCCCAGCTAGCTGCATCAGATCTGACTGCACCTGTCTGAAGCAGACCCATAATAAACACAAATGCAGAAGACACCGAAAGTGTGGTAGCAAGCTATGAACTGCCTGTTAAAGTATAATGGCCACTATACACTGTAATGAAGGCTGGTTTCTGGAGGCAGATGTATAGATCAGAATAGAAAACCACTGGGGAAAATAGATGGGAAGGGATCTGAGTTTACAGGGACATCAGGTTCCACAACTTTGACAGCATGACAGACTAAGAGAAGAAATTACAGTCACTCTAGCCTGAATAGGGAATGAAAACAAATAAACTGGACTCTTTCAGTGCTTGGGCCAGTGATTGAATGGGCAATCCAGAAGGGGGCGCCATCAGGGTGAGGTCCTCGCAGTAATTAGAGACCATCCAACCCCTCCTGTACATCAGTTAAAGGGTCTGAGAGACTAGTTGTCAGATTCTGACAGTCTTTTGTCAGGGTATGGATTGTGAACTGTTGCCTGTGAGTCTGACCAAAGAGCCACTGATAGCCACTGTTGAGTCTTAAGTTATCAGAGAATGAGGAGCAGAGACAAAGAATGTGATTAAACCACAATCGGCCAGCAGGGAAGGAGACAACAGTCAATGACAAAGCTGCATTTTAAAGACTGTTCGTCAATTTTATTTATTTATTTATTGAGATACCGAGTGGAATACACCCTTCTATCCCTTCGCCACACTGCCAAGCAATCCCCAGAGTAATCCTAGCCTAATCATGGGACAATTTACCATGACCAATTAACCTACCAACCAGCAAGTCTCTGGACTGTGGGAGAAAACCACAGCACCCAGAGGAATGCCATGCAGTCACATGGAGAACGTACAACCTTCTTGAAGGCAGTGGTGGGAATTGAACCCAGGTTACCTGTAGTGTAAAGTGTTGTGCCAACCACTACGTTACCATGCTGCCCTGGCACAGTACCATCTCTGCTTGAGTTTGTAGTTAGCCATCAGGGATGGTAGTGTAGATGTAGAAGCACATGGGGATATGACAGGTAATTGGCGAAGAGAGTCCAAAGTACAGGACACTTTTGCTGCCTTTCTTGATTAGATCCTTAAGGTTTGGTCTTTCCTGGATCAAAATTATTTTTGTCCAGGGGGGCCAAGAGGAGGGGCTGTTAGGGCGCATTCTGGAGTAATGTAATACAGCAAATATTAATTGGAACAGTAACCAGTCTTCGGACCTGAATGTGGGTTGTAGATTGAGTTTAAAATGCAGCTCAGAACAATGATGTTCCTGGAGCTGCGGACTGGGGTTGATTGCAAACATATAAATACTTTATTGACCTGAAATGGAAGCATAAGCATGAATGCAGCCAGAGCCAGTGGTGATTAACATTCAGTTTGAGTGTCTGGAGTGTTGGTGTGAAGATCTGTGTGTTTGAAAATTATATGTAATTCAAAGGAAGCATTGTGGACACATTGTAACTATAGACTTGTCCTGCCATTACCTTTGATCTTTAGCATATAAAAATGTCATGTGATATTGGGTCAGGCAAGCCTCTACCAAGAGTGTTTCCAATGATGCCAGTTTGTTGTGCTGAATAAAGACTTCAATCTCACCAGCTTCAGTGTCTCCTGGTAACTTTGATCACAGTCACAACATATGGCACCCTTCAAGAATACTCTTAACTACTTGTTAGGTCTCTGATACCCAATCATTAAAATCTCGGCACGTGAACATTTGTAGGCACACACTTCGTCCTACAATGTGTGGTAGACATTTTGGTAAACAATATTCTTGGGATTTTTCCTGGGAATGCCTGCATGAAAATGTATCTTCTGATACTATATGGTGACACTAATAATAAATGTACTTTGATAATTTGAGAAGACAATCTTGTAATGATGTTTATTGTACTTATTGTATGCCTATTATTTGTTCAACCAAAATTCACCATGTGAATTAAAGGCGTGGTATACACTGTATACAATACATGATCATTGGCGATCAAAGGAAAAAGCAGTCCTAGTTACTGCCTTTTGAGTTTTTTTTAAGTGTGAATATGTTTTATTGACTGAGATTCTAGTTAGGAGATGAATTCAATCCGTTAGCTGGATCAGTAATTTCCTTAAGCAGTAAACTATCTGCATCTGGCATTCCCATGTCATCATCATCCAAATTATCCATAACGCCCAAGTATGCGTAATTGAATACTCACAAGGAGCATGACACAAAGGTATTGCTCCTTGCTTTGATAATAACTGGGCAGCAGAGCCATTGCATTCCTGACAGACTAATGGTTAACCTGCCTGTTCCTGTGCCAATCTGCTTAATAGACATCAACACATTTACTGTTTCAGGTTTCAACCACAGCTGTATTGTGCAGATATATAGAAAATTAATAAATAACAGTATTTCAATATCTTCATGAAATAGAGTTTGAATCCTAGGATTTCATTTGTAATGATTGATAATAAGCAATGATAGAATCATACAGCACTACAGCCCTTCAGCCCATCTAGTCTATGCCAAACTATTATTCTGCCTAGTCCCATCAACCTGCATCTGGACCATAGCTCTCCAAACCCCTCCCATCGATGTATGTATCCAAACTTTTCTAAATGATGGAATCAAACCTGTATTCACCAATGTGCTGGCAGTTCTTTCCAATCTCTCACCACCCTCTGAGTGAAGAAGTTCCCCTAATGTTCCTCTTAAACATCTCAGCTTTCACCCTCAACTCTTGACCTCTAGTTCTAGTCTCACACAACATTAGCGAGGAAAAAACACGTTTGCATTTATCCTATTATACCCCTCATAATTTTGTATACCTCTGTCAAATTTCCCTTCATTCTCTTATGCTCCAGGCAATAAAGTCCTAACCTGTTCAACCATTCCCCGTAACTCAGGTTCTTAAGACCTGGCAACCTATACTGGTCTGTTGTTACAAGCTACTCCTGTTGGCTCCATTTATCTCCCTATTTCAATAACCCCTCTCCACTATTTGCCTGATGCCCTTATTTTTGGGTGCCTGTTACAACAAGTTTCAGGCAGAATGGAGATTGTTGCATGATTAATTGATAATAACTACTAAACTGATATCCCCAATAGAGTCAAGTTTTCTTATATTTGTAAATGGCTCATCAAAACATTTAGGCAATGCATGTATTCCTTCCAACTAGACATTTTAAACATCAGTATAAGGAATAAAACAACACAAGGAAAATTTTGAAGTTAGATAATTTTGCTTAGTTTACAGTATTAGTAGCCAATAATTATCTTTCTATTCATTTAATAAGTATTGAACTTTTTTTTTAACCAATCAAGTGCCACAGAAATAAATTTTCACTGGAAGGCTGCAATTTGGGATGAATGCTTCAATGTGCAAGGTGATCTAAATGTGGGTTTATTTAACATAACATTTCTCACCTTTAGGTTCACCACAGCTGCATCTATTGAGATGACATCATGATCTTGATGTTCTCCAAACAGTTTATCAATTGCAAAGATTGGAAGCCCACAGGTAACACAATAGGTGTCTGCTGGCTTTGGTGGTTTCTGTGGGATTACTGCAACTATATCCTCTCCTACTGTCTTCTGGAGACTCGATTCTTGAGTTTCTTCTTGATTAATTTCTTCCAACTCTTTATCTGTAAATTCCAGACTATCAAGTTCTGCCTGGTTTCTTTCATCCTCAATAATTTTCACATCTTCCATTAAAGACAAATCTTTGGATTCTTCCTCTACATCTTTCACAAGTAAATCCTCTGAGCTGTCATGAAGATAAGCTTTATCATTGATATCCACCTTATTCTGGATCAGCTCTAGAGGGCAATGCTGTTGTGGAACCTCAATTTCATGATCTTGTGTTTCACTTATTATTCTGTGAGCATCTTGCTCAGTTTGAATATCATCAAAAATATGCTTTGACTCTCGCTCATAAGTTATTACATCAGTAAGTATCTCATTTGATGGCATCTTGGGTGACTCATACTTGTTTTGCATGGGTTGCACTGTGTCACCAGTAAGGCACTCTTCTTCCTGCAATTGTTCAGTAAAAGCTGGAATAATTTCATAATTATTGACTTCAGATTGAGTCACATCATTGTTTTCTTCAAAACCTGTTTCATCTATAGTTTTTCTTTGGTCTTCGGTTTCAATGTTAACCTTTTCCTTAGAAATGCTTTCAATACTCTGTAAATCAATTATTTCAACATCTGAAGTTTCCATTTCATCAACGGGTATTGGAATTTCAGTTGATTCTGAATGTAATGTCCTATCATTAAGACCAAAGTCTTCTTTCTGAACACCTTTACAGATTTCTTCATCCATTCTTGCTGTATAGTCTGTCTTCCCATATTCTTCTGTCCCTGGTTGTGGAGCTATTTCTTCAGTCTCTAAAATGTGCTCCCCAATGATTATTTCATCATGTGCTGTATCTTCAATATTTCTGGATGGTTTAATGCATTCCTGGTCAGCTTCCTGTCCCAATTCAGCAGGAGCTTGTTCATCTTCAATTCTGAATTTTTGTTCAACAGATTGTTCCTTCTCCAAAATATCAAATTCATTCTGATAAATATCTGCCTTCTTACTGGACACACATTCCTGAGTATCTTTAATTTCTAGTGCTGGCAAATTATAATTAATGTCTAATCCTGTTTCACTGGAGAGATTTCCGTATTTGTCAAATGAATAATCTAGATTGACAAGATGCCCTGTATCCAAGTGATCTTCAACATCAGCGGAAAGTTTTTCTTTTACATAAAGTGTTTCCTCAACAGGGAATGTTTGAATATCCAGTGTTTCCTTACTTGCCATTTCATTAGCATTTTCTTCCTTTTGCTCAACTGCCATACTTAATTCTTCTGAAACTTTCTCACATGTTACGGATAGAGTTTCTGACAAAACTTTTTGATCTTCATGTTCTTCCATTGATTTTTCTTCATATTCTTTCTGTAGCTCCAATACTTTTTCAGAATCTCTTTCTTGCATTGGAACTTCTGCCTCATCAATGTCTATTGCAGGAAACTGCTCTTCACTTTCCGAAAATAATGAAATTCTTTCTGCTTCAACGGCAACATTTTGCGGCAATGCTTCACTCCAACAAGGAGATTGCTCTGGTTTCATTCCCCTTGGCAAATCTAGGATATCATCCTTCAGGATGTACTTCTCGAAGTACAATCCATTCCCTTCATCTGTGTCAGATGAATGACAATGAAATGAAAGTTCGGGATTACTGCTGTCCTCATCTGACTGGTCATTGTTTTGGTCTCTCCGTCCCTTAGCTTCCTCATAGAGGTCTTTATAATAAAATGCCAGTGCAGGTGGTTCCTCTAGAAGTGTAAGGTCAACCAACTTGGTTGAAATTGGAAAACTATGGGAGCGCGAAAGAATTCCTTCAGTCGTGTCAAAGAGCAACGAACCAGCTTCCTTATGATAAAATACACCTGCAATATCTCCTTCCTCTCTTTTTCTCAATGGCTCAGGCTTGGGTGTTTGTACAGAAAATTCTGTTGTATCGTCATAGCTTCCAGGACTTCCAGACACATCAAACTCATCAAAATTAAAAAGCTCTTTTTCTTCTGCGCTCAGGCCCATTTCCAGGTTTATCACAGATGGATTCTCTACCTCTGGAACTGGTAATTCCAAGACTTTGTGTCCTATTGTAACTGGATCAATGGGGACTCTTTCATCCACCAAAGTATATTTTTCAAAATAATCATATTCCTTGCTTCCGCTCTTCTTAGCAGACTTATCAACTGCAGTGCTCTGTTCAGTGGATGTAGGATTGGATACTGTAGCGGTGGAAGGATTGGGTGTCTCAACTGATGTGGGTTTAGATTCGCTCCCATGAGAGGGATTAGAGCTGATAGTATGAGGATTGGATCCAAGTCGATGGGAAGCATGTGTCTCAATCTCATGAGTGGGATTGGTTCTAATCGCATCAGAGGGATTTGACCCAGCCACATTGGAAGGATTTGATCCAGTTACATGGATATGTTCAGCATGCACTACAGAGGAAGGAATGGATTTTCCCACAGTGAAAGAGTCCCATAAATTCTGAGGATTCGGGTGTTGCTCACAATGTTGTGATGCACCCAATAAGCTTGATTGTTGTGCATCCTTCATTCTATTAAAACTATCTGTGCTCGCAATATCACCTTCAAAATATTTTTTTTCAATATTAGGATTGACTTGTAAATACAACAGGTTGTCCTGCATTTTGCGACATTCCTCTTGGTCCACTGAACAAAGGTTTGCTGGAGCAATAATGTTCAATATTTCAGAACCTTCAGCCACTATGTTGAACACAGCTTTCTGAATTTTACTATCTTCTTCAAGCTGTAATTTATCTTCCAAATCCACTAACCTTGAGAGACAAGCATCCTCAGGTGTTCTGTGAAGGGATCCATTTGGCGCTTCCAATGTCTTCGGATTTGCCATTGAGTAAAATGGTTTCTCCTGTATCTCAGCTTCATGCCTTTCTGAACTTTGAGGTGTTTCCATACCTGCAACCATCCCTACAGTTGGAGTGAAAGATAAATTCTGTAAGTTTACATCTGCAGCTTCTACACATTCATCTTTGATTACTGATCCAAAATTATCTGTGCCTTTATAAGGTATTCCAGATTCTGCACTTCCCATGGGCTTCATAAGCTCTGAACTGATAGTTATAGGCATCCCTAGGAAGTTGACTTCTGGATTTGCCATTGAGTAAGCTTGATCCTCTTTTATCATAATTTCTTGTTTCTCTGGAAAACTATGAAGTATTGTTTTTGTTAATGTGTTGCCAGCGGGACTTCTATTTAAATGTGATCTATCCTCAAATGGAACAGATGTTAGCTCCATGTCAGAAGCTAATTTTTTACAGTCTGGAATAGATGTTTCATGAGAAAAGGGCGGACCGTAATCTGAAGCAATTTTAATATTTTGCAAGTCACCCTTGCCTGTAGGTATTGTTCCATTAGATATTACCATCTTGGAAGGTGAAGAGAAGAGCTCTGTATCTTTACAAGTCTCTTTCGAATGTGAAATTCTTACAGGCTCTGTACTAGTTTCTACAGACAGCCTTGAATCTTTGCACTCTGGTGATGCTGAAATAAGTCCTGTATCTGAGAAATGTTTCAGAGTTTCTGATTCTCCTTGCTTTCTTAGTTTTGCTGGAGGTATGCTAACTTGCTGGTCTGGTCTTGTTGAAAATGAATTGATTAAACAACTGTCTTTCAGCTTTACACTATTTTCATTCTGTTCTACTGTATTTTTATGATGTTTCCTCCGACAGTGCACTGGAGCAAGATGTTGCACAACATCTTCAGAGGTTGCTGACACTTCATGCATCACATTTTCATCCTCACTAGGTTTTCTTGCTAATTTCGACAATACTGGTCGATGTTCTACGAGCGGTTGACTGTAAACCTCTGTCTTATTAGTCTCCTTCAACAATTTTGAATTTGTCATTTTGTCCATTCCAACTTGTTGAACTTTGTCTGCTTGTGTTCTTAAAACACACAAGTTATTTCTGGCCATTTCCAAGGTGTCCCCGGGCCTGAGATCCATTGCCTCTACACGATGCTTCTCAGATTTACTCTTTTTATTGCTTTGATGCTCATTCACAGATGAGCACTGAGACAGTTCATCTGTAATAAATATTACTTTCCCTGGTGGAGAGCTCAGAGGAGTACTTTCCATGCTGTAAACGTCAGAGGCAGTGCTTTCCGATGCCCATGGTGTGGAGCACCGACTACTTGAAACAGTTTCCCAAATAATTCCACAGTCCTCACTTTGAACCGCCAACATGGAGAAGGATGAGCTTGACATAATGTAATTCACTTTAGGTTTTACTGACTTGTCTTTAATGACTTCCTTTAGGCTATCAGAAAATAAGCAAACAAAGTTGTAAGGCAAGATTTTGCATTGTACATTTCCAAACTATTTCAAATACATAAATTATTTTTAAAATAA
This sequence comes from Mobula hypostoma, assembly GCF_963921235.1. Lineage (NCBI taxonomy): Eukaryota > Metazoa > Chordata > Chondrichthyes > Myliobatiformes > Myliobatidae > Mobula > Mobula hypostoma. Next base: position 165,809,163 of record NC_086101.1, on the reverse strand, counting down.
ATTTACAGTAACTCCTCAATTTGTGATCATTTGATTCATGCATTTTGACTGTGACAGCATTGACCCTGTGGGGTACATGTCACTCTGGGGTTCGTGAAGCTAGTCACTTCAATAATAGATCACCACTCTATCAATAGGACTGAAAGAGTAATATCAATAAGAAAGCTCAGGAAGTGATAGAGCAGGAGTTGAAGAGACAATCTTGATGCAACACCCTTTTTAGAATTGATTCAATTAGCATTCATTTTGCTGGGAATGCCTACTGAGAGCCACGTGAGATGCCAGTGCAGTCCAGGAAGCAGTATTTCATACAAAGGCTGAGTTTAAATGCATTGTGGGCATTTGGGTATAGTGTATTCCTACATGTGGCAAGAGACACTCTGCTCATTATAGCAAAAAGAGCTTCATAAATAGAAGTTACCCCCAAAAATTATGTTTTAGAAAAATTCAGTAAGTAATCATAGATCAAGGAGTTACTATAACATGTGCTAAAGTAAGACAATAAAAACATTGTAGACATCTGAATTTTAAAAACTACAAATTGCGTATACAAAATTCTGAACAGTGTCAATTGTCTGATAAACTATTTGAGCAAGATACACAACTGTAAAAGGATCCACAACTTCTGCTCAGAATTACTGTGGTGTATGTGGTAATGCCCTTGTTAGGTTTAGAATTCTGAGGGATATAAAGACGATAACCTTCATTGGCCATTTTGACATATGTTTTCGAACAGCCTCAAGCTGACCCAACTCAGAACAATGGTATATTAGCCAGAGTAAAAACTCAAGGGTAAAGTTTACAGAGGTTATTCGGTGCTTGGATGTTAGTTGCTTGTTCACACCTTCTGGTTACTGTCTTGTTGATAGAAATGTTTTGAAGTGTTCAATTAATTGTCAGACTTTCTCAACATAAAGTGAGATTTAGCTGATTCTTGCAAAATTTTCACTTGACTCACAAATGTGTGGTCCGGGTTAGAACATGATTGAAAGCATCAAATACAATAAAAGGAGGCAGGAACAGATGCATGTAACAGGAAGCCAAATCCCAGAGAATTCAAAGAGTAGTTCTATCTTAACATCACTGATGGGAAATCTTCACCAATGGTGATTTTTCCCAAGCTGAACCAACAGCTTTAGCAACAACAGCAGATCCATACCCAATCACTGGTCATAGTCATCAATTTATGCCTCAGGATATTTTAAGCTGCTGTAGAGGTATTATCTCACAGTTTGTTGTGCATTGATATAGCAAGTAATTACCACTGCTCCCGATAGCAATAAACAAGATTCCATCCTCTACAGTATGGGAAAGTGATAAAGAAGATATGTGAGAACAAGACTTTACCCACATGGCAAACCTTTCCAAAAGTAATATGGCATTGCCTGCATACTTACTGCCTTGGATATTTCACTCCAGCAACATGAAGTGTTTATCAAGCTTAAATATGTAAGAACTCTAGTATTTTTAAGTCACGTTTGCACTTTTCATTCCATTTTCCTCAAATAATTTCAGATAATTGTTCGGCATTTCCACCTCCTCCAGAGTGACCTTATCCAATACATAAAACAGTACAGCACACAAACAGGCCCTTTGGCCCACAACGTCTCTGTCAAACACAAGGCCAAATTACACTAAATTTAACTAACATTGCCTCACCTACCAGGTAGGTGGTGGGGAGGGAGGGGGTGAATGAAGTGAAAAGTTGAGAAGTGATAGGTGGAAGACATAAAGGGCTTAAGAGGAAGAAATCTGATAGGAGAGGATAGTGGACCACGGGAGAAATGGAACGAGGAGGGACACCAAAGGGAAGCGATGGGCAAGTGAGAAGAGAAAGGGTAAGAGGTGAGCCAGAATAGGAGATTGAAAAAGAATGGGGGAAAGGGAGAAATTACTGTAAGTTAGAAAAATCGATATTCCTGCTATCAGATTGGAGGCTATGCAAACGAAATATTAGGTGTTGCTCCTCCAACCTGAGAGTGGCTTCATCACGGCAGTAGAGGAGACCATTGAACAACATGTCGTCATGGGAATAGAAAGAATCAAGAACGTCATAGTTGCCTTGTAGCTTAAAATACACTCCCATCGTAAATATATTATGCTGTAGAACCATTTGTTCACACGCAAAATAGTAAAACATACGGTGAACAACTAATTGTATTTGACACCTGTCAATCAAAGTGAGATGTACAGTTGACCCCTCCCCCCTACAGCAATTTATTTTTCAGAAAACTGCCCATACAAAATTCACAAACCACTTCCCAAATTTATAAAATCCCTCTCATGGGATATGTGTGAAAAAAAGTAAATTAGTTAGTACAAAATATATTCTATTTGAACTAGTGTTTCATGATGCATGCATAGACAACAGTTTTGTGTTAAAGGAAATCATGATACCATCCTGCTTTTTGGAATGCAACCGGCTACACTGTGGAGGCCATCTATATTGGACTGAGCAGTGTACATACTGTATTTGTGTTTGGGGCCTTCCATTACTTGGTCTTCCCGAAGTGTTTTCTCTTATTGAATGAAATACTGCTTCAGCTCAGGGCTTTGGATTCTGATTGGTTTTTTTTTCCTCACCTAAAACAAGGAGTTGGTCAACAGATACACATATTTGGTGAGGCAGGTGCTTTAATAAACTCGGGAAAGGAAGAAATTGCATGGACAACAGACACAGTTGCTGTAGTTCAAGAGTCATTTGGAACTTGAAGTGTTGTTGAGGCCTATTGAAGGCCATTTGTGGTCTGAGTTGTTGAGGTCTATTGCCTTAATAACAGTTATCTGTTATATTGTGTGAAACAAAAATTATACAAGCATTGATATATATTTGCATGTATATGGGCATCTTTCTTTGTTTTTCTCTACGAGTTAATTGGACCAGTTCTATTTATTGCAATACACTGAAATATTCCATTCCTGAGTATATAAATCATTTCATTAAAACTTCTGTGGATTCTACTTCACTAATTTAAAGTTTAGATTTATTACATATACAGTACATTAAAACACTGTTAAATGTGTCGTTTGCATCAATGACCAACACAGTTGGAGATGTGATGGGGAGAGCCTATGAGTGTCACCTGGCTTCCGGAGCCAACACAGAATGCCCACAGCTTACTAACCACAACTCATACGTCCTCGGAATGTGGGAAGAAACCGGAGCCCAGGAGGAAACCCATGCAGTCACAGGGCAAACGTAAAAGCTCCTTCTAGGCAGCCTATCCCCACTATTGAGGACATTTTAAAAAGACAGGTGTGTAAAACGGGCCTGAAGGATCATTGGGGACCTGAGTCACCCCAACCACAAACTGTTCCAGCTGCTACCATCCAAGAAACGGTACTGCAGCGTAAAAGCCAGGACCAACAGGCTTCGGGACTGCCTCTTCCACCAGGCCATCAGACTGATTAATTCATGCTGACACAACTGTATTTCTATGTTATATTGACTGTCCTGTTGTACATACTATTTATTATAAATTACTATAAATTGCACATTTAGACAGAGACATAACGTAAAGATTGTTACTCATTAATATGAAGGATGTAAGCAATAAAGTCAATTCAATTCAAATTCAATGCTACCACAGTGTACAACAGAATATTCCACATTGAAACAACCTTAAATATTGGCACCGTAACATAGTGGTTAGCGCACCACTTTACATTTGGTGTTCAATTCCCGCCACTGCCTAAAGAATTTGTACATTTTCCATGTGACTGCATGGGTTTCCTCCAGTTTTCACTCACATTTCAAAGATGCACGATTTGGGTTAGTTAGTTGTGGTCATGCCACATTGGCAGCCAAAGCATGGCAACCCTTGTGGGGTGCCCAGCACAATCTTTACTGATTTGATTTATGCATTTCACTGTATGTTTTGATGTACATTCAAGATTCAAGTTTCAAGATTCAAAAAACTTTATTGTCATTCTAACCGTATGTAGCCCCCCCCCCCGGCCACCCTCAGGGTCGCTCGGCTCGCTGTCGTCTAGGGAAACAGCCTCGGCCCCGCCAAACTGGGTAATTAGTTTGTGTGGATGTTGTGTGATGTACCCCACCCCGCCCAAATAACAGACAATACACCAGATGCAATTAAATGATTTACAGTTTATAGATATTACTAGAACTATATAATTAAGAGAGAATAAAATATAAAAGGAAAATAAAAGGTGCCACACTTATCAAAGTTCAATCTCTTTGTGCACAAAACAGTTGGAGCTCAAGGACCTTCTTCTTCAACCTGCGACCCCTCGGACCACCTCGATCAGCCGCCTGGGACCACCAACGGTGGTTGACCAGACGCTCCACACGAGTTCGTCTCCGTCTCCTCACCGAACGCCCTCCTCGGGGTCCGATCCCGTTAGCGGACATCACAGCACCTCGTCCATCCTCTGTCTCGCTCTCCCGCCTTCTGCCCACAAAACCCCGCGCATACAGTATCTTCAAATAAACCAAAAACGTAACAACTATCCCAATTGGTTCATAACATATTTCTTATCACACTCTAAACTAAAACAAGCTGCTAGCGCAAACTTTCTCAGCATTTAACACAACAAAGCCACATTCCCCAGATTAACATAATAAAGAGGCCATTTTAATTAGCCTCTGCAGTAACATAAAAGTTGAAACCCCCTTACACATACATCAGCTCCGCCGGGCAGAATGAGACAGCGTTCCCCAGGAGCAGTGCAATCATAACATAACAAACACAACACTAAATAATAAACATAACAATAAATAGTAAAACACAACAGCCACATGTCAGCTAAAATCAGGTTATAAGTGTCCAGTGCAAGTTAGAAGTGTCCAAAAGCAGAGTCAGGTAGAGCAGCTATTTAGCAGTCTGACTGCCTGTGGGAGGAAGCTGGTTAGTAGCCTTGTGGTTTTAGTTTTGATGCTCCTGTAACGTTTGCCTGATGGCAGAAGAACGAACAGTTCATGGAGAGGGTCTGAGGGGTCTTTAATGATGTACCGTGTCTTCTCGAGGCATCGACTCTGAAAGAGGTCTTGGACAGAAGGTAGGGAGACCCCAATAACCTTCTCTGCTCCCCTAATCACCCTCTGCAAGGCTTTTTTGTCAACAGCACTGCAGCTGGAGTACCAGGTTGTGATGCAAAAGGCCAGCACACTCTCAACCATGCCTCTGTAGGATGTAGTTAAGATGTTAGTGGAGAGTGATGCTTGTTTAAGCTTCCTCAGAAAGTGCAATCTCTGCTGGGCCCGTTTCACAATCCCAGTGGTGTTCCTGGACCAGGTGAGATTGTCCGAGATCTGCACCCCAAGGAACTTGATGTTTTCCACTCTCTCCACTGTGGAGTCGCTGATGCTGAGGGGTGTGTGCTCAGGCTGAGAAAAGCTAATCTCTTAAATCAAAACTTATTTTAAAAATTTACGCTCTTGGGTTATGACAGAGAAAAGTGGATCAGAATAAGAAAAGGAGCAGGAGTTGGCCAAATCAGTGCCTTGAAACCCCTCTGACATTCGATAAGATCACTGCTGACCTATCTTATCCTCAACACCACCTTCCCATTCCCTTCCCAAATTCAAGTCTGTGTCAATCTCCACCTTGACTATATTTCTTGACTCTGCCTCCACAGCTCCCTGTCCCAAAAAGTCATGACCATCTGAGTGAAGAAATCCCTGCTTTTCTTTAAGTCTGCCCCTTTTTTCTAAGTATCCACCTGCTAGATACCCATAAAACCCACCTGCTAGATACCCACAAAATCTTGTCCATTTCAATAGCATCACATTTTTGTTCTCTTTACCTCAGTAAAGGGATATTCAGGTATGTGTATATATATATATATATATATATATATATATATACTGTATCCTCCTTAAATTTGGAGACCAAAGCTGTGGCTAAAACCTCTGGATACTTCAACCTAGAGTTCTGCGAGAGGTTGTGATTAAAAAAAATCATTCTTTGAACTTCATACAACACATGACACTAGCGCTCAGAGTGGTGGGCGAAGGCTGAGCAGCCCCGGCTAATAATCTCATTAGAGGTCTCTCAGCCCAGTGTGGCAGTGCGCAATAGAATTTGGTTGAGTCCATTCTCAATTTTGGCCGCAAGATAGGGGAGGCTGTTGATCATTGGTGAGCACTGTATTGCACAAAGGGGAGGATGGTAGGCTGACCATTGGTGAGCACGGTCCTGCACAGAGGAGAGGCCAGTAGGCCGATGCGGATCATGAAGTGCATTTTCCAAGCATTGAATAGACTCGCCCTGCTTGGGATGTTAGGTCAGCCTCTCCCTCCCTCATTACACCCCTTGACTTCCCCTAACACACTGCCGACTGACTTATCGGATCGAACAAACTCTCTCGTGTAGTAGAAAATTGGAGCAAATTTTTCATTCTAAAGACAGTCCAAAGTGACGATTTTTGAAGAGGATGTAAGCAGACATCCCACCCTGCAAAAAGTCATTTCAGGGAGGTAGCACCATCAATTTGCTCTCTTGCTTGCTCTCGCGCTCTCTCTCGTGGTCGCTCTCGCGCTCTCTTGCTTTCTCTCAAAAAAATTGATTTCCCTGATATTGTATATAATTTGCGGGCATCAGGGAGCCACTATTAATATGCGATAACTCCCGGAACTTCCAGGAGAGGTGGGATGTCTGTGTATGAGTTGGAAGAGGAGGATTCTAGGCCCCAGCCCAAGGACAATTCTGATAAGGTTAATGATGAAGAATTTCAATCTTCTGAGTCATTTCACTGCATTAGTGCAACAACAGACACACAAAAAGTCTGTCTTTACAATGGAAGTTACTTATCAATGGGTTTACATGGACTAGTGATCCAAGTTTCCTTTGTGCCAAGTCTGCAGCAGAGAAGAAAAGAAAGAAAATATAGTGGGTAAAATGCTAGGACAAGATGCAGCATGAGAAAGTCTTGTATAAAATTGTGTCTTAGGCTATATTTTTTATCCATATTACTTTGGCTTATGTTTTTTAGTAACTTTACTATTCAACATTGTCAATAAATTTACATATTATAAATAGCATTAATTATAATCAATACTGACCAAGCCTACCTTTAGAGAAATCAAATCCCATTTTTAACAGAAATTTATGTTTTTCTTATGAGTTTTTAAAATTTATGAAAGGCAAAGAAAGAGATTAATTGCAAGAAAGGTAAGTTAAGCTTAACTACCTGCTTTTCGAGGAAGTTTGGCTAAAAATACATTCTCTTTTTATCAGGATGTTTTAAGTGCTTCTTTGATGAAGACTGATCAAAAATAATTTACAATTTCTGACACTTTAGCCAAATGGTGGTGAATCTGTAGAATTCATTGCCATAGACAGGTGAATGATATATTTGAAGCAGAGGTTGACAGGTTCTTGATTCGTCAGGGTATCAAAGGTTATGGGTTGAAGTCAGGAGAATAGGACTGAGAGGGACAATAAGTCAACCATGATCGAACAGTGGAGCAGACACGACCTAAATTCTGCTCCTCTCTCCTATGTCTTAGTTCTGCTTCCTGTTACTATTAATTCAATTGTCTTATCCTCCAAGTGACCAAAGGTTACTATTGACAATGGCTTTTGGTGTGGTGCACCTCTGCTGTGTATGTTTACTTTTGCCTTTATATTTTTCTCCCTTTTGCTGCTCAAGATTTAATTTGATTTTGTTATGGTTGCAGTTTTTGCGGATGTGCTGTATTTTTTTTGTTTGTAATAAAAATAAAAATATTAATATAAAAAAATGCAAGAAAGTAGAGCTGTTGAGTGTGGAGTTACATCAACCTAACGACATTAGGTTTCAAGATGACACTGAAGTGCATTGGTGACTTCAGAAAATTGTACCAGTTTTCCTATAAATACAGGTGTCCCCCGCTTTTCGAACGTTCGCTTTACAAAACCTCACTGTTACGAAAGACCTACATTAGTACCCTGTTGTTGCTAAGAGAAGGTGTTATCACTGTTAGGAAAAAAATCAGCACATGATAAAAAAATCAGCGCGCGAAAAAATCAGCGTGCGTCCCGAGCAGCTGCTCTCCCCCGGATTCTCGCCGGCATTGCTTAAACACGTGCCTGTGAGCAGCCGTTTGCAAGATGAGTTCTGAGGTATCGGAAAAGCCTGAAAGAGCTCGTAAGGGTGTTACACTTAGCGTAAAACTAGACATAATTAAGCATTTCGATCGTGGTGAACGAAGTAAGGACAACGTGAGCTTGGCTTGTGGAAGCTGACGAAGATGATGTTGAAGAGGTTTTGGCATCCCATGACCAAGAACTGATAGATGAAGAGCTGATGCAATTGGAAGAGGAAAGGATAACCATCGAAACAAAAGGCAGAAGCGAAATGAACGTGAAGCAACTGCGTGAGATTTTCGCTGCAATGATAAAGTACGACTTTAATTTTGAAAGTTTAGGTTTAGGGGATATTTGCAGGATGGTTTGAGTGCTTACAAAGAACTGTATGATAGAAAAATACGCGAGGCTCAGCAGTCAAGCAAGCCTTCCACATCAGCCACCGCAGATGACAAACCTCGACCTTTGACATCGAGGCAGGCAGAGATAGGAGAAGACGAGCTGCCTGCACTAATGGAAACAGACAACAATGAGATGACACCCCAGTGTCCCACCACCCCAACCCCCGGGCCATGGACAGATACTGATTCACGGAGAATGCAGCGGTAGCTGGGAGACCCACAGCACATCTTTAAGAAAAAAGCCAAAATAAACATGCTAATTAATTAGGTGCTGCCCGACACGTAAATGTCGGCCCAGATCAGAGGCGATGCAATCGGCACTGATCTGGGCTGACAATTACGTGTCGGGCGGCACGTAATTAATTAGCATGTTTATTTCAGCTTTTTTTCTTAAAGATGTGCTGGGTGCCTTCCGGCTACCGCTACACCCCTGCGTGCTTCGCGGCAATGTATCAGTCGGTGGCTTGGAGGGTGGGGGCCACTGCACCACCCCAGCTTGCGACGACTCAGTCTAACACACCATCATCAGTGTGCTCGGCGCTGTCTTCCCAATTCCAGTAAGTGATACTACACTGTACATACATTATTTCTACATTATATAGGCTGTGTATTTTTACATGTTATTTGGTATGATTTGGCAGCTTCATAGCTTAAAGGTTACTGGAGAGAGTGTTTTTGCCAACAGCGCTTGCGTGAGATTTTCGCTACGGAGAACAGTGCCGGCAATGATTGTGGAAAAGTATTTCTACTTTATATAGGCTGTGTATTAATCATATCATTCCTGCTTTTACTATATGTTACTGTTATTTTAGGTTTTGTGTGTTGTTTGGCATGATTTGGTAGGTTATTTTTGGGTCTGCGAACGTTCACAAAATTGCTTCTTCGCTTTACGACATTTCGGCTTACGAACCGTTTCATAGGAACGCTCTACCTTCGGATGGCAGGGGAAACCTGTATACTTCTTTTGAATTACTTTTGCTACAATCTGCAGCATATAAATTTCCTCTTAACAATGGACTATGAAATTATATCAACGATCTTCAGATTTCATATTCGACGGTTAAATGAGGAGCAGTTATACGCAGCGACATTAAGGCTGAAAATGCAACAGGAGAGGCGAAATTCAAATCAGGCTGAAACACAGACAGGTGAGGCTTCCTCTAACCAGCATCTTGTCGGCGAATGTGTAAACAAGTCAAGTCAAGTCACTTTTTATTGTCATTTCGACCATAACTGCTGGTACAGTACACAGTAAAAACGAGACGTTTCTCAGGACCATGGTGCTACATGAACAATACAAAAACTACACTGAACTACGTAAAACAACACAAAACTACACTAGACTACAGACCTACCCAGGACTGCATAAAGTGCACAAAACAGTGCAGGCATTGCAATAAATAATAAACAAGACAATAGGCACAGTAGAGGGCAGTAGGATGGTGTCAGTCCAGGCTCTGAGTATTGAGGAGTCTGATGGCTTGGGGGAAGAAACTGTTACATAGTCTGGTCATGAGAGCCTGAATACTTCGATGCCTTTTGTCAGATGGCAGGAGGGAGAAGAGTTTGTATGAGGGGTGCGTGGGGTCCTGCATAATTCTGTTTGCTTTACGGATGCAGTGTGTGGTGTAAATATCTGTAATGGTGGGAAGAGAGACCCCGATGATCTTCTCAGCTGACCTCACTATCCACTGCAGGGTCTTGCGATCCGAGATGCTGCAATTTCCGAACCAGGCAGTGATGCAGCTGCTCGGGATACTCTCAATATAACCTCTGTAGAATGTGGTGAGGATGGGGGCCGGCGGGGTGGGAGATGGACTCTTCTCAGCCTTCGCAGAAAGTAGAGACGCTGCTGGGCTTTTTTGCTATGGAGCTGGTGTTGAGGGACCAGGTGAAATTCTGTAGCAGGTGAACACCAAGAAATCTGGTGCTCTTAACGATCTCTACAGAGGAGTCGTCGATGTTCAGCGGAGGGTGGTCGCTCCGTGTCCTCCTGAAGTCAACAAGCATCTCTTTTGTTTTGTTCACATTCAGAGACAGGTTGTTGGCTCTGCACCAGTCTGTTAGCCGCTGCACCTCCTCTCTGTATGCTGACTCATCGTTCATGCTGGTGAGACCCACCACGGTCGTGTCATTGGCGAACCTGACGATGTGGTTCGAGTCACTGGAAAATAAAACTGACGATCTCAGGGCAAGGCTGCTGTATCAGAGACAAATGAGGCAGATCTCAGTTGTCCGTTGCACTGAAACTTGGTTAACTGCGAATACGCTTGATTGAGTTATCCAACCAGAATGTTTTATGATTTTCAGATTGGATCGAACCGTGAACTCTGGTAAGAAAAAAGGTTGCAGCATGTGATTTTTAGCCAATTCTCATTAATGTATGGACATTGGGGTTTTGTGGACTTCTTGTTCACCTGACTTAGAACACCTGACGATTAAATATGGACCACTTTATTTGCCTCATCCGCGATCCTGCCTTGCAGTTTACATACCACCAGTGGCTGAGTACAAACAAGCATTCGCAACACTGCACAACATTGTCTACAGGCAAGAAACAGCCCACCCCGGCACACTTCAAATTATAGTCAGCGATTTTCACCAGGCCTCTGTGGAGAAAACCCTGCCCAATTATCACCAGCATATAACCTGTTACCTCAGAGGTCCCAACACACTTCACCACAACTACACTACGACAGGGAAAGCCTATCATTCCTTTCCGAGACAACATTTTGGCAAATCAGACTACTTGGCTGTACTCCTGCTACCTGTATACAAACAAAGCCTAAAGGCGCATGGATCAAGACAGCTAAGAGGTGGTCACAGGATGCAGAGGAATGGTTACAGGATTGCCTTGAGTCAGTAGACTGGGCTGCATACAGGAACTCATCTGGAGGACCTCAATGACTACACCAGAGTTGTAACAGACTTTATTAGAACATCTGTAGATGAGTGGCCCCCACAAAATTGTTCAGAATTTACCCCAATCAGAAGGCCTGGATGAACCATGAAATCCAGAATTTGCCGAGAGCCAGATCAATCATTCCAGTCTGGAAATCAAGAATGCTACTTTTCTCTCTTTTTCGAGGTACTCGACAAGGTTGTCCTCTTAGTCCCTTATTATTTGATATTGCATTAGAACCTCTTGCAATTGCCATTCGAGAATCTCCAAATATTACTGGGATAACTCGGGGCTTAAAGTCCCATAAATTGTCACTCTATGCTGATGATTTACTTTTATATATTTCTAATCCTCAAAAATCCATCCCGGCTGTTTTAGAGTTATTAGCACAATTTGGTCTTTTTTCAGGTTATAAATTAAATCTTAGTAAGAGTGAACTCTTTCCGATTAATAAACAACTTCCCTTATATTATAAATTTCCATTTAAATTGATTAATAATTATTTTTCATATCTTGGGATTAAAATTACTTGTAAATATAAAGATTTATTTAAGACTAACTTTTTACCATTAATAGACCATATTACTCAACTTTCATCTAAATGGTTTCCTTTATATTTAACTTTGATTGGTCGTATTAATGCAGTTAAGATGTTTTTTTTGCCAAAATTTTTATATATATTTCAGGCATTACCAATCTTTGTTCCAAAATCTTTTTTTGACAAAGTTGACTCTAAAATTTCTTCATTTATTTGGCAGAATAAAAACCCAAGATTGGGTAAAATACATTTACAGAAAGCTAAGAGAGATGGAGGCTTAGCATTACCTAACTTTAGATTTTATTATTGGGCAATTAATATTCGACATATGAAATTCTGGTTACTGGACCAGGATATACTATCCATTCCTAAATGGGTAGTATTGGAATTACAATCTGTTCAGGGTTTTACACTTGGCTCTATTTTAGGTTCCTCTCTTCCTTTTGATTGGAAACGCCTTAAACAGGTGTCTAACCCGATAGTTAAATATACCTTGCATATTTGGTTTCAATTCAGAAAATTTTTTGATCTTAATCAATTTGGGTTAGCGATTCCTATTTTAGGTAACATATTTTTTTCTCCCTCTTTTACGGATCGTGCTTTTCAAACTTGGAAGACTAAGGGTATTTCACGGTTTTTGGATTTATTTTTAGATGGTTCCCTTATGTCTTTTGAACAATTATCTAATAAATATAATTGATCAAGAATACATTTTTTTTAGATATCTACAAGTTAGAAATTTTCTAAGTACTATACTTTCTTCCTTTCCAATGCTTCCTCCTACATACATTTTAGATACTATAATCAACCTTAATCCATGTCAGAAAGGTGCATCGGCTATGATTTATAATATTATTATGAAACTTAGGAAAGCTCCATTTGATAAGATTAGGGTAGATTGGGAACAGGAATTGGGGTTTACCATTTCCGTGGATGACTGGGGGCAGATTTTACAATTAGTCAATACTTCCTCTATCTGTGCTAAACATTCCCTAATTCAATTTAAAGTTGTTCATAGAGCACATATGTCCAAAGATAAGTTAGCGCGCTTTTATTCTCATATTAATCCTTTTTGTGATAGATGTCCGGGGCAGATAGCCTCTTTAACTCATATGTTTGGGTCTTGCCCTACTTTGGAAACTTTTTGGAGAGACATTTTTAATATTATCTCTAAGGTATTGAATATAGATATCTCTCCTCACCCTATTACTGCTATCTTTGGATTACCTAAAATTTCCAGTAATCTCTCCCCTTCAGCCCGTAGAATGATTGCATTTCTTACTTTAATGGCGAAAAGATGTATCTTACAACATTGGAAAGAGCTTAATGCTCCAACTACCTTTTTTTGGTTTTCTCAGACGATATTATGCTTGAATCTGGAGAAAATTAGAAGCAATCTTTATGACTCCTCATTTAAATTTGAACAGACTTGGAGATCTTTTATTCAATATTTTCATTTAATGTAATATATACCCTTCTTGTTTTTTTTTACTGTTTTTAATGGAGGTCGGGATTGAGGACGTGATTTTAAGTTTAACTCTGTTTGGTTTCAAGTTAGCCCATTGCTTTGCTTTGCTTTTAGTTAGTTGCACGGTGGGTTTTTTTTGGGGGGGGGGGTTTCCTTTTCTCTATTGATATATATATAAAATTAGTATACTATTATGTTACCTTGGTATGTTATGTTTAAATTATATTGTTTGTAGTATTTTTTTTATATTAATATCTTCTGTAATTTTATTATATTCTAACAGTGTATTAGTGTCTATATGGCTTACCTTTTTGTATACTTATTTGATAAAAAGATTTAAAAAATTTAAAAAATAAAAAAAAAAGAATGCTACAAGAGGTGCCGTTATGCTCTCTGGAAAGCCATCTCTTGGGCTAAGTGGAGATTCCAGACTAGACTGGAATCAACGAGGCATGCACAACTGTTGTGGCAGGGTTGGATTGCCATAACCTCCTACAAAGCTAGGACATTGGGGACCAGCAGAGCTTTGCTTCCATACGAGTTCAATGTCTTCTATACTTGATTTGACCACCAGAACAGGGAGGAACCTTCATGCACCCCCATGTTTCCTAATGATCCTTTGGTCTCAGTATCTGAAGATGACATGCAGGCTGCCTTCAAGAGAGTGAATTCAAGTACAGCTTCTGGTCCGGATGGAGTACCTGGTCGAGTATGATGACCAACTGGCTGATGCGTTCTCAGATATCTTCACCTTCCCGCTCTGGCAGTGTGTGGCACCCACCTGCTCCAAGCAGGCTTCAGTTGAACCGGTGCCCAAGAAGAGTGTGGTAACCTGTCCAAATGACCATCGGCAGTGACACTTACATCCCCAGTGACAAAGTGTTTTCAGAGGCTGGTGTTGAAACATATCAGCTCCTGTCTAAGTGGCGACTTGGATCCTCTCTAATTTGCCTACCAAAGCAACAAGTCTACAGCAGATGCCATCTCAACCTTGGAACATCTGGATAGAAAAGATGCATATATTGGATGCTCTTTATTGATTACAGCTTGGCATTCAATATCATCATCCTCCCAAAACTAATCAATAAACTCTGAGACCTTGGCCTCAATACCCCCTTGTGCAATTAGATCCTGGATTTCCTCACTTGCAGACCCCAGTCAGTTTGGATTGGGAAAAACATCTCCTCAATCTTCATCAACACAGGTGCATGACAGGGCTGTGTGCTTAGCCCCCTGCTCTAATCACTTTACACCTATGAGACTGCGTGGCTAGGTACAGTTCCAACACCATATACAAGTTTGCTGATGATACCACTGTTGTGGGCTGTATCAAAGGGGGTGATGAATCAGCATACAAGAGGTATGCTATTGAAAATTTGGCTAAGTAACAACAATCTCTCACTCAATGTCAATAATACCAAAGAACTGATTGTGATCAGAGGTGGAGAGGGTCAGTAATTTTAAATTCCTGGGTGTCACTATCTCAGCGGACCTGTCCTGGACCCATCATATAAATACGATTGCAAAGAAAGCACGGCAGTGCCTCTACTTCCTCAGGAGTCTGTGGAGATTCGACACATCATCAAAAACCTTGGCAAACTTCTGTAGATGTGTGGTGGAAAGAGTGCTGACTGGCTGCATCATGGTCTGGTATAAGAACACCAATGCCTTTGAACAGAAAATCCTACTAAAGGTAATGGAGGTGCGTGAGCCAGTCCTCATAAGAGGACCAGAAGAGGAGGGGGTCAGCAACTTTAAATTTCACCACGTTATCATTTCAAGAGAATCTGTCCTGGGTCCAGCACGTAAATGTCATTGCAAAGAAAGCACAGCAGCATCTCTATTTCCTTAGATTTGGCATCACATCTAAAACTTTGACAAACTTCTATAGATGTATATATTGACTGGTTGCATTGTAGCCTGGTATGGAAACACCAATACCCTTGAATGAAAATTCCTTCAAAAAGTAATGGATACAGCCAGTGCATCACAGGTAAAGCCCTCCCCACACATTACACACATCTACGTGGAGCTCTGTTATGGGTAAGCAACATCCATCATAAAGGACCCCCCGCCTTTTCAGACACAGCGCTGCAATCCGACCGCTTCACTATTCTCCACAAAGGCAGGTCAACTCAGTCTTTTAAAGATAAAGGAGCACTGTGTGCTTTATCATTAACTCATCATGGTGCACGGATGTTGTGGTTCTGTCTCAGTCCTGCTCACCTGACCCAGAACATCTAGTGGTCAAATGTTGTCCATTCTATCTGCCATCATCCTGGTAACAATGTACATTCCACCACAGGCCGACGCCAGGCGGGCACTGGAGAAGCTGAGCACCATGATCAACAGGCACAGGACAGCAAACTATGACGTCTTCCCCTTCATTGCGGAGATTTCAACCAGGCCAACTTGAAGAAGTATCTGAACAACTTCCACTAACGTATTGCCTGTGGAACCAGAGGAGCCACACACTTGACCAGTGATATACCACCATCAAGAATGCTTATTGTGCCAACCCACGCCCACACTTTGAAAATTCCAATCACCTGGCTGTATTTTTACTATCAGTGTAGAGCCAGAGATTAAAGACCACAGCACTAGCGGTGAGGACCAACAAAGGTATGGTCAACAAAGGTAGAGTACTTGCAGGACTGCTTTGAGCTGATGGACTGGACTGGAGAATACTCAGGGATTATTCTTCATATTCTGAAGGATTATGTCACAGTTATCACTGACTTCATCAAGACCTGTGTGGGTGAGTGTGTGCCTTTGAGAACATACTGGCCTTACCCAAACCAAATAATGTGGATCAGCCAGGAGATTCATAGTTAGCTGAGGCCAAGATCTGTGGCAGTCAAGGCTGGTGATCCTGAACTATACAAAAAGCCCAGGTACAGCCTACGGAAGCCTATTTTACAGTGAATAAACAACTCCAATTGAGGTTACAGATTGAATCAGATGCAAGTTAGCTGTGTCAGGGCTTGCAAGCCAGTTCTTCCCATACAGTGAAACCTAACATCAGGAATGGCTGTAATGTTTCACTCCCAGCTGAGC
Organism: Mobula hypostoma; assembly: GCF_963921235.1. Lineage (NCBI taxonomy): Eukaryota > Metazoa > Chordata > Chondrichthyes > Myliobatiformes > Myliobatidae > Mobula > Mobula hypostoma. The sequence goes on along the minus strand of NC_086101.1, from coordinate 165,792,767 downwards.
TCAATGCCTTTTATACACACTTTGAAAGGGAGAATAAAACTACAACTATGCAAATCCCTGCAGCATTTAGTGACCCTGTAATCTCTGTTTCGGAGGCCAACATCAGAACATCTTTCAAAAGGGTGAACCCTCGCAAGGCGTCAGACCCTGATGGTGTACCTGGAAGGGCTTTGAAAACCTGTGCCAACCAACTGGCAGGAGCTTTCAAGGACATCTTTAATCCCTCACTATTGCTTCTGAAGGTTTCCACGTGCTCGAATCATGCCCAAGAAGAGCAGGGTGAGCTCCCTCAACGGCCATCGCGCAGTGGCACTAACTTCCACTGTTTTGAAATGCTTTGAGATGTTGGTCATGTCTAGAATCAACTCCTGCCTAAGCAAGGGATGGACCTGCTGCAATTTGCCTATCACCACCATAGGCTACAGCGGATGGACTCTCATTGGCTCTCCACTCAGCCTTAGAGCACCTGAACAATAGCAAAACCCATATCAGGCTGCTGTTTATTGATTACAGCTCAGCGTTCAGCAGCATCATGCCCTCAGTTCTAAACAACGAGCCGCAAAACCTGGGCCTCTGCATCTCCCTCTGAAACTGGATCCTTGAGTTCCACACTGGGAGACCACTGTCCATGCAGAGCAGAAATAACATCTCCTCCTAGCTGACAATCAACACTGGCACGCCTCATGGACGCACTCTTACCCCACTGCCGTATTCTTTCTATACATGCAACTACGTGGCTAGTCACAGCTCTAAGGCCATCTATAAATTTGCCGATGTCACAACTATTGTTGTCTGAATTTCAGAGGAGGAGGAGGCATACGGGAGCGAGACAGATCAGCTGGTTGAGTGTTGTTATAACTACAACGTTGGACTCAGTGCCAAGGTAATGCAATAGTTGGCGTGATGCTATTACAGCTCAGGGTGTTGGAGATCAGAGTTCAACATTGGCATCCTCTGTAAGGAGTCTCTGTGTGTTATCACTGTTGGAAGCATGGGTTTTCTCCAGGTGCGCTGGTTTGCTCGCACAGTCCAAAGAAGTAACGGGTGGGTTAACTGGTTATTGTGAATTGTCCCATGATCAGGTTAGGTTTAAATCAGAGTTGGGTGGCACATCTTGAAAGGTCAGGAGTGCCTATTCTGCACTCTATCCCTAAATAAACAAACAATCATCAGTAAGAACAAGGAATTGATTGCTGACTTCAAGAAGGGGGAATCAAGGGAATATACAACAGTCTTCACCAAGGGATCGGCAGTGGAAAAGGTGAGCAGTTTCAAGTTCCTGTGTGGCAACATCTTTGAGGATCTATCCTCGGCCTAACATATTGATGCAATTACAAAGAAGGCACAACAGCAGCTATTTTTCACTAGGAGTTTGAGGAGACTCGGTATGTCACCAAATACACTTGCAAATTTTAACAGATGTACTGTGGAGAGTACCCTAACTGGTTGCATCACCTTCTGGTATGAAGGGGCCTCTGCAGAGGATCGGAAAAAGCTGCAGAAAGCTGTAAACTCAGCCAGCTCCATCATGGGCACGAGCCTCCCCAACATCAAGGACACCTTCAAAAGGAAATGCCTCAACAAGGCACCATCTATCATTATGGACAACCACCCCCCCACCCAAAAACCATCACCTAGCACATGCCCTCTTCTCATTGCTACCATTAAGGAGGAGGTGTAGGAGCCTGAAGATACACACTCAATGTTTCAGGAACTGTTTCTTCCCCTCTGCTATCAAATTTCTGAATGGACTACGAGTCCATGAACACTACCTCTATTTTTTTCCCTCTCTTTTTGTGTGTGTGTGTGTGTATATATATACACACACACACACACATTTTCATACACACATATTGTGTAATTTATAATTTTTATGTATTGTACAGTACCACTGCTGCAAAACAAATGTCACAATTTATGCCAGTGATATTAAACATGATTCTGATTCTGTTTCGTTCGGTCTCCACTACAGTAAGTTCTGTTTCCTTTTCTCTATCCTTCACTGCAACTTAAATCACATTGATTTTCTAACTTTCCTGAGATCTGAAGAAATGTGATCCACATGAAATATTACCTCTGTTTTTCCACAGATGCTACCTAACCTGGTGAGGATTTCATGCATTTTCTGCTTTTATTTCGTATCTTACCCAGAATTATATTGCAGATGTACACAGATTTGGATTAATATGTTAATCACTTGTTTAGATTTAGGCCACATTACTAACATTTCACAGTACAAACAGATGATCATAAATCTTCCATAGGCTGAGTAGTCCTCATCTCATCTCTGAAGAGATGAAGAAATATAAACTCAGTTGTTTAAATATTACCTCTCACTTTATCCTTTTACAAAAGGAATCAATCTGCTGCTTAATTTATAGAGACAGAGACAGAGACCAGCATACAGTATGCTGGAGAAACTCAGCAGGTTAGACAGCATCTGTGGAGGCTAATGGACAGTTGACATTTCAGGTCAAGACCTCATCAGTCTGGATGAGAAGTCTTCACCCAAAACGTTGAAAGTCAATTATTACTTTAAGCATTTGATCCAAGTTTACTTCTGAATTAAATTCTGTTGGCACTCTGAATCCTGAATGGAGATAAGGTACAGTGCTTTAACATAGGGAAAGGAAGTTTAAAGTAAGTAAATTATTTAACTTGGCCAATCCATTACAGTGTAAAAACCAGAAGGATAAATTCATTAAACCCAAGCAAAATGTTAACTCTTCTGAGATCAGCTTAGTTGATATGAAAATAATTTACATCAATTTCTCCTTGGGAGGTGGATCACAACCGAGATGGGGAATTAAAGTTTATAAGGACATTAACCATACAGTTTAAAATTCTGATTAAAAAAAAGAGAACAAAATTGCCTTACATACTGTGTAAAAGTCATAGGCACACACAGTATATACAGCCAGGAAGCCTAAGACTTTTGCACAGTGCTGTAGTAATTTTATGTATTGCACTGTACTGCTGCTGCCAAAAAAAAATGACATATATGAGTGATGATAAACCTGATTCTGATATGGGTCTCTATTGTGGACTGAGAGTAGGAAGCGGGCTGGTGATAAAGTTTAAGGGAATGGGGGATTCTCAGATTCCTGTAAACAATGGATTAAGTACTGACTATGTCTGTGACCGCAGTGTGTTTGAATAATGTCTCACAGCTGCTTTCTTTGGAGCAAGGTAAGGGTTAAAGTTCACCCAGATCCACACAAGATGTTTCTGGGCTTTACACACCTTTTGATTTTGACAAAAAGCAGTACCTGATGGAAATTAGACAGAACATTCCTTTCTTAACTAAAGCATAAATTTGATGGATGTTCTTATCTTTGTAATTAAGTTGTGGCTCCAGCAAACCAAGTAGGATATTCCTTTCTTTAATTAAGGTGGCTGGAGTGTCTATCAAATTGATTGTACTTTTGTATCAATAGTCCATTGACTTGGCTGGAGTGGTTATCAAAGTGGTTGTTCTTTGTATCAATAGTCTATTGACTTGGCTGGAATACTTAACAAATTGATTGTTCTTTTGTATCGGTGGCCTTATAACTTCTGACAATTCTGACATCAGGCAGTGAACTTGTTGAACCACCGGGGAGATGAGAAAGATTCTCTCCCTGATGTCAGGTCCAAGTTCACTCGCCGGCTGAGCTCAAAGAAATAAATGGGTGAAAAGATAAGAAACGATCTTTTTGTGCTGTCATTATTTGATCTAGCAAAGTTACGTTTACACTGGGAGAGGGGAGGGAGCGGGGAACACCAGAGACACATTCTGTAATGATCAATAAACCAATTGTTTGGAAACAAATGACCTTGCCTGGTGTTTCAGGACTGGGTGTGTCTGCAGCCACGCTACCAACACAGTCCTGTCCTGGCACTCCTTCTCTGCCACCTGTCCCACACCTCTCCTGCGGCACCCCACTCTCACCGTTCCCAACATCTTTTGCTCCCGCCAGATTTTTAAACTCACTCTCCGCTCCATGTTGACAAATACAGTACTGTGCAAATACCTTATCATTCTAGCTCATATATATCTAAGACTTTTGCTCGGCACCCTGTATGAGACATAAAGGTTGGCAAGAAAATTACATGCCATTTTAAATAGGGTCGCCAAGATGCATCAAACAGCTTTTCCAGCTCCCTACTTTCCAATGAATTGTGCAACAATAAAAATAACATGTTAAACAGATAAGAAAATAGTTTATTCTGGATTCAGGTTTTATAGACTTTGAATGGAATTGGAGATAGTTGAAGAACAATCATTCCTGCTTGAAGGGAAACTAGATTAAAGGGGCATTTCCCAGTCCTCCAGCATTATCCCATTTTGTAATAGTTTCCACAAAGTGATTGGTCATAACCTTAAAATCAGAGCCAAGCCATTCTGGAGAGATGTTAGCCTGTTGGAGAGATGTTCACCATGCAAAGGCTGATACAAGTGTGGAACTCTCTCAGAAAAAGTAGCACGTGCTATCTTGACAGATAATATGTGATGGATTTTGATAGCCTGCAACATTAAGGGTTATAGGGCCATGATGTTTGGATGGATTTAGGATTTTATGAGAGCTACAAACTTTTTTGAATGGTAGTTCAGATTTGTGGGGCTGAATGGCCAGTTCCTCTTCCTCCATTCTGACATTATTATTTTATGCATTGAAGAAAAACACAAAATATCGGCACCTGAATACTTCAAAGCATCCCTTGAGGTCAACTGAGCAATTCTACCTATTTGATATACAGCCAGACACATTCATATTATAAATCAGTCTGCAATGAAATAATACCCATGTCTTGGCCCCAACCATCCTCAATGGCAATCTGTTCTAGTTGTTAATCATCTTACATATAAAGAAATTCACTTGAACATCTGTTCTTAATTTGTTCAGCACAACCCTAAATTCTTGCCTTTCGGTTCCACATTCGTGAGAAGTATGAAGGTTTGTGCGCATGAAGGCTCATCTCGTTTACTTTCCCAGTGTCATACTCATTCTTACTTTTTAAAAGATCCCACTGAAATGTCAATTTTAATTGTTCTTTCTGCAGTAAATGATTCTTATATATGGCAACCACAACCTCACAGTTTTTTTTGATGAGGCCTGTATGCCTTAATTCTGATGTTTGAATGACTGAATAGAAACATAAGTAGGTATCAGAGGAGAAGTTGCTGTAACTTAGTATCAATAGTTTAGGTTGTAACCATTTTTCACACAGTTTTCAACCTATTAAAAACATTGCCTTTTGGTCTCCTAACTGCATTTTGGCCATATCCGTATAACCTTTTTCCATGCATCTACCTGTTCAAATGCCTTTTAAATATTGTAACTGTACCCAGCTCTAAAGCTTCATCTAGCAGCTTCTTCCACATTTCCACCATCCTCCATGTGGAAAATGTTGACCCTTGGGCCCCCTTTAAATCTTCTCTCACTTGCCTTAAATATATGCCTTCTAGTTTTAGACCCTCCTGCCCTTGAAAGAAGACTGTAACCATCCAACTTACCTGTACGCTTACACATGCTTTCATATACCATCCCAAACTACTCGGATGTATGTGCCTCCGATTTGCATTTTTCATCAACAGTTAGCATTATTTGCCGCTATGAAGCCCTGCCCAGCCCTCTTTGCAAGGTCTTGACATCAACTTGCTTTTATCAGAGACAAGGTACAGCGCTTGAATATAGGGAAAGGAAAGGAAGATTAAAGTGAGTAAGTTATTTAACTTGCCCAGTCAGTTAAGGAGTAAAGACGATGAGAATAAATTCACAAAAACACAAGCAAAATGTTACCAGTAATATGCTGGTCAATACACCACGAGTGACCCCAGTCGATTTAAGGCAGGTATGAGAGACACAAAGCTTAATGTCTAGAATGTCCCTATATCATGGGCAACATGCAGAGTTGAATCATAAAATCAACAGCTGCAGAAAAAGTTATTACTAAGATACCATGGTAACAGCATGGTTAGCACAACACTTTACAGCAGCAGATACAAGTTCAATTCCCACTGCCATCTGTAAGGAGTTTGTACATTCTCCCTGTGACTGCATAGGTTTCCTCCAGGAGCTCTGGTTTCTTCTCACATTCCAAAAGATGTACAGTTAGGGTGTGGGTAAGTGAGATGTGGCCATGCTATGTTGGCACCAGAGGCACGGGGACACTTGCAGCTGCACCCAGTCCAATCCTCTCACTGTGGTGATCATTTACACAAATTACACATCCCACCTTATCCTCAATGTATGTGTGACAATAAAGCTAATCTTTATTTTTATAATCTCTTTAATATCTAAGTTGCTTTTTAGAACCAATACAGTCTAAAAAGACTTCGACTATCCTTAGACTATGCTAAGGATAAAGAAGGGATGCAAGTCCAGTCCTACCCAACAATTTTTAAAAATTTGTTGCTAAACTTAGATTGTTTACTATTGACATATGAAATAGCTAGAAAGAATACACCAAAAGCATATGTGACCTCAGGTGAATGTTGAGTAGAAAGTAATGTGTCAACATTGAAATATTCAGCTTTCTTGTGGGACTAGAACTAATACCATAATTATCCATATAAAACTGGCTGTACATGTTCACATGTCAGGTGAAGAATGGCTTGCAAGAAAAGGCCAGTATAGGCCAAGGAAACTTCAAGAATAATTGGAAACAAGGGACATTTATAAATAATGCAGAAACAAGGAAATGTTTAGCCAAGGATCAGACAGGCTGTAGATTAGAGATAATTATGCAGCAGTGTGCTGCATGTTTTGGAGGGAGCAGTTAAAATGTTATGTAGTAAGCAGCCAGCAAAAATTGGCCAATGGACATAAATGGCTACCTGATATACAGTACCTACCTGTCAGTGTGGTAGTGCATTGTGAAGCAATCCCACAGACATTCTGGAGTACTGTATATAACTCCTTTATGGCAGATAGTTACACTTACCTTGATCTTTCCCCAGGTTTACCATGTTATTAAACAAAAGGTTATCTAATTATACTGAACTAATAAAATGTCATCAAAAGTTCTGTACATTACCACCATTTTACTTTGGGGGGGGGTCCAAGTTCTAGTTAGCTGCAGCAAACAGGTAATTAGAAAACACACAAAATTCTGGAGGAATTCAGCAGGTCAGGCACCACCTATGGAGAGGAACAAAGATGCGACCTTTCGGACTGCTAGCTTCTTTATTCCTCTTCATTGATGCTGCCCGACCTGCTGATTTTCCTCCAGTATTTTGTGTGTGTTACTGCGGATTTCCAGCACCTGCAAATCTCTCGTGTTTATGGCAGTGAGAAAAGCAGAGGTTTAATGATACCCTGATGTCCCTTCTGCAAACCACTTGGTACAGATACCACGATATCAAGATTCAACGCAAGGGCTACTAAGTATCCAGTTCGGATCTTGTCAGGGCCTTGTGATAGACAAACGTAAACAGAAAGTGTCAAATCCCGTGGAATCTGGTGAAGTTTCGATCCAGCTAGTTCCCTTTAATTTTATTGTGGATGCTAACACTGTCACTGTTTATTGCACATTCCGGTCTCAACTATACAACGACACAGGGCCAGAGTCCCAAATAATTTCCCCCTTCCCCCCCCCCAACTCCCGACCCAAACACAATTTCATAGTTAAATCGTGATTCGGAATTAAAGATGGGATATACTACAATTTTGGTGAAAGTACAGCAAATATCCTTCACAGCGGGCCAAAATTTCTACTACTTCATACAATGCTGTCCAAATCAACGATCTGTTGCTGTTCTTATTTTTGTAATCGCGTCATCGACAGGGACCCCATATTAACTTGTCCTTTGACTAACTCGTCTGTCCAATAGAAAGTTACTGCCGGGAAGAGGGTGGAAGGAAGGGGGTCATATTTGATAAAGTTCTTGCCGGAGAAACTGTCATTCGACAATGACATTCGATTTAATGCAAAATTATTTTGGTTTCAACAGACAACAAGTAGGAGGGGCAGAGAGGCCTTCGTATCTGGTGTCCAAGTCAACTTTAAATAGCCGGCAGTGCAAACACCACCACTGCCAAACTGCAGGCGAGAACAGTGAGCAAAACGAATCTAGATCTGCACAGAATCATATCTGACCACTTCTCTCTACATTATTTCGCAGCGCTCGTCTGTATTGCTAAATTATGTAAACAGTGCCCCATGGCTAAAATTGTTCCCTCAGCCTTCTCTCTAAATCCTGTTACCTTTCTCCAAGTTTTTCTTCCTCCTCCGGTTCCAGTACTCCACCTTCACATACTTCGTCCTCTAGCAAAGATATTTCCGGCTCAATTTTATCAGTTTCCGCAGAAATGCAGGCGTCCAAGTCTTCCATTTTTGCTTCCATTGCTTTTCACGCCGGCAGTTTAACAGAGAGATTCTCGAAGCCCGGTCATTACGGAGCCCAAGTTTCCTGACTCAGGATAATCTTTAAATAGAAATATCGCCGCCAATAAGGACTTCCTTTTTCCTCCCGAAACCACCGTCCCCCGGGTCCTAATGTCCACTACAAATAAGTTAATGATCAACATAATCGACATCTTATCTATTTGGAGAGATCATATTCTGCCGCCTTGCTCTTGCTGTGAACTAACTGGCGATTCTTTATTAACTAAATTTCAGAAAGGCACTTCGGAGGTTGTAAAGCGTCTTTAATCGCGAAGTTTTTTAAATAGATAAAACAGCGTTTCAGCCTTCATTTCTTGATCGGAAATCTTATTTTACGCTTCGTTCAATACGCGTGAAAAAGAATCCCCTATTGTCAATCCTTTATTCGTATTTTACAAGTTTTACTCATGTCCAATGTTACCACATTCATCGTGCAAGTCAAATTAACATTCTGAAACTTTCCTCCACTTTATATATTATTTTTAAGTAAACTCTGCTTTGGGCTGAGAAGTTTGGATTCTCCAGACTTAGTTTGTAATTTAAGTCTCTGCTATTGAACTTCGGCCCAGGGGATTCTATTTCCAATCTTTTCTTGCCAATAAGTACAAGACATGGCAGCATCCAAATCATTACACAACTGCAGCGCTTGATGATCTAGCAATCAAAAGTGAGGTCAAACTATATTAACCAACGATTAAATTAGGTCTTTATTTGGAGACATACTATGAACCACTTTAAATGATTTTTACAACAGGAATGTATTAACTCAACCAATACGTCATTGTTCTTTTTGCAAAGAGGCGCAAGACAGCTTAACCCTTTGAATGAAGGATGAGACATCATTAACAATTGTCATGGTGCTCGTCTGCCCCAGAGAAACGAAAAAAAATAAACTGAATAAAATCAATTCAAAGCTTTCGGAGCAATAGTCTGCTGGAGGGTAATTTTTTTTCCCAAAGACATGAAAACATCTTCAGTGAGCACTCTACCAGAAAGTGAAGCTTTAAAAAATTTTAATGGAGAAGTTTGCAAATTCTCCAACCCAGAGGGCTATGGATGCTCAGATCGTAATATAAGTCTGAACTTTAATAGATTTTTGGCTATTAAGAAAATCAAGGAATATCAGGATCTAATGCAGAACAACCAATTGAGCATACCATTTAATTCCTAATATTTTCCATATGTTAGAATCACACTATTAATACAGCATAGAAGTTGGCTATTCAGATCATCACATTTCCCAATAGAATAAATCTATCAATTCTATTTCTCCATCATCTTACAAATTATTTTCCCAAGTGCCTATCCAGTTCCCTTTTAAAGGCACTGATAGTTTCCACATCCTTTAAAAACTGAGAATTCCCTTTTAACTATTGAGTAAAAAGTGTATTTCCTTGCATTGAGTCATACAACTTGGAAACAATCTCTAACTCCACGAGATCTGCTCTGATTATCCACCCATAGAATAAATCAGCCATGATGGAATGGTGGAGCAAACTCGATGGGCCAAATGTCCTAATTCTTCTCCTGTATCTTATGGGCCCATTCTATTTTATTATCCCTACATTCTCAACGAATCAACACAGATTTTAAAACTCAATCTGCACATCTTTTGTGATGTTGGAGGAAACTGAAACACCCAGAGGAAACCCACGCAGTCACAGGGAGAATGTGCAAATTCCACACAGACGATACCAGAGATTGTGATGGAACCTAGGTCCTGGATCTGGGAGGTAGCAGCTCCACTAGTTGCACAATCTTCATTGTATTTTTTGCTCTTAATTTTAAATGTGTTGTCAAGTCTCTGAACAATTTGTGAATGGACGCCCACTAAAAGACCTGTAACTAGAAAAACATTACCTGACAAAAAGCATATTACTAAGAATGAAAATTACAAATAAATGAACTGCACATGATTCTCATGATGTGATCTAATCTATATTGGGGAAGGTAAACACAAAGACACTCTTTGCAGAACACCTGTCAAAGAGGGCAACCATCATTTTAATTCTCCATACCGCTCCCACTTTGATCTCGGTCTTTCTAACATAGTCCAAGATGACCTCAAGGAGCAGCATCTGATCTCCTAAGTAGGTTACAGCTACTAGGGCATAACATTGAATTCATGTTTTTCCTTTTCACACCAGAATTGGCCAGCTATGATGAAATGTTATTAACCTACAATGTTAATTCACTTATTCTTCCACTACACAAGCTGCCTGATGTACTGAGTATTTTCAGCATTATCTTTTAATTCAGATTTGCAGCAATTATATTTCAATTATGTTGTTGTTGTTGAGGTTGAGCGCCACTGAGTCATTGTTGACGACTAGCAACCCTATAGACCCATAGTGTAGTGCTGTCCACTACACTATGGAGATAGATTGCCAGACCTCTCTTCTGTGCAGATACTGCTGCTACTCAGGTTGGGAGCCGGCCAGATTCAAATTCAGGACCATCCGCCTCAAAATCCAGTGTTCAAGCCACCACACCACTGGCCAAGCCCATTTCAGCTGTAAACATAAAAAATGTCTGCAGAAGCAACACACACAAAATGCTGGAGGAACTCAACAGGCCAGGGAGCATCTGTGGAAATGAATAAACAGTCAGCGTTCCGGGCCGAGACCCTACTTCAGGACTGAAAAGCAAGGGGTAAGTTTCCAGAATAAAAAGTTTGGGGGGTGGGGAGGGGAAGGAGGATAGCTGGAAGGTGATAGGTGAAGCCAAGTGGGTGGGAAAGATAAAGGGCTGGAAAGGAAGAGATCTGATAGGAGAGGAGAGTGGACCATAGGAGAAAGGGAAGGAGAAGGAGACCCGGTGGAGATAATAGGCAGGTAAGAAGAGGTAAGAGTGGGGAATAGAAGAGGATTAGGGGGAGGGATTTTTTTTACTGGAAGGGGAAATCACTAGATATATTTCAACTATATTTCCAGTTCCATTCGCACTATATTTCAAAATTCCAACATTATTTATTTTCTCTCTTCTGACCTCATTCATCTCCTTCCCATCAAATCTCTTCCAGATAGATGAGCACTTCACCAATCCCTTGGACCTGACAGCTCTACTGCTTGCATTAAGTCTAACTTGTTCTCACTCTATTTCAGACATTCTTTTTTTTCCCGTCTCTCCATTCCTCTTCTTTCTTTCAACTTAAAACATAGTTGTTTCCTATGTTTCCCTTACTCTAATGAAAGATCATCCACCTGAAATGTTAACTTTTGCTATCCTTCAGATACTGTCCTATGTGCTGACCTTTTATGGTCGTCTGATTTTATTATATTTCTCCTGAAATAAACATAATTGTCTCCTGAACATAGATCCTGTGGTATTTTTTCACCAGTGGTTTAGAATCTGGTGTGCAGTTTTGATATTTGGCAGATCTGCTAGCGCCTAAGCAGACCATGATATGGTTCATAAATACACTAGAACAAAGTACTGAAATCATGGTATTCTACTTATCAATAGCAAAATTTGCAATCTTCACATACTTAATATGAACATAGAACATAGAATGGTACAGCACAGTACAGGCCCTTTAGCCCACAATGTTGTGCCAACCCTTAAACCCCCCACCTTAGATTCCTCCATATACCTGTCTAGTAGTCTCTTGAACTTCACTAGTGTACAGTATCTGCCTGCACACTGACTCAGGCAGTGCGTTCCCTGTGGGGTGGCTGAGTTTTGAGAGATGAATTGCCTGCTTTGAGCCAGCATCGATGCCAACTTTCAGCTTCATCGTGTCTGATCTTAAAAGTTTCTTCCCCCAGGCAGTTCATCTGATCAACCACTCGAGTTAACCAACCCCACCCCTGTCTATTAACACTTGTCACTGCACTGCAAATACTTTAAACTAATTTTTATAATGCTGTTTACATACAGATGTTTATGTATATTGCACATTTTATTCCATGACCATACTTTAATCTCTAACTTTATTTTTATATAATTCCTCAATCTTTATAATTGTTGAATGCTGTGGCTTTAACAGCAAATTCCTAATACGTAAGACAATAAGAGCGTAAGATGGAGGAGCAGAAGTAGGTCTTTCGGCCCATCGAATCTGCTCCACCATTTTATCATGGGCTGATCCAATTCCACTCCCCTGCCTTCTTCCCACACCTTTTGATGCCCTCTTCACTCCTGATGTCATACCCTCTTGTCCTAGACTTCCCTACCATGGGAAATAACTTTGCCATATCTAATTTGTTCAGGCCTTTTAACATTCAGAATGTTTCTATGAGATCCCCCCCTCATTCTCCTGAACTCCAGGGAATACAGCCCAATAGCTGTCAGATATTTCTCATATGGTAACCCTTTCATTCCTGGAATCATTCTCGTGAATCTTATCTAAGCCCTCTCCAATGTCAGTATATCCTTTCTAAAATAAGGACCCTAAAACTGCACACAATACTCCAAGTGTGGTCTCATGAGTGCCTTATAGAGCCTCAACATCACATCCCTGCTCTTATATTCTATACCTCTAGAAATGAATGCCAACATTGCATTTGCGTTCTTCACCACTGACTCAACCTGGAGGTTAACCTTTAGGGTATCTTTCACAAAGACTCCCAAGTCTCTTTGCATCTCTGCATTTTGAATTCTCTTCCCATCTAAATAATAGTCTGCTCATTTATTTCTTCCACCAAAGTGCATGACCATACACTTTCCAACATTTTATTTCATTTGCCACTTCTTTGCCCATTCCCCTAAGCTATCTAAGTCTCTCTGCAGGCTCTCTGTTTCCTCAACACTACCCACTCCTCCACCTATCTTTGTATCATTGGCAAATTTAGCCACAAATCTATTAATCCCATAGTCCAAATCATTGACATACATTGTAAAAAGCAGCGGTCCCAACACCGACCCCTGTGGAACTCCACTGGTAACCAGTAGCCAGCCAGAATAGGATCCCTTTATTCCCACTCTCTGTTTTCTGCCGATCAGCTGATGCTCCACCCATGCTAGTAACTTCCCTGTAATTCCATGGGCTCTTATCTTGCTAAGCAGCCTCATAAGCGGCATCTTGTCAAAGGCCTTCTGAAAATCCAAGTACACCACATCTACTGCATCTCCTTTGTCTCCTCTGCTTGTAATTTCCTCAAAAATTTGCAGTAGGTTAGTCAGGCAGGATTTTTCTTTCAGGAAACCATGCTGGCTTTGGCCTATCTTGTCATGTGCCTCCAGGTACTCTGTAATCTCATCCCTAACAATCAATTCCAACAACTTCCCAACCACTGATGTCAGGCTAACAGGTCTATAGATTCCTTTCTGCTGCCTCCCACCCTTCTTAAATAGTGGAGAAACATTTGCAATTTTCCAGTCATCTGGCACAAAGCCAGAATCTACTGATTCTTGAAAGATCATTGTTAATGCTTCTTCAATCTCTCCAGCTACTTCCTTCAGAACCTGAGGGTGCATTCCATCAGGTCCAGGAGATTTATCCACCTTCAGACCATTAAGCTTCCTGAGCACCTTCTCAGTCGCAATTTTCACTGCACATACTTCACATCCCTGACACTCTTGAATGTCTGGTATATTGCATATGTCTTCCACTGTGAATACTGATGCAAAATACGCATTCAGTTCCTCTGCCATCTCTGCGTTTCTCATTACAATATCTCCAGCGTCATTTTCTGTTGGTCCTATATCTACCCTCAACTCTCTTTTACCCTTTATATACTTTAAAAAGCTTTTGGTATCATCTTTGATATTAGTCACCAGCTTCCTTTCATAATTAATCTTTTCCTTCCTAATGACCTTCTTAGTTTCATTCTGCAAGTTTTTAAAAGCTTCCCGATCATCTATCTTCCTTCTAGCTTTGGCTTCCTTGTATGCCCTCTCTTTTGCTTTTACTTTGGCTCTGACTTCATTTGTCACCCACAGTAGCATCCTTCTTCCATTCAAAAATTTCTTCTTATTTGGAATATATGTCTTGCTCTTCCCCCATTTTTTGCAGAAACTCCAGCCATTGCTGCTCTGCTGTCCTTCCTGCTAGTGTCCCTTTCCAGTTACCCTTGGCCAGTCCCCCTCTCATGCCATTGTAATTTCCTTTATTCCACTGAAATACCAATACATTGGAATTTAGTTTCTCCTTCTCAAATTTCAAAGTGAACTCAATCATATTGTGATCACTGTTCCCCGAGGGTTCCGTAACCTTAAGCTCTCTTATCACCTCTGGATCATTGCACAACACCCAATCCAGCACAGCCGATCCCCTGGTAGGTTCAACAAAAAGCGGTTCTAAAAAGCCATCCCTTAGACATTCTACAAATTCTCTCTCTTGAGGTTCAGTGCTGGCCTGGTTTTCCCAATGATTATCATGACATTGCCCTTCTGACACACCTTTTCTATCTCCTGCTGTAATTTGTAATCCACATCCCAGCTGCTGTTTGGAGGCCTGTGTACAACTGCCATTAGGGTCCTTTTATCCTTGCCATTTCTTAACTCAACCCATAGAGACTCTACACCTTCCAATCCCATGTCATCTCTTTCTAATGATTTAATGTTATTTCTTATACACAGGGCCACACCACCCCCTCTGCCTACTAACCTATCTTTCCGATACACTGTATATCCTTGGACATTCAGCTCCCAATGGCAGCCATCCTTTAGCCAAGTTTCAGAGATGGCTACAATGCCATACTTGCCAATTTGTAGCTGAATTTCAAGATCGTCCATTTTATTTCTTATGCTGCATGAATTCAAATGTAACGTTTTCTGCATTCTGTTTTAACTGCACCATGCCTCTATTACCCTGTAACTCATCCCACTGGCTGTGATTATGCCTCATCTCCTGCCTGTCTTTTCTATCATCTCTGTTGGACGCTATCTTTGATTTATTTCTGTTTTCTCCTTCCTCAGCCCTATCACTCCGGTTCCCACCCCGCTGCCAAATTAGTTTAAACCCTCCCTGACAGCTCTATTAAATCTGCCTGCTAGGATATTGGGCCCCTTTGGATTCAAGTGTAATCTGTCCTTTTTGTACAGGTCATACCTCCCCCAGAAGAGGCCCCAATGATCCAGGAACCTGAAGCCTTGCCCCCGACACCAGTCTCTCAGCCACGCACTAACATGCCTGATCATGCTATTCTTGCACTTGTTAGCATGTGGCACAGGCAGCAATCCTGAGATTACTACCCAGGAGGTCCTGCATTTCAGCTTCCTACCCAACTCCCTGAATTCGCTCTTCAGGACCTCCTCCCTTTTTCTACCTAAGTCACCGGTACCAATGTGTTCACTCTCTCCCTTCAGAATACTCTGCACCCGATCCGAGACAACCCATACCCTGGCACCTGGGAGGCAACACACCATGCGGATATCTCTATCAGGCTAACAGAACCTTCTGTCTGTTCCCCTCACTATGGAATCCCCTATGACTACCGCATTCCTTACCTTCTTCTCTCCCTTCTGCACCATGGAACCAGGCTCAGTACCAGAGACCCGATCGCCGTGGTCATCCTCTGTCAGGTCACCCCCTCAACAACATCCAAAATGACATAACGATTACTGAGGGGGATGGTCACAGGGGTGTTCTCTACTATCTGAGCTCTTCTCATCCCTTCCCTGACAGTCACCCACATATCTAACTCCTGCAGCCTCGGGGTGAGTAACTCATTGTAGCTTCTATCTATCTCCTGCTCACTGTCCCTAATAAGCTGTAGGTCATCAAGCCGCAGCTCCAGATCCCTAACGCTGTCTCTCAGGAGCTGCATCTCGGTGCACCTGGCACAGATGTGGCCATCTGGGAGACTGGAAGATTCCCAGGATTCCCACATCTGACACCCAGAGCAAAGTGCTAACCCTACAGACATGCTCTCTATTCCTCCAAAAAAAAATGCAAGGAGAAAGACGAAATCCACTTACCTCGCTGAAGCCCGAGTGAGCCAAAACCCTACCACTCTGCCTCAGATCACTCCGTCGATGACTGTTCTGCTAGGCAATGTCTCCCTTTTATACCTGAACCTTCCCTGCTCTCCAACTCACAATTGGTGTGCTGGTTATAGCCAAGTTCCCATGAAGCTTTCCCCTTTTAAACTTCGCTCCCGGACCTGTGCACCATCTCCTCTCTCGGAGCTCTCCAACTCACGATTGGTGCGCCGGTTATGGTGGATAAAGTTGATCCTTGATCTTTTAAAAGATATTGGCAGTCAGCTACCTTTCTTATTCATTATGATGTTTGCTTTTATCATGTAGACGTGACAATTTCAGGCTTTATACAAATACAGTAAATTTAAACAAAAATGTATATCCTAAAATGCATGGTAGATGGTACTTCCTGAATATTTTGAAAAATATTATTGACAATTACTTTTCCATGTTCCCTAGGACAGTGCCTGTCTGTCTGAATATGTGCAGATCATTTTTTTGTTAACTTTCTGAGCCTGGCAAAAGAAGGGACTTATGTTTATAAAGTTTTTTTTTCCTTTTTGCCAACATGCCCTACAAAGACATAACGCTTTACGGAACACCTAGTGCTATCTGTAAGGAGTTTGTATGGTTTCCATTGACCGCATGGGTTTCCTCCCACATTCCAAAGATGCACAGGTTAGAGGGTGTGCTTTGTGGGTGTGCTATGTTGGTGCTGAACGCATGCAGAGCCCCAGCACATCCTCAGATTGTGTTGGTCGTTGAATCAAATGACACATTTCACTGTATATTTCGATATACATGTGACAAGTAAAGCTAATCGTTAAGATCTTTATCTCAAAGTTCCAAGTAAATTTATTATCAAAGTACATATATGCCCCCACATACAACCCTGAGATTCATTTTCTTGCAGGCAATCACAGTAAATACAAGAAACACAATACAGTCAAAGAAAAACCACATCCAACAAGACGGACAACAACCAATGTGCAAAAAACTGCAAATACAGAAAGGAAAAAATAATAATAAATAAACAAGAAATAAATATCGAGAACATGAGATGAAGAATCCTTGAAAGTGAGTCCATAGGTTCTGCGAACAGTTCAATATTGGGGTGAGTGAACTTATCCCCTCTGAGATTCAAGAGCCTGACGGTTGAGGAGTAATAAATGTTGTTGAAAGTGGTGCTGTGGGTCCTGAGGCTCCTGTACCTTCTTCCTGATGCAGCAGTGAGAAGACAGCATGGCCTCGATGATGGATGATACTTTCCTGTGACAGCACTCTGTATAGTTGTGCTCAAAGGTGGGGAAGGTTTTACCCGTAATGGACTGGGCCATATCCACTACATTTTCCAAAGCTTTTCCGTACAAGGTTTCCATACTAGGCCATATGCAACTATTTCCTGTTGAGGGAGAAAAATGTTTAAGGAACAAAGGAACACATTACTCATGAATTAAGAGTGATCAGTCCCTCAAGGCTCCTTTGCCATTTGAAAACATCCCTTTTGATTTAATTATAACTTCAACTCCACTTTCACGTTAACCACTTTCATCCCCTTCTTATTTATCAAATGCCTTAAATGATATTTAAAAACTACTACTTCTACTTTTTGAAGAGGACTTCTAAAGAACTACAAACCTCATGAGACAGAAAATTAAAAGTCATCACCTGTCTTAAATGAGTGACACCTTATTTTAAACAAAAACTATGTGTTCTAGATTCTCTGTTCTAGGGAGCAGTAGTCTCTCCATATTCACCCATCAAGGTCCCTTAAGGTATTATATGTTTAATCAAATTCCCTTTCATTATTCTAAACTCTAGTGGATACTGCTGTGAACAAACATCTATTGATGCTTCTGGACACATCTTCAGTGATGTTCCTGGAATCATCGGGTGTTTCGGGTCTTTCAACATCATACAACCTCCTCCAGGTGACCCAACCGGGGCTGATCAGACCCCAGCTTGTGTCCAGATGGCTAGCTACTTATGACTCCATGGCTCCCCTCTTTTGAGCCACAGCCAACTTGAGGCCCTCTCTGCCACATCGGTGGTACTGCGGATGGCTCTCCTCTTCCTCTGTCCCTCGATGCCCAAAATGCTGAAGGCTCAGGCTAAGGAACGGGCTGCGAATCCCCTACAACAAACCTCCACTGGGAGACACCTCGCTGTCCATCCAGCCTGCTGACAGTTGCTGACCAGTCCTGCGTACTTCCTTTCAAAGGCCTCTTCCAAGCTATCTTCCAAGCTAGCTAGCTGCCAGTCCCTTGCAGAGGTCAGAATGCCTGCAGATGTTCTTTTGGCAGGTATTGGCTGCTCCCCAGCTCTCACAAAGGGAATGGTCTGCTTGGAGGGTCGAGACCCCTTTGCCCACTCAACTCCTGCGCTGACGGCTTCAGCCTAACCTATCCAGTCTTTCCTCATAAGAAAATCAACTATTCCCAGTACCAGTCTAGTAAGCCTTCTCAGAACAGCTTCCAATGCATAAAAAATCTTATAAATAAGGAGACCAGTACCATACACAGTTCCTCAGCATGGTCTCACTAGTGCCTAGGTGCTAAATCAAGCATAAACTCTTTACTTTTGCATTCAATTTATAACACCATAAGACGTAGGAGCAGAATTAGGCCATTCAGCCCATTGGGTCTGCACCGCCATTCCATCATGGCTGATCCCGAGTCCCACTTAACCCCCATACACCCGCCTTCTGACCATATCCTTTGATACCCTGACCAATCAGCAAACTATCAACTTCTGCCTTGAATATACCCACGGACTTGGCCTCCACCTCAGTCTGTGGCAGAGCATTCCACAGATTCACTACTTTCTGACTAAAAAAAAAAATTCTCCTTACCTCTGTTCTAAAAGGTTGCCTCTCCATTTTGAGGCTGTACCCTCTAGTTCTGGATACTCTCACCATAAGAAACATCCTCTCCACATCCACCCTATCTAGTACTTTCAACATTCAGTAGGTTTCAGTGAGATCCCCCCCCCCCCATATTCTTCTAAATTCCAGTGAATACAGGCCCAAAGCTGCCAAACGCCTCTTGTATATTAACCCCTTCATTCACAGATTCATCCTTTTGAACCTCCTCTGGACTCAATGACAACACATCCTTTCTGAGATATGGGGCCCAAGACTGTTGACAATACTCCAAGTGCAACCTGACTGGTATCTTATAAAGGCTCAGCATTATCTCCTTGCTTTCATATTCTATTCCCCTTGAAATAAATGCCAACGTTGCATTCGCCTTCTTTACCACAGACTCAACCTGCAAATTAACCTTCTGGGAGTCTTGCACGAGGATTCCTAAGACCCTCTGCACCTCTGATGTTTGAACCTTCTCCCCATTTAGATAATAGTCCACACTATTGTTCCTTTTACCAAAATGCATGATCATACATTTCCCAACACTGTATTTCATCTGCCACTTTTTGCCCATTCTTCCAATTTGTCAAAGTCCTGCTGCAATCATATTGCTTCCTCAGCACTAACTACCCCTCCACTCATCTCTGTATCATCTGCAAGCTGTGCAAAAAGCCATCAATTCCATTATCCAAACCATTGAAGAAAAATGTGAAAAGTAATGGTCCCAATACTGACCCCTGAGGAACACCACAAGCCACTGACAGCCAATCAGAAAAGGCCCTTTTTATTCCCACTCACTGCCTCCTGACTATCAGCCATTCCTCTATCATGTTAGTATCTTTCCTGTAATGCCACAGGATTTTATCTTGTTAGGCAGCCTCATGTGTGGCACCTTATCAAATGGCTTCTGAAAATCCAAATAAATGACTTTCACTGCCTCTCCTTTGTCCATTCTACTTGTTCCTTCCTTGAAGAACTCTAACAGATTTGACAGGCAAGTTTTCCCTTCACAGAAACCATGCTGCCTTTGACTTATTTTATCATTAGTCTTCCAGTACCTTGAAACCTCATCCTTAATAATAGACCCAACACTTTCCCAACCACTGAGGTTAGGCTAACTGGCCTACAATGTCCTTTCTTTTGCCTTCCTCCCTTCTTAAAGAGCAGAGTGAAATTTGCAATCTTCCAGTCCTCTGGTGCCATGCCAGAATCAAGTGATTCTTGAAAGATTATGACCAATGCATCCATTATCTCTTCAGCAACTTCTCTCAGAACTCTGAGATGTAGTCCATCTGGTCCAGCTGACTTATCCACCTGAAGATCTTTGAGCTTGCCGAGCACTTTTTCCTTTGAAATAGCAATGGTATTCACTCCTGCTCCCTAACACTCCCACAGTTCTGGCACACGGCTAGTCTTCCACAGATGCAAAGTATCCATTAACTTCATCTGCCATTGCTTTGTCCCCCTTTACTACCTCACCAGCATCATTTTCCAGGAGTCCAATATCAACTCTCACCTCCCTTTTACTCTTCATATAACTGGAAAAAGCTTTTGGTATCCTGCATTATTTTTTTCCATCGTTTGCCCTCATAGTTCATCTTTTCCCTTCTTATAAGCTTTTTTATTTGCCTTTTGTTGGATTTTAAAAGCTTCCCAATCATCCAGCTTTCCATTCGCTTTTGCTACCTTAATACCCTTTCCTTGGCTTTTATGCAGTCCTTAATTTCTCTCATCAGCCACGGCTGCCGACTCCTGCTATTTGAGAACTACTTCTTCTGTGGAACATACCTATCCTGCACCTTGTGAACTACTCCCAGAAACTTCAGCCATCTCTGCCCTGCCAATATCCCTGCCAGTATCCTCCTCCAATCCACCTGGGCACGCTCTTCTTTCATGGCTCTGTAATTCCCTTTATTCCATTGCAAAACTGATCTATATGAGTTATGCTTCTCCCTCTCAAATTGCAGTATGAATTCAATCATATTATGATCACTGCCTCCTAAAGGTTCCTTTACGTTAAGCTGCCTATTAAGATCTGGATTATTACACAATACCAAATCTAAGATAGCCTTTCCCCAAGTAGGCTCAAGCACAAGCTGCTCTAAAAAGCCATCTCATAGTCATACAACAAATTTCCTCTCTTGCAATCCAACACCAACCAGAATTTTCCAATCCCCTTGCATAGTGGTCCCCCATTACAATGTGTCATTACATGCCTTTTCCAGCTCCCTTTGCAATCTCAACCCCACATCTTGGCTACTATTTGGGGGCCAATATATGATTCCCATAATGTTTCTTTTTTTCCTTGCAGTTTCTTAACTTCACCCACAAAGATTCAATATTCTCTAACTCCATGTCACCTCTTTCCAACAGAGCCACACCACTGCCTATGCCTTCCTATCTGTCCTTTTGATGTAAAGTATATACTTTGATATTAAGCTCCCAACTATGGCCTTCTTTCAGCCACGACTCAAATTATGGCCATAATGTTATACCGACCGATCTCTAATTGCCCTACGGATTTGTCCACCTTATTCCGAATGTTATGCGCATTTAAATACAGTGCCTTCAGTGCTGCATTCTTCACCCATTCGAGTTTTGCCTCTATGGTATAACTTAACTCTTTACTCTGTCTGCATTTGTACCTAGCCACTGGCTTGTCCTCCTTTACATTCATGTTACACCCATCATCTCCTTGTAAACCTACTGGCTTATCTTCAGCTCTATCATACTGGTTCCCATCCTCCTGCCATATTAGTTTAAACCACTCCCAGCAGCTCTAGTAAACCTGCCCACAAGAATATTGGTCCCCCTCAGATTCAAGTGCAACCCATCCCTTTTGTACAGGTCCCACCTGCCCCAGATGAGATCCCATATATCCAGAAGTCCGATTCCCTGCCTCCTGCTCCAATTCTTTAGCCACACATTTATCTGCCACTTCATTCTTTTCCTATCCTCATTGTCGTGTGGCACAGACAGCAATCCAGAGATTACTATGCTTGAGGTCCTGCCTCTCAGCTTCCTTCCTAACTTCCTGTATTCTTTTTTCAGGACCTCCTCCCTTTCTCCCATATTGTTGTTATCAATATGTACCATGACTTCTGGGCTGCTCACCCTCTCTTTTCAGGATATTGTGAATGTGTTCAGAATAATATTAATTCCCTAGCAATAAACAATAAAATTCCACTGGCTTTCAAAATCACGTGCTATACCTGCTCAACTACTAATGAACCAAATGCAGAAGCAAATTTGAGAACAGCAAGATTTAGAAATGTGACAACTAATTGGCTGATATGAATATTGACCAAGAAAAAAAAAGGACAATTTACTATTCTTCCTGTAATGCCTGGGATGTTTTACATTCATCTGAATTGGTGAACTACTTATTATCAAAACTATTTATTCAACAACATTGTGCTCATACATAAGTGTTATGTTGTAGACCTAAAATATTAGGCCAAAATTACATTGTGAGCTGTAAAGTATAATCACAGGCAAGTGCATTTCCAACTAAACAAAAAGACAGATGTCTTGTTGCATACTTTCTGCCAAGATGTACAGCTAACAAAAATATGGCATCCTACAAAGTGTTAGCTATTCAGTTACATCTGGGCCTTCAAGGCGTTTTAATAACAGCCTCTATCGTCCACAGCTTACCAGTGGTGTGATCGCATTTCTTATGCATAAAAATCCTCAATGAATCTTGAAACCCTGTGTATATGAAAGATTGTTAAAGCTTAGATTTGGAAGCTTTTTCAGTCAAAAGTATAGCATAATAATGCACTTGTTTTTATCTAATCTTTATCTTTTAGAATCTTATTTTAACACTTTTCTTATGCATATTTAGGTGTCGTTCTAGTTACTCAGACAAAACTGTAGGATTTAACTTCAATATATATTTAAAGACACTCTCTCAGCCAGGAATCAGCTAACAGCCTTGAAACAAGATGCAAAACTTCAAACTGTCCAGAACGGTTCAGTCCAGTTTGAGCTGGGCCCTCCATTACTGCCTGATCTAAGCTCTACCCCACCATTTCCCCAGTGATGGCAGGTCACATTCCTCCCCAGACGGCAGGACATTCTTATCCTGTGAAGTCAGAATCTTTCTCTAATCACCAACACGCTCTGGAAAATTCTCAAACATCAAACCTCATGCTTTTTGATATTGGCACTCTCTCTGTCACACTCCTAGACCTTGAGACCTTTGCTTAAAGCCTGTCTTTCACAAGCCACGGTGCTCCATTTTCTATAAACCTTCTATATCAATCAAGGCTCTGTATCAACATTTACATCCAAACAATGGCTAATACCTAACAGTTGCCTTGACTTAAACATTACCAGACGCTTGAATCTTTTCTCTACGTTGTCACATGCCCTTCATTGTCAAGATTAAGTTCATCGCCATGGGCATATATAACAAGGGTATAAATACCATGAAAGTAACCTTTTTGCAGCATTAGTACAATATATTATAATCATGGCAAACACAAATTACATAAAGGACCTAGTGCTTTCCTGGCGAACATAACAAATAAACTCTTCTCGGGCTTTCAGCCGGGTACAGCCAGGTACAGATTTTAACATGTTTTGATGGCAAACTCTGCCATCTTCGTCAGGGATGATGCCTGGGCACATCTAGTCTGGTGGTATTTATACCCCTACCGTCTGTCTCTCCTGATTGGTTAGTCCTCATCCAATCAGGCATCTCCCTGATGAAGATGGCGGAGTTTGCTGTTCAAACATCTGTTAAAATTGATATCTGTACCCAACTGGAAGCTTGAGAAGAATTTATTCATGAACTTAAATAAGCATACACTATACTTAACTTACACAACATACTAAGTAGAGACAACGTAAAGACAGAATCAGGTCTATTATCACTGGCATGTTTCGTGAAATTTGTTAACTTAGCAGCAGCAGTTATTCAATATATAATATAGAAGAAAAAAATAGTAGTAAGTAAATCAATTACAGTATACATATGTTAAATAGATTTAAAATTGTTCGAAAAAAGAAATTATATATATTAAAACACTTTGGCAGTGTTCACGGGTTCAATGTCCATTTAGGAATTGGATGGCAGAGGGGAAGAAGCTGTTCCTGAATTGCTGAGTGTGTGCCTTCAGGATTCTGTACCTCCTTCCTGATGGTAACAGTGAGAAAAGGGCATGCCCTGGGTGCTAGAGGTCCTTAATAATGGACACTGCCTTTCTGAGAGACCACTCCTTGAAGATGTCCTGGGTACTTTGTAGTCTAGTACCTAAGATGGAGCTGACTAGATTTACAACCCTCTACAGCTTCTTTCGGTCCTGTGCAGGAGTACCCTCCATACCAGACAGTGATGCAGCTTGTCAGAATGCTCTCCACAGTACATCTATAGAGGTTTTTGAATGTACTTGTTGATGTACCAAATCTTTTCAAACTCGTAATGAAGTATAGTTGCTGCCTTGCCTTCTTTATAACTGCATTGATATGTTGGGACCAGGTTAGGCCTTCAGAGATCTTGACACCCAGGAACTTGAAACTGCTCACTCTCTCCACTTCTGATCCCTCTATGAGGATTGGTATGTGTTCCTTCGACTTACCCTTCCTGAAGTCCACAATCAGGTCTTTCGTCTTACTGATGTTGAGTGCCAGGTTGTTGCTGCGATACCACTCCACTAGTTAGCATATCTCACTCCTATACACCCTCTCGTCAACATCTGAGATCCTACCAACAATGGTTGTATCATCAGCAAATTTACAGGTGGTATATGAGCTGTTCCTAGCCACACAGTCATGGGTATAGAGAGAGTAGAGCAGTGGGCTAAGCACACACCCCTGAGGTGCACCAGTGTTAATTGTCAGCAGGGAGGATATGTTATCACCAATTTGCACAGATTGTGGTCTTCCAGTTAGGATGTCGAGGATCCAATTGCAGAGGGAGGTACAAAGGTGCAGGTTCTGTAACTTCTCAACCAGGATTATGGGAATGATGGTATTAAATGCAGAGCTATAGTTAATGAACAGCATCCTGACATAGGTGTTTCTGTTGTCCAGGTGGTCATTGAGCCATTGAGATTGCGTCTGCCATTGACCTGTTGTGGCAATAGGCAAATTGCAATAGGTCCAGGTCTTTGCTGAGGCAGGAGTTCAGTCTAGTCATAATCAACATCTCAAAGTGTTTCATGATGTAGATGTGAATGCTACTGGGTGATAGTCATTAAGGCAGCTCACTTTATTCTTCTTAGGCACTGGTATAATATTAACATAGAACATAAAATAGTACAGAACAGTACAGGCCCTTCAACCCACAATGTTATGCCGACCCTCAAACCCTGCCTCCCACATAACCCCCCACCTTAAATTCCTCCATATACCTGTCTAGTAGTCTGTTAAACTTCACTGGTGTATCTGCCTCCACCACTGACTCAGGCAGCATATACCACGCACCAACCACTCTCTGAGTAAAAAAACCTTCCTCTAATATCCCCTTTGAACTTCCCACCCCTTACCTTAAAGCCATGTCCCCTTGTACTGAGCAGTGGTGCCCTGGGGAAGAGGCACTGGCTATCCACTCTATCTATTCCTCTTAATATCTTGTATACCTCTATCATGTCTCCTCTCATCCTCCTTCTCTCCAAAGAGTAAAGCCCAAGTTCCCTTAATCTCTGATCATAATCCATACTCTAAACCAGGCAGCATCCTGGTAAATCTCCTCTGTACCCTTTCCAATGCTTCCACATCCTTCCTATAGTGAGGCAACCAGAACTGGACACAGTACTCCAAGTGTGGCCTAACCAGAGTTTTATAGAGCTGCATCATTACCTCATGACTCTTAAACTCTATCCCTCGACTTATGAAAGTTAACACCCCATAAGCTTTCTTAACTACCCTATCTACCTGTGAGGCAACTTTCAGGGATCTGTGGAGATGTACCCTTTTTGAAGCAAGTGGGAGCTTCCTCCCATAGAAGCGAGAGGTTGAGAATGTCCTTGAATACTCCCGCCAGTTTTAGTTGGCATAGGTTTTCAGAGCCTTACCCGGTACTCCATTGGGACCTTCTGCCTTGTGAGGGTTCACCCTCTTTAAGGAGGGCCTAACATCGCTGCCATTCATGCTATTGGGTTTTGCTTTGTGGGAAGCAATATCTTGCAAATCCTGCCAGAGCTGTCGTACATCTGATGTCGCCTCCAAGCTCATTCATAGAACATAGAATAGTACAGTACAGTACAGGCCCTTCAGCCCACAATGTTGTGCCGACCCTCAAACCCTGCCTCCCATATAACCCCCCACCTTAAATTCCTCCATATACCTGTCTAGTAGTCTCTTAAACTTCACAAGTGTATCTGCCTCCACCACTGACTCAGGCAGTGCATTCCACACACCAACCACTCTCTGAGTAAAAAACCTTCCTCTAATATCCCCCTTGAACTTCTCAGCCCTTACCTTAAAGCCATGTCCCCTTGTACTGAGCAGTGGTGCCCTGGGGAAGAGGCACTGGCTATCCACTCTATCTATTCCTCTTAATATCTTGTATACCTCTATCATGTCTCCTCTCATCCTCCTTCTCTCCAAAGAGTAAAGCCCAAGTTCCCTTAATCTCTGATCATAATCCATACTCTCTAAACCAGGCAGCATCCTGGTAAATCTCCTCTGTACCCTTTCCAGTGCTTCCACATCCTTCCTATAGTGAGGCAACCAGAACTGGACACAGTACTCCAAGTGTGGCCTAACCAGAGTTTTATAGAGCTGCATCATTACATCGCGACTCTTAAACTCTATCGCTCGACTTATGAAAGCTAACACCCCATAAGCTTTCTACCTGTGAGGCAACTTACAGAGATCTGTGGATATGTACCCCAAGATCCCTCTGCTCCTCCACACTACCAAGTATCCTGTCATTTACTTTGTACTCTGCCTTGGAGTTCATCCTTCCAAAGTATACCACCTCACACTTCTCCGGGTTGAACTCCATCTGCCACTTCTCAGCCCACTTCTGCATCCTATCAATGTCTCTCTGCAATCTTCGACAATCCTCTACACTATCTACACCACCACCAACCTTCGTGTCATCCACAAACTTGCCAACCCATCCTTTGACCCCCACATCCAGGTCGTTAATAAAAATCACGAAATTGCCTCTTCGCCCTCGGCAAATCATACCTTGTTTTCAGGCACAGGCCTGGGTCACCAGACTTGAATGCCACAGATTTAGCCTTCAGCAGATGACGTACCTCCTGGTTCATCCACATACATAAAAGTTCAAGTTGGCACTTCACTATCCTGAATGTGATGCATCCACAGGTAACAATCCAAAATGGTTATAGCCCAGGATGCTCTGCAATGATCTATACACACTCACTCTCTCTATTGTTACCAATTCCTGCTTCTTTTATATTTTCACTATATTTTAATCATTTTCCAAGACAAATTTCAAGGGAGTGCCTTTTTCAAGTGTCTATTATTGGGTAAGTGAACAACCTGCTCACCATAGCCAGCCCAGTATAATTAGGACCTCAATATTGAGAGTGCTAACCTGACATTCATTTACTTGACCTTATCAAAAGCCTACCTGAAGTCCACAACACCTTAGCTTCATACTCTTTAGATTTCTTTTGAAAAAGCTCCAACAGATTTGTCAGATGTGATTTCACCATGCATAAAGTCATGCTGCCTTTCCAGAATTAGACCTCGCCTATTCAACTACTGATGTATGCTGTCTCTCAGAATCACCCCCACTAACATATCCACCAATAATGTCAGACTCACCAGCCTGTATTTTCCTGGTTTGTCTTTGCTGGCCTTCTTGAACAATGGTCGAATATTAGCCTCCCTCCAGTCTTCCAGAACTTCAGTTGGGACTAAAGGTGAAGCAAATGCCTCCACAATGTTACCTCTAGCTTCCCACAAGATCACCCCTTTTTTTTTGCCCTCCCAATTTCCTTCTTACATGTACTTTGATACTTTAAGGTCATTGATGGATTTGCTTTTTGCAGATTGCAGATCCAAATTATCCCTCCTCCTTTTTCTTGATCAGAGCCTCAATATGTCTCATCAACCAGAGTTCCTCAAACTTTCCAGCCTTACCTTTCACCTGAGGAGTATGCTTTTACTGTAATCAAAAGTACTCTGAATACAATAGACATTATTAGCATTGCAGCAACTTTAAACCATCTTTTGTAGCATTATTTGTACATACTGGAGATGGTCTCACTCCAATCATAGCAAGATTCCTTTTGTTTGCCTCAGACTCCATCAAAACAACATCTTACTCAAGATCTGAGCTCAACCTGTCACTTCTACTGAGCATGAAACCGGCTGATTTCACATGTTCTCAGACACATGTTGGGCAGTGTGGCTTGAAGGGCTTTTTCCGTGCTGCATCTCTAAATAAAATAAAACATGCTGATCTGGCCCAGGGTTCGGAATGATACCAAAAGTCTGTGCAGCTGTTCAATTGTTTACCCAATGTTTTTGGGTAAAGAATGGAATAATAGGATAAGGTCAGCCGAAAGTAATGGGAAATAAGTAGAGGCACAAAGCAACACCTCAGTCATGGTGATTTAGAAGCTTTTTATAATGTGCTGCTGATGGAGTTCATTATGTCACATTGCTGCATTATTAGAATATTTTAAAAGTGAGAAATAAAGCATTAATGTATTTGTTATCTCAGAGGTTTCTATCTTCTTTTTGGAATTAATATTCAAGTCAATGCTGTTATTGAACTCTACTTTCTCAGGAGGTGAAGAAAATTTGGCATGTCTCTGTTGACCCTTACCAAATTTTATCAATGCACCGTTGAAAACATCCTGTCTGGAACCATAACGGCTTGGTGTGGACACAGTTCAGCACATCACAGAAACCAACTACCCTTCTATGGACTATGTCTACTTCCCGCTGCTTCAGTAAAGTCACAACCATAATCAATGATTTCCTCTCACTCCAGAAAATTTCTTGTTCTCTTTCCCATCAGGCAGAAGATACAAAAGCTTAAAAGCACATATAATAAGGCTTAAAGACAACAGCTACCCTGCTTGTCTGCTTCTTAAAGAGACCTCTTGCATGATGAGATGGACTCTTGACCTTACAATCTACCTTATGATCTTACAACCTTATTGCTTACCTACACCACTCTCTCTCTCTGCAGTTGTAGTAGTGAAAAGCAGAATAAAGCGCATCTTGGTGCAGGAGACAATAATAAACCAATACCAGCCCTGAAAAAGGCTGCATAGATTTAAATTATTTGATTAAAAATTCAAGTTAAGAGAAAAATATTTTAAATTCACTATTTGTATCATAAACCAATAAGAGCTACCAAAATAAATTGGGCAGACACTTATGGAAATATGGGGAAAAGAGTAGGAGACTGGAAATAACACATCTGTTCTAGCAGGAGCTGGCAGTCTCATTGGCCTGAATAGTGTACTTTTGAATCAAAACAACTCAACAATTTCCTAATTAGATAGGTCAAAGTTATGGAAATAAATCTTACCCTTCCTAGCAGTATATTTCCCTGCCTGCATGCTATGTTCTAATTACAGCACACCTCACATTTCCAAAGTTGTCTTAAGAAACTGAATTTTACTTTGAATATTGTTAAATTTTCTAGGAAGTAGCTCATTGTTGTAATCCCTATATTAAGAATAGCAAAGTAAAACAGTCAATTAATAACACAGTGTAACAAATATTTCTTTATTTACAATATAATTCATGCCATTTTATAGAAATCACTTGATCCATTCAAGTAAATAAGGAGAGGCTTAATAAATTTATTAATGTTTCAACCTTAAATGATATTCACATGAACATGGGCAAAGTAACTGTGTAAAATGTGCTTTGCTAACTAGGTATAATATAATTCTATATAAACAAAGATACAAAACATCTACAAAGTTAGGATTTCACAAAATACATCTGTGTACTTGGAATGTAAGGTTTAAAAACACGTAGGTCAGTGATTTGGGGTTAGAATTTTAAAACAAATCTCATTCTATTATATTAATGAGGAAATTCAACTGAAAGGGTTAAATTTTCCCTTAAAAATACAAGATACTTTTACATGCTATGTTCATTATCTTCAACTAAAAGCAAGTTTGTGAATTATACATTAACCACTGCGTTTGTTGTCTAACTTTCATCAGTTGGTATCTTTCTTGAAAGGGGGTGAAGTGGGGGAAAATGCAAGCTTGTAAAATAATTATAGCCTTGGGTTGAATCAATGTGCAGATGATTCGGCCTCTCCGTTTACCCGTTTTCCTCTGCAAAAAACAAAAACAATTTATTCAAAATATTTCTTTAGAAATCCAGAATGACAGAATGATCCTGAAATTACAGAAAATATTAGGTCTATTTAAATGACACGATTAATTCAGAATTGGATTGATTTGGCAATCATTTCAATATAAGTAAAAGACAAAATAAAAACATTAAGTACTGGACACACTGAGTAAGTCAGAGAGCACTGTGGAATGAGAAACTGATTTCAAACTCAAGACGCTTCTTCAGATCAGATAAAGTGGGGTCTAGCACCTGAAACACTAACTACTTCTTTCTGTAGATGCTGCCCGACTTGTTCAGTATTTCAGGCTTTTTCCTTCATTGTTTCTTTTTGCATCTGCAATTTAAAAAAAATTTTCATACAAAAATCAAATTTGCCTCATATGTCTGTTACCCAGCATAACAGTAAACTATTCTAAAAGCTAAGTATTTTATTGTGGCCGTGCAAACGCTTAACCAATTCAAATTTCCTCTTGCAGCAGGCGCGATTCTTTGCTCTATTTATAAGGTGCAATATTGTGTCAAACTGCATGCAAGTACCAAGCTTTAAATATTCCTTTGTCAGTTTCAAATTATAGTTGTCATTTCTGAAACCAGTGAGATTTTGGGGTCTCTATTCACAACAACAGAATGGAAGCTGAATAAACAACCATGAAAATAGTATATTTCACTGTAAATGCTCAATTCAGGAAGTTTTTTTCATATGCAAACTTTATTTAAATTTAGACAACATACAAAATACAAAAGGGAATTTCCAAAAAAAATAGAACATAGCAAAAAATTATTTCCATACTTTATACAACAAACATCAGTAAACATAAAAGTAATGAAATAATTACTTTAAAAAGAGAGCACTGTTTAGAATTTGGTTGCTAGAATGGTTTAATAAATAAATTGAAAACATTACATCACCTTTCAGCAGTATTTTGCTCAGCATCCTACAAGATATTTTAGCTTTTATTCTTACGAAGGATAACAAATGTTATTACCATGCTTGAATAAAGTTTTACTGATTTTAGCGGTAAGAAACCAAAGTAAGAGAAGAATGTATTTGCTCAGCATATGTTACAGAAGGAGGGAAACCGGATAAATGTCATTTTCAATCTGAAAATGGAGGCAGTAATCATTGTTATTAACAAAACAGGATACTTACTTTCAACAAAATAATTGGAAGTCAACTATAGGTATTACATTGCAAGCAATAGGCCTGTCATCATTCAACATTGTGCAACTAAGAAGATGCACATGGTAAATATCTTTAATTGAGTTCTATATCCTTTGGGCCCACCCCACTCCTTACCACATTGCACAGACTGAACTTTGCAGCAAATCAATTAAGATCATTTAAATAAGTGTTTTACCTTTGAGGATTCAGAAGGATCTTTCAAAAGAAGACTTTGTTTTATTAATCATCTGTCCTTAATTCTAGGATTCTATTCTTCAGTGTCCTTATTATGATGACTCCAATGCCAGCTTTTTGTGACAAATGTAGGAAAAAAAAAGGTCCATAGTATTTGTTGCCATGTAGAAGTCAAAAAAATCTTAAGTTAAATATTTTAACTAACATCATTGCCAGACGAAATCTCCTCAATGTTTGTTTGCAACAGGGTTTCTACTTCAACTTTTCTTAACTTAAATGCATCTGTAAGTAGGGCCAGTCCATCATCTTCCCCTGCACTCTGTTGCAACAGCTTCCGGCAGAATGCTGAACAAATCTCTCTTCTCTTTAAGTTTGTGCCATGACTAAAGAAAAAATGAAATCATTAAATCAGCAATAAAATTTACTAATTTCCACTGATATTAAACATAACTATATTTCTGACCAATTGAAATGCAGCAATGTAGCAGGCACAACACTGCAATAACAACATTGAGGATGGAATTTCAAATTTCAGAATAAGCTGAAGATTTAAAGTTCTAACAAATTATGTATGATATCAGAAAAGTGAGTTAAAACTGATGGGCTTGTGTGAACCTTCATTCAGGAAGATTTATCTCTTCACTTAACAGCAGAATCTTCCTGTTGTTATAATTAAATGATTTTAAAAAATTTTATTCATAAGCTGTAGGAATCACTGTCAGGGTCAGCATTTATTGTTCATCACTTACTGCCCTAGAACTGAGACACTTGCTGGAACGTTTAAGGAGACAATTGGCTACATATCATGAATTTGGAATTACTAATGGCAATCCTCTTCTTAAGATGGCAGTCTTCCAGTAAGACGGCAGCGCACTCTGACTGCGGCTTCTATGGGGTCAAGCAAAGGTGTTAATGTATTTTGAAATGTATTTTTTGTGTTCACAAGACGCTGATGAACCTTGAGAACTTAAATGTACAGCAGGTCTACCATATTAATGAGTTGCTCATTGGCTGAAAATCTGAAGGAACTGCACTTGGTGCGGACCGTGACACTGCCCACGACAGAGTCTCATCAGTGCACAAAGGAGATATGCAGTCTAACAGCGAGTGATCGTTTTAAGTCACTTTTCTTGTGATCGCAAGACCCTGTTGGACGTTGGTGGTATGAAATGTTGCAACTCCATTGCATTGGTTTAATTGATGACTGACAAGGGAGCTGCATGCCCTCAGTCATAGTGAGGACTAGGCCTCAAGCCGCAGTGTCACCCATTTGCTGCCGCTCAGGGGAAGGCGTTGGAGTTGGGCGCTCCACCGGAGCGCCAGAGGCAGTGTGGCACAGCGTTCATGGAAGAGTCGGTGCTGCCCAAGACAAGCTGTATTGTTTTTGACTACAGACTGCTGCAAAATTCATGGACTCAGGGAATTGGACCATTTATTTTTTGTGTGACTGTACTTTACTGTTATACATATGCTAGTTATCCTATACAATGGCATGCAAAAGTTTGGGCACCCCTGTTACTGTGAATAGCTAAGCAAGTAAAAGATGACCTGATTTCCAAAAGGCATAAAGTTAAAGATGACACGTTTCTTTAATATTTTAAGATTACTTTTTTATTTCCATCTTTTACAGTTTCAAAACAACAAAAAAGGAAAAGAGCCCGAAGCAAAAGTTTGGGCGCCCTGCATGGTCAGTACTTAGTAACACACCCTTTGGCAAGTATCACAGCTTGTAAACACTTTTTGTAGCCAGCTAAGAGTCTTTCAATTCTTGTTTGGGGGATTTTTGCCCATTCTTCCTTGCAAAAGGCTTCTAGTTCTGTGAGATTCGTGGGCTGTCTTGCATGCACTGCCCTTTTGAGGTCTATCCACAGATTTTCGATGATGTTTAGGCTAGGGGACCGTGAGGGCCATGGCAAAACCTTCAGCTTGTGCCTCTTGAGGTAGTCCATTGTGGATTTTGAGGTGTGTTTAGGATCGTTATCCTGTTGTAGAAGCCATCCTCTTTTCATCTTCAGCTTTTTACAGACAGTGTGATGTTTGCTTCCAGAACTTACAGGTATTTTAATTGAATTCATTCTTCCCTCTACCAGTGAAATGTTCCCCGTACCACTGGCTGCAACACAAGCCCAAAGCATGATTGATCCAGCCCCATGCTTCACAGTTGGAAAGGTGTTCTTTTCATAAAATTCTGCACCCTTCTTTTCTCCAAACATACCTTTGCTCATTGCAGCCAAAAAGTTCTATTTTAACTTCATCAGTCCACAGGGCTTGTTTCCAAATTGTATCAGGCTTGTTTAGATGTTCCTTTGCAAACTTCTGACGCTGAATTTTGTGGCGAGGATGCAGGAAAGGTTTCCTTCTGATAACTCTTCCATGAAGGTCATATTTGTGCAGGTGTCGCTGCACAGTAGAACAGTGCACCACCACTCCAGAGTTTGCTAAACCTTCCTGAAGGTGTTTTGATTTGCCTTTCTAGCAATCCTATGAGCAGTTCTCTTGGTCTTCCAGACCTCAACTAGACCTCCACTGTTCCTGTTAACTGCCATTTCTTAATAACATTACGAACTGAGGAAACGGCTACCTGAAAATGCTTTGCTATCTTCTTATAAGCCTTCTCCTGCTTTGTGGGCATCATTTATTTTAATTTTCAGAGTGCTAGGCAGCTGATTAGAGGAGCCCATGGCTGCTGATTATTGGGACAAGGTTTGAGGAGTCAGGGTATTTATAAAGCACTGAAATTTGCATCACCTGGCCTTTCCTAACGATGACTGTGAACAAGCCATAGCCCTAACAAGCTAATTAAGGTCTGAAACCTTAGTAAAAGTTATCTGAGAGTTCAAATCTCTTGGGGTGCCCAAACTTTTGCATGGTGCTGTTTTCCTTTTTTTCCACTCTAAAATTGTACAAAACAAAAGTAATACACTAATCTTGCTTAAAATGTTGAGGAGAAGGTTGCATCTTTAACTTCATGACTTTTGGAGATTAGTTCATCTTCTACTCACTTAGCTATTCACGGTAACAGAAATTTTGACCAGGGGTGCCCAAACTTTTGCATGCCACTGTATCGCTATATGCGCTTTGTGCTGTACATGACTGTTGGTACTGTGTTTTGTTCCTTGGCCTCAAAGTAATGCCTTCTATTAGTAAACAGGTTAATAACTGCTGGGAGTATCTTAAAAGCCCAACAGGCTCACTGAAATATTATATCTGTATACAATTTCAGTATGGTTTTAATTATATCACGAGCCAGACAACTTTAATGGTTTACTCTGTCCTCTGCCCTTCACATCCTCACTATTCCAATTTAAGTCACTATAAGTTCAAGGAGCAACGTCTCCTCTTTTGACTACAGGTGTCCCCCGCTTTTCGAACGTTCGCTTTACGAAACCTCACCGTTACGAAAGACCTACATTAGTACCCTGTTTTTGTTTTCAGAAGGTGTTTCCACTGTTATGAAAAAAAAGTAGCGCACGATAAAAGGCAGCGCGCGCCCCGAGCAGCCGTTTGCAAGATGAGTTCTATGGTGTCGGAAAAGCCTAAAAGACGTAAGGGTGTTACACAGCATAAAACTAGACATAATTAAGCGTTTCGATCGTGGTGAACGAAGTAAGGACAAAGTGAGTCTGGCTTGTGGAAGCTGACGAACAGGATGTTGAAAAGGTTTTGGTATCCCATGAACAAGAACTGATAGGTGAAGAGTTGATGCAATTGGAAGAGGAAAGGATAACAATCGAAACCGAATGCAGTAGCGAAATGAATGTGAAGCAACTGCGTGAGATTTTCGCTGCAATGATAAGTACGACTTTAATTTTGAAAGGGTACGTAGGTTTAGGAGATATTTGCAGCATGGTTTGAGTCCTTACAAAGAACTGTGTGATAGAAAAATGCGCGAGGCTCAGCAGTCAAGCAAGCCTTCCACATCAGCCACAGCAGACAACGAACCTCGACCTTCGACATCGAGGTGGGCAGTCATAGGAGAAGCTGAGCTGCCTGCTCTAATGGAAATAGGCGACGAGATAACATCCCAGTGTCCCACCACCCCAACACCCAGGCCGCGGACAGATACTGTATCGATTCACGGAGAATGCCGCAGTAGTCGGGAGGCACACAGCACATCTTTAAGAGAAAAGCCGAAATAAACTTGCTAATTAATTAGGTGCCGCCCCACACTTAAATGTCGGCCCAGATCAAAGGCAATGCAATCGGCACTGATCTGGGCCAACAATTACGTGCCGGGCAGCACCTAATTAATTAGCATGTTTATTTTGGCTTTTTTCTTAATGCTGTGCTGGATGCCTCCCGGCTACCGCTGTACCCCTGCATGCTTCGCGGCTCGGTATCTGTCAGCGGCCTGGAGAGTGGAGGCCACTGCACCAGCCAACCTGCGACGACTCAGTCTAACACACCATCATCAGTATGCTCGGTGCTGTCCCGATTCCGGTAAGTAATACTACACTGTACATATATTATTTCTACTTTATATCGGCTGTGTATTTTTACGTGTTATTTGGTATGATTTGGCAGCTTCATAACTTAAAGGTTACTGGAGAGCGCTTGCGCCGGGTTTTTGCCAACAGCACTTGCGTGAGATTTTCTGCCGACGGCGCTTGCGTGAGATTTTCGCTACGGAGAACAGTTCAGTAATGATTGTGGGCAAGTATTTCTACTTTATACAGGCTGTGTATTTATCATATCATTCCTGCCTTTACTATGTGTTACTGTTATTTTAGGTTTTGTGTGTTATTTGGCATGATTTGGTAGGTTATTTTTGGGTCTGCGAACGCTCACAAAATTTTCCCATATAAATAAATGGTAATTGCTTCTTCACTTTACGACAGTTCGGCTTACGAACCGTTTCATAGGAATGCTCTACCTTCGGATGGCGGGGGAAACCTGTATTACCTCCTTGTGGACTCTGAATACGCCAATTTCAGATAGCGACTCTACCCCTCAGATCTACATTCCCTCAAGACTTTTCTTTCTTAACCCATTAATATCCCCTTCTCCTTTGCACCATCTCTCTTTCTATTTACATTCTCTGGATTTGATCCTGTCACCAATCATCCCTTCTGCTTTTGCCTCATCTTTTTACATTTACCCTATTTACAAATTTGTTCTCTTTTTCTGAATGTGATGGAAAAATTACTGATCTGAAATGATAATGCTATTAATTCACAATGGAATTGGAATTTTGAATATTCCTTTGTTCTGGGTTCCTTGCTTCGTGACACAGACAAGCACGAGTATGTTGGGAATGCATGTCCTGCTCAGAAGTGCTTATTTTTAAAGACTTACTTTGAAATTAAAATAATGATCCAAAGTTTCCTGGAATAAAATCATGCAGGTAAACATTGTTGTTTATAATACAGAATCACATGGTTTCAGATTTTACCTGTACAAATTCCTTTTTGATCATGTCAAACTTGCATTTTTCATGTACAGCTCGAGCTGTGTTTGTTCTGTCAAAGGGTTCTGCAATGTCAAACAAAGCTGTCAGTGGTAATTTCTACAATTTTACAAATGTAGAATAAAAACAAATATTAAACAGATGCTATAGTAGTTGCGCTAAAACAATTTTTTTAATATATTCTGGTCAGTGGCGGTCATAGGTAGTATTATAAAATCAGATTACTGATTATTAAAAGAACAAATACAAGTAAAGATAAATAAAAATATATGCTGACCTTTCATCAGTTATTTGCTGCTCTCTTCACAGATACTCCCTGGCCCTAGAGTTCTCTTTTTTCCTATTTCAGATTTTCAGTATCTACAGCATTTTGCTATTGAATATATCATGCTCTGAAGCACTTACTTGAGCAGCTGCAATAGAAATGTCTGAGGAATCTATGACTATTTCTCTACTTTGAGGAGCATATTCCATATATTCCTGTCTGATTTATAAATAATTTGTC
The DNA here is from genome assembly GCF_963921235.1 of Mobula hypostoma. Lineage (NCBI taxonomy): Eukaryota > Metazoa > Chordata > Chondrichthyes > Myliobatiformes > Myliobatidae > Mobula > Mobula hypostoma. Next base: position 165,755,134 of record NC_086101.1, on the reverse strand, counting down.
AAGCAAAACTATAGGAGATCGTGTTTTCCAAAACCAAGGCCTACATTTGTGCCACACTTTCAGATCTTTTGTGCATTTTATGTTTTTAAATTTTTACTTAGAGATACAGCTTACAACAGACACTTCCAACCAAATGAGCCACATCACTCAGCAACCCATCTATACTAACACCAGCCTAATCACAGGACAATTTACAATGACCAAATAACCTACTAACTGGTACACCTTTGGACTATAGTTCATTCCATTTCAGCTTTCAGGAATCACTGATAATAGGTTCTTTAAATTATTGTTTTCCTGTGTGTTTTAAATGTGCATTGCACATTCAAACAGTAATATGACAAAAGAATTTTTTTTAATCCGAGCAAGTGAAGTGTTGCACTTTGCAAAGTTTTAACGCATGATGAAGGCATAGTTAATAGGAGAACTCTTAACATCATTAACGTACAGAGATCTTAGATCTAAATCAATAGCTCACGGAAACTGTTTTTTTTGGTCACCTCATTACAGCAAAGATGTGGAAGCTTTGGAAAGAGGTGCTGAAGAGGTTTGCCATTTATCACAATGTTGTCTGGATTAAAGGGATTATCTGTGAGTAGAGGTTGGACAAACTACCCCTCCCCACCCCCCACCCTGGAGTGTTGGAAGCTGAAGGTTGACCTGATTGAAAAGTATACAAAATGAGAAGCATAGGTATGGTAATCAATTAAAATCCTTTTCTCCCCATGGTAGAAATGTTAACTAGAGGACACAGTTAAAGTAAGGTTATAAAAATTTAAAGGAAATGTCCAGGACCAGGAATCAGATACAACAATGGCATTTTAGACACAATTATGTACAAACAATTTTTACGCAGAAAACAGAGGGATATGGATCTTGTACAGGCAGGAAAGGTTTAGTTTAATTTGACATCAGCTTGGACAAAAACATTATGAGCTGTTGAGCCTATTCCTGTACTGTACTGACCTATGTAATTTTCACCATTTGAGAAAGCAAACAAAAGAATTTATGTAGTAAAATAAAATTTGCTTTAAGAAGTTTTTAATATCTTAGAAAACAAAACCCAACTTGAGAACAGTGCAACAATTTCTAAATATAACAAACAAGATTGATGAAGCCTTAAAATATTATTCCCCTCCTTAATTTATGCAAGTCTAATGCCTTCCTGGGTTCTTCCCATCCATCAGCCAACTGCCTCTAAATCAACACACATATTCTAACTCACAACGAGCTCTCATTACCCATACATAACCTCTTTTTGTTAAACAGCATGAAACTCAAGTCCACCAAGGTTGTGGATAGTTTCAATTCCATTCCATGGAAATCAGCTTTAATTATAAATCTGAGCAGTGGTTTCATGTTCTTTCCTTTTAAGCTTATAATGAAATTAGCTATTTAGCAAGGTGGAGACTAAATTGCCTGCTAGGCAATGAACACACCTACCATCACTTTCTATTCTTTGGAAGGCAGATGGTCATCCAAACTTATCTGTCAGTTCCTGACAGGCACCTCCCCATTCATCACTCATCTCTGTGCTTGCAGGCCTACATTAACTTCTGGTTAAACAATGTAACAAATTAAAGTGTCCTGTCCCTTCAAATTACTATAACCTCAAGTTCTAAAGCCCTCCAAGCTCTATATACTCACATTGTACCACCGTGGCCACCATGCCTTCAGTGACCATACTCCTAAATCACGAAGTTCATTCCTAAAGCCTCTGCCTCTCCAGCCTCCAAATAGTCAGCTAATAACAGCTATCTTTTTACCGAGCCTTTAGCAATCAGCACTAACGTTTCTTTAAGAAACTCAAAGACCACTTTTATGAATATGCAATTTACGAGTAGAAGTAAACCATCCAGCCCAGTTGAGGCTCCAGCACTAATCCCCGTACTTGACTACTTGATTAAGAAAAATCCATTTATAACTATCCTGTTTCTGTTAACCAGCCAAACTTCACTCACACCAATACAGGACAAGATGTTAAATTTCTACAATACATTTAATGTGGCACCTACAGTAATCTGCTGAATTCATCTACCAATTCTCCAGCATCCACCTTACTTCAAAAAAAAACTGCATAATTACACTAAGGTGTTGCTTCCTCAGATTTTTTTGTTATGATAATGTGCTTGAAGCTGAATACAAATACAATTTCAGACTACTTGTATCATGTAGGAATTTGCAGAAACAAGAAACTAACACTTATCGAATATAATGTCTTTAAATGCATAACAGTGGTGATGCTTTGCAATAGTTTAACTAAGCTAAAAATGTTTTGATAATTATTTTCATTTGTACTGAGTATCTCAGGCTTCTCATTTAAGTGTCCAACAATAATCCGCCAACATTGATGGATTCCTGTTGCCCTGATACTATTTCTCCATGACCGCAATGTCTTGGTGAAGCCTTTCATCATGCTCATCATTGAAAGCACCAACATTTGCAGGCAAGAAGTCTAAATGGGAATGCCAATGAATCTTTAGTGACATGTTGCACTCCATGGCTTTGCATGCTTGAAGCACGATGGCAACCAGCTGTACATAGTTTCGTGCTCTGTAGTTGCCAAGGAAATTTTTGGCAACATCCCTGAATGTCTTCCATGCGATTTTCTCCAGTACTACTAGAAATTGCTTCTCTTTAAAGACCTGTTTGATTTGTGAACCAACAAAAATGCCTTCCATAATCTTGGTTATCAGTTATTCTGGGAAACATCTGTCTCAAATATTCAAAATCATTCATAGAAATTTTTTGAGCCTGATGACAGTCGTGAACCCAGTAATTCTGTTTCTCCCTCCCCTGAAAACGGAGCCTTTCAAAAATGCTCACCAGAGTCAATAAATCTGAAAACGCCTAATGGCCAGTGTAGTGTGTACGGAGTAACCGGCTCTTTTTAAAAACGCTGCCATGACGTGCCAGAACAGATGGTGGTGGCAGCGCGGCATTTCATTGTTTTCTTGAACGCAACCTCCAACGATGGCGGACGGCTTTATGCATGTGTTGTTTACTTTATTGTCTACGTTAATTTCAACCCCCCACACAACCTAACAATTTCAGAACAGATGGCAACGAGACTGAAGCCAGAAGAGTTAGAAATGTACTCACCAAATACTTTGACCCATAACTTACTGAATACTGAATAAATAAGTATACTCACTTTGCCCTGTTTTCTGTCCTTGCTTGTATGGAGGTAGTTTACCTATTTATGCAAGTACTTCTCTGACAGTAGATGTGTAACAGCCTAATGTAACATTGTATGGAAATACAAGATAACACTGATGCAGACATGTTTTATACATTTAACAAGGTGCTTTATTAATGTATTGCTTGTGCAAACATTCAATAGGTGCAATTGTCACTACTTCCAAAATGTCACTTTAAGTAGCTTATGTTTGGCATAGACGTGAAAATGTTAAGGCCAAAAAAGGAAAATTGTAAGTTTCACTTTTATTCAGGTAAAAATAAAATCACTTTTGCTCAGTAACTTGTTTTATTGCACATGTTAAATATAGCAAAATAATACAGAAAGACATGGCAAAAGTAAAGGCAAACAAATGAGGTAAGAGCAAATTTCACTTTTGCCCAGTAACAAGCCTTATTGCATTTAGTTGTAGCTGTCGTCCCTTTCATCGGTGAAGAGACTATGGTTGTAGGAAATGTTTCCAGGGTGACCCCTCTGTGGGAGTGGGGAAGATGTTGGTGGGGCCACGTTGGGGTATATGTGTCCGTATGTGTAGCTATTGTAGTGGCTGTGAGGCTGGTACTGTAGCAGTGAAAAGTACTCGGTGGGGGGGGGGGCCATCATATTCCTCATCATTGCAAATCCCTCTGCAACAGAGTTAGTCAGTTTTTCAATGTTCATCGTCAGCCGGGTCATGCTGTCCATGAACTCCCTGTCGGTTGCCTCCATACGCTCCAGTTTTTTTTTAGTTTTAAGTCCTCCTGCGCGAGAGCCAACAGCTGTCCATCGTTTGGCAATTTCCTTTTAAGTTTTTCTAGTCTGTAACTGGACAAACACACACCAAGTCTTTCACGAGGAGATTCCACACCAAACATGTTGCAGCCATCACCTGTTGCTTGGTCCAAACTGTCGGGAGTCAGGTGTACTCGGCGAAGCGGGTAATTCTGTAGATGTGTCCTGCGCATGCCCAGTAGGAGGAGATTTGCCCAAATACCCATTTTAATGTGGACAGAGGTATTTTCAACAACACCTGGTGTAGATTCCTATTGTTTTTTTTACACGAAACTGGCGTTTTCAAAATTATCCCGTCTAGTGTGGACGTAGCCTCAGACTAGATCAGATGAGGCTCACTCAACATAAAGGGTTCAAAATCTGTATCAGAATCAGTGTTGTTTTCAATTTTGGGCTCGTGCATCGTGGCATCTTCGCCTGCCTTCTCTAGACTCCAGGTCACTGGAAGACTATTACATTGCGGCACAGGTCTCATGGCTGAAGGGAGTTTGGGGTATTCGATGTATTTCCGGTTTTTAGCAGAGAAACCAAACACACTGGTCAGTCATGGTCCTTCTGCTCTTGCCATATCATATCATAGTAGTCATAGTCATTGTCATACTTTATTGATCCCGCGGGAAATTGGTTTTCATTACAGTTGCACCATAAATAATAAATAGTAATAGAATCATAAAGAGTTAAATAGTAATATGTAAATTATGCCAGTAAGTTATGAAATAAGTCCAGGACCAGCCTATTGGCTCAGGGTGTCTGACCCTCCAAGGGAGGAGTTGTAAAGTTTGATGGCCATAGGCAGGAATGACTTCCTATGACGCTCTGTGCTGCATCTTGGCCACACTTGGACAGTGACTTCCAAATACCTCTGAGCCGAGCTCCAAGATCAACAGAGAATGTTGTGCAACAAATGTGAGGAGACCAGGCTTTGTCTTGGTTACCAATTTTACACCCAAAGTAGAGCTCGTAGTCTTTCTTAATAAGAGGAGTCATGGTCAGTCTTTGAGATTTAAGCGCATACGCACCACAAATATAACAAAAGTATCACAGCTGTCACAATATTGGCGAGATATTTTGCTATTACAAATACTCCTGAAAATACAATTACTTTATTATAATGAGTCCACATAATATATTACGTGCGTAGACCATGCACATCAACCTGATCGCAAACTGATATACACGCAAATGCAATGCATAGCAGGGTGTGTGCTTGATGCTTTTATTGCCCTTTTAAAACCTGTCCTGCCATGCAGCACCTGCCCTGCACAAGCACGCATAGGCGTGCCTGGACAAGATAGAAAATTTTTCAGTTTACATTTTAGGTAATATTTTAATTGACCTGAATTATGAATTAAAATAATAAATATAGGCAATTTCAAAAAATGGTGCATGATAGGAAAATTTCATGGTGATTCTCATGATCAGCAGCCCAAAATCCATAAGATACACCCAAAAGTAATCAGAAAGCAAAATCTTTGTTGTCCAGTGTTATCTTTTTGTCTAAGTGCTCAACTATGACGTTTTTAATGATATCTTCTAATATTTTTCCCATGATAGATGTAAAGCTAACTAAATTGTGGTTTCCAGCTTTCTCTCTTTTGAATGATGGAATACTTCATAATTTTCCATTCTATTGAAATTATCCCCAAAACTAGGGATTTTGGAAAATTAAAATCAATGAACGAATTATTGCACTAGCCTCTACTTTTTAAACATTGAAGAATGAAATTCATCAGGATCTGATGTGCTAGCATTGGAGAGGGTCCAGAGGGGGTTTACAAGAATGATCCTGAAAATGAAGGGGTTGACGTATGAAGATTGTTTGATGGCTCCAGGTCTGCACTTGCTGGAGTTTAGAAGAATAAGGTGGGGGGGGGGATCTCACTGAAACCTACTCAATACTGAAAGGCCTAGATGGAATAGACAGGGAGTGGATGTTTCTATTAGTGCAAGAGTCTATGACCAGAGCCTCAGAATGGAAGGGTGTCCCTTTATAACAGAGATAAGGAGGAACTTCTTTAACCAGAGGGTGGTGAATATGAGGAATTCATTGCCATAAATAGTTGTGGAGGCCAAGTCATATTTAAAGCAGGGATTGATAGGCTATTGATTCGTAAGGGCATCAAAGGTAATCGGGAGAAGGCAGGAGAATGAGGATGAGAGGGAAAAGAAGTCAGCCACAATCAAATGGCGGAGCAGACTTGATGGGTCAAGTGGCCCAATTCTGTCTTACAGTCTTATAGAAATACCAAGTTCAGCACAATTTCCTCCTTGTTTGGCTCCAGAACCTGGTTTTCTACAAAACTGAAACAAAAGCACAGTATGAGCTTCTGATCCAGGTTAGCTTTGCCCATCTGATTTTACTAGTCAACATGTAGGTTTTATTTAGGACCTAACTTTATTAAAAGGTACAAGTTGCTACCCAATTCCAAAGTTTAATTATACTTACTTAAAACAACAACCTAAATAAATGCTCTTAATATACCTGGTTTATTTTTGATTTAAATTAGCTGCATGGACTACAACACTTTGCAGTACTTTATTTCACTTCACATCTACCAAGACTCAAAGATTCAAGATGGAATGAGCGCTCTGTATCCTCTGAGGTTAGCGCTGTGATTTTCTTTAAACTGTAGCAAGTTATAACAATTTACAGATTTTGTAGAATAAATATCTATAAGAGAAGAAAGTGTCTAAATTTAGATCAGAACCAATGGATGAAAGGAGATGTTCATAACCTCCAGTCTGGCCATATTAAGAACACCAAACAGGACGGTGCAGAAAAGGCTCCATTAGCCCATCATAAACACAAGACATTCTACAGATGCTTGAAATCTTAAGCAGCACACACAAAATGCTGGAAGAACTCAGCAAATCAAGCAGCATCTATGGAGGGGAATGAACAGTCGACATTCTGGGTCGAGGCCTTTCATCATGACTGAATTTAAACAGTACATCTGACTGCACACAATCGATGTCCATTATTTTTTTTTAAACCTGTTCCTGTGTCAATCTGAATGCCTCTTAAATGTTGCTTTCATATGAGCTACTATAAACTCCCATGGCAGGACATTCCATGCTCTTGCCTTTCTCTGTGTGAAAAATTATAAACCTCCTTAAAATTTCCCCACTCCAGCTTTAAAACTATGCCATCTAATATCTGACATTTCCATCCTAAGAGAAAGACCGACTCTATGTGATTCTCATAATCTTATATACTTCTCTCCCATCAGGTACAAGATACAAAAGCTTGAAAACATGTACCACCAGGCCCAAGCACAGCTTCTACGCTGCTGTTTCCGGTCTCTTGAATAGACCTTCCATACTTCACAATCTACCTTGATATGACCTTGTACTTTGTTTACCTACACTGCACTTTCTCTGTAGCTTTTAGGTTTTGTTCTGCATTAATATTATTTTTACTATGTTCTACCTTACTGCACTGCGTAATCAATTGGTCAACATGAACAGTACGCAAGACAAGCTTTTCAGTGTATCTTGGTATAACAATAATGAATAAAAGACAACAGGGAGAGAGGGAGAGAGGGAGAGAGGGAGAGAGGGAGAGAGGGAGAGAGGGAGAGAGGGAGAGAGGGAGAGAGGGAGAGAGGGAGAGAGGGAGAGAGGGAGAGAGGGAGAGAGGGAGAGAGGGAGAGAGGGAGAGAGGGAGAGAGGGAGAGAGGGAGAGAGGGAGAGAGGGAGAGAGGGAGAGAGGGAGAGAGGGAGAGAGGGAGAGAGGGAGAGAGGGAGAGAGGGAGAGAGGGAGAGAGGGAGAGAGGGAGAGAGGGAGAGAGGGAGAGAGGGAGAGAGGGAGATATATATATATATATATATCATCCAACCTCTCTTTATAGTTTATTTTCTCTAAACTAGGGAACATACTAGTAAACCTCTTCTGCACCCTTTCCAAAGCATCCATGTGCTTTTTATACTATCACAACCAATATTGCAAATGTAACCTGACCAATTATACAGCTACAAACTGACTTCCCGACTTTTATAATCAACACCCTGACCGATGTCTACTCCACACCTTCTGGTAACAATGAACTTATTTAAAATATATAAGGCATTAGCACTATGTGCAGTATTACAGTAAGGATTGTTACATTTTAAACAAGTTACAATCTACAACAGGGGAGTATCAATCTCACAGATTGTCCAGTAATTGCAAGAAATATAAGTCATATCTCATGAACGGCATTGTTAGCAACCCATTAAAAAACTGAGCTCTGTGCCTTATGGTTTGCAACAGTGAAAGCTGATAGCAGTGCTTATTGAATAGCCAACAGAAAAGAACTGCCAACTAAAACAACTGGCAATAAATACAAGCATCTTTAAAATACAGTTCAATGGCTTCCTCCAAGGTGAAACAATTAGAAGGATGTTTATGCTTTAATGGCCCAAACTAAACTTGAATGAAAGCAGTGGCAATGGAGTGAGAGTGAAGGGCGTACAGAAAAGCTAAACAAAATTACATTTATTCATCAAGACATTATTTCGGATCCTAATGGCAGATTTTTGTTAATTACTGGGGTACTTTTTAATAAAAAGGTCACTATGGTGAATGTTTATGCTCCGAATGTGGATTACCCTGAATTTTTTAAACAATTATTCACTTCCTTTCCTAACTTAAACGAGTATATGTTGATAATGGGTGGCGATTTTAATTTATGTCTGAATCCCATGTTGGACAGATCCATAGCTAGTCCGGCTTTACCGAACAAGTCGGCTACTATTATTAATTCTTTTATGTTGGATTCTGGGATTTTAGAAATTTGGAGATTTCTACATCCAAATGACAAGGAATTCTCCTTTTTTTCACATGTTCACCGTTCTTTTTCCCGAATTGATTATTTTTTGATTGACTCCCGTTTGATTCCAGATGTACTTGATTATAATTATGATAGTATTGTTATTTCAGATCATGCTCCACTGAAACTTTCCATCAAGTTAATGGACACCTCCTGTACTAGCCGACAATGGCGATTTAACCCTATTTTGCTTCAAGATCAAGATTTTGTCAAATTTATAAAGGAGCAAATCGATTTCTTTTTTTCAACTAATACTACGGACGAAGTTTCCGATGGAACTGTTTGGGATGCCTTTAAAGCTTATATCCGTGGTCAGATCATTTCCTATCGGCTGGTTTGAAAAAACGTGTTAACAATGAAATACTTTTGTTGGTTGATAAAATTAAAGAAGTCGATAAAAAATATGCTATTTCTCCCAGTAAGGAGCTGTACAAACATAGAGTTGAATTCCAATTGGAACATAGCTTATTATTAACATCCTCCATCGAAAATCAATTAATGAGAACTAGGAGTGATTTTTATATTCATAGTGATAAATTGGGTAAATTACTGGCTAACCATTTGAAATTTGATTCAGTTAAACATCAAGTTACTAAGATTCGTAAACAGGATGATACTTTCACAGTGGATCATGCTGGGATAAATCAAACCTTTCAAGAATTCTATACCTCTTTATATCACTCTGATTTTCCTCATGATTCTAATTTTATGCATGACTTTTTAAGTAAATTGAGTTTTCCGAAATTATCACCCGAAGAGTCCCTATCATTAGAAACTTCCATTTCAGAGGAAGAAATAATAACTGCAATCTCATCTTTGAATTCTGGTAAAGCACCCGGTCCGGATGGGTTTACAGTGGAATTTAAAAAATTTTTTTCCTCCATTCTTTCCTCTAAGTTGTCTAGAATATTCAAGGAAGCAATCAGCTTAGGTAAATTACCACAATCGTTTTATGAAGCCTCTATTTCCTTAATTCTTAAAAAGAATAAAGATCCTACTGATTGTACATCATACAGACCGATATCTCTTTTGAATGTAGACTCTAACATTTTTTCAAGAATTCTAGCAACTAGATTGGAGAAGGTGTTACCTCAAATTATTTATATGGATCAAACCGGATTCATTAAGAATCGCTATTCATCCTTTAATATTAGGAGGTTAATGAATATTGCTTATACCCCTTCATTTACCACCCCGGAATGTATTATCTCTTTAGATGCTGAGAAAGTTTTTCACAGAGTCGAATGGCTTTATTTATTTAATGTTCTTGAGAAATTTAATTTTAATTTGACATTTATATCTTGGATTAAATTGTTATATTACTCCCCGGTAGCCTCGGTTTGTACAAATAATTATAGATCTCCCTTTTTTCATCTTTTTTGTGGCACTAGGCAAGGTTGCCCTCTTAGTCCTTTGCTATTTAATATTGCTCTTGAACCTTTAGCAATTGCTATTCGTAACTCGCCAAATATTGTTGGTATTACCCGTGGGAACGAAATACATAAGTTATCATTATATGCAGATGATTTGCTGCTATACATCTCTCACCCGGAGAAGTCAATTCCTGCTATTTTAGATTTGTTAGCTCAATTTAGTAACTTCTCTGGTTATAAATTGAATCTTAATAAGAGTGAATTATTCCCTTTAAATAAGCATGTACCTATTTATCAATTTTTACCATTTAAACTGGTTAATGATTCATCTATATATTTAGGGATAACAATTACGAAAAAATATAAAGATTTATTTAAAGCTAATTTTTTTACCTTTAATTGATCAGATTAAACTGTTATTTACCAAATGGTCGCCAATCTCTTTGTCTTTGATTGGTCGGATTAATGCTATTAAGATGATCATTTTGCCTAAATTTTTGTATATATTCCAATCAGTCCCAATTTTCATCCCAAAATCTTTTTTTGATAATGTAGATTCAAAAATTTCCTCATATATTTGGCAGAATAAAAATCCTAGGTTAGATAAAAGGTATTTACAGAAGTCTAAAAAGGAGGGGGGGCTTGCCCTCCCGAATTTTAGATTCTATTATTGGGCAATTAATATTCGATATTTAAAATTTTGGTTACGAGATCTGGACGTATCTTTAAACCCTCATTGGGTAAATCTTGAATCTAATTCATTACAAGGGCTTTCCTTGGGTTCGGTTTTAGGAACTTCACTTCCTTTTACTTCTTTTAAATTATATAAACAAATGAATAACCCAATAGTTAAGCATACTTTACGTATATGGTTTCAATTTCGAAGATTTTTTGGGTTTAATCAATTTATCCTAGCAAGCCCTATCTTGTCAAACTTTCTTTTTCAACCTTCCACGATGGATCAAGCCTACTCTGATTGGAAAATTAAAGGTATAATATCTTTTCGCGATTTATTTATGGATAATTGTTTTATGTCTTTTGATCAACTTTCTAATAAATATAACTTACCCAGATCTCATTTTTTCAGATATTTACAGATTAGGAACTTTTTAATTACTGTTTCCCCTAATTTTCCACATCCATATCCAACGGATATTTTGGAAAAAATTTTAGATTTAAATCTCTCTCAGAAAAGTGTTTAGCAATCATATATGATATAATTTTGAATTTATGTCCTGATGCTTCTAATAAAATTAAAGCTGACTGGGAAAGAGAACTTGAGATTAATATACCGACTGAGAAATGGGAAAAAATTCTTCAGTTGGTTAGTTTATCCTCTATATGTGCTAAACATGTGTTGATACAGTTTAAAGTAGTGCACAGGGCTCATATGTCCAAAGATAAACTATCTCGTTATTACTCTTATATTAATCCAATATGTGACAGATGTCATTCCGAGATAGCTTCTCTAACCCACATGTTTTGGTCATGTCCCCTGTTGCAGAAATATTGGAAAGATATTTTTGATATTATTTCAACGGTTTTAAATATAGACTTACAACTGCATCCAATTACTGCTATTTTTGGACTACCAATGATAGACTTAAATAATTTCACCTTTTCATCACGAAGAATGATTGCATTTCTTACTTTAATGGCCAGAAGGTCTATTTTATTGAATTGGAAAGAGATTAACCCTCCTAAGGTATTTCATTGGTTTTCATAAACTATGCTGTGTTTGAATTTGGAGAAAGTTAGAAGTGCAGTTTATGACCCTTCCATCAAGTTTGAAAAAACTTGGAGGTCATTCATTCAGCATTTTCACTTAATGTAATATCTTTATTTCCAAACCTATTCTATTTCTCTGTATTGTTGTTGGAGGGGAATGGAGTCGTCGGCACTGAGGTTTTCTTCTTTTTCATTTTTAAGTTCTTAGATTTGCCCAAGTCTTTTAGTTTAGTTGATTAATTTTGTCTTTCTTCTGGGTTGGGGTTTTTTGTTTGGTTTTGATTTTTTTTTTTCTTTTTCATGTTTTTTTAGTTTTTTTTTATCTGTATTATCCGTTGTTAGTTTTACATGATTGGGAGTTTTGTCAAATTTCATTATTGGACTTTACGATTACTGTTTGTAAGTGTAACAATTTATCTCCTATTATTTGTATCATTGCTATGTTTTGTTTATATATTCTAAAATTAATAAAGAGATTGAAAAGAAAAGCTAAACAAACTCTTTTGTATATTACACTTTTTAAGAATGAAATGAGAATTTTTTTTTCAATTCTCTAGTCTAAACGATCATGAAGATTGAGTCATCTTAAGAGGTTGATATACATTGTCCCCTTGTGTTACAGTAGTTTGGCTGATGGAAAATTGCCCTCACATAAATGACCAATCACAACCAAAATGGTGGATACAGAATATATGTGAGAATAAAAAACTGAATGAATACAAAATATGAATGAAAAAACATACTGTGAAAATTTGCACAGTGCTTGAGTTACAAAGAACCACGATACAAACTGTTTTCTAAGAAGGCAACACCTCAGTAACATACGGATTTGTTGCATTTCTGGCATTAAAGGAACTGGAATGTAGATAGATAGACAGACATACTTTATTGATCCAGAGGGAAATCAGGGTTCGTTACAGTTGCACCAACCAAGAATAGAGTATAAATATAGCAATATAAAACCATAAATAATTAAATAATATGTAAATTATGCCAGGTGGAAATAAGTTCAGGACCAGCCTATTGGCTCAGGGTGCCGGACCCTCCAAGGGAGGAGTTGTAAAGTTTGATGGCCACAGGCAGGAATGACTTCCTATGACACTCAGTGTTGCATCGCGGTGGAATGTAGTGTTTGTGTAGGGAATTAGTACTTCAGATAGAAATTCAAACACGATCAGGCTAATAGCAGAGCATTCTTGGTGGTTTGCATGGCCTACTACTGCTCCTATTCCTTATATTTTTACAGTCATAACTTTGGAAAATAGAAATTGAATAGGTTTTGCTCATTTACTTTAGTGAAGCACAACTGTACTAAGTTGTTTTAGGGAATTCACAACTTTTAAGTAAAAATTCTGAATATTATTCTGATTTTAAGTGCATAAATAAACATAAAGGACAGTGGTATTAATACTAGAGAGAAGTATAGTTTTTACTACATACAGTGCTTTGTACCTATGTATTTTCTGTACTTAATTGAAGGAGCCTCCAAGTTATTACCTCTCTGGTTCGTAAAACACAAACATTGGTGTAAGTGTCCTTTAAATCGTTCAGGTCTATATGTTCCTTGCATTGAAAATGACACTTGCACTATATTTAAACTTCTGATTAAATTTTAATAACTACGGCTGGGATGCTCAGAACCTTTATAAAGTATAGAGTTCCACAACCAACTTTAAGCATTGAGTAGAAAATGTTCATATCTTGCAAAATTATTACATACATACCTTCAACACAAATATATTTATTTTTCCACTCCATTTCATTGGTTTTGGGAATCACTTTGGCTTCACGAATTGAAATTATTGAATTACTCCAACTGAAAGATCAGAGTCAGAAAATATATACATTATTAACATTCAAGTTTGAAACAATTGCTTTAGTTAGTTAACATATAGTGCAAACCTCTCCTTCATATCTGAAATCATTCTTGTGTTATTTACAATACACTTGCATCAGAAATCATACATAAATGCTTCATTATTTTTGCATCTCACATAATGGTGCACATTTTTTTCAAATCGGTGTCATTTTTTTAAAAAAGCGTTAGTCTATTTATCTTCCAGTCATGACATTAAATGCCATCATGACATTGTTTAATAAGCATTCATTAGAATAGTTGTGGGAGCCAGAACAAATAAGGCCAACCAAAATTAAAATTCTCTTACCCTTTCTTTAGAATTAGAATACCTACATTTGCTTCAATTTACCTACAGTGCATTTGATTCTTCCAAAATCATGCTTCTCTGTTTTATAAAGAGAAAATAACCTTTGCACACAATTCACATCTTTTGTGCAAAGAAGCTAGCAGTGACAAATACAGACATAAAAATGCTAATTATGCACTCAACCCATGCAATTTACAAATCTTCACTGGCAAAATAGTATGCAAGTAATGTAAGCTGCATCTTTCTTCAGTGAAGGACTTCTCCCCCTGGCAAGCATTTACACACTATCTATGCTATAACAGCTGAACATTACAGCTTGCATCTCTGGCTCCAACACTGATTTGCATCCAACTTCCACCTGCTGCCTTCACTCACTTTCTGAAATCTGAACTCAGAAAATTGAAGCAGCATAACCGTCACCAAGATATTCAGCTTTTATCTTAGGCTAAAAATGGCGGTCTTAATTTCTAGATCTGGATAGAAGTAGGACTCCATTGCAGGTTTACTTTATTTATAGTACATGGATGTTGCCATTAGGTCAGCATTTCCTGCACGTGACCCAAGGAGGTGATGGCAAGCCACCTTCGTCAACCACAATGTTCATAGTTCAAAGGAATTTTATATTCAAAGTAGTACTTAGATGCCACTATATTCTACCTTGAGATTAATTGTTTTTGCAGGCATTCATAGGAAAACAAAGAAATACAAGAGTCAATGAAAAACTACACACAAAAACTATTAACCAACCAATGTGCAAAAGTCCTTCTGGTGAACATTTTTCCAGAATGGTGTTGAGTTCAAAGTTCCAGGATTTAAATCCTGTTATAATGAAGGAAGAGGGCTAGTTCCAAGTCAGAATCATGTGCAAGTTGGAACGGAACATGCTGGTGGTGTGCTTGTGTCTGCTGCAACTGTTGTTCTTGGTGGTAAAGGTCTTGTGGGGGGGGGGGCGGGGAGAGAGAGGGAGGGTAGGGAAGGGCTATGAAAGCAGAATAGAGCGAGTTACTGTAGTAGGTTATATAGTTTGCAGCCAATTTCAGTTTGACTTCCCATTCCCACACTGACCTAACACCTCCCTCTGGCTACCTACCTTCTTCCCTTAACTCCACTGTTCTCTCCTACAAGATTCATTCTTCTTCAGCTGCTACATCTTCCACCCATCACCTCCAAGCTTCTCATATCATTTCTCCCCACCCCCACCTTCTCCCTCATCTGGTTTCACCGAAAACTGCCAGCTTGTACTCCTCCTCTCCCACTTTTTTTTTTATTCTGGCTTCCAATCCTAATGAAGGGTATCAGTCCGAAGTATTGACTGCATATTTTAATATATGCTGCCTGACCTGCTTAGTTCCTACAGTACTTTGTGTATGTTGAAGATTTCCAGTATCTGCAAAATCTTGCGTCCCTTAAAATGTTTTCTTTCTTTTTAACTTCTCTTCCTTGACCTCACCTCTCCCTACAATCTTCTGATTTAGCATTTGGTACACTTCTCATCTCATTCCCAAGAAATGGCACACTGAGATTCCCTGTGCACAACTATACAAAAGCAACATGTATATAACTTATAAGAACCATCTAGAAAAGGCGGGACTTACAAAGACATAGACATAATGTGGGCAAATGAGTTAAGTGTAAAGGGCAAAAAGTTGACATGGACAGGGTGGGTTGAAGAGCCAATTTCAGTGCCTTACTTGTCTATCAATCACAAGGAAGAGAGACTAAAGAGACTGAAGGGCTGCTGAGAAGAACTTCCAGGTTTGGAGTGAAAGGGATGTAGGAGAGGGCAAAATAACAAAAGGTACAACTACTGAATTGAAGATTACAGAAATAAAAGGGGGGGGGTGAGAGATCATGCAGAAACTTTGACACAAAGTTGAAAATTTTAAATTCAATTCACAGGCAGCCAACGTAAAGTGCTTTGAAAAACTATTCAGCCCCAAATCATTTGGTCACAAGAATGATTATTACAACCAGGGATTTTGATCAATTTAAATCAGAATTTTTATTTGTGAATCATTCTCCCCCCGCCCCCCACAGAAGAGCCAAAAAAACAGGGAAAATTGCAAAGCATGAAAAATTACAAATTCAAAAGCAGAAATGTCAGCAGTTCAAAAGTACTCATTCCTGTTTGCTTAGTACTTAGTTGAACTACCTATTATAGCCAGTAGTCTTTTTGGATTAGTCTGTATTGGCTTTGCACAATGATTGGAGCAAGATTTGCCCATTTACCCTTGCTCAAGCTGTGCCAGGTTAGTTGGGGAATGGTGGTGAACAGCCATCTTGAGGTTTTGCCAAAGATATTTGATTGGGTTAAAGTCAGGACTTCGACTGGGCCACTCAAGGACACCAATTTTCTTCACTTGAAGCTACTGTACAGTTGTTCTGGCAGCATGCTTCGGGCCATTGTCCTGCTGAAAGACGAATTCCCTCCCCAGTTTAAGCTTTCTGGCAGAGACTAGCAGGTTTTTATCCAGGATCTCTCTATATTTAGTAACATTCATCTTCCCATCCATCCTGACGAGATTTCCAGTTCCTGCTGCTGAAAAGCATCCCCATAGCATGATGCTACCTTCACCATACTTTACAGTAGAGATGGTGTTTCCTGGATGATGCATAGTATTAGATGTACACCACACGTACTAGTTAGTGTTGAGGCCAGCAAGTTCCACTTTAGTTTCATGAGACCACAAAAGACCACCTTCCACATCCTTAGAGTATCTTCTAAGTGATGCAAATCTAATACTGTGCATCAGGCAGGTAACACTGCCTCTACTGTAAAGTATGGTGAATGTAGCACCATACCTCAAGATTGCTGTCCAGTGCTACTCCCCAACTAACCTGGCACACTTGGGCAATTTTGCAAGGAGTAATGAACAAATCTTGCTCCATCAAGTTGTGTAAAGCTAATAGAGACTTATCCAAAAAGATTACTGGCTGTAATAGCTGCAAGAGGTGGTTCAACCAAATACTGAGCAAAGTGGGATGAATACTTTCGAACTGCTGACATTTCAGTTTTTGAATTTTTAGCTTGTTATGCTTTACAATTTTCTCTGTCTTTGGGCTCTACTTTGGTAAAGGAGCAGTGATTCACATACAGAAATTCTCTGTTAAATTGATCAAAATCCCTGGTTGTAATACTCATACTTGCAAAACAAAGGATTTGGGGCTGAATAGTTTTTCATAGCACTGTACATCAGAAAGAACAAAAGCTCACCAAGAGCACAATGTAGGTGGCTGGTCAGGGAACTTAGGAAGAATTAAGTTTGAAGGTGTAAAGACCATGACTGACTGAGATAGTTAAGGCAAGATAACAGATGAGTTAAAGTCAGGGAAATGCTGAGAGAAACATTTATTCCTTATTTCAGTAACATTAGTTAACAAGAAAATAAGTGGGACAAATATTTTATCTTAAAAAAATCTACTTACTCAAATTCTGTAGCATAATATCTCAGAAATCCCATTAGCAGATCTCCCAGATTTGAGTTATTTAATGAGCTGTATGGGCTAATGTTGCTTCCTCTTCGGTGAACAAACTGCAGCTGCATAGTGGGCTCAAAGCACTCCTAAGGGCATGAAATTGTTTTTTTTAAAGTAAGTAGAACATTTTTTAAATGATCAAACAATTTAGCTACCAAGAAAACTGCAGCTGCAAGAATTATGCACATAATTCTCTGTGACATTAATATTGTACTTCAAGTTAGTAGCATTGCCATGCACACACTACTAAATGTTTCCTTCATGCATGAATTTTAATTTTTTAAAGTCAGGTTAACTACTAAAGCAGAAAAAGACAAATATGCTTTTTCACTCATTGAAAAAACAGAAGTTAATTTATCCATTTTTCCCCTCTGTATACTGAACAAAAATTGAATTGCATCGTATCGTGAGCAGAGTAAATTATCTGCTATGGTTGAAACTGTAGGTTTGATTCTGAGATCTTGAATTAGGAAATTACCTGTTTTATTTTCAGTCTGGAGCATGACTGTGATGCTTAGACTATTAAAGCAACTGGTTGCTTTAATGCTTTTGTCTAGATATTCTCCATGAGGAAGTGTCTAAATAAATGCATTCTGAAATTAGGCAGAAGTAGCTAATGTCGTAATTTTTCAGGAGTGCAGCCACTGCCTGATAAATCTACTTTCTGCAAAGCCCAGGCCACTACAACATCAGAGATCTGACAGGCCTTCTTTCAAATTTTGTACATCTTCTCTCAACAAAAGGTGCATTGTAGTTCATGTCATAAAAATTAATGAAACACATATCAAATCCCCATGTATTTTGAGGTCCTCTATTGCTCGGGGTCAACCACGGATACAGCATCCTAGCTGTCTATATGATATGCAAGTCAGTGCAGTACAATATGGAGAGCAAGCCGTTGCCCATGCAGCAGGCTCTCCCTCTCCAAGCACCTGATGGATCCAAAAGAATGGCAGAGACCAATACAGTTTAGCACCTGCAGCATTGCAGAAGTTGCCTGTCAGCATTGAACTCAACATCGGATTGGCTTGGCGACTGCAACTCTGAATTTCTCCCCAGGGTTTACTCTCAAAGCCTTCCCCACAAGTGGGCATAGCCACAAGGCAATGGAGGTTTGGGATCAGATTTTTCCTTCTCCGAGATGACCTGCCAACTATGGCTAACGAGCCCCATCTGACCAAAGCGACAGGCTTCAGGGTGCTAGTAACCTGCCTTTGCCCCTTCTGCCAGTAGAAACAGTTCTCCTGTTTCTTGAATCTTGAGGGGACATAGCCTCAAGATTCGGGGAGTAGATTTGGGACGGAGATGAGGAGAAACTGTTTTACCCCCAGAGAGTGGTGAATCTGTGGAATTCTTGCCCAATGAAGCAACCTCAGTAAATATATTAAAGACAAGGTTGGATAGATTTTTGCATAGTAGGGGAATTAAGGGATGGGGAAGAGGCAGGTAGTTGGAGATGAGTCCATGGCCAGATCAGCCACGATCTTATTGAATGGTGGATCAGGCTCAACGGGCCGGATGGCCTACTCCTATATCTTATGTTCTGCTGAGCTTAGTAGCTAAGTCACATGTGAAGGCCAGGAGCTGGACTTAACAAGTACTGGAAACAATCCTATTACCACACCCACACCTAATAAAAAGCATGATCAAAGGTCATGCTTTAAATACAGTTTCTATTGTACATTTAGAAGACAGTTTCAATTTGAGTACAATTACGCCCACTCAGTTCCTTAACATAGTGCAGTTTTGGTACAAATATGGGCAAGACCCAAATTCTGGAGGGAAATGAGAGTGAACATATCAGAGGTGAACTGGTATACGCAAGTGTGCATGGAATCAAAATCACTTTATGTCATAAGTGAGATAAGATACAAAAGCAGAATTAGACCATTCAGTCCATCATGGCTGATGCCGAATCCCACTCAACCCCATACACATTCCTTCTCGCCATATCCTTTGATACCTACTTTTGATCAAAGTACAAGAGGTCAATTTTTTTTTTTACCATTAGCATCATCCTAGTCCAAACGAGGAATAGTACTTACTGGGTACTCCTTCTGGAGAGATGGAATGACAGGTTCAGGTAAAGCTTAAAAGCAAAGGAATAAAATTGGAAAACCAGGTTACAACCAAAACACTGATTCACTATAGTAATGTACAAATACTCAAAATGTTTTAGGAATGCTAAAGGAAATGTAAAACTAATTGGATACGTAGAGTTTACATAGAGTTATGTTATTGTCCACAGCAAATCAGTATTAACAGGGCAAACCAATACAAAAAAAATAGCCAGGGAAACTGAATGGCATTCAGATATGGCAGCAAAAGAGTCTTAATGAACAGCAAATCATTCTGGTGGTTTCTCAGGCGTTTATAAAATAGAGAGATCATAATTAATTTTTCAAATATGTCCTCTCAAACTGGTCAGATACAGGATGGACTTCTTAATGAAGAACCTTATTAACTAAAAAAGAAACTTTCTGATCAAAAACCATAACATTGTGGTATTCACAATATTTCTCAATAGAGGTTTATATTAGCACATTGCTTTCTGATACAGGTTGGTGATAATAAACTTGATTCTGATTCTCTCATGATAGGAATGAGTATGGTGAATGTTTGCTGTAGTCCTTCAATGTCAACATTATCCTTTATTTTAGGCAAGGAGACCAAAATAATACATAATGCTTCAAATATGTCTCCCTCACAAAGGTCCTTTATAATTGTCGTGAGGGAGACATATGTTACTTGGTAACATACCACTTGCCTCCTAATGACCTGTTGTTGCTGCATGCTAGTTCTCAAGTGATTTGTGTACAAGGACAGACAGGACGATCTGAATATTTACACTTCCCAATTTGCCACCAGGTGGGCAAGTGGTTCAAGAAGGCGGAGGACCATTACCTTCTCACAGGCAATTAGGGAATGATACCGAATGTTGGGATTATCAACTATGTCCATAAAAAGACTTACTTTGTAGATAGTGTAATACCATCAGTACTAAAGAATAGCTACTCAATGTGCCACGACTAGCATCATTTATTCCATGGTAACGTGCCCACTTTTTCACTACCAGCACCAGAGGACGAACGCGGCTCTCAGCTGAATGAAAACAAAACAAACGATAATTAAGGGAAACATAATAGGAGAACATGTTTCAAAACAATTTTTTTTAAATTCCAGCTCTGTGCATTTGTAATAATGTTATAGTGTTTCTTTCTATTAATCCAACAGAAGAACAAAATCAAAACTTCCAGATGAGGAGACAAATACTCATTCAGTTTACTTTCTATCATCTTGGCAGTCATACTACAGTTTGTTCCATTTCGCTCCTTGTGGCTGGCATTTTTTGCAATTTCCATTGCATTTGTCTATTTTTACAAGGCCAAGTTGATAGCTGGATGCTCAACCCACATGGATGGAAAGGTGCAAGGGGCTGGCCAGATCTGAACCCAGGACCATTCAGCTCGAAGTCCAGTGCTGATGCCACTATTCCATCGGCTAACTACTGTGACAGTTTGGTTATAGAAACATAGAAACATAGAAAATAGGTGCAGGAGTAGGCCATTCGGCCCTTCGAGCCTGCACCGCCATTTATTATGATCATGGCTGATCATCCAACTCAGAACCCAGCCTTCCCTCCATACCCCCTGACCCCTGTAGCCACAAGGGCCATATCTAACTTCCTTTTAAACATAGCTAATGAACTGGCCTCAACAGTTTGCTGTGGCAGAGAATTCCACAGATTCACCACTCTCTGTGTGAAGAAGTTTTTCCTAACCTCGGTCCTAAAAGGCTTCCCCTCTATCCTCAAACTGTGACCCCTCGTTCTAGACCTCCCCAACATCGGGAACAATCTTCCCGCATCTAGCTTGTCCAATCCCTTTAGGATCTTATACGTTTCAATCATATCCCCCCTCAATCTTCTAAATTCCAACGAGTACAAGCCCAGTTCATCCAGTCTTTCTTCATATGAAAGACCTGCCATCCCAGGAATCAATCTGGTGAACCTTCTTTGTACTCCCTCTATGGCAAAGATGTCTTTCCTCAGATTAGGGGACCAAAACTGCACACAATACTCCAGGTGTGGTCTCACCAAGGCCTTGTACAACTGCAGTAGTACCTCCCTGCTCCCTGTACTCGAATCCTCTCGCTATAAATGCCAGCATACCGTTCGCCTTTTTCACCGCCTGCTGTACCTGCATGCCCACTTTCAATGACTGGTGTATAATGACACCCAGGTCTCGTTGCACCTCCCCTTTTCCTAATCGGCCACCATTCAGATAATAATCTGTTTTCCTATTTTTGCCACCAAAGTGGATAACTTCACATTTATCCACATTAAATTGCATCTGCCATGAGTTTGCCCACTCACCCAACCTATCCAAGTCACCCTGCATCCTCTTAGCATCCTCCTCACTGCTAACACTGCCACCCAGCTTCATGTCATCCGCAAACTTGGAGATGCTGCATTTAATTCCCTCATCCAAGTCATTAATATATATTGTAAACAACTGGGGTCCCAGCACTGAGCCTTGCGGTACCCCACTAGTCACCGCCTGCCATTCTGAAAAGGTCCCGTTTATTCCCACTCTTTGCTTCCTGTCTGCTAACCAATTCTCCACCCACACCAATACCTTACCCCCAATACCGTGTGCTTTAAGTTTGCACACTAATCTCCTGTGTGGGACCTTGTCAAAAGCCTTTTGAAAATCCAAATATACCACATCCACTGGTTCTCCCCTATCCACTCTACTAGTTACATCCTCAAAAAATTCTATGAGATTCGTCAGACATGATTTTCCTTTCACAAATCCATGCTGACTTTGTCCGATCATTTCACCGCTTTTCAAATGTGCTGTTATCACATCCTTGATAACTGACTCCAGCAGTTTCCCCACCACCGACGTTAGGCTAACCGGCCTATAATTCCCCGGTTTCTCTCTCCCTCCTTTTTTAAAAAGTGGGGTTACATTAGCCACCCTCCAATCCTCAGGAACTAGTCCAGAATCTAACGAGTTTTGAAAAATTATCACTAATGCATCCACTATTTCTTGGGCCACTTCCTTAAGCACTCTGGGATGCAGACCATCTGGCCCTGGGGATTTATCTGCCTTCAATCCCTTCAATTTACCTAACACCACTTCCCTACTAACATGTATTTCGCTCAGTTCCTCCATCTCACTGGACCCTCTGTCCCTTACTATTTCTGGAAGATTATTTATGTCCTCCTTAGTGAAGACAGAACCAAAGTAATTATTCAATTGGTCTGCCATGTCCTTGCTCCCCATAATCAATTCACCTGTTTCTGTTTGCAGGGGACCTACATTTGCCTTTATCAGTCTTTTCCTTTTTACATATCTATAAAAGCTTTTACAGTCCGTTTTTATGTTCTCTGCCAGTTTTCTCTCATAATCTTTTTTCCCCTTCCTAATTAAGCCCTTTGTCCTCCTCTGCTGAACTCTGAATTTCTCCCAGTCCTCAGGTGAGCCACTTTCTCTGGCTAATTTGTATGCTACTTCTTTGGAATTGATACTATCCCTAATTTCTCTTGTCAGCCACGGGTGCACTACCTTCCTTGATTTATTCTTTTGCCAAACTGGGATGAACAATTGTTGTAGTTCATCCATGCAACCTTTAAATGCCTGCCATTGCATATCCACCGTCAATCCTTGAAGTGTCATTTGCCAGTCTATCTTAGCTAATTCACGTCTCATACCTTCAAAGTTACCCCTCTTTAAGTTCAGAACCTTTGTTTCTGAATTAACTACGTCACTCTCCATGTTAATGAAGAATTCCACCATATTATGGTCACTCTTACCCAAGGGGCCTCTCACGACAAGATCGCTAATTAACCCTTCCTCATTGCTCAAAACCCAGTCCAGAATAGCCTGCTCTCTAGTCGGTTCCTCGACATGTTGGTTCAAAAAACCATCCCGCATACATTCCAAGAAATCCTCTTCCTCAGCACCTTTACCAATTTGGTTCACCCAGTCTACATGTAGATTGAAGTCACCCATTATAACTGCTGTTCCTTTATTGCACACATTTCTAATTTCCTGTTTAATACCATCTCCGACCTCACTGCTACTGTTAGGTGGCCTGTACACAACTCCCACCAGCGTCTTCTGCCCCTTAGTGTTACGCAGCTCTACCCATATCGATTCCACATCTTCCCGGCTTATGTCCTTCCTTTCTATTGCGTTAATCTCTTTTTTAACCAGCAACGCCACCCCACCTCCCCTTCCTTCATGTCTATCCCTCCTGAATATTGAATATCCCTGAACGTTGAGCTCCCATCCCTGGTCACCCTGGAGCCATGTCTCTGTGATCCCAACTATATCATAATCATTAATAACAATCTGCACTTTCAATTCATCCACCTTATTACGAATGCTCCTTGCATTGACACATAAAGCCTTCAGGCGCTCTTTTACAACTCTCTTAGCCCTTTTTAATGCTTGCCCTGGATTTGTCGGCCTGCCACTTTTACTTTTCCCCTTTGTACTTTTTGCTTCTACGCTCACTTTACACCCCTCTGTCTCTCTGCACTGGTTCCCATCCCTCTGTTGTGAACTAGACCATAACTCTGTTATGGGCTAATTATGGCAATGAATCCCAGATGAATGGTCAAAACAAATTTATTCACTTGATTGGAAGGGGAAACAATAGAAAAGAAATTACTTATGCCAATTGGAAATAGGATGAGGGTGTTATAGTCCAAATATTGTACTAAGGTTTTTCAGAAACAGCAATGGTACAAATCTTTTCTGCCAGCAAAAATTGATGCCAATTTTTGAAAAATGCATCTATTACAGGATATTGGGGGAAAACTGGGTTATATTCTGGCTATTATTAAGTGGTAGAACAAACTCCTAAATTTAGTGGAATAAATAGCCCACTCTATTCCTTTATTCCCAACACTAGGGATTGAATGCTTTGGGAATAATAGCTCCAAAAGCGCCTGTTCCTTCCACATATTATATGGTTATCGTGTCTTCTCCCAAATTACAAATGTATGATTTCTCAAAATGCTACTTTCTGAAAGAACTGTGTTCAACTCCCATCAATTAATGCACCAAAGAATTGACAGAAATAATGGAAAACACTAGAAAACTCAGAAGACCAGGCAGCATCTGCAGGAATATAAATCAGGTCGAAGACTCTGTCAAAACTGGGAAAGAGACCTACTGGGCATTTGCAACATAGTGTTTTTATTTCAGAAGTACAGCATTTGCAGGTATTTTGATTTTCATTTGATGATGGATTGGCTGGGCAATAGACAATTATTGCTTTTTTAAAAAAAAAAATAAAATTCCAGAGTGTAAATAAACTGTACAATATTTCAACTAATCCAATGCAATTTAAACAAATATCAGAAAAATTTAGAGATAAACTAATTTACCAAGAAGCTAACAATGAAAACTAAAGATTAATTATTATTGAAACAGTCCGAGTCTATTTCTACACAAATAACGCTATCAGGGATTACGGCAAACAGAGTACGTGAATGCTAGAAATTTAAATTATCGTGGAATCACTCAGAACTAAAATACTTGCATATAGGTAAAACCCCTCAACCACAGCGAGACTTTCTATCAAAGCTCATCTAAACAGAAGAGCCTCACAGCAGCAAATTGATGCTTCACAATGGCTTTCATTTTTAAGAACATTGTTTTGCTGGTAATTTTTAAAAAGGATTTTACCCACAAAGTAAAAATAAAATAGCACAGAATGCATTAAAAATGTTGATGTATGATTATATTTGTAGTTATGAAAGAAAGTAAAATTTCTTGAAGTTAGATTGGAGAAAATTAAAGGATTTACATTCCTTCAGCCACTAAAATCTATTCAAGGAAACAACACTGACCTCTAGTGGGTAATATTACTAAAACCCTTGCTGTTCTGAAGAAACATCATAACCATGAAAGTCTTTAGCACAGGAAGAAATAATTTGGATCATTATATCCTGAACAGTTCCTTAATAGATCAATCCTAAAATATGCAAATCTGCTCAAAAATCTATAGAGATTTTTGAGTGCCCAAGCAAACATGTTCTCACATAGCATATAAATGCAGAGAAAAAATTTGTATGGAATGCCTTATTCACAAAGGTTTTAAAATGCATTGCAGCTATTCTGAAACAAAACAACTCAGATGCAGTAGTTATGTTTCATGCAACAAGACTTCACAGCAATGAACAGATTAATTGGAAATAGTTATGTGATTGTTGGTCTGATGGAGTGGATCAAAGAACCTGTTTCCATGCTGTGTACGAATGATTTTCACAAAATTAGATCCTTGAATTTAGAAATGATTCATTTTAAAAATAAATTTATAGGACCAGATACCATACATTGAACTATGTGCATTTGGCTACATCTGGTTTACTGTGTGCATTGTTCTAATGCCAATTCTCAGTCTTCATATTTACGAAACCAACATGGGAGATGTGGACACTCTTCCTGAGTATGGGACATGACTTCCAAATTTGTACAAGTGGTAAAAATCTGAACAATGGTCCACAACAGAGATTTAATAACAAATTCTTTTTTAACAAATCAATCCTAATCTTGCTGCCTCTTATCTGATTATGTGACTCATTCAATTTAATTTACAATTTCTTAAACTTGACTATATTCAGCTAGGTTGTTCAACATCCTATTAGCTCTGACGAATGTTGCTCTGGAAGAAACAAAGGTTTGATGTCTTTAAACTTTATAATCAGATACAAAATCCTGGAGCAACTCAGCAAGTCAGGCAGCTTCTATGTAGGGGAATGAACCATTAAAGTTTTGGGACTCATCAGGACTCAGCCCTAAAGGTCATCTGTTCATTCCTCTCCACAAATGCTGCCTGACTTTAAGTTCCTCCAGCATTTTGTGTATGATCCAGCATCTGCAGAATCTCTTGTGTTTATAATCTATGTATAATTTTGAATTAGCTATGCATGTAACCCACTTTACCTTCCTACATGCCAAATTTTATACGTGAATTTTATGCACTAAAGTTCTGTTCGTTTTTATATTTGGTCTATTGAGCACTAAACAGCTTCCACAAATATTTAAACAAATTATTTTCACAAATATTAAATGTAACTTTAGACACAAGTTGTTTTGTGTCCTGGTATTTTTTTTAAATAATCTGTAAGAGGTTCCAACACTCCGGGGAAATCCCATTTAAAATTCTGACCACCCAACTTGAGTATTTTCTACTGCTTCCAACAAGTTCCTTGAACATTCACAGCTTTAAGTGTATATAAATGTTTGGCAGCACACATGTTGGAATTAGAATGGGAAATGGAATTAAAATGCTTGGCCACCAGGAAGTCCAGCTTGTGGTGGATGGTGCGGAGGTGCTCAACGAAGTGGTTCCCCAATTATAAATGATTGAAGTGGAACCTATCAATCCCTTGGAGATCATGTAAAATATGGAAACACAAGAAAATCTGCAGATGCTGGAATTTCAAACAACACACATAAAAGTTGCTGGTGAACGCCGCAGGCCAGGTAGCATCTCTAGGAAGAGGTACAGTCGACGTTTTGGGCCGAGGCCCTTCGTCAGGACTAACTGAAAGAAGAGCTAGTAAGAGATTTGAAAGTGGGAGGGGGAGGGGGAGATCCAAAATGATAGGAGAAGACAGGAGGGGGGAGGGATGGAGCCAAGAGCTGGACAGTTGATTGGCAAAAGGGATATGAGAGGATCATGGGACGGGAGGCCTAGGGAGAAAGAAAGGGGGAAGGGGGGGAAGCCCAGAGGATGGGCAATAACGGATGGGGTACGAGCAGGAGGTGGGGCCTTAACTGAAGTTAGAGAAGTCAATGTTCATGCCATCAGCTCGGAGGCTACCCAGACGGAATACAAGAAGTTGTTCCTCCAACCCGAGTGTGGCTTCATCTTTACAGTAGAGGAGGCCGTGGATAGACATATCAGAATGGGAATGAGACGTGGAATTAAAATGTGTGGCCACTGGGAGATCCTGCTTTCTCTGGCAGACAGAGCATAGGTGTTCAGCGAAACTGTCTCCCAGTCTGCACGGATCCAATGCATGTTTTCAATTTAGGTTAAGATCAATCGCCTAAACTGCCAATTTGGTCAGCTTACCTAAGATTTTCAAGTAACACTGGAGGCATGTCACATGTACAATACTTACTAGATGCATAGCTCCTCAGAAGGAATGTATTTCTTATTCCCACAACATTGTTTACATTCAAGTCAAATTCCACACCACTAAAAATTAAACATAGACAAATTAGTTTTAACATTGAAAAATGGGAGATTCAGGACATTCCTGAAAATTGAAAGTCACAGCTTTAATTTTGTTAAGTCACACACAACATGGATTACTACAGTAACTCACAGCTGCATTTAATTTTTTATGGTCAGTTTGTCAGGTAATATGGAAGTTATTTGAGTCAGAAACATCCTATAAAGCAAAACCTGTTATAATACTTCTCTTCCCCAGCAACAAAAGGTACAACAGATGCCGGAATCTGGAGCAACAACGTGCTAGAGGAACTCAGCTGATCAAACAGCATCCATGGGAAGAAAGAACTGCCTGTGTTTCGGGTTGACACACAGTGTCGGAACGGAGCGGAGGAGTGAGATGGACAGCCATAGAGATGAGAAAGGAAGTGGCAAGGAAGAATTCTGGGCGATTGACGAACTTAGGAGGGGTACAAGATGAGTCAGATCAAGTAGGGAGTGTAAGTAGGGCTGGAGTTGGAAGACTGTGACAGGTGAACCATAGATCGAAGACAAAGATAGAAAGGAGAAAGAAAAACAGGTGGAGCAAAGTGGGAGGAAGGAAATGTGAAGATGGGCAACAGCTATTAGAAGGAGACAGCAGGAATACAAAGCTCGATTCAGATAAGGAGGTGAGAATGGGAAGCATTAGAAGGGAAAAGTGATTGACAGTTGGAATCAAAGGGGCAAGGGGTGCAAACTTGAGCATGAAGCGGGTAGCTGGAGCCAGGAGGGGAAGGGGTACAAAGATGGGTATAAGGGGCAGAAGTAGAAAGACCAGAAGGTCAGCTGTTGGGGAGGGGGGAGTGGGAGGAGATCAGTGAATGAAAAAGTTGGCTCTTTTTTCATTCAACACAAATAATATGAAATCTAATTATTTCTTGCGTTGAATTCGATTTTAATCTTCAGGTCAAATCACACTATTTTGGAAATTCTTTCAGGCATCGTCCATAAGTGAATCATGCTTGATGATGTAACCCTGTATCAGTCACTTAGATTTTTGTAAAGACTCTTAGTTGAGAACTGTCAAAGCCACAAGGTTTACTGCTGATTTTGAAAGCTGCAAGTAAAAAATACTTTGCTTAAACTTACAGTACTATGCAAAGTCTTAAGATAAATATTAGATATAGATAGCTAGGATGCTCAAGACTTTTGCACAGTACTGTAAATGGCGATGAGGTTTACTCCACGAAGAGCTCAATGTCTTTTTTGCTTGCTGTTAGGGTGTATTCTGGAGTTATGTGAATATAGCAGATATTAATTCAAAATACAGCCTTCAGTTCTTAATGTAATCTTGAAAATTGCAAGCAGTAAATTGAAGATACAGTACTGTTCACCATAGCTATAAATATGTGTCTATGACTTATGCACAGAACTGCATTCTAGATTTATGATTAGTTTATCATTACACAGCTTTGGACCAATGCAATATCTTTATTGTAATGTTTTGAACTGTTTACATTCTGGGTTTCAGTAATCAAAATTAGTGATATACTATTAGAGTACAAAAATTACACAATAGTAATGATGTTCTAAACAATGAAATTAAAACACAAAAAGGACTTTTCTCAGCAACTAACCAGTTTTGATCTATTTAAAAAATTCAATAGATTTGAACTTTGAAAGGTAGTTTAAAAACAAAATGACAGAATTGTAAATCAATCCAAAAGTTAAATGTGGCACAATTCATCATGGTAGTCAGAATACAAAGTTAAGACCAAAAATATCTGCAGTATTTACAATGGACTGGATCTCCAGGACATTAGCAAAGACAGGTGTGTAAAAAGGGCCCAAAGGATCATTGGGGACCCGTGTCACCCCAACCACAAACTGTTCCAGCTACTACCATCCGGGAAACGGTACAGCAGCATAAAAACCAGGACCAACAGTCTCCAGGACAACTTCTTCAACCAGGCCATCAGACTGATTAATTCACACTGATACAACTGTATTTCTATGTTATATTGACTGTCCTGTTGTACATATTATTACAAATTACTATAAATTGCACATTTAGATGGAGACGTAACATAAAGATTTTTACTCCTCATACAGGCTTCCCCCGCCATCTGAAGGTAGAGCATTCCTATGAAACGGTTCGTAAGCCGAAATGTCGTAAAGTAAAGCAGTTACCATTTATTTATATGGGAAAAATTTGTGAGCGTTCGCAGACCCAAAAAATAACCTACCAAATCATACTAAATAACACATAAAACCTAAAATAACAGTAACATATAGTAAAAGCAGGAATGATATGATAAATACACAGCCTATATAAAGTACAAATATTTTTCTACAATCATTGCCGCACTGTTCTCCGTAGCGAAAATCTCACACAAGCGCTCTCGGCAGAAACACCCTCTCCAGTAACCTTTAAGCTATAAAGCTGCCAAAATCATACCAAATAACACATAAAAATACACAGCCTATATAAAGTAGAAATAATGTATGTACAGTGTAGTATCACTTACCAGAATTGGGAAGACAGCACCGAGCACACTGATGATGGTGTTTCAGGCTGAGTCAATAGACAACAGGTGCAGGAGTAGGCCATTTGGCCCTTCGAGCCAACATCATCATTCACTGTGATCATGGCTGATCATCCACAATCAGTATCCAGTTCCTGCCTTATCCCCATAACCTTTGATTCCCCTATCTTTAACAGCTCTATCCATCTCTTTCTTGAAAGCATCCAGAGACTTGGCCTCCACAGCCTTCTGGGGCAGAGCATTCCATATATCCACCACTCTCTGGGTGAAAAAGTTTTTCCTCAACTCTGTTCTATATGGCCTACCCCTTATTCTTAAACTGTGGCCTCTAGTTCTGGACTCACCCATCAGCGGGAACATGCTTCCTCCCTCCAGCGTGTCCAATCCCTCAATAATCTTATATGTTTCAATAAGATCCTCTCTCAGCCTTCTAAATTCCAGAGTATACAAGCCCAGTAGCTCCAATCTTTCGACATATGACAGTCCCGCCATCCCGGGAATTAACCTTGTGAACCTACGCTGCACTCCCTCAATAGCAAGAACGTCCTTCCTCAAATTTGGAGACCAAAACTATACACAGTACTCCAGGTGTGGTCTCACCAGGGCCCTGTACAGCTGCAGAAAGACCTCTTTGCTCTTATACTCATTTCCCCTTGTTATGAAGGCCAGCATGCCATTAGCTTTCTTCACTGCCTGCTGTACTTGCATGCTTGCTTTCAGTGACTGATGTACAAGAACACCTAGATTTCGTTGTACTTCCCCTTTTCCTAACTTGACTCCATTTAGATAATAATCTGCCTTCCTGTTCTTACCACCAAAGTGGATAATCTCACATTTATCACATTAAACTGCATCTGCCCACTCACCCAGCCTGTCCATCTGAGGTTGGGGTGGTGCAGTGGTCCCCAACCTCCAGGCAGCGAACCGATACCGATCTGCGAAGCATGCAGAGGTACAGCAGTAGCCGGGACGCACCCAGCACATCTTTAAGAAAAAAGCCGAAACAAGCAAGCTAATTAATTAGGTGCCACCTAGCACGTAAATGTCGGCCCAGATCAGAGGCGACGCAATTGGCAATCGCCTCTGACCTGGGCCGACATTTACATGCCGGGCGGCACCTAATTAATTAGCTTGTTTATTTCAGCTTTTTTCTTAAAGATGTGTTGGGTGCACCCCGGCTACCGCTGCTTTCTGTGCAGCAATGTATCAGTCCGCAGCCTGGGGGTTGGGACCACTGGGGTGTCATCTCATCGTCGTCTGTTTCCATCAGGGCAGGCAGGTCATCTTCTTCTATGTCTGCCTGCCTCGATGTCGAAGGTCGAGGTTCGTCGTCTGCTGTGGAAGGCTTGAAAAATGACAGCATGTTTGTCTGCTAGCCTCGTGTATTTTTCTATCATCTCATGCAGTTGTTTCACGTTCAGTTCCTGGACGACTTCACTTTTGGTCCGCTCGCTACTGCATTCGGTTTCGATTGTTATCCTTTCCTCTTCCAATTGCATCAGCTCTTCATCTATCAGTTCTTGGTCATGGGATGCCAAAACCTCTTCAACATCATCTTCGTCAACTTCCATAAGCCAAACTCACTTTGTCCTTACTTCGTTCACCACAATCGAAACGCTTAATTATGCTAAGTGTAACACCCTTACAAGCTCTTTTAGGCTTTTCCAATACTGTAGAATTCATCTTGCTAATGGCTGCTCACAGGCACGTGTTTAAGCAATGCCGGCTAGAATGCAATTCCGGGGGAGAAGCTTGGCTGCTCGGGGCACGCGCTGCCTTTTATCGCTCGCTGCCTTTTTTCGTAACAGTGAAAGCACCTTCCGTTAGTGAAAACAGGTAACTAATGTAGGTCTTTTGTAACAGCGAGGTTTCGTAAAGCGAACGTTCGAAAAGCGGGGGACACCTGTATACATAAAGAATGTAAGTAATAAAGTCAATTCAATAGATCATTCAAATAACCTACCTGACTTTATCCCTGAATTTTACTATTGGCACTTTTGCTCGGATCAGTTGAGGTCTGTCAATGTAAGCTGAAAGGGGAAAAGATTAAAAATTTGAGAATATCTATAATTACTGTGAAGTTTTACTATCCAAATACTGATTTCATGTCTACTTGAGATCAGGCAATTCAGTCACAAATCCTCTGACAATTGATGTAAAATAAGAGTGAAGATATCACCATTTGATCCAATGTTCAAAACCACCAAATTTCTAGAATAGCACGTGGTCAATGTTTACCTCTAAACAAAGCATCTAACATCTATTGCCCTTTGCTTAATTACTTCGGGTAGAAATGTGACAAAAAATTTTTTTAAATGCAAAATATTTACTGTACAAATTCATATTACGTGCCCTAATGAAAGGCCATATAAGGAGAAACAAAATTATAATCTTGTTAGATTAATATTACTTGGACATACTAACAGTTATACAGGTCATTCAGCCCAAACAGTCCATTTTTGCTACAACATTTATACAACAATTGTCCCTGTTCTTTTCCTTAACCCAATCTAACAAGCCCATTTTTCAAGGTTTTATGTTCTATTCATTCCAACATAAGTATTACATCTTCATAAGTGACTTACAGAGTCTGTAGAAAAGTTGTTGGATTAAACTGAGTATGTGACATGCTTCACTCCTTTGGTTCATCTATAATATTAAAAAAAAAGCAGGCTTTTCAATATAGCAATTGGCTAGATAAAATAATTGACTAAAAAGTGGAGCTAAAACTAAACTATTAGGCCAACTTACTGGCACTTCCTTCAACACAAGGCACAGGTCTGCATCACTGTATCGAGTACCAAAGCCATTCAGTGATGAACCAACCAAGTACAGCTTTGTCTCTGAGATGAGGAAAAGAGATAAAATTAGAAAACTTAACTGTGGAAAGGTTACACAATTTCTTTTTTAGATTGACATAATTCAATTCTTTTATGCTTTCCATTTTCAGTAATTCTCACTAAATCAAAAAGTTAAAGTGCAATGTTCATTCACATTAAATGTGAAAAGATTACGTATTGGTTATAAAGTATTAGACTGTAAGACATAGGAGCAGAATTAGGCCATCTGGCCCACTGAATCTGCTCCGCCATTCAATCACGGCTGATCCTTTTTATCTATCTCTTCCTCCACCCCAGTTCCCGGCCTTCTCCCCGTAACCTTTGATGCCATGTCCAATCAAGAACTTATCAATCTCTGCCTTGAATACACCCAACAAGCTGGCCTCCACAGCTACATATGGCAACAAATTCCACAAATTCACCACCCTTTGGCTAAAGAAATTTCTCCGCATCTCTGTTTTGAAAGGCCGCCCCTCTAACCTGAGGATGTGCCTTCTTGTCTTAGACTCACCATGGGAAACATCCTTTCCACATCTACTCTGTCTAGGCCTTTCAACATTTGAAAGGTTTCAATGATATCCCCCCTCATCCTTCTGACCCAGAGCCATCAAACATTCCTCATATGATAACCCTTTCATTGCTGGAATCATTCTTGTGAACCTCCTCTGGACCCTCTCCAATGCCAGCACATCTTTTCTGAGATGAAGGGCCCAAAACTGTTCACAATACTCAAGGTGAGACCTCACCAGTGCCTTATAAAGCCTCGTCATCACATCCTTGCTGTTATATTCTGGACCTCTTGAAATGAATGCTAACATGGCATTTGCCTTCCTCACCTTAATTTTCAGGGTGTTCTGCATAAGGACTCCCAAGTCCCTCTGCATCTCAGATTCCTGGATTTTCTCCCCGTTTAGAAAATAGTCCACACATTTATTCCTATTTCCAAAGTGCATGACCATGTATTTTCCAACTTTGTATTTCATTTGCCACTTTCTTGCCCATTCTCCTAATCTGTCTAAATCCTTCTGCATCCTACCTGTTTCCTCAACACTACCTGCCCCTCCACCAATCTTCGTATCATCCACAAACTTGGCAAGAAAGCCATCTATTCCATCATCTAAATCATTTATATACAGCATACAAACAAGTGGTCCCAACACCGACCCTTGCGGAACACCACTAGTCACTGGCAGCCAACCAGAAACAGATCCTTTTATTTCCACTCGCTGCCTCCTACCAATCAGCCAATGCTCTAACCATGATGGTAACTTTTCTGTAATACCATTGGCTCTTAACTTGGTAAGCAGCCTCATGTGTGGCACCTTGTCAAAGGCCTTCTGAAAGTCCAAATATACAACATTGACTGCATCCCCTTTAACTATCCTACTTGTAATCTCCTAAAAGAATTCCAACAGGTTTGTCAGGCAGGATTTTCCCTGAAGGAAACCATGCTGACTTTGTCCTATCTTGTTCTGTGTCACCAAGTACTCCATTACTATGCCAGAGTCCAATGATTTTTGAAAGATCATTTCTAATGTCACCACAATCTCTAACGCTACCTCTTTCAGAACCCTTGGATACAGTTCCTCTGGTCCAGGTGACCATGTACCTTGAGGTCTTTCAGGTTTTTGAGCATCTTCTCTCTTGTAACAGTAACTGCACCTCCTTCACACACTACAACATCAGACATACTGCTAGTGTCTTCCACAGTGAAGACTGACTCAAAATATTAATTTAGTTCATCAGCCATCTCCTTGTCCCGTTATTTTTCCTGCCTCATTTTCTAGCGATGCTATATCCACTCTCATTTCTCTTTTATTTTTAACAAAAAAAACTTTTACTATCCACTTTGATATTATTTGCTAGCTTGCTTTCATATTTCATCTTTTCCCTTCCAATGATTTTTTTAGTTGTTCTCTGTAGGTTTTTAAAAGCTTCCCCATACTCTATCTTCCCACTAATTTTTGCTTTGTTATATGCCCTTTCTTTTGCTTTTACAATAGCTTTGACTTCCTTTGTCAGCTATGGTTGTACTATTTTACCATTTGAGTACTTCTTCCTTTTTGGAATACACATGTCTTGCACCTTCCTCATTTTTCCCAGAAACACACACCATTGCTGCTCTGCTGACATCCCTGCCAGTAGCTCCTTCCAATTTACGTTGGCCAACTCCTCTCTCATACCACTGTAAGTTCCATTACTCCATTGAAATACTGCTACATCAGACTTTACTTTCTCCCTATCAAATTTCAGGTTGAACACAATCATATTGTGATCACTGGTTCCTCAGGGTTCTTTTACTTTAAGCTCCTTAATTGCCTCTGGTTCATTATGTAACACCCATCAGTTTAGCTGATCCCCTCATAGGCTCAACGACAAACTGCTCTAAAAAGCTATCTCTTAGGCATTCAACAAACTCACTCCCTTGAGATCCATTACCAACCTGATTTTCCCCAATTGACCTGCAAGTTAAAATCTCCCATGACCACCATAACATTGCCCTTTTGACATGCCTTTTCTGCTTCCTGTTGTAACCTGTGGTCCACCTCCCAGCCACTGTTGGGAGGCCTGTATATGACTGTCATCAATGTCCTTTTACCCTTGGAGTTTCTTATTTCAACCTACAAGGATTCACTCAACACCTTCCGATCCAATGTCATATCTTTCACATCCTTAGTTTATATTAATGACTAAAAAGGAACATAATACAAAAGCAAGATACTGTAGTAGCAGAAAAATTGAAATAAACGTGTTCAGATGAAAGATATCCGTTCTTAAAACTATGCTTGCCTAAAGACAGCACTGTAGTATATGCCATCTTTTAACAATGTGCAGCTAAAAGGGTAGAAGTCTCAGTGTAATGCAGCATAAAGCAATAACTTAACATAAATGGTCAAGGACAGAAATGCACAAGTATTACATGGCAACTTTCATGGCAACAGTAACCGTCCCATTAAAAATTGAAAAGATTTCACATGCCCTGAAACATGATGCATCCAAAGTGCACTAATAATTGATGTCTTAAAGCTTTATCTTCGTATTTTAATTAAGGAATAGAGGGTCCAAGCACACTTCTGTATGCCCAGTATTGATTTCCACTGCTTCTACATTCAAGGACTTGGCAGAAAAATCTAAGCCTAAATATGCATGGGTAACTAGATTATTTTCAGTTAAACTTCCAGATTAAGACAGCACTGGAAATCCTATCCTATGATTAACAGCAAACAAAAGACCAAGAATTTAACTTTATAATAATAATGCCATAAAACTGTCAGTTAATCTCACATAACCAGCTATCATAAATACAACCAAAAGCACTGCAATTTCTTCTGACTACACATAAATAACATAATAATAGGAATACAGCCATTTACATTGATTACATCCTTATGTTCAAGGATAAAATAAACATCAGTTACTCAAAATAATGATAGGTTAAATTAATAGTTACGTTTCCAATAAATGGACAAAAAATAATCAGATTTATTATTTATTGGCAATAGAACAGTTTTATTTCAAAAATAATTGATTTCACTGAATCAAATGAAAGGATTTGGAATGCACTCTCTGATCAGTTGGATACAAATTAATGGCATCACTGAAAATTAGATCAGTATCTCAAGGGGAGGAAAATGAGTGTCATGGAGAAGATAATGAGGAGTGGGACAAAATGGACTGCCATTCAAAATGCCGGAGTCTGAGTAGAACAAATTATCCTCTCAGTAATGAAGTATTCATTGATTCTATAAGCTAAATAAGTCTGAGCAAATTATTCTTGGGTGGACCTCTTATGCAATAAAGATGAACTCTTCACAAGCAAAAGAAAAATCTGTAGATGCTGAAAATCCAAGCAACACACACAAAATATTGGAGGAACTCAGCAGGCCAGGCAGCATCTATGGAAAAGAGGACAGTCGACGTTTCAGGCCGAAACCCTTCATCAGGAAAGATGAACTCTTCATCTCTCAATCTACCTTCCCATAGCTCTTGCAAGTTATGTACTTTTGTATGAAATTATTCATCTAGAAAGCATGCAAACAACAGCTTTTCAATGCATCTCAGTACATGTAACAATAATAAACCAATTATCAATTACATTTTCTACACCCCTGGAAAGCTCTTGGCTGGAAGATTGTAAACATGGGCATTCTACATGATCTTCAGTACTCAGTGTTTTCCAACTGAGCATAAATGCAGTTTCAGATCAAGAAGAACTGCCTTCCAAGAGACATTTTTCTTTTAAACCAACAGAACAAAAATTGGAGGGCGGGGGCAGGGAAGGAGGAACATCCAAGGGGTGCTACTTGATAAAAGTCCAAGCCATGTTGCAAATCTTAGTGTGAAAGATCAATCTTTAACAGCTCTTCCAATGTCATTAAACAAGAAAAACAAAACTTGCTGAAAACACTGCAGTCAGGCAGCATTTGTGGATAAACCAAATGATTTGTTTCATGCCAATAAAACATCAGAATTTAATGATGGAATCTATCAAGCAGAAACTTACTTAGTACTTACTTAGAAACTTAGTAAGAAACTGCTTACTTTTCAAAAATTTTTCACTGGTCTGATGAATTATCCAAGATTTTTGAATAATTTTATCATGCTTTGTATTTTGCTTTTAATATTATTATTTTTTAAGATACAGTGCAGAACAGGCCTTTCTGGCCCAACTAACCACTCTGCCCAACAACCTAACTATTTAATGCTAGCCTAATCACAGGACAATTTACAATGACCAATTAACCTACTAACTAGTACGTCTATGGACTGTGGGAGGAAACTGGAGCACCTGAAGGAAACCCAAATGGTCATGGGGAGAACATACAAACTCCTTACTAATGGCGCAGGAATTGGAATCCGACGCCCAGAGCTGTAATATCATTGTGCCATTGTGGTGCCCCAAGTACACCCTCAATAAGGGGGAAAAAAAAAGTCTAAATTTCAAATCAGCAAGGTAAATTGGAGAATATGACTCATTACATAATGAGAATTTATAGGTGAACTTCATATTAAAACTCAAAAACTGTAAAGAGCAAAATTAAAATCAACAGTTTTATCAATTTAAGTACCCAGGGTTCCTAAGATCTAAACTATTAGTAACGCAATTCCTTCAGCACCAAGCTTAAAGTCAAAGCCTCATTCAATGGCTCTCAGGCGTTGATGTTCAGCCACCAAGACTGTAAGTCATCTTGGGTAAAGAACCTATGAAGCAATTTAGGAGATAAGCAGATACTGTATCTACAGTATTTATCCTTCAAACCAGCATCACAGACATCCTTGCTTTGGGATCTTGCCGTGTAAAGTGGATGCCACTTTTCCTATTCTACAGCAGTTGTCATATCATAAAGTATTTCACTGGAGAGAGAACACTAAGACTTTGAAACAAGTATACAAATGTCATTAATTTTTTTCAGAAAAGTAGTGGTTTAGTATATTAATTCTTGTTCTTAACTTTTCCCCCTTTTTTTATGTTCACAGGACATGAACATCATTGGCAATATCAGATTATGTGTAGGTGCGATTGCCTTAGTGAAGCAGACGTGCTTTTACAGCAGTTCAGTGTTGTAAAATGGCTACTGTTGCTGGAGTAGATTTTTTTCAGTTTCAGTTCTGTTTTGAAAACTTGGGTTACTTGAATATAAATTCCACATCTGCTATGATTGGATTTAAATTTTGATCTTTGGAAGAATGATCAGAAATCCGTTAATCTCATAATTTAAACATTATGTTAGCATATAATAGTCAAGTAACTAAGCATTTTTACTCAAACTTATGAGGGACATTGTTCAGAAAGTACCTTTTAGGAAAAAATTGTTTTGGTTAAAAATTGAAAACCACAACACAGAAGTTTTAATTATATTAATTTACTTATTAAAGAGAACGCAATGGGCTGAAACTGAAATCCCAAAATTAATTTTTGATCAGATCATTTAAATTCTGAAACAGGAATCCAATCTGCAGACTTCCATCTGAAACAGGTGTATATTAAGGAACCTGAGCAAATTGTTCACATCAGATGTGCTAATCATTTAAATAGTACTTGAACACCAAATCCCTTTGATGTAGAATCATACATTGTTTTTAAATAATTTCCTGGGTCTCAGAAATCCAGCAGGTAAAAGGAGGAGAGAAGACCTAAATCAATGAAGTAATTTGCCTTTAAGCTACTGATCAGCCAGGAGAAATAGGAACAGTTCCACTAGTCTGCAAAGCTACCCAACAAGATCCCTGCACTGTCCAAACATCATCCAGTGCGTGGTCCGCTCCCTGAACGAAACACGACACCTTACCAATCAACCCCACACCACCACCCAATCACTGCTGCTTTCCTCTTAGTTAATACACATTCATACTCTGCTTCCATCTTACTAGACCCAACTACTCTTAAAGTCAGTTTGTTGGATTTCCTCCTCAAAATGCTCCCTACCCAATCAGCCTGACTACAAATCGTAAAGTAGAAGTTACAGCATGCATCACTGTTTCCTAATCTCACAACTTGGGTTCTCAACCATAAAACAGCACTCTTTACAGTTCACTTAGAAAACCCTGTCAACGAACCAACAGTCAGAAGTTTAACTTACGTGGAAAGATTCGCTGGATTTCTCTCTGGATTTGAGTTCTGCATAGATCCTTTTTTTCCAGATCAATCGACTGTTGTTGGCAATTACAGAAGAGATCCAAAATTTGTTGACTTAACTGCAAAAAAACCTCAAAATATTGAATCTTATCTCCAAATAACCACAATTACATTTAACCTAAAAATGTAACTCATTGCAAAGATTTTCTCTTGAATCATTTGTTAAACTGTAAATATTCTATCACAGTAATTAGAGCAAAGATTAGATAACTTTAACAGTGCTTATAAATAATCTCTGGAACTTTTCAAATAGACAACATTACTAAAACAAAATGATAGATTTTAAAATTCTATGTAAATTTCTAGGTAACTCTAAACTTAACAAAATAATTGGTTTGAAAATCAAAGATAATTGGAAGCATATGTAATAATGCAAAGACATCCAATAAAAACACAAGAGAATACCGGAAAAACTCAGCAAGTCAGGTGGCAGCTATGGAACAGAATAAAGAGTCAACAGACCTGATGAGGGTCATGGCCCAAAATGTTATCTCTTTATTCCTTTCCATAGATGCAGCTTGACGTGCTAAGTATATTCAATAGAAACATATCTTTCTGATTAAAATTTCAATTGTTACTTACAAATGATATCACCACTTTTCTCTTTAGAGATACCAATCCAAGATTCTGCTATTTCCCATATCTACATCTTTTGGTACAGTCAATCACTGTACCAAAGTGATCCAAACCAAAGTTGCTAATCATTATCTGCTTACAGTCATGATACGTTATCATTCTAGTAGTCTAGTGGTTGACACAATGCTTTACAGGACAGGCAGTTGGGGTTCAATTCCTGCCGCTGTTGGTAAGGAGTTTGTACATTCTCCTCATGACCACGTGGGTTTCATCCAGGTGTTCCGGTTCCTTCCCACAGTCCAAAGACATACTGGTTGATAGGTTAATTGGTCATTATAAATTGTCCTGTGACTAGGCTAGGTTTAAATCGGAGGAATTGTTGGGTGGCACAGCTTGATGGACCAGAAGGGCTATTCTGTGCTGTATCTCAATCAATCAATCAATCAATCAATAAATAAATAAATAAATGCTGCTCATCCTCTTTCTCACCTTTATCCAATAACTGTATACTGTCACCAGCTGCAGTTTCAAATTACATTCACTTGATCACCAGCTTTGTCCTTATAACATACAATTTGAAATTTTAATTCCACATCCACTATAACACAAAGAATCTTCAGTCCTCAAAACATGACTGGACCCTACCCCATCTCATCCTACTTATTACGAATGATGTGGTTTCCAGTAACACTATCCAACTATAATACTGTTTTTAATAAAACAAAATAAACTTAGTACATTGACATCTAGAAATGAGCTTGAGAATTTTTCAGTTAAAATGCAATATAGATGTCAAGAAAAATGGGTATTAAAATGTAGTTGTTTAAAAATGACACAGCAATTAACCCATTTTAACAAAAACAAGAGATATCTCCAGGTTTTGGCCAAAAGTAGAGGCCAATGAAGTATTCATGAAAACAAAATGAAAACTTAAGGCAGTTACAAATGAAAGTCTTATAAACGTTACAGGAATACATGTTTGGACCTGCAACTTCAAGCATTATCCCTCTCAATACAGCTTTTGTCTCCAATGACTTTTTGGTTGATTGTCAAATAAAAATAAATCCCATTTTAATCTCTCTGTTACCAGGAACATCAATCCAATAAAACTTGATGCAAGCTCAAGGAACGTAATCTCTCAGTAAGACCTTCTGAACTCATCAATTCCAGATTTCTAGTCTGCCTTTTGCATTTGCACTTAAACAAGGGATTTTGCAGATGCTGGAAATCCAGAGCACGAATTTCCCAATGTTACTCCATTTATACCTCCTGTCTTTTGAATAAAGAAACCATTTCTTTTCTACACCATCATCTCTGCTGTCATTTAATGCCTTCCACCCTATACTGGAATTTCTAATTGTTCTTTCCTTTCATCTTTCTCTGTCCTTCAACACATGATTAAAATCTTTTATTTTGTTCTTATGAATAACCAATTATCTGAAACATTACATCTGAAATTCTCTCCTCAAAAACCAATGCCTAACTTGAATATTTTTTTAAAATATTCTTATTACCTTTAGAGTACAATGAAGAGATTAGAATAAACCTGGCTCCAATCTAACCTACAGTTATTCAAGTATAATTTTGTTTACCAGATACACCCTCCATAAGGATCAGATTTCCTGTGCAAGCAAGGTTGCTTTTATATCAGACTGCAAAATGGAATTTTCCAAAACATGTTAGTGCCTTCCAGTCAATTCTAGTACATGTTCTTCAGTATTGAGTAGCATGTTACTATAATATTTATTACTGAATCAATACCTTATCTCCAGCCCCTTTGAGTGAATTTTGTGGAAACTCAGTAAGTGGAAGCAGAGCTGATATTCCAGGTGAAGGTACAGAATTCCTGTGATCAACTAGAAAAGGCACTGATCTGCCAGATGGTTGAGAAGATGGTGACTGAAACCGTTGGCGCTTAACTTCATAAGGACTGCTCTGGTCATCATTTCTTCGCCTGTAATTCAAATTAGATTTCTTGTACATTAGCTTATTAAATTAGACATTTAAAATTAAATCCATACCTTTGAAGTCTATAATTTCACTAGTATTGACAGGAAAGTCAGAAACTTACTATTTCAGATGTATAAATATAACGAAGCCAGTGAGCAATGTTTGACAAGGTGTTGCAAATGAAGCTGCTAAACAAGATAAGAGGCCATAGCATTACAGGAAAAATATTCGCAGAATATTAACAGAAATATTAGAATAATGTCTAATTGGCAGGAGAGATAGATTGAGATTAAAAGGGGCCTTTTCTGGTTAGCTGCTGGTGACAAATGGTGTTCCACAAGGGTAAGTGTTGGGAGTACTTCTTTTCACATTATACAGAACGTCAATGATTTGGATGATGGAATTAATGGCTTTGTGG
Source organism: Mobula hypostoma (assembly GCF_963921235.1). Taxonomy (NCBI): domain Eukaryota; kingdom Metazoa; phylum Chordata; class Chondrichthyes; order Myliobatiformes; family Myliobatidae; genus Mobula; species Mobula hypostoma. The sequence goes on along the minus strand of NC_086101.1, from coordinate 165,712,455 downwards.
CCAGGTTTATGGACAGTACAACGATATTGATAGGTAGAGGGGCAGGTTGTGTTGAGGAAGCAGAGGCTACAGGACAACTTAGATTAGGAGAATGGGAAAAGTGGCGGCAGATGGAATATAGTGTCAGGAAGTGCATGGTCGTGCACTTTGGCAGAAGGAATAAAATTTTCTAAACGGAGAGAAAATTCAGAAATCAGAGGTACAAAGGGATTTGGGAGTTCTAATACAGGATTCACTAAAGTTAACTTGCAGGTTGAGTTGGTGGTAAAAAAGGCAAATGCAATGTTAGAATTCATTTCAAGAGAACTAGAATATAAAAGTAAGGTATAATGTTGAGGCTTTATAAGGTATCGGTCAGACCGCATTTGAAGCATTGTGAGCAGTTTTGGGCCCCTTATCTAAGATAGGATGCACTGGTATTGGAGAAGGGACAAGTGGAGATTTACAAGAATGATCCCAGGAATGAAAAGGTTAATGTATTAGGAGCATTTGAAGGCTCTGGGCCTCGAAGCCTATCAAATATTGAAAGGTCTAGATAAAGTGAATGTAGAAAGGATGTTTCCTATAGTGGGAGAATCTAGGACTAGAGGGCACAGCCTCAGAATAGAAGGGCTTTAGATGAGGAGGAATCTCTTTAGCCAGATGGTGGTGAATCTGTGGAATTCATTGCTACAGACGGCAGTTAACTCAAGTTATTGGGCATACAGTGAATTCCAAGTAATTGGAATACATTGGGCCTAGTATATTTTGGTGCAATTAAGCAGCTGCCCCAATTAGCTGAAGTTTCATGGAAATAGTTAAAGAGGTATATATAAAGACAAATCACCATTTAACTGAGTAACAATTTATGTCTTTAAATAATGTACAGAATAAATTAGAACACTACTACAGTACCATAAAACTCTGTGTTAGTTCTTAATAGTTATCCACAGAGGAATCCATCTATGTTCTTTTGATTGATTGTAAGTGAACAAAATCAGTGGAAACATCTAGTGCAGATAATGGACTGCCTTCATACAATGCTTTTGAAGATTGTATCCTCCAAATCTTCACTTTCATTGTAACATTCAAGATGATTCTCGATACCTCCACAATTCCTAACTCGTTGAAGTAGTGAAGTTGTTTCATTTTCACTCCCAGCCGTTTTTGGCATCTCCAAGCCTGAATGCTTTAAACTGCGGTGAGCAAAATAGTTCCAAATTGTCTTAATGCTTATTTCTCACTAACTAGCACAGTGGTCCCCAACCTCCCGGCCGCGGACCAATACACTGCCGCGAAGAATGCAGCCGTGGCCAGAATGCACCCAGCACATTTTTAAGAAAAAAGTCAAAATAAACAGGCTAATTAATTAGATGCCGCCTGGCACGCAAATGTCGGCCCAGATCAGAGGCGACGCAATCAGCAATCACCTCTGATCTGGACCGATATTTACATGCCGGGCGGCACCTAATTAATTAGCTTGTTTATTTCAGCTTTTTTCTTAAAGATGTGCTGGGTGCATTCCGGCCACCGCTGCACCCCTGCATGCTTCGCGGCAATGTATCAGTCCGCAGCCCGGTGGTTGGGGACCACTAAACTAGCAGTGACAAAAATCACTGCTTTTTGAACACAAACACACGCAGCTAACACTATTTAAAAACTGATCACTCTCAGCATGGTGTGGTGTCTAACAGCCACATAAGTGACTGCAACGGATGTTAGGTAGAAACTGTTTGGCAAGTCTCCTGCCCCAATTAAGCTATTTTCTTAATTTAGATTCTGTTCTTTAGTCGTCCCAAATAAATGGCTCCCCGATTAACAAGTGGCCCAATTAACAAGAATTTTTAAAGTGGAGTTTTGATAGGATCTTGATTAGTAAGAGCACCAAAGGTTACAGGGAGAAGGCAGAAGAATGGGGTTGAAGGGGTTGATAAATCAACCATGATGGAATGGTATAACAGATTTGATGGGCTAAATGCTCTAATCTGCTCCTATGTCTTCTGTTAATGCTCCATTGTGTTTATCATCAGTTTGAACATTGAATATGAGCACAAGAAATTTATCAAGTTTGTTTCCCTTTTACGCTACTGAAAGTTACAGCACAGACGACACAGTAAATATTGTAACAGTAGCATACAAGCTGTTTACAAAGAATAACCATACTACACTGCCCAATATCCCAACTCTTTCCTAGTGCTCTTTTAAGTTGCCAACAATTCATCATTTGCCACACTTGGCTGGTAACAGATGTGTATAATAGAAAACAATCTAATTTGTAGTATTTCAAAAGCAGATACTCTATAAAATGAAAAGCTGGGCACAGAAATCAGATTTTATTTTAGCGAGTATTTAGATTATCATTTCTGTGCAATTTGATAAAGAAAAAATCAGCGACATCCAATTTCCAGCTATTGGTCCATGTGATTTTACTTTAAGAGCATATACATCATAAAATAAAACAACAGTCTCTATCTCTACTAACTTCTAGTGAGTTCAAGGCCATCATGCACTGGATGATTTTTTTTCCCCTCTCTACCCCTCTTTAATCCCTTGAAATTTAAGAACCTTATCTGGTCATCCCTCATAGGAAATCATTAATGGCTTTGAGTGTGGAAAATTACGTCTCACAAATTTGGCTGAGTTTTTTTTTAATTGAAGAGGTGACCAATAGGATTTACAAGGGCAAGTGGTGGCCATCACATGTAAAGTTTTTGACAAGGTCCTACATGGTAGGTTAGAAATTGGATGCAAAATTGACTTGGTGGGTAGGAATCAGAGAGTGGTAATGGAGGTTTGGTTTTCAGATTGGAAGGCTGTGACCAGTGGTAAGCTACAAGAATCACTGCTAAGTCCTTTGTTGTTCCTTGCATGTATTGATGATTTGGATGAGATGACATGACAAGTAGATGACAGAAACTGGTAAAATAGACTATGAAAGATATACTGTAGATCAACTAGCAGGGAAGGGGAGGTGGAATTTAACTCAGACGAGTGCAAAGAGATGCATTATGCAAGTTAAACTAGGCCAAGATGTGCATAGTGAATGGTCGGGCCCCAGAGATTGTAGTTGAACTGAAAGACCTTGGGATTCAATTACAGAGCTCCCCTGAAAATGGCAACACGGACAGGCATGGTGGTAGTGAGGAAGATACATAACAGGCTCACCTTCATCAGCTAAATCACCGAGTGTAAGAGTTGGGACATCTGTGACAGTTGTACAAAATGCTTATTAAGCTGCACTTGGGAGTATTGTGTGCAGTTCTGGTTGTACACTATAGGAGGGATGTGATTAAGCTAGAGAGGGTGCAGAAAAGATTCACAAGATGTTACCTGGCTTAGAGGGCATGTATTGTCAGAACAAATTGGATAGGCTGAGTATATTTTCTCTGGAGGCTGCCAGGTGACATGATAGAAGTATATAAAATTATGAGAGAAATATAGTAGATAGAGTAGACATGTGGAGTCCGTTTCCATGACAAGGAGATGTAAAACTAGACGGAAAAAACTCTTCTGTGTAGTCAACTCTATGACTATTAAGTTTTTCCTTCTACATAGTCGATTTTAACACAATCAGACAAAAATAGTTTATCCATCATCAATTCTAATATTAGTTATCTGACCAATCCATCACAAGACCTTGTATTTTATATAGATTTTACAAGTATTAAACATCAGATATTTCAATCACCCCAATCCTCATTCTTAACTATTCAAAATATTTATAGCAAGTACATCAAACTCATTCTGATTGAAGATCACTGCCCTGAATTATTAACACTACTTCCTTCTTCACAGATGCTCCCCGAACTGTCAAGTTTCCCAACATTTTCTAATGCAAATAGCCACACATGACTTGCCACTCAAAAAAGGCATGCTGCTTCCTCTAATTCATACCTTTCAAATAGCATTTAATATCATCCCAATAAAACAAAAAATCTGCCGTCAAAATCAAGCTGCCCCACTCTTCTTCTCAACATTGGTACCATATTAGCTTTTCTCACATCCTCCAACACCCAAGGAAAACTGGAACACAGTAGAAAATTATACAAAAATATCCACTAAGTCCTCTTGAAAATACCCCTTGCTAATGCTTCAGCTCCCTTAACATCCAGACTCTGATACATGTTCTCAGGAATTCACCATAATAAATCTACTGCTCTGATCTAACCTCCCTCACAACCCCTCATCTTAAAATTCATCATCCTTTCGAGGGCTGTACTTTTCATTGAGGTACAGTAGTTTTAAAAAAATACAAGATATAGACTGAACAAAACTTACTTCCTGCCATGATTACTGGGTAGAGCCAGTGAAAAGTTAGGGCACATATTACTGAAGGGCCACACCCGTGGTGATTGTGGAGCAACGACTCCTGCCAGGATGGTACCAGAAAGGCTGCAAATAAATAAATGTATTTTTTAAAATTAGATAAATTACTTGCATTTGTTTACACATTTTAAAAAAACATTGAAACCGCTACAGAGCTCCCAAAAAGTTAAGAGATTTTGATAGAGTAGACATTATGAGAACGTACCCCTTTGTCCTGAAGGGTATTTCCAGGACCCATCAATATTAAGGAAGAAAACCAAAAGGAAATTCAGAAACAAAAGTCTTTAGTTGGAAAGTAATGGGAATTAACCAGCATCTTGCTGTCCTTCCAATGAAGGTTATACTTGCATACAAAGGAGAGAACAAACCGGCATGCTAACAAAACAAAATGAAGGAATGTAAAAAGGAAGTTAAAACTCCTACATGGAATGATTTGACTGAATGGCTTATTTTGGTCCTGAACGTTCAACTTCTACACAAATTAGAATTAAATGCAACTGCTTTAATCAGAAGTGCTTTTAGACTGGCAGAGAATCACACCAGCTAGATTCTTTTTCATAAATCAGAATATTGCTACTATAAATGTGACAGGGAACAACTCAGATCAAGCAGAAGCTGACTAAATAATCAGTTATTTCTCTCAATGCTGAGTTCTAAGGCACACCGACAGTAGCCAAACAAAATGAGGCACTATTTTCAAAACTGTCCAGGCAATACATGCACTCTCAAAATGAGTCATACTTTATTCGAAATAAAGATCGTCCAAATAACTGAACAGAAGTTTGAGCATTTTGCTCACCAACATACTGCGAATTTCAAGCAACACACACAAAATGCTAGAGGAACTCGGCAGGCTAGGCAGCATCTATGGAAAAAAAGTACAGTCGACGTTTCAGGCCAAGACATTGACTGTACTTTTTTCAATAGATGCTGCCTGGCCTGCGAAGTTCCTTCAGTATTGTGTGTGCTGCTTGGACTTCCAGCATCTGCAGATTCTCTCTCTTTTGCAAATTTCAATGTTGATTACCTACAGGATTTGCAGTTTCCAATATAAGTTAATGTCACTGCCCTAAAGTAATTAAACTCAGGTGGCTTTCCTAACTATTTCACAAGTAAAATACAGACGAAGTAATAAAATACGATAAGGGAATTAAAATATGTGCACCGGCTATTAAAATATGAGAAGATCCATCAGTGGAATCCTGCCGCACTCACGTTGCATTCCTGAAGTTATGAGCATTGATAAACTGTTGCTGTGAAAAGAGGGCAGGAGAAAAGGGTGGACGACCCAGATTGGAATTAGGGAACATGCTCTCCTTTACTTGAAGTGAACATTTAATTCTTCACCTAGAAAACAAAAGAATAAAACTGCTGAATTCATCATTAATCAAATATTATGCCAAAAAAAGCAAATAAAGGGGATAGAAATGAAAACAAAACAAATTAAAATCACAAGGCAGTAACCCTTAGTTAGGCTCTACTCACTTTACACTTACCGTGTGGCTAAGTACAGCTCCATGCCATATTTAAGTTTGCTGATGACATTATTGCTGTGGCCAAATCAAGGGTGGTGACGAATTGGCATATGGAGGGAGACTGAAACTCTGGTTGACTGGTACCACAATAACCACATCTGATCCAACATCAGCAAAAACCAAACAACCAATTATCGACTCCAGGAGGAAGAGGTCAAAGAGCCAGTTCTCATTGGGGGAAATGGAGGTAAAGAGGGTCAGTAACTTTAAAGTACTTGAACATTTAGATATCAGAGGGTCTGTCCTGGGTCTTGCACGTAAGTGTTACCACAAAACACAGCAGTCCCTCTACTTGCCTAGAAGTTTGCAAAAATAGATGCACAGTGGAGGGTATCCTACCTAGTTGCGTCACGACCTAGTAAGGAAACACCAACACCCAGGAATGAAAAAGGCTACAAAAGTGATGAACACAGCCAGTCCATCACAGGCAAAGCCCTCACCACCAATGAATACATTTTCATGGAGCACGACCACAAGAAAGCAGCATCCATCAAAGACCCCACCAGCCAGGCCATGCCCTGTTCTCGCTACTACCACCGGGTAGGAGACGTAGAAGCCTTAGGACCTACACCACCAAGTTCAGGAACAGTTATTACCCTAAACCATCAGATTCCTGTAAAGAGTGGATAACTTCAATCACCACTACTTTGAACTGATTCTACAATCTACAAACTCACTTAAAGACTTTTTACATTTCATGTTCTCTGTTTTTTTATTTGCAGTTTTTTCTTCTTTTGCACACAGCTTGTTTGTCCGTCTTTGCCGTTTGTGCATGGTTTTCGTAAAATTCTGTTGTAATTCTTTGTATTAACAAAGATCGGAACTTTGTGAGAATATGGTATTTAGTAGGAATTCAAAATAAAACTGATTTCAGAAATCTGAATAAGTAGTACTTGGTCAGAAATGTCAAGAGTGTTTGGGAATTAAAACACAATATAAAGATTTCAAGGAGAAAGATTGCAGTCTGGGAGCAGACAGAACATTGTTTCCCCAGGCAAGACAAAAACCTGGATCACAAACCAGATGTATGGTTAAGAACAGAATAAGAAACACAAGCAGGATTAATCTCTTTGCATTTGTTTCTTCATTATGATCATAACTGATCTTTTACCACACTGCCAATTTCCTAGACAAATCCTACATCCTTTGATTCTCAGTCCAAAACTTTGTATTGAAATTTGAAATAAGGGCTACCTAAAATGACTACTCACTAATCTCAGCTTGACTTTGAGTTACAAACGAAAACCTACTGGAGCTGACAAAAGCCAAGACAGGGATGGCTTCAGTTTTGTAAACCGCTAAATTTGATTTACAAGAGATTTAGATCAATAAATTTTCTAAGGGCAAGAAACAGGGGTCAGCAGTAAACTAATGGCACAGAAACAAAGCAATGGTAAATGGAGAGATTAATAATGATTTGGGGAAAAATGAATTGAACAGATTTCCAAGACAGAACATTAGAGCAAGCTAGAAGCTCATTTCAATCAGGCAGCATTGGTGGGGCCCAAATACCATCACAGGCTCTGGCAACAAAGTATCTCCACCGGATGAGTTCAATGCCTTTTATGCCCGTTTTGAGAAGGCAAACAAGGCTCCAACAAGGCACATCCCCTCATCTCCTGTTGGCTCTGCCCTTTCATCTCAGTAGCAAAAGTCCAACCTACCTACACAAAGATAAACTCACAGAAAGCATTCAGTCCAAATGAAGTCCTAGTACAGGTTCTGAAATAAGTGCAATCAGCTGGCCATCACCTTTACTGATATCTTCCAACCTCTCACTTCAACAATCTAATTTCCCATGTGCTTCAATGAAACCTCTATTACTCCAGTCCTCGGGAAGCATCAAGTGTCCTGTACCAACCAGTAGCTCTAACATCAGCATAACGTGGTCTGAGAGATTGATAATGACCCACATCAGTGCCAGACAATGTAGACCCCTTGCACTATTTATGGAAGAAAAATAAGTCACAGAAGTTGCCATCTTCCTTGCACTACATTCACCTTTGGGTTACCTTAACAATATGAACACAAATGTCAGGATCCATTGAATACAACTCAGCTTCAACATCATAATACCAAATAAGCTCATCTCTAAACTCTTGCACTTTGGGGTCCCCTACCTGCAACTGGCTTTAGACATCCTGACCAGCAGACATCAGTCACTAAGAATTGATCATAACATTTTATCCACTCTGACTCTCAACACTGATACACCTCACCTTTGCATGCTCAGTCCCCATTCTACTTCCTGTGTACCCATCACTCCATGGCTAGATACAGGGCCAACTCTATCTATAAGTTCATCAATAATATCACTGTCATAGGCCTAATCAACAGTGATAAGATGGCATACAGGAAAGAGATTGTGAAGCTTGTATCATTATGTCCAAATAACACAAGGCTCTTAACACCAGCAGGATGAAAGTGTGAATATAACCCTATCTATCCTCATCAATAAAGCTGTAATGATGGTTGGCAGCTTCAAATTCTTTGGCATCCACACACACAAAGAATATATATAAGATCTAGGAACTTACAAGTCCAGAGAACCACACTCGAGAACAACTTATCAGACTACTGAATCTATCACTACTTTTATATCCCTTTTACAATGGTGCTGCCACATTTTCAGACTCCTAATTCTACCTCAGTTATTAAATCTATTATTGTCACTTTGACATTTATTTTGCATCACAACCTTTGCACGACTGTATGGTTTTGCACACATCAGTGCATTTATTACTACCATAAATACTATTTACTCAGTGAGCCTCACACAAGCAAAGAATTTCAGTGCATCCAGTGTATGTGGCAATAGACTAAACAATCTGAACCTGGTTAGTTGAAATGGTGTATGAAATTTCCAGTGTCTTGCATAAAAGACAAAAGTTTTCATTTTAAATATAAAATATAGAGGTTGCTTCCCCTCATGGAAAAAATCAAGAACCATGACAGATTTTTTTTTTAATTCTCCATTTAAGACAGGAGATGAAAAGGAATTTCTTCTTGCAAAGTCATGAACCTTAGGAATTCTCTATTACAGAGTGTTGTGGAGCTTGAGCCACATTCAAGATACAAATCTGGTTTATAGGGAAATTGAGGGTTATGGGGGGAAATAGACAAGGAAATGGAACCACCAGAAAGCTAGATCAGCAATGATCTTTTTGAAGGGCACAGCAGACTCAAGTGGAATATCACTTCCCCTATTTATGTTCTTAAGGACACCTTGTCCTGGATATTGGCAAGAATCTAAAATGTCAAGGATTATTCAATCATGCTTCTGAGGTGCTTCCTGAGTGACAGAAAGGCATCATGGAGTCATGGAGACAAAAGACCCATCAGAAAACAGCTAGCTATTGATCTGAAGCTTCATTAAAAGTTTAATATTAGAGTTTATATTGCTGACTTCAACAAGGTATTAAAGGAGGTATAATTTGGAGACCAAGATTTATTGCATATTCTACAGTAATTCAATTGCTTTGTTCGTCATTTATGATCTGTCATTAGCACAGGCACCGGTATCAAGAGAATGCACATTATGAACAGTTGGGGTGTCATGAGAATCCAGGACGCTGCAAATGACTTCTCAAAGACACCATGAAAAGCACAATGGCTAGCAGTTCGTGATTAACTTATACAGTAGCATAGCGGTTAGCACAGCACTATTACAGCTCGCAGCATCCTGGAGTTCAGAGTTCAATTCTGGCGCCGTTCTATAAGGAATCTCTGTACGTCCTCCCCGTGGAACGTGTAGGTTTTCTCCAGGTACTTTGGTTTCCTCCCATCAGAGTTTAACTGGCCATTGTAAATTGTCCCGTGATTAGGTTAGAGTTAAACAGGTTTGTCAGTGGTTGCTGGGGCCGCATGACTCACAGAGCCAGAAGGGCCTACTCCGTGCAGTATCTCCAAAATAAATAAAGTAAAACTTGCTGTCCTGAAACTAGGACAATCAAAGGTGTGCATTTTACAGCACTTTGATCAAAAGGTAGAAAAAAGTCAATTACACTGCATAAGTGATGGATATCAGTAAATCTTTATGGTTATTTGGTGTCAGAAAATTTTTTTTGGAAAAAAGTAATTTAACATTCTTGATAGCCACAACGGGATTAAAATTTTAATTATTTTTCACGGTCTTTTGGAGTGGAGATGGGCTTGCTTTGGCTCCAGTTATGAGAGCTGATGAAGGCAATGTGTTCTGTAGACTGTTACACGAGGTATTGAACAAGATGGGAAAACAGCTTGGGAAGTGTCGCATTCTTCCTGATGTATGTAACCAAGGGTGCTCACTCCCATTTTGAATGCTCCTATTGAGTACCCTGAGCAACAAATTCTTCATGTTCTGTCTTAAATGAAGAACTCCTTTTTCTACATCTTGTGGTTCTAAATTCTTCCAAGAGGATAAGCTTCTTCTCAGCATTTTATTTTTTTTTTAAATCTTAATGAAAATAGAAAAGAGCCTTCCTATGGAAATTCCTCTAGTTTCTGGTGATGTTATTCATGGAGAATATTCGTCAATCTTTTCTTCTATCCACCTGGTATTTCCTTGCCACGAAAACGCTCAATTTTGGGACTCTAGTGTCAGTTAAAGTGCCTGCCCATCAGAACCACGTTAAGACATTATTATTCTATGGCACAACCTAGCAAGTACACACTATTTTCAATTCACTCCCCAAAAAAAGTTGGTAACTTGTCAGCACCAGCAAAGTTAAATAACCAGTGATGAAATTGAAAACATTTAATTTAAAGCTAAGACTTGCAACATGCCAGAGATCTGGTGAAAACCAAGTAAATGCTGCAAAAAAAAACTTACCAAGATCTTTGCATGATAGACACAAGGCAAATACCCTTCCTTATAAAAGGAAACACTAAACCAGACCTTGTCGTTCCAGTCCACATACCTGCAATATGTCCTAACTTCTTCTCATGCTCAAACTCACCTGGTTCAGTATAGGTTCAATTAGGCTGGGCTAAACCATCTACAGACAAGAGCAAGAGCACTGACGGTCCCTGGCAACAGAGTGAGTCATCCCTGCCCCTGAAATTGACTTGCAAGCTGTGATAACCATCAGAGAAAAAAGGAAAGGCAAGATAAACTACAAGGTTCAATTCTAAAATGTAACAGAAAGATTGGGAGATCATTGTGCATAAGTTATTAAAACGGCAGGGCAGGTTCAAAAGGGATGCTGGGCTATGTATAGAGCCTTGAAGTCAAAGAACACGGACATCAAGATGCACTTTTATAAAATGCTGAACTAGTCATATTGGAGTATCATATCCAATTCTGGGCATAGAATTGGGAGAGATTTGCAAACCTTAGGGAGGATGCACAAGAAGCTTACCAAAACAATTCCTGTAAGGAAGGATTTTGGTTATATAGAATGGAATATCTGGAATTGTTGGCTCTCATTTTTAAAAATCATGAAGTTTTGTGAGAGAGGGTAGTGGCAGCAGATTCATTCTAAAGGAAACAGAATACACAATAAAGGAAACAAAATATTGGGCTACAGGCAACTCAGAGGCGAATGGAACCAGATGGTTTCAAACAGCCTTCTGGTATACTGTTATCCTTTTGTGATTGTGTAAAATTTTTATGTCATTCCACCAGTCTGCTACATCAGGTTCATCACACTGCCAAAATTTTCATTATCTGCAAAATTTGAAACAGTACTCCATACACACAAAAGAAGTACCTAGACAACACTCCAGGAATACCTTCCTCCAACCCAGATCACTTCATCACAACTTTGATTCCTGCTTGAAAGATTTCACATCCCTTTACACCAAAAAAAAATCCCTTACATTAAAACAAATGCTCCCAACTGGAGAATGATTATCAGAAATCTCAACAAATCTTGCTATCTCCTCGGAGATATTGTTTGCCAATATCTTTTACAGTACTGTCATTCTAAAACTGATTTCTCAATTGTCTTACAAGCACATCATGACATCCTGAAATTTAAGCATAGATAATTAATCGTTTCTAATAATGAGAACAACCCCTTGTCATCTACCTGCAGTGTATGGAATCCAGCCTGCTAAATGGGTCATAACCTGGTCCATGGAATGGTCAGCCGTCTACAATTTTTCTGATACCTTTGTATCCCAGTCTACTCAATACTTGCTACAAACAGGGAGCAACACAATCGTAGCAGAGCCCGGTGAGTCACTGAAATGAAATCCACCACCTCCTTATTTTAATCATAAAAGATACTTTCGTTTAATCGTGGAAGGGCGTCAGTTTCATAATTGACTAAAGGACGTGCATCTCAAAGCCTCGGTCTATTTCTCCCCATTGATGTTACTCATCCTGTTAAATATTTTATATTGTATTAAACTTCAGATTCCCACCTGAATAATGCTGTACATGTCTCTCGCTCTCGTTTGGTTTTAAAGGGCCATTTGCCATGTTATAAGAATAGCAGCTATTGTCGCCTTCCGTGAACACAGTGGGTGCAAATAGGGACAGTTTCACCTCAGAAAACTACCATGTTTAACAACTTTATCAGTGAGGAGCGGCGGGTCCACAGGGCTGAGGTCGGCCCGCGCCTTCCTCCTTCCACCTCCAGCGAGTTCTCAACACAGCCCAGCCCCTCACCTCACAGATATCGGCTACTAACAGGTGCCGCGGGCTTCGTCCATTTTGTTTCTGTCGGACGGAGCCGGTGACTTTTAAAACAAAATCCTAGTTTTTAAAAAACTTCCCATTTCTTTTTTAAAAAAAGCCTCGCGAGCTCACGGTGCCCGGCGGCTGGAAACGAGGCCGCGCAACCTCTGGCTCCCCGCCGAGGCGAGCCCACGGATGTCACTTTACGCCCCAACTTGTTCCTTACCGACTGACGCGTTCTTATTGAATCACTCGGCGGCCTTCTGCCTTCGTCCCTCTCCACGGATTCATCTTTTCTTTACGTCAGAGCCATCCAACTCTTTCAGCCTCTCTACTTCCGTGTCAGAGGTTAAATCGTCTTGATTCCGGCTCAGCTGGAGGCCAGCAGCAACGTCGCTTCGCATCACCTCATAACGCGTTGCTAAGGTTGCTTTTACATGTCGTACACGCTGGTTTGTTGAAAACTTACACATTTTAAAATAGGGCTAGAGATGGTATAAGAATACTTTTATTTTGAGCGGTCTAAGTTTTAGGACGGTAAGGTTCTGCTTAAATAGAAAGCCGATGTTTTAAGGTTTACGGAAATGGCGATTTCCAGCGTTGATATGAAGCTTCTGTTATTGAGGGTAGTTTTCACAGGTTTCGTTTTCTCGGGGGTTGTATTTTCTTGTGTTGCTCCAGATTGCACCGTCTGCAGTTTTTCTTCTTTCTTATTTCCTAAATCACTTTGCTGTTCCAGAAGCCCATGTGAATTAGAGATTGAGTAGTGTTAAGTTCTTAGAGTTCTTATATCTTTAAGAACTATGAAAAGACTTTGGATGCATTGTTGTATTAACATTGGTTGCTTATTGATAGTATTTCCCGCTGCCGTCTGACATAATCAAAGACTAATTCCCAACCTGGTTCTTTCGTCCTTTCTTCCTTTCTTCCCTCCTTCCCTCTTTCCCTCCTTCTCTCCCTCAATTCCAGTTAATTGTGACACCAGCACATTTTGGCCCCATTAAATAGCTGCCCTAATTAGCCGAATTTTCTTGGAAATAGTTAAAAGCTAAAAGAAGACAAGCTATCGTTTAACTGAATAACTAATTATGTATTTAAATGAAATAGAACAAATTAGAACACTACAATACAATAAAACTGTGTATAGTTCCTAATTGTTATCGACAGAGGAATTCATCCGGTATAAGATGCCATGTATTGGGTGTCCAGGGAGGGGTAGTACCTCTGGTGAAGGGGCTTGTTGTGTCCATTCTGGGCTAGCTCACTAATCTTTGGTCCCCACCAGGCACTCAGCTCTCAGCTGTGGCTCCAAATAGCTGTTTGCATGTGACAGCAGCCTCGCTGTGGTACACCATTTCGACAGGCAGGCTAAATGAGGTGAGGGTAGCCAGGGGACCTCATACCCTGGAGAATTAGGAACTTGCCTGATCTGGCATGTGAAGTCAGACTGGATAGATTAGATCAACAGTGAGATCCAACAGCCAAGAAGGCGGTCCTGCAACACTGTTTAGAGCGAAGGGCATAAGGAACAGAAGAAGTCATGGTTATCCACTGCAACCAAGGAAGACCGCAGTTTGTGATGATTATTTGTACCATGGGACCCAGACTTCCGAGGTTGAGAGAGTAGAACTGTCTCAATATGAAGGCTTTTCCACTTTGAAAACTCTCCTGCACAGGTTTCACCGTTATCGTCGGATACAACGGACAACTAACACGCTGCTGTGTTCTTTTGAATGACTAAATGATCAAAATTAGCACAGACCCTAATACAGATAATGGACTGCCTTCATACAATGCTTTTGATGACTACATCCTCCCAATCTTCATTTTCTTTGTAACATTTAAGATGATTGTTGATACCTTCAAATTCTTCATAGTTCCTGACTTGTTGAGAAGTGAAATCTTTTTATTTTCACTCCTAGCCGTTTCTGGCATCACCAAACCTGAATGCTTGAAACTGCGAGTGTTACTTCTTAGTTCTCACCAACTATCAGTGACACAAAATCACTGCTTTTTGAACACAAGCACACACAACTGGTGTATTTAAAAACTGTTCACTCTTAAGCACCGTGTAGTGTCTAACAGCCATACAAGTTCATGCATCTGATGCTAGTTAGAAACTGTTCGGCAACAGCCTACTGCCCCAATTAAGTGGTCTAGCGTCCCAAATAATGAAGGAATTCCTGGCTGTCTTCTCAACTAGACACAAATACTCGCAACTCTAGCTGGTGACTAGCATGCTTGAGACGTTTCCTGTAGAAAGCATCTCACTGCTTTGGGTTGTAAAAAAAGAATTCAGCTTCATTTGGCTGTAGAAATAACCATAATGTATCTTTTTATTACGGGTAGGGGTTAACGAATCGAGGGGCTACACTGCAATCTGCATGCCAGCAAAATTGTTACTATAGGTTTGCCACCCCTGCTTGGGCAATCCACCTTGATACCCTCACTGGAATCTTTGCAGACTGCCTGGAGATGTCTGTACTCCTCCAGTCTTTGTGGCAGAGACTTACCTGGCCATTTGAACCTGCTGATCATGGCTGATCTTTCACCAAAGTGCCATTTTTCAGCAATATCCCTTGATTAATTAATGCGCACAAATCTACTGATTTTGGTTTTGAATGAACATACTGACTGAGCCAAATTGATAGAGAATTCCAAAATCACCATTCCCTGAGTGAAGAAATGTCTCCTCTTGTCAGTTTTAAATGGCCTGCACATTATTCTCAAACTGTGACTCAGCCCTTGATTTCACAGTCAGTGGAAACATCCTCCTTGTATGTAATCTGTCAAGCCTTTTTTTAAAAAAGTTTGTAAGAGCAATCTACTGTCATCCATCTAAATTTAAAGACAGCAAAACTAGTCTACTCAATCTCCCCTTGAATAGCAGACTTGTCACGCCCAGAATCAATCTAATAAGTAACAACAGAAAATGCTGGAAACATTCAGCAGGTCAGACAACATCTGTGGAAAGAGAAGCAAAGTTAATGTTTCAAGTCCAAGATCTTTAATCAGTTAACTGGATCCTTTCTGACTGATTCTGCTCTGCTGAGTTAAGAGCGCCCTCTGTTTTCATAAACTACTAACATCCTGCAATTTTATTGATTTTCATCAGGCTAGTAAATCTTCACGATTCTATGCTAAATCCATTCTTGGGTAAGATGACCAAAACTGTACTTCAGGTGCAGTTTTACCAGGACCTTGTTCACTTACAGTAAGACATTCTCACTCCTGTGAAGGCTAAGGCACAATCAGCATTCCCAGTCATTTGCTGAATCTGTATGTTGGCCTTCAAGCTCACTTGGGTCCCTTTGCACAATGAAAGATGTAGCTTCCAGTTCCTGTCCGTGGCAGGTAGTGAGCAAACCAATACAAGGAATAAACCTACCAGTCCCCACTAATATATCAGTGATAGGTGCATCTATGCCTGATATATTGATTGATATATAAATGACCTGGATGAAAATATAGATGGTGTTTAGAAAGTTTGTAGGCAGTACAAAGATTAGTCATGGATAAAGTAGAAGATTGTAAAGGATATAGTGAGATACAGATCAGTTGCAGATACAGACAGCGAAATAGCAGATGGAGTTTCATACTGTACTTTGGGAGATCAAATGTAAGGAAAGATAATGCAGGATCTTTAGTAGTGTTGGAGGAGCTCAGCAGGTCAGGCAGCATCCGTGGAAACGATCAGTCAACGTTTTGAGCCAGAACCCTTCATCAGGACTGAAGAGGGAAGGGGCAGAGGCCCTATAAAGAAGGTGGGGGGAGGGTGGGAAGGAGAAGGCTAGAAGGTTCCAGATGAAAAACCAGTAAGGGGAAAGATAAAGGGGTGGGGGAGGGGAAGCAGGAGGTGATAGGCAGGAAAGGTGAAGAAGGAATAGGAGAAAGCGCAATGGGTAGTAGAAGGAGGCGGAACCATAAGGGAGGTAGTAGGCAGCTGGGGGAGGGGGCCTGCTTGACAGGGTGGTAAAGAAGATGTGTGGTATTTGACTTCGATTAGTAGAGATGTTGAGTTTATGATTTAGAAAATTACAGTCCGTTGCAGCTTTATAAAACCCTGGTTAGTCCACATCTGGAGTATTGTATTCATTTCTGGTCACCCTGTTTTAGGAAGAATGTGGAGGATGCTGAAGAAGTTCACCAGGATGCTGCCTGGATTCGAAGGTATGTACTATAAAGAGACGTTGGACAGACTTGGATTATTTTCTCTGGAGCAGCAGAGAAACATGTTTAATAAGATTATGAAAGACATGAATAGAGTAGACAGCCAGTAACTTTCTCCCAGGGTCAAGTGTCTAATATTAGAGGGGTGGGGGGGGGTGAATTCAAAGGAGATGTGTGGGAGAAGTTATTTGCATGTGGAGTAGTGGGTCCTTGAAATGCGCTGCCAGGGGTAGTGGTGGAAGCAGATATGATAGTGTTTAAGAGGCTATTAGCTTGGCACATGAATATGCAGAGAATGGAGGGACATGTACATTATGTGGGCAGAAGTGACTAGTTTGGTTAAGTATTTAATTATTAGTTTAATTATTTGGGCACAACATCGGCCAAAGGGCTTTTTCCTGTGCTGTACTAGTTAAAAACAATGCAGCTAGTCAAGCTCCCCTGCAAATTTCTCTCCTTCTCATTTTATCCAGCTCTTTTTTGATGGCTGCAGTTCAATCTGCCTCCAGGTACAATGCATTCCACATCCTATAACCTCGTGGATTAGCATGCCATGCACTCTGCCATTATCAACCAGCCAGAGGATCAGCACTAGTTTAATAACAAATGCAGAAAGGCCTGCTGAGGGCAAACCTAAAAATACCTGGTGTACATGCATGCTAACAGAAAAAGGAATGCAAAAGATTGCCAGACAA
Organism: Mobula hypostoma; assembly: GCF_963921235.1. NCBI lineage: Eukaryota > Metazoa > Chordata > Chondrichthyes > Myliobatiformes > Myliobatidae > Mobula > Mobula hypostoma. The sequence continues at coordinate 165,695,146 of NC_086101.1, read as the reverse complement.
TTCCATAACCAACTGATGAGATAAAAACTGTGTATTCTTGTCATATCCAATTGTGAGTGCTAATAAACAATTGAACAGTTACAAGGAAGAGGAGAATCCAGGAATATTCCCATCATCGATAATGGTGAGTTCAGCACGTGAGGACTAAAGAATGTGGCTGAAACACTTGCAGCCATATTCAACCAGTTGTGCTGTTGGATGAGCCATCTTGACTTCCACCTGGGATCCCCACCACCATATGAGCTAGTCTTCAAATAATTTTGATGGCCCGTGATATTAAGAAACAGCTGACAGCATTAGATGCAGAAACCTCTACAAAAGTAGACAGCATCATAACCATCAATAAACTTAAATAAACTCACATTCTGGAAGTTGAAACAGAAAATGCTGGAAGGACTCAGCCAGTTAGGTGAGAGGAGTTAAGTTTAAGAGAAATATGCAAGGTGAATTTAGGGTCCAAATCTAAGGTGGAAGTCAGGTTAGAATCTGGCAGCAGGATTGAAGTATGGAGCAGGGGCAGGGGTGCAGAGAAAAACCACAGGATAGAAAGCAGGTTGGAAGCCATTGGCGGGGGACGAATGGAGGAGATCAATGAAAGTCATTGAGTGATCTGACATTGTGTGGTAAAGATCAGAGTGATTGGCAAAGGTTGTAGAGTTGGAGGTGGGGGAATGAAGATTGGCAGCATTAGGGATTTCCAACTGTGGCAGAGCAGATGGTAGATCAGGGAGGCTTCATTCAGCAATTATGTGAAAATACAGTAATCTCGTAGATCTAGCTATTGAACCTTTTTATTTCTTCAATTGCTGGGTTTACTGAAGCCCAGCATGTTCATCTGACGAGGGTAAATTTAAATTGGCAGAGAAATATGAAAAACACAGCTTCATAATATTTAAATTACTAAGGGAGCTGACTAAGCTTGCTTATTCAATGCTAGAGAGGCACCAAGGATCAAATTGTTAGGATTCTTAATTGGGTATCCAAGGCAAATGTCTGTTTTTAATTTTAAATAAAAGATACTGCTAACAGCATAGGACATATTTGTGAAATTAATTTTAGCCAATATCTAACATTTGGCTCAGACAAAATGTACTGTGTATTACACTCCTGCTGTAGGGCATAGCAGATTTTCCTTTTCTTGCCTGCTAATTATATCTTTACTGAAAATGGTTGGATTCATACTTGTTTAGCAACTGTTAGTGATAACAGTCAATAAACATACAATCTAAAGAACTCACCCCTTCATACCAATTAGTTTCTGTGTGTCTTCTTGGATGACTAGTTAACCTCCCAACCTTTGAAGTTTATCTTCTGCTTCCAACAAGTGAATTCAGATTTCTAGGATTAACTTTATACTGATACTGGAGCAACAGATAGTCTGCTGAAAGAACTCAGTGGGTTGAGCAATATCTGTTAGGTGGAAGAAAGTTTTAACATTTCAGATCAAATCAGGATGAAGAGTTGAGGAAGGAGAATGCTGATATAAAGAGGAGTAAGGGAATGGTGTGACAGGAGCCCAAGAGGGGTGAAGGGTGACAACTAAGTAGGGGAGGGGAGGGTTGAGTTAGGAGACAGCAGGTCGCTGAAGGTTGGAGAAGATGCAGAGGGGAAAAGAGAGGCAGATGGAGCAAAATGGGAGGAAAGAAGGCTGAAGGTTTGAGACAGCTGCTGGAGTGTGATATGCAGAAACACTACAGCTACTGACTGATGCTGGAATCTGATAAGTAAGGGAGGTGATAATGTAAACCATTTGGGGAGAGATGAATGCAAGTGGAATCAAAACCAGATGTGTGGGGGAGAGGCCTGCAGGTGAACTGTGTGTGGAGGAATGCATGTCCAGTTGTAACCAAATTTATCATTTGTATTTTCATTGTCAACAGAAGGTTGAGTTTACAGGACGTCTACAGAAGACTATTTTGACAAGGTCCCACACAGGAGATTAGTGTGCAAACTTAAAGCACACGGTATTGGGGGTAAGGTATTGATGTGGATAGAGAATTGGTTGGCAGACAGGAAGCAAAGAGTGGGAATAAACGGGACCTTTTCAGAATGGTAGGCAGTGACTAGTGGGGTACCGCAAGGCTCAGTGCTAGGACCCCAGTTGTTTACAATATATATTAATGACTTGGATGAGGGAATTAAATGCAGCATCTCCAAGTTTGCAGATGACACCAAGCTGGGCGGCAGTGTTAGCTGTGAGGAGGATGCTAAGAGGATGCAGGGTGACTTGGATAGGTTAGGTGAGTGGGCAAATTCATGGCAGATGCAATTTAATGTGGATAAATGTGAAGTTATCCACTTTGGTGGCAAAAACAGGAAAACAGATTATTATCTGAATGGTGGCCGATTAGGAAAAGGGGAGGTGCAACGAGACCTGGGTGTCATTATACACCAGTCATTGAAAGTGGGCATGCAGGTACAGCAGGCAAATGGTATGCTGGCATTTATAGCAAGAGGATTCGAGTACAGGAGCGGGGAGGTGCTACTGCAGTTGTACAAGGCCTTGGTGAGACCACACCTGGAGTATTGTGTGCAGTTTTGGTCCCCTAATCTGAGGAAAGACATCCTTGCCATAGAGGGAGTACAAAGAAGGTTCACCAGATTGATTCCTGGGATGGCAGGACTTTCATATGATGAAAGACTGGATGAACTGGGCTTATACTCGTTGGAATTTAGAAGATTGAGGGGGGATCTGATTGAAACGTATAAGATCCTAAAGGGATTGGACAGGCTAGATGCAGGAAGATTGTTCCCGATGTTGGGGAAGTCCAGAATGAGGGGTCACAGTTTGAGGATAAAGGGGAAGCCTTCTCGGACCGAGATTAGGAAAAACTTCTTCACACAGAGAGTGGTGAATCTGTGGAATTCTCTGCCACAGGAAACAGTTGAGGCCAGTTCATTGGCTATATTTAAGAGTGAGTTAGATATGGCCCTTGTGGCTAAAGGGATCAGGGCGTATGGAGGGAAGGCAGGTACAGGGTTCTGAGTTGGATGATCAGCCATGATCATACTGAATGGCGGTGTAGGCTCGAAGGGCTGAATGGCCTACTCCTGCACCTATTTTCTATGTTTCTATATCCAACTTACATGTATTGGTTCAACATGCTCATATTAGTTGATGACAGGCAATATCTGACGAAAGGTGACTTCACCATATTGTATTGTTTGTAACAGAATAGGTCAGATCTACAGGTCCCATTTAATTGATACTCCTGATTACAGGCTCCATTCTTTGTGTCCCCTCCTGATAAGTGTCATTTATCAGTTGTTACATCACAAACAAGAAAATCTGCAGATGCTGGAAATCCAAGCAACACACACAAAATGCTGGAGGAACTCAGCAGGCCGGGCCTGATGACAGGTCTCAGCCCAAAACGTTGACTATATACTTTTCCATAGATGCTGCCTGGCCTGCTGAATGTGTGTTGCCTTATCAGTTGATGGGTGACTATATCAATTTTTTTTCTTTTGGAACCCTGTTTATTATAGTTATATTGGGCATAGAAAAAAATAATCTGCATCAAATAAAAGTACAATCATGTAATTTTGGATATTATAAAGTATCCAAAGATAGTAAAAAACATTACTATGGCAAAGTTATTTCCCATGGTAGGGGAGGCTAGGACAAGAGGGCACGACTTCAGGATTGAAGGACGTCCATTTAGAGGAGAGATGCAGAGAAATTACTTTAGTCAAAGGTTGGTAAATCTGTGGAATTTGTTGCGACAAGCGGCTGTGGAGGCCAAGTCATTGGGTGCATTTGAGGCAGAGATAGATAGGTTCTTGATTAGCCAGGGCATCAAAGGGTATGGGGAGAAGGCAGGAGAGTGGGGATGACTGGAAGAATTGGATCAGCCCATGATTGAAAGAAGGAGCAAACTCAGTGAGCCGAATGGCCTACTTCTGCTTCTATATCTTATGGTCTTATCACGGATATGGTAATGAACAATATAAGAATACAAGATGAGACCCAGAGGAATGATGGGAGCAGAGCCATATACCCTGTGTACTACATGGTCTTTAAGAAGACCCTGCATTTTATGCTGGTGTGGAAGGTGAGAACACATGGGATCCAGGTAAGTAAGCAAATTGGAAACAAAATTGTTTGAAGGTAGGAGGCAGAGGGTGGTATTGAAGGGTTGGTTTTCTAATTGGAGGTCTGTGAGCAGTGTGTGTCACAGGGATCAGTGCTAGGGTTTGCCATACAAAATAATGGTTTAGATGAGAATGTAGGTGGCATGATTTGTAGGTTTGCTGAGTACAACAAACTTGGTGATATAGTAGACAGTGAAGGTTTTTTTTAAGGTGACTGCAGAAGTTGGGTCAGCTGGGAAAGTAAGCTAATGTATGACACTTGCAATTTAACTCAAGACTATGCTGTATAGGTTTATGACTCTGTGACACAACTCACTTTCCTAATTGCTTGCTGAATCTGCATATTAATTTCAAGTGATTCATGCACAAGAAAATCTTGGTCCCTTTAATTGCTCACAAAAGAAATAGATTGGCATAAAGTGACAAAAAAAGAAACAAAAGCTATTGCACAAAAATAAATTGTTTTTTTCTGCACAGTGGGTGGACCTAACTGATTCTATACATGATCTATGCAAGATCTATGCATAATCTAAACAGGATTACTCTGGTATTACAGAAATGTTAACTATTGATATAGCTGTGTGTAAGTTCTAGGTTTTATAAATCTGAAACGTACAGATTTTGTTGCAATCTTTGGAAAATGGGCACCCTAAGTAAGAGTTTAAGCAGATATTTGCACTGTTTCGATGTATATAATGGCATATGTTGAGAAGTTTCTTATTAGTTATTTCCTTGGTAACAAGTTTGTGAGGAAGTTCAAAATGCCAAATATAAGCAGAATTTGTAATTGATCATGATTTTGAAATGCTGCTGTTTATTGAATGAAATTACCAAATATGAATTTCTAATTGCAGCCAATGAAAGAGGAAACCAAAAGAAGTGCTTCAGCAGAGAGGAATTAAACAGAATAGTTTTCAAAGAATGACAGTTTTAGGTAACTCCTATTCATAGCTTATAAAGGAGCCAAAAACAAGGACTTTTTAAAAGAGCTCACACGCTTTTATTTTTTTCTCTTTGTTTTCTTTTTTGAGGAACAAGCTAATAATTACAGTTTTAATTATAAATTATTATTTATTGATATTTGGTTTGTATATGCTTGTTCAAAGCTTAATGAAGGTGATTAAATAATGTTAAGTGAGTACTAGTTCTAATACTTCTAATCTTTCACTGAAGATTGGAGAACAAATCTGTGGTGCACTAGAATTATTTCTGTGGCTTAACAGTTCTTAAAAACAGTTTTTAAAAGCATGGTATTTTCTTTCTAAGTGTTAAGTGAGATACAGAAGTATAGGGAGTCTCATTTCTTGTTGAGAATGTTAAATTTGTCCATTTTGTGCAAATATTGTAGGGTCATGGAGTCATAGAAAAGTACAGCGTAGAAAAAGGCCATTCACCCCATCTAGACTGCGCCAAACCATTTGAACTGCCTACTCCCATCGAACTGCACTGAGACCAGAGCCCTCTATACCCTTATTGTCCATGTACCTATCCAAATTTCTCTTTAAAGGTTGAAATTGAGCTCGCACACACCACTTGTGCTGGCAGTTCACTCCACACTTTCATGATCCCCGAGTGACAAAGTTTCCCCCCATTCCCATTAAAGTTTTCACCTTTCACCCTTAAGCCATGACTTCTAGTTGTAGTCCCACTCAACCTCAGTGGAAAAAGCCTGCTTGCATTTACCCTATCTAATTTTGTATACCTCTATCAAATCTCCTCTCAATCTTCTACATTCCAAGGAATAAAGTCCTAAGCTATTCAATCTTTCCTTATAACTCAGGTCCTCCAGACCCAGCAACAAACTTGTAGATTTTTTTCTCTGCTTTTTCAACTTTATTTGCATCTTTCCTGTAGGTAGTTGACCAAAACTGCACATAATGTCCTAATCAACTTCAGCATAACATCCCATCTCCTGTACTCAATACATTGATTTATGAAGGCCAGGTGCCAGAAGCGTTCCTTACAACCCTATCTACCTGTGACACCACTTTCATCGAATTAGGGACCTGTATATTCAGATTTCTATTGTGTAGCACACTCCTCAGTGCCCTACTGTTCACTGCGTAAGACCTGCCCTAGTTGGTCCAACTGAAGTGCAGCACCAGGTACATTAAATTCTATCTGCTTTTATAGCCCATATGGTCCAGGTATGGAGTCAGCTATTCACAACTGATGTAAAGGTTTCCGATGTCATCATTTCAGAAGAGAAATTAAATGATTTTTGTACATGGGGATTAGTCACTTATTATAAACCTCTTTATGATTTTGATTTTGATTTTGTTATAACTGATAGATAAAAATGGTGTGTAGGTAAAGAGCCAACATCATTCTGAAATAGGTTGTTTTGGTGGGTTTCATTTCCTGGCAGTAATATTTGAAATGTTAAGGAAATGTTAATGGCACTCCACACAGCTTTAGACCACCTGGACAACACAAACACCTGACGGCTGCTGTTCATCGACTATAGCTCAGCATTTAATACATCATTCCCACAATCCTGATTGAGAAGTTGCAGAACCTGGGCCTCTGCAATTGGATCCTCAACTTCCTAGCTGGAAGACCACAATTTGTGCGGATTGGTGATAATATATCCTCCTCACTGACGATCAACATTGGTGCACCTCAGGTGTGTGTGCTTAGCCCACTGCTCTACTCTCTATATACACATGACTTTGTGGCTGGGCATAGCTCAAATACCGTCTATAAATTTCCTGACAATACAACCATTGTTAGTAGAATCTCAGGTGGTGACAAGAGAGTGTACAGGAGTGAGATATGCCAACTAGTAGAGTGATGCTGCAGCAACAACCTGGCACTCTACGTTAGTAAGACGAAAGAGCTGATTGTGGACTTCAAGAAGGGTAAGATGAAGAAACACATACCAATCCTCATAGAGGGATTAGAAGTGGAGAGAGTGAGCAGTTTCAAGTTCCTGGGTGTCAAGATCTCTGAGGATCTAACCTGGTCCCAACATATCGATGTAGTTATAAAGAAGGCAAGACAGCAGCTATACTTCATTAGGAGTTTGAAGAGATTTGGTATGTCAACAAATACACTCAAAAACTTCTATAGTTGTACCGTGGAGAGCATTCTGGCAGGCTGCATCACTGTCTAGTATGGAGGGGCTATTGCACAGACTGAAAGAAACTGCAGAGGGTTGTAAATCTAGTCAGCTCCATCTTGGGTACTAGCCTACAATGTACCCAGGACATCTTCAGGGAGCAGTGTTTCAGAAAGGCAGCTTCCATTATTAAGGACCTCCAGCACCCAGGGCATGCCCTTTTCTCACTGTTACCATCAGGTAGGAGGTACAGAAGCCTGAAGGCACACACTCAGTAATTCAGGAACAGCTTCTTCCCCTCCGCCTTCTGATTCCTAAATGGACATTGAATCTTTAGACCTTTTTTTCAATATACAGTATTTCTGTTTTTGCACGTTTTTAAAAAAATTTTTCTCTGCTAGATTATGTGTTGCATTGAATTGCTGCTGCTAAGTTAACAAATTTCATGTCACATGCCAGTGATAATAAACCCATTTCTGATTCTGAAATATAATTCAAACACATTCACATTTTACTTATTTAAAGCTATCATTTGAATTAATCAACAATTGGTTGTTATTTCTGAATGCGGTAACTGCCTTTCTAACAAGTTATCTTTTAATGACAGTGGAGAGAATTTTAACCCCGCAAAAACTAGATAGTGAAAACAGTTTATCTGAAGATGAAAAATTCAGTGCTTATTCTATACCAGAACACATTGCCTAGGCACAAGATAGGATGTTGTTCATTTGGTTATAGTTAAGAAAAACGTTTTCTTAATTATTTTCTTTGCGGCCTTCTGGAATTAACATTGATTTTTTTCAACTTCATATCAACTGCTCTCTCATTGTTTGCTGTTCTTGGGTCCCCTTCTCACATCATTTCTTTAAAATGCCGTTCTAACAGTTAGTACTCATGCTTCTTATCACATTAACCTACTATATCTTTAAGTAGTCTTTTGTCTTACATCTCACAGCTTTTCCCCCTGTAAATTGTAAATTGGAAATAGTAAATTGGGTAACACACATCAAAGTTGCTGGTGAACGCAGCAGGCCAGGCAGCATCTGTAGGAAGAGGTGCAGTCGACGTTTCAGGCCTGGCCTGCTGCGTTCACCAGCAACTTTGATGTGTGTTGCTTGAATTTCCAGCATCTGCAGAATTCCAGTTGTTTGCGTAGTAAATTGGGTGACCACTTTGTCGAACACCTCCGCCCCATCCACCAAAAGCAGAAATTTCTAGTAGACAACAATCTTAATTCCTATCCACATTCCTGTTACAACATGTCGGTCTATGGCCTCCTCTTTTGCCATGATGAGGCCATTCTCAGGGTGGAGGAGTAACATCTCATATTCCGTCTAGTAGCCTTCAACATGATGGCATGAACGCTGTTTTCTCCTTCCAGTAAATTTTTCCCTCTTCTTGTATTCCCCACTCTGGTCTCTTACCTCTTCTCCTCACCTTCCCCTGGTGTCCCTCCTTCTTCCCTTTCTCTTAACAGATTCCTTCTTCTCCAGCATTTACCTTTCACACCCACTTGGCTTCACCTATCACTTACTAGATAAATAGCCCTCCTTCCCCTCCCCATCTTTTTATTCTGGCATCCTCCTCCATCCTTCCAGTCCTGAAGAAGGGTCTTGGCCCAAAACATTGACTGTTGATTCATTTCTTTCTTTTCAAATCTTTTTATTGTTATATTATACAGAAAAAAATAACATGAGTACATTGAAGTAACAACACTTACAATTCTCAAAAAAGACATTATCTTAAAGATTGAAAAAAAATTTGTGATAACAAAAAAAACCTACTAAGCAGAAAAGTGAGGAAAAAAAGACTGTTGATTCATTTCTATAGATGCTGCTTGACCTGCTGAATTCCGCCAGTATTTTGTGTGTGTCACTCCCTCCCTTGTTCTGGTGAAAGGTCTTCCACTGTTTTGTCTCCCTAACAGATATATCTTGGTTGACCAAGTTCTTCTAGTTTTTCTGCTTTTGTTTCAGATTCCGTTATCTACAATTTTATTTGTTTTCTGGCGATGCTGGAAATACCCAGGGCAGTTTTGATGTACGATATTCACATTTCAGCAGCTCCTGCGTTCCCCTCTCAGAGTGCCAGTGGGTTTTTGTTTTATGTTGTATTCTCTCTCTAAATGTTCTTGTTCATCTATTAATCAGTGACTCGAAGGGCATTATGTGATTTGAAAACTTTGATCTACACTCCATCATAAATATTTTCTTTGTTCTGTTCATCCTTCCCCCTTGCTGCAATATTCGTTTCTTCAGTTCTGATGAAGGGCCTTTGACCTAAAACATTAATTCTGTTTCTCTCTTCCCCTATGCTCCTTGTAATGTTGAGCGTTTTCCAATACCTACCATTTCTATTTCAGACTTCCAGCACCTGCAGATTTTTTGATATTCAGTTCAACATTCACTGATAGGTCACAGAAAAAAAAGTAAAGATTTGCAGCTAACACCTAGATAAAATATTCAATGTTGTAATCTACTGTTTCAGACTCGATATTTCTTATTATATGGATCTTTATATTCTGCTTCTGATTAAAAACTCTCCATAATAGCTGATTATTGGGGATGCTATGTGGTATTAGAACATAGAAAATACAGCACAGTACAGCCCTTGTACATGATGTTGTGCCAACCTTTTAACCTACCCTAAGATCAATATAACCCTTCCCTCCCACATACCCCCGATTTTTCTTTTTGAGTCCTAAATCTGTACTACCACACCTGCCAGCACATCCCACATACCTACCACTTTCTGTGTAAAAATAAACTACTTCTGAAATCCTCCCCCCATACTTTCCTCCAATCACTTTATACTTGCACCTTATATTTGGCCCCCCTGACTCCATCAAAGTGACTACCAACAGTCTTGGTAACCTGTACACCCTTGTCAAACCCCATGTTAGATCCCTTGGTGTGATATTTGATTCCACCTTTAAGTTTGACAACCAAGTTAATACAGTAGTAAAAGCTAGTTTTTTCCAGCTTCATACTATTGCCAAAATCAAGCAGTTTCTCTCTTTCAAAGATCTCGAGAAAGTCATCCATGCCCTTATATCCTCCCGCTTGGACTACTCCAATTCCCTGTATACTGGGATTAGTCAGTCATCCCTGTCCCGTCTGCAACTGGTCCAAAATGCCGGAGCTAGGCTCCTGACAGGTGCCTGGAAGAGGGACCATATTATTCCTATGCTGGCCTCCCTCCACTGGCTGCCAGTATGGTTCAGAATTGATTTTAAGATTCTCCTGTTTGTTTATAAAGCCCTAAATGGGCTGGCCCCCCGTTATATCACATTCTAACCCCTTATTCTACTTCCAGGTCCCTCAGGTCGGCTGACTTGGGGCTCCTGGCTGTCCCATGATCTAAACTTAAGCTCAGGGGTGACTGCGCTTTTGCTATTGTAGCCCCTAGACTGAGGAACAGCATTCCCCTTCCTATCAGATCTGCCTCCTCCATTGACTCTTAAATCCAGGCTCAAATCTTACTTTTATTCATTAGTGTTTGAATCCTCCTGATGTGGCTGATTTTTGCCTTGTGCCTAGGCCCTTGCGTTGTTTCTTTTGTGCCTATAAGCTGTTTGCCCTTGTTGGTAATGTCTGTGTTTCTCGTATTTGTAATTTTAGCTATTCTGCTCTGATCTGTACAGCACTTTGGTCAACGTGGGTTTTTTTTAAATATGCTGTATAAATAAATTTGACTTGACTTGACTTGACTTGACTTGCACTCTCTTATGATAGCTATTTCCACCCTGAAAAAAAGGTTCCTGGCTGTCCACTCTATGTATGTCTCTTATACACCTCTATTAAGTCACCAAGACTGCAAGAAACTGCAGAGGGTTGTGGATACAGCTCAGCACATCACAGAAACCAGCTTCACTTCCACAGATGTTGTCTACATTTCTCATTGCCTTAGTCAAGCAGTCTCACCCACTCTGGACATTCTCTCCTCTTCCCCTGCTATTACACAGAAGATACAAACACATGGAAGCACATACTACCAGGATTTAGGATACCTTCTATCCAGCTGTTATGAGACAATTGAATGATTCCCTGGATCGATAAAATGCACTCTTGACCTCACAATATACCTCATTATGACCTTGCACCTTACTGTCTCTCCTATTTTCTCCATGTAACAATGACTGTGTCTCCAGCAATCCATCAGTTAATCTGATAAGTTTGCAGATGACACCACCATCATAGGACTAATCACCAGAGGTGATGAATCCAGATGCCACCAGGAAGCAAACAAGCTGGTGTCCTGGTGCAATCACAACAATCTGGAACTGAAAGCCCTCAAAACTGTGGAGATGTATATCAACTTCAGGAGAAATGAGTCTCTTCTCCAACCAATTATCATTAACAACTCTTCATTTTAACATTCAAGTTCCTGGACCTCATCTGGGAGAACCATATCTCCTCCATTAATAAGAGGGCTCAGCAGAGGATATACTTCTTGTGTCAGTTAGTACAATTCCATCTTCCCCAGAACATACTGGTACAATTCTACACTGCCATCATAGAGAGCATCCTCACATTAGCCTTTACTGTCTGGTTTGGTCCTCTCGCAGTATATGAAAAATGCAGCAAACTGTCAGGACATCAGAAAAGGTTATTGGCTTCAGTCTATCATCACTGCAGAACTTGTATGTGTCCCGGATAAAGAAACAGGCAGAAAAAGTTGTGATTATTACCCACCCAGAAAACTGTCTTTTGCAAAAGCTTCCTTCTGGAAAGCACTGCAGGGCTATTAAAACAAACCAAAAACACCCATGCCATCTTAAAAGTTCCTTTCCCCAGGTAGTTAATCTGATCAGCCTTTCTAATTAGCCCCCACCCCCTCTATTATCTCTGTCACTGTAAACACTTTAAACCACTTTTTATAGTGCTGTTTACATTGTAAATACATGGTATTTATGTATTTATGCACATTTTATTCTATATGCTTCTAACTTTTATATATTCTGTATATTTGTTTAATGTTGCCATTTTGTTGCATGTGGTGCCAACACACCACAGGGATTTCCTAATACATCTAAATGTGTATGGTGAATAAAGTTGATCCTTGATCTTTGTCTACCTGAACTGCACTTTCCCTAATAAACCAATTTACCAAATCAATTATAGCACTACTACATTCAGCCAATGGAAATCAACTAACTCAACATGGACACAGATTCAAATGTGGGACCTGTATGGTTTGCATTGCTCAACTTTTCATTTCAGAGGCTTTATGATGTATTGTGGCAGGAAAGGCACATTCTAAGGTATCTTTCAAAAGATGATGTTTTTAAGAATATGTGTACCTTTAGTTTCAGCAAGGTTATCCAAAGATGGTATCAAACATAAGTGTTTATTTCACCCCTAGGAGAAAGTGAAAGAACGTTGGTCTACAAGTTACCTCTTGCTGAAGGTGTTAATGGCTAGATATTAAGAGAACTTGTTCTGCTTTTTGGAAATATATTGTGCTGAGGAATAATTTTATCTCTCTTGATGAATGCTTAAACATTTCTAATGCATGTACTTCATTGGCATATCAATGTAATCTTCAAATGAGACTCTAATAACATGCCAATGGGCATCCTTCTAAAACTGGTATCATTTCTGTAAACCTTACCCATTTGCCGGCTCTGAAAATATAGCAAATCTAAAAATTTTTAAACCATTAAATACTAATTCTTGAAATCATGAACATGAGCTAAAGCATTAATGCCTGGTCTCCATATTTTATGTTCCTGTGCTGCAAGCCACTTCCAATAGTAGTATCACAAGGTAAGATTTACACGGTCCTATCAAACCTGGACAATGTTGTCTCCTATATCAGAAGTTCATTGATTTCAGTTCTGCTTTCAATGCAAACATTCCCCGGAAGCTGGGAGAAAACGCTCTGTGTTGGGTCTCAATACCTTTCTCTGTAACTGGCTCTTGGACCTCCTAACAAAGAGACTAAAGTCATTTCTTATTGGCAGCAGCATCTCTGGCTCCATCACACTGAGCACCATCACCCCTACCAGGGCTGCATGGTTGCTCCCCTGCTGCTCGTACTGCAAACACAGGACTGTACTGCCAAATCCAGTTCTAACCACATCATTAAGTTCACTGATCACTCAACAGTGGTTGGCTACATCAGTAACAATGATGAAACAACATACAGGGAGGAGGTAGTGCAGTTGTAGAATGGTGTAAACAGAACATCCGAGTCACAACTGGACAAGACTGAACAGATGAGTGTGGGCTTCAGGGAGATGTAGGCTGTTCACTCTCCACTGCACATCAATAGCTTCTCCATGGAGAGAGTCAGGAACACCAAGTTTCTTTGCATGCTCTTTCCTCATGATCTCCCCTGAACCCTCTATGCCACCCCTTTAGCTCGATAGCATAGCAGCACCTCCACATCCTGAGGAGACTGAGGCAAGCGAGCCTTACCCCTGCCCTCCTCCATTCTCACCACATTCGACTGGAGCATTATCAAGATTGTCCTGACCAGTTGCATCACTGTCTGGTATGGGAAATGCAATGCATCAGATTGCAAGACCCTGTATTGGATAATGAGGATTGCTGAAAACATCATCAGGGTCTCTTCCCCCACCCCCCACTCAGGACATGTATCGGAAGCGCTGCGTACACAGTGCCTCCAGTATTGCCGAAGAACCCTCCCATCCTTACCACAATCTCTTTGACCTCATACTGTCAGACTAAAGCTACTGCAACATAAGGACCAGAATTTTTAGGCTGGGTAACAGCTTCTTTCCCCAGGCTGTTAGATTTCTTAACATACTGCTGCCACCTAGCACACACGTACACTCTGTCTGAATGGCCTGCACCCCCCCCCCCCCCGCCGGCTGGAGTGTAACTACGTGTGTTGTGTGTGACCCTATGTACTGTGCTTTGCACCTTGGCCCGGAGGAATGATATTTTGTTTAGCTGTATACATCTGCATGGTTGAATGACAATAAACTTGAACTTGACTTTAATAATGCTAACCATCCTCTGCATTCCTCGGCATCAGCAATTGGCTATAATAATCACTTTGCCTCTAAGTAGCCTAAATTACAAGCAAATTATACCAAAATGCTTTATTGTGTTATAATGCTATCATCGGAAAAAGAACTTTATATATTGCTTTCCATGCCATTAGCATGTCCCTAGTTTCTTCAGAACCGAAGGACTACTTTTGAAGTCTGCAATATCGAGAAGTGAAACTGCCAGTACAGATGCAGCAGAATCCCAAAACACATTGATGAAATAAATGATCCAATAGTCTTTAAATGACATAGCTGAACGATAAATGTTGTCTAGGATACCAAGGGAGCTTCCTTGATCTTTTCCAAATAGTACCAAAGCCTGCCCACAAGAGAGAGCAGGAGACCTTGCTTTAACACCATCCGAAAGAGAGCAGTTGAAAATCAGCCAAGAATGTAACCACACAAGCATAGAAATAGAAATGGGAGTAAATAATATGATCCCCTGAGTCTTCTCTGCCATTTAAATGCATCTTGGATTATTTTCTTTCTCATCTTCACATTTCAGGATTCTCCCCTGATATTATGCTTTGCTCTGTAGCCAGAAATATGCTCAGTGGCTGAGGCCACTTTATTAAGTACACGCTCGTTAATGTAAATATCTAATCACCAATCATGTGACAGCAACTCAATGTATTAAAGCATGCAGACAGGATCAAGAGGTTCAGTTGTTGTTCAGACCAAACATCAGAATAGGAAAGAAATGTGATCTAAATAACTCTGATTGTGGAATGATTGTTGGTGTTAGACAGGGTGATTTGAGTATCTCAGAAACTCTTGATCTCCTGGGATTTTCACGCACAACAGTCTCTAGAGTTTATACAGAATGATGTGAAAAACAAAAAAAAAATTCAATGAGCAGCAGTTCTGTGGACAAAAACGTCTTGTTAATTAAAGTCAAACAACAGGAATTCTGCAGATGCTGGAAATTCAAGCAACATACATCAAAGTTGCTGGTGAACGCAGCAGGCCAAGCAGCATCTGTAGGAAGAGGTGCAGTCGACGTTTCAGGCCGAGACCCTTCGTCAGGACTAACTGAAGGAAGAGTGAGTAAGGGATTTGAAAGCTGGAGGGGGAGGGGGAGATGCAAAATGATAGGAGAAGACAGGAGGGGGAAGGATGGAGCCGAGAGCTGGACAGGTGATTGGCAAAAGGGGATACGAGAGGATCATGGGACAGGAGGTCTGGGAAGAAAGACGAGGGGGAGGACCCAGAGGATGGGCAAGGGGTATATTCAGAGGGACAGAGGGAGAAAAAGGAGAGTGAGAGAAAGAATGTGTGTATAAAAATAAGTAACAGATGGGGTACGAGGGGGAGGTGGGGCATTAGCGGAAGTTAGAGAAGTCGATGTTCATGCCATCAGGTTGGAGGCTACCCAGAGGGAATATAAGGTGTTGTTCCTCCAACCTGAGTGTGGCTTCATCTTTACAGTAGAGGAGGCCGTGGATAGACATGTCAGAATGGGAATGGGATGTGGAATTAAAATGTGTGGCCATTGAGAGATCCTGCTTTCTCTGGCGGACAGAGCGTAGGTGTTCAGCAAAGTGGTCTCCCAGTCTGTGTCGGGTCTCGCCAATATATAAAAGGCCACATTGGGAGCACCGGACGCAGTATATCACCCCAGCCAACTCACAGGTGAAGTGTTGATGTCCAGTCCCTATATACTTCCATCCCCCATCAGGAAGGTCTCAAAGCTCTAGGCTTCTTTTTGGATTCCAGACCTAATCAGTTCCCCTCTACCACCACACTGCTCCGTCTAGCAGAATTAGTCCTTACTCTTAATAATTTCTCCTTTGGCTCCCCCCACTTCCTCCAAACTAAAGGTGTAGCTATGGGCACCCGTATGGGCCCTAGCTATGCCTGCCTTTTTGTTGGCTTCGTGGAACAATCTATGTTCCGTGCCTATTCTGGTATCTGTCCCCCACTTTTTCTTCGCTACATCGACGACTGCATTGGCGCTGCTTCCTGCACGCATGCAGAGCTCGTTGACTTTATTAACTTTGCCTCCAACTTTCACCCTGCCCTCAAGTTTACCTGGTCCATTTTTGACACCTCCCTCCCCTTTCTAGATCTTTCTGTCTCTGTCTCTGGAGACAGCTTATCCACTGATGTCTACTATAAGCCTACTGACTCTCACAGCTATCTGGACTATTCCTCTTCTCACCCTGTCTCTTGCAAAAACGCCATCCCCTTCTCACAATTCCTCTGTCTCCGCCGCATCTGCTCTCAGGATGAGGCTTTTCATTCTAGGACGAGGGAGATGTCTTCCTTTTTTAAAGAAAGGGGCTTCCCTTCATCCGCTATCAACTCTGCTCTTAAACGCATCTCCCCCATTTCACGTACATCTGCTCTCACTCCATCCTCCCGCCACCCCACTAGGAATAGGGTTCCCCTGGTCCTCACCTACCACCCCACCAGCCTCCGGGTCCAACATATTATTCTCCGTAACTTCCGCCACCTCCAACGGGATCCCACCACTAAGCACATCTTTCCCTCCCCCCCTCCCCGGCATTCTGCAGGGATCGCTCCCTACACGACTCCCTTGTCCATTCGTCCCCCCCATCCCTCCCCACTGATCTTCGTCCTGGCACTTATCCGTGTGAGCGGAACAAGTGCTACACATGCCCTTACACTTCCTCCCTTACCACCATTCAGGGCCCCAAACAGTCCTTCCAGGTGAGGCAACACTTCACCCGTGAGTTGGCTGGGGTGATGTACTGCGTCCGGTGCTCCCGATGTGGCCTTTTATATATTGGCGAGACCCGACGCAGACTGGGAGACCGCTTTGCTGAACATCTACGCTCTGTCCGCCAGAGAAAGCAGGATCTCCCAGTGGCCACACATTTTAATTCCACATCCCATTCCCATTCTGACATGTCTATCCACGGCCTCCTCTACTGTAAAGATGAAGCCACACTCAGGTTGGAGGAACAACACCTTATATTCCGTCTGGGTAGCCTCCAACCTGATGGCATGAACATCGACTTCTCTAACTTCCGCTAAGGCCCCACCTCCCCCTCGTACCCCATCTGTTACTCATTTTTATGCACACATTCTTTCTCTCACTCTCCTTTTTCTCCCTCTGTCCCTCTGAATATACCTCTTGCCCATCCTCTGGGTCACCCCCCCCTTGTCTTTCTTCCCAGACCTCCTGTCCCATGATCCTCTCGTATCCCCTTTTGCCTATCACCTGTCCAGCTCTTGGCTCTATCCCTCCCCCTCGTGTCTTCTCCTATCATTTTGCATCTCCCCCTCCCCCTCCAGCTTTCAAATCACTTACTCACTCTTCCTTCAGTTAGTCCTGACGAAGGGTCTCGGCCTGAAACGTCGACTGCACCTCTTCCTACAGATGCTGCTTGGCCTGCTGCGTTCACCAGCAACTTTGATGTATGTTGCTTGTTAATTAAAGAGATCTGATGAGAATGGGCAGACTGGTTCAAGTGGATGGGAAGGAGATGAATTCAAATAACCGTGTGTTACAACAGTGGTGTGCAGAAGAACATCTCTAATGGCACAACATGTCGAACCTTGAAGTGGATGAGCTACCTCCTGTACCTAATAAAGTAGCTACTGAATGTATATCAGTGTTACCAGTTCTTGAATATAAAATTCCCCTTGTCTCAGTCCTAAAATACCTTTCTTTGAGAATGTAGGAATTCCCCAGTTTATCATTTACCTTATCAGTCTCCTCAGCAATGTATTAAGAACAAAAACATTCCAGCAGGAGTAGGGCCTCTCCAACCAGTTCTGTCACTCAATAAGACTGCTATATGTTTGAAGTTGGGCTGTGAACAGGACTGACAGTGCTTGCAAGTTCTAACTTCCATAATAACTATCGAAAACTAGGAACTTCAAAAGAAGAGTAAATAATGAATTTTGGTTACTCAGCTGCAAATGGAGAACAAGTGGTGTTTTGTTGATATGTACACATGATATATCATTATGCTCACAAGAGTAATTTACCCCTCCCCTTCTCTGCAACTAAAAATCTGTTTAACTTTTAACTGTATAGCTTACAACTACTCATATTTACAATTAATTCTTATAGAAGGAACCCATTCAGCTTATCACATGGCCATCTGATTCTCCAGCCAACCACTGACAATAGGGGCAATATACCAATTAACCTATCAGCATGCCTTTGGAGGATATAGGAGCACTAGGGGAAGCCTATGCAAGAAATATCAGCAATATCAATGTGTAAATAATCACCAAGGGTTTTGTATGCTCACCAAATATTGTTAAGGATTTGGAATAGATAAACAGACCGCCAGCAATACAATGCAATACCACCATCAAACCTGAAAATGCAGGAAATATATGGAAGGTCATTCAGAAACACTGAAGGGAGAAACAAAGTTAACATTTCATCTTTCATAAGAATGCAGAAAAATTAGAACTCACACATACTTTAAGTTGCAATGAAGTGTGGTGCTTGAGATAAGGGAATATTTGTGATAAAATGGAGTCCAGGAGCATAAGAATGATGCAGGCTGAGAGAGGATGGTGAAAGCATTTTCAAATCTGTCTGGAGGAGACATTATTGCAAGGAGATGAATGAGGATACAGAGAAGTGAGAAATACAAAGCTGGCATCGCGAGATACGGAAATTTGTAGTTGCTGTATGTATGATTTCTAACTTTTCCTGTTTCTGAATACTGTCAACTTAAGTGTAATTACCTTTCTCCACCAATGCTGTTTGACCTATTTTTGCGGCATTTTCTGTTTTTATTTAGATATTATTTTAGATTTCCAACACCAGCAGTTTTACTTTTACATTTTGACTGCAATAACATAAATTGCTCATTTAACATTATCAAAAAATAAGCTGTAATTTCCTCATTCTGATCTGTGTACACTTGAAAGAGACTGAAATCAGAAGTGATTATAATTGTATTACAGTGAACGGTATTATTTGCAATACATGAAGTACTGGAAGAGTTAGTGTCTTAGAACAGACCACCATTCACTTTGCATTTGTTTGAAAGTATCGTGTGGTATGACGTCATCAAACATACATTGATCCCTCATGGGAGCCAGATGTTCTCTGTTATGTGGAACTAATGCAATCCCAGAGACTAGTACACATATGAGGAGGTCATAACATCTAAGGAAGCTAGTTAAAGATTAAAACTGTAGCAGTTGTGCCTACCTGTAAAAAAAATGCTTACATTTTGAATTTAATAATATTTGTAGTTCAATCAGGATACCTGTTCTGAGAACACTTGGGATAACAGCTCACCTCAGCATCCTTATTTGTAACAATTTTGTTTAAATCAACATTCTATTGTAGAATAACTATAAGTCTCCATTTGAAGACCTGAGTAGCCTGGTCCTCCCTCTCCAAATGAATTTATTGGCTTGCATCAGGAGTAATCTTGCTGAGTTGTCTGAGCAATACCTATGATGGTGACCAGGAAATCCGCAACTACAAGATTGGTCTCTGAATACGTCTACTTCTAATATTTAATGGCATAATAACTGCAAAACGTGAGGAGACTCTCATCCTTCTACTTTGGTCCAAGAGCAACAACCCATGTTTAAACTCTGCATTTATATAACAAAACCATTAGTTCCCAAGCTCATTCTTTATCATTTACATATATAACTTATTTATTGCCCATGATTCATTTAACTACCTTACATAAAAACACAAGGATCATGGCCAGTCCTCTACCTCATCTGCTTTCTTGCTTCATCATCATATCCGTCTCAGTCTTGTATGCCCTCAACAACCAATGATCCATAGCCCTCTTGGGCATAATAAACCAAAGCTTGACAAGACTCTTACTTCATTGTTTCAGTAGCTTCTTCTCAGTTTTTACAACTGCCAGTCAAACAAGTCCTGGTTGGAGACTCAGGAATACCGTCACACTCAGATGTAGAAGGATTTTGCTGCTTATGTAACAATTTTGTTTAACCAGTCAGGGATATCAGTCCTGAGCTGAACCCCCAAACTTGGAGGACCAGTGGACAACTCTTAGCCTGGCCTTTATCCTTTGACTGTTTAACATGGGTGACCCCACCAAGAGCCAAAGCATAAAGCCCTGACTCCAGCCAGGATAGCTCTCCAGGTCATTGAGGCATGCAAGCCTCCAAATCATGACAAGGTTGTGGACCTCTTGGAGAATGATAAGACTCACAGTGATTTTTTTTTCCTCCAAAGGGAGGAAAACCTGAGATATTATCTTCTAAATCCACATTTTCCTGCCTTTCAAAATAAAGGAATCATGGGAGCTTGTAGTACAGGGAAGGCCATTGTTCTCTGTGTCCATGCTAGCCTGAAGTGGAGCTATTTAGATTAAAAACATAGAAACATAGAAAATCTACAGTACAATATAGGCCCTTCGGCCCACAATGCTGTGCTGAATATGTACTTACTTTAGAAATTACCTAGGGTAACCCATAGCTCTCTATTTTTCTAAGTTCCATGTACCTATCCAAGAGTCTCTTAAAAGACCCTATTGTATCTGCCTCCACTACGGTTGCTGGCAGCTCATTCCACGCATTCACCACTCTCTGCATAAAAAACTTACCCCTGACAGACATCCCCTCTGTACCTACTTCCAAGCACCTTGAAACTGTGCCCTCTTGTGCTAGCCATTTCAGTCCTGGGAAAAAGCCTCTGACTATCCACACGATCAATGCCTTTCATCATCTTATACATCTTATCCCCTCCACTTCCTCATCCAGATATATCAGGTCACCTCTTATCCTCCGTTGCTCCAAGGAGAAAAGGCCAAGTTCACTCAACCTATTCTCATAAGGCATGCTCACCAATCCAGGCAACATCCTTGTAAATCTCCTCTGCACCCTTTCTATAGTTTCCACGTCCTTCCTGTAGTGAGGTGACCAGAACTGAGCACAGTACTCCAAGTGGGTTCTGACCAGGGTTCTATATAGCTGTAACATTACCTCTCAGCTCTTGATCTCAATCCCACAATTGATAAAAGCCAATGCACCACATGTCTTCTTAACCACAGAGTCAACCCGCGTAGCAGCTTTTCGTCCTATGGACACAGACCCTAAGATCCCTCTGATCCTCCACACTGTGAGGAGTCTTACCATTAATACTATATTCTGCCATCATATTTGACCTACCAAAATGAACTACCTCACACTTATCTGGGTTGAACTCCATCTGCCACTTCTCAGCCCAGTTTTGTATCCTATCGCTGTCCTGCTGTAATCTCTGACAGCCCTCCACACTATCCACAACACCCCCAACATTTGTGTCATCTGCAAATTTACTAACCCATCCCTCCACTTCCTCATCCAGGTCACTTATAAAAATCACGAAGAGAAGAGGTCCCAGAACAGATCCCTGAGGCACACCGCTGGTCACCAACCTCCATGCAGAACATAACCCATCTACAACCACTCTTTGCCTTCCATGGGCAAGCCAGTTCTGGATCCACAAAGCAAGGTCCCTTTGGATCCCATACCTCCTTACTTTCTTAATAAGCCCCGCATGGGGTACTTTATCAAATGCCTTGCTGAAATCCATATACACTACATCTATCCCTCTACCTTTGTTTTCTTCCGTGACACTCAGTTATATTAAAAGAAGTTGATCCATTTAGCAGAAGACTGACCGGTCTGATGTCATGGACCTCCAGGGTAAGGTCAAAATGGACCATTAATTTAACATTTATGCTTATGTATAGTTACATAAGCATGCTGGCCTCAACCATACAATATTCATGAGCGGTTATTTAATTGTACATTATCCTTGACCATTTGATGTGGTAGGACTGCCTAGATTTAATCTAATTAATTAACTGTAGAATCATTTAGTTCTGCCAAAAGCGTGCATTTAGATCTGTGTTGGATCTTCAGTACATTGACACTTCAATTTTATGCTTCAGCCGTGCACTCCTTTCACCTTGACTCTTCACTGAATTAAGGTTGGTCTTCTGGTTCACTACTAGTTAGAGCATTACAGCTATGCCAAGCCATGGGTATATAGATTGTAGTGAGATGTAGTTTGTTTGTTGCTGATAGCTCTTAGTACTTTACAGATACACAGTTTTGTATTTGCTGGATCTGTTCTGAATCAACATAATTGAACACAGAGTAACGCAAACAAAATGCCGGAGGAACTCAGCAGGTCAGGCAACATTTACGGAGAGGAATAAGTAGTCGACGTTTTGGGTCGAAACCCTTCATCAGGACTGGAAAGGAACATAGAAGGCCGTTTCACATGCTATGGTAGATTAAAGAGAATGAGTTCAAGCTGTTTTCCCAGTCATTTTGGTTCTTTCGTAATTTACCTCAAAAACGATATGGGAAGTTGGTGATTCAGGACTGAGCTAGATGTGATGTTTGGACATAGAGGATCCCCTCCCTCCTGTCTCTGCCCTTGATATCATATTCTCAACTGCTGTATAACATGGAAAATTACAGAGCCAGCATCTCTTGCTTCTGTTTGGAAGAGCCTAAGAGGTTGATGAACCTGAGATGATGTCGGGCTGCAATGAGAGCAATCCATTTTGATTGGATTGTTCTTCCAATTTAGATACGAGTGCCCTGATGCTTGTGATAAGGGTATTGCAAGATAACAAGGCTGAGTGTAATGTTGTTGCTTTGAGTTTCTAGCTCAACACTAGGTGGTTCATCTAATTTAATTTGTTTAGTTGTTCTGAAGCACTGCAGTCTTTCTGTGCAACGAGATGATTTTCTAGGCCTTCTTAGAAGGTGATTAAAAACCAATCATACTCTTCAGAAATCAAATCAAAAAGATGTTGGAAACACTCAGCAGGGTCGGTAGTGAGTCACCATGTCATTTTGTAGCCAGGAATATGATAAAAGATGAGCAAGAAGATAATGCTGGCTGCTGGTTTAGTGGCATCAGTTCCAGACTTCATGGCAAGTGGTCCTGAGTTCGAATCTGGCCAGTGCCTTGCACACTTTCCATCGTGCTGGGTTGAGCTTCAATCTAGCAACTCGGCGTCATTTAAAAAAAACAGACAAAATGCTAAAAAAACAGCAAGGTTGTTGCCTGATGCATCACGGCACAGAAAGCAACAACAAGAAGATAATAGGGATGCATTTAGATTTAGATTTATTTATCATAAGAACATCGAAACCTACTGTGAATTGTGTCATTTGAGTTAACAGCCAACGCGCCCAAGGATATACTGAGGACAGCCCACAAGTGTTGCCACACCTTCCAGCACTAACTAGCATGCCCACGGTGTTCAGCAGGACAACACAGAACACAACAAAACAGAACATACTAAGCATCAACAGCAAAACAAGCCCCATTCCTCCTTCCCACCAACACACATACACAGTCCTCCATTGCCAGGACAGGCTGTCTTCTTCGGCCTGCAGCTTCCCACAGACTCACGGATTCACAGACTTTGGGCCCTGGATTTGCCAGCAGACTCACAGAGGTTCACAGACCCAGGCTCCTGCCATCAGGTCTCAACTTCTGAACTTCCAATTGATCTTGGGCCTTGATGTAGACTACTTAACCAGCCAAGTTTCATTAATGAAACCCATTCTAAGAAACAAAAGATAATGTATCTTATTGTTTCTTGAAATGTAAGAATTCAACAAATCATTGCAGACTAATTCTTCTTCCAAAATAAAACTTTCTAAATAATAATATTATTTATAGATCACTTTTCATACAGACAATGCAGTTCAAAGTGCTTTACAATGGATAAAAGTACAAACACGAAAATAATATAAAAATAAATATGAAAATAGGAGACAAATAGATGCTAGTTAATAGCTAGGTTAAATAAAAAGGTTTCGAGCTGGCATTGAAAGTGTCCGCTAGGTCTGCTTCCCTTATAGTTTTATGTATTGAATTCCATAGTTTAGAAACATAGTTCAAAAAAAAATTATCTTTTGAGACAGATTGTTTAAATTAAAAGACTGGTGGAAGACAATTAAGAGTTTTAAAAACAAGGAAGAGAACTTTAAAATTAATTCTAAAGGAAACAGGAAGCTTAGTATAGGCGTGATAAGTTCCCTAATCCTGGTTTTAATTAAAAGTCCAGCAGCTGCATTCTGAATGAGTTGAAGTTTGTTAATGGATTGCTTCGGAAGGCCAGTAAAAATTCATTGCAATAATCTAGTCTATTCGATATAAAGGCATGAATTAGTTTTTCAGCATTATTATGTGATGAACCTTTGCAATATTACTTTGTGTAGTAATGCTGCTCTGGTCACTTCCTTTATGTGGGTTTTAAAATTCAAACCTAATCAAAGATAACACACAGGCTATTTACTTCTGATTTTACAAGAGAAGCCAAATTCCCAAATCAGGTTTATCTCTTTTGGTTTTGAGACCAACCAAAATTGTTTCAGTTTTATCTTCATTTACTTTTAGGAAATTACTGCTTGTTTATGGCAGCCAAACCAGCAGTCAAAGAAGATAGGGTGTTATCATTGTCAAGCTCAACGGAGATGTACAATTGTGTGTCATCTGCATAACCGTGAAAGTCAAGTTTATGCTCTCTAATGATGTCTCCATGTGTAAGAAGAAAAGCAGGGGACCAAAACAGCTTCCAACCAACACCAAAAGATACATTGTAACTCTCAGCAAACTGGTCTTCAAAACAAACAAAATTTTCTCTCTAATACATATGAACAAAACCAATTAAGAGCACTATCAGATAGGCCACCTGAGTTCTCAAAGTGATCTAGGAGAATGTTGTGGTCAATTGTGAAGACAGCACTTAGATCTAGAAGAATTAGAACTGAGACTGTTGGTATCAGTGCTAAGCTGAAGGTCACTGACAATTTTGGTAAGTGCCATCCCCATGCTGTGGTTTGCTCTAAAACATGATTGAAGCTTTTCTAGAATATTGTTCTCATTCAGAAAGTTCAGTTGGTTGGAAATTACTTCCCCAAGAATCTTGCCTCAGAGGGAAGATTTGATACAGCCTGTAGTTAGTTAGTACCTCACTATCAGGGTTTGGCATTTTAAATAGGGGTGTGACAGCCGCAGATTTGAAGGCATCTGGAAAATCTAGTTTCGGGGATGTGTTAATAATTTTCCAAACAAAATTAAAAGCGCTTTTAAAAGAGTTTTTAGAACTCTTTTAAAATGGTAGGACAGGATCAAGACAGCAAGTAGACTGTTCACTCTTGGTTACAAATTTATCGAGTTCTGAATTAGAAATACTTGTAAATTTTGACATGGTTGCTGCTTTCTTAAGAGGTTAGCTACAGAAGTTACCAAAATTTATAATTATACTCTCCCTGATGGAAGTAATTTCGTTGGTAAAAATTATTACAAATTCCTCACATTTTGTGATAGTAGTTTTGAGATCAGCTCTGCTGAGAGGAAGATTTTTCAAAATATTTAGTTAATTTATTTAAAGTCCCAATTAACTGTGAAGATTTTTGATTTCACATATCTACATCACTGTTATGGATTTTTAGGACGTGATTGTCACAAGGAAAAATAATAAATTTGTAGTGAGCTGAGCTCTCAAGTTACCCAGGAATGTGATGGGAGCAAATCACAAGGACAATAGCAGTGTATTACTTCACCAGCTGAGTACAATTAAGTGATCCCTGTCCTAAGCACCAGCTTGCATTTCCTCCCTTCCCACGGGGTCTGACGTACCCAACCTATATAATTAGCTATTGACGTGTCAGGGAAAAAATGGGAGGTCAATCCTAAGGCTGTTAAAGTCAATGCCAAAACCCTAAATGTTGCAAAATAGCTAAGCTGTCACTTGAACTTACATAGACCTCCAATGGGACAGTGTTAAAAGCCAAGACCCTGAAGGTCAGAGTGGAACTGTGAATTAAAATAGGTAACCATAAATTTGTGTATCGGCAAGTCGGGCATGGACTCTGGTCACCTTATATAAAGTGATAACATCATCTCTCATTCTTCACAAATATTTCCCGATCTGGTGAGCGTGTCACTAATTTTTGTTTGCTTGCTTTTATTTCAGGATTCCAGGAGTATAATATTCTGTCGTTTGCTTACATGCTGAAATATGTTGAAGAGAGCTGGAGGCGGTGACCTTCTAAGTCAGAGGGAGGAATGTTGCCACTGAGCCAAGGGTGACTGTTTGCAATGCATTTAGAACACAGTCCTGCCATTGATAGGCTTTATTTGATAACTGAAAATTTTTTGACTGAATGAGCTTTTGGCTTAGTGGTAGCGTTTTTTTACTCCAAGTCAAAAAGTTAAGGTTTGAGCAATGTAATAAAATCCCTGGTTATGGAGTAAAACAGGTTCTCTGTCTCCAGATCCACATACCTGTAAGAATATACACAGTTGGATTTTGTTCCATTATTCAATTAGGTCAAGGCTGTTTAGCTTTGAACATGATCAGCATCACTTTCCTCTGTAGTTCCTCATAGTTTTGAACCCTCATAGTCCTGAAATCTAAATCAGCCTTGAATATTTTCTATAATTCACTTTCCAGTCTGTAATGGAGAACTCCAAAGATGCATGAACTCTGAGAAAAGAAACTCATCCTTGTCTTTGTATAAATAGTTGACCTTTTCTGAAGCTATATCTTTTGATTCTAGATTTTTTTCATGAGGGAAAACATCCTCTCAGCATTTATTCTGACAAGCTGAAGAAATCTTGCAGGTTTCAAAAGGAACACTTCTCATTCTTCTAAACTCGTTACTGAAATGAGTATGGACTCAAGCAGCAAAATTGTTCTCCTTTTGACAATCACTTCATCCCAGGAATCAAGCAAGTTTTTAAAGAGATTAACTTTACTTGTCACATGTACTTCAAAACATACAATAAAATACGTCGTTGGTATTAACGACCAACACAATGTGGGGGCAGCCAGCAAGTGTCACCAGGCTTCTGGCACCAACACAGCATGCTCACAACTTGCTAATCCTAACCTGTACATTTTTGGAAAATGGAAGGAAACCAAGGCAAACAGAGGAAACCCACACGGTCATGAATAGAATGTACAAATTCCTTATAAACAGGAGCAGGAATTGAACCCCAGTCTTCCGATTACTGGTACTGTAAAGCGTTATGCTAACTACCACACCACTGTGCTGCCCCTAAAAAGGTTACTATTATTTGCCTCATGTATATCAAAACGTACAATGAAATGTGTTGTTCTGCATCAACGAACAACACAGTCTGAGGATTGTGCTGGGGGCAGCCCACAAGTGTCGCTATGTTTCCAGCCCGAAAATAGCGTGCCCACAATTTACTCACCTTAACCTGTACATCTTTGGAGTGTGAGAGGAAACCAGAGCACCCAGAGGAAACCAACGTAGTCACAGAGAGAATGTAAAAACTCATTTCAGACAGTGGCAGGAATTGAATCCCGATCTACCAATCACTGACGCTGTAAAGCGCTACACTAACCACCACCCTAACTGTGCCAATCATACATTTATATCCCTTCCTGAATGAGATGCCCAAAGCTGTACACTGAATTTCTCAACAACACTGTGGTTGCATCTGGTACTCCCTTCTTATGTTCTCCATCTCCATTGCAGTAAAGACCGGCATAAATTTGTCTACGTAACTTTATACTGAAACGGCACACTAATTAAGTGTGTTTTGTGTATCCAGATGGAGAGTGTGTACTAAAGGTCCAGCTGTAAACACCGGACTCTGCACACTGCCTGACTGATGCTTCCTTTGTATTAATCCTCTACAATAAGAAACACAAAAGAGAGGAGGGAGGAAGATTCAGGCATTCCTAAGCAAAATCTTGAAGTGTTACGAGAAGAGATCCAAACAAGGAAGCAAGTTCCAGTAATCCAGACTCCAACTAAGTGGTCCATTTCTGCTGGTTTGGCAACCCAGTTACGGGGTACGTAACAGTGTCTATCCCCACTAAGCACTAAGTCAGTAACTGGCATTGCAAGGGTGGAAAACAGTTTAGAAGGTTTGCCACATGAGGGGAGACAGGTGGCACAATTGGGCAGAGAGTCATAAAGAGCAGAGTGAGCGTTACGTCTGTGTTGGAAATGATACCGGCTTATTTATCAGCCATGATCAATATTTCTGCAAGACGTTGAGTAACAATCCAGGTACAGTGGTGGTACTACAGTAAGATATATCAAAAGGCTTATAAATGAAGTCCAGTAGGATCCAGGTGTTCCAGAATACGAATCACACAGTAAACAGGCAGATCGAACAAGCAGCTAAGAAGATAAATGTCATGTTTGTTTAAATTGGTGTAGTTTAAAAATAGGGAAGGTTTGTTACAGTAAGCACAGGGTGCTGGGAAAGCCAAACCTGAAATATTACAACACACACACACACAGAAAACTCTGGAGCAACTCAGCAGGTCAGCCAGCATTCATGGAAATGAATAAGCAGTCAGCATTTCAGGCTGAGAAAGAAGGGGAAAGATGCCAGAGTAAAAAGGTGAAGGGAGGGGAAACAGGCGAGCTGGAAGGTGATGGATGAAGTCAGGTGGGTGGGAAAGGTCAAGTACCGGAGAAGAAAGCACCTGATAGGTGAGAAGAGTGAACCGTAGGAGAAAGGGAAGGAGGAGGGGACCCAGGGGAAGTAATAAGCATGTAAACGGTTAGGGTGAGGAATAGAGGGATGGTGGGGAATTTGTTTAGCAGAAGGAGAAATCGCTATTCATGCCGTCAGTTTGGATGGCTCCTCCACCCTGAGGGTGACCTCATCTTGGCACAAGAGCAGACCATGGACTGACAGGAATGGGAATTGGAATTAAAAGGTTTGGCCTGTGGGAAGTGCCGTTTGTGACAGA
Organism: Mobula hypostoma; assembly: GCF_963921235.1. NCBI lineage: Eukaryota > Metazoa > Chordata > Chondrichthyes > Myliobatiformes > Myliobatidae > Mobula > Mobula hypostoma. The sequence goes on along the minus strand of NC_086101.1, from coordinate 165,666,276 downwards.
TGGTGCAGAAATGCTCGAAGAAGCAATCCCCCAATTTACGACGGGTCTCACCACTGTAAAGGAGGTCACGTCGGGAGCACCAGACACACTAGATAATCCGAGCAGTTTAACCTCCTCTTCCTTCTGCTTTCCGCAGGGATTGTTCCCTCCATGATTCCCTTGTCCATTTGTCCCTCCCCACTAATCTTCCTCCAGGCACATATCCCTAAGTGCTACACTTGCTCATACACACCTCCTCCCTCACTTCCATTCAGGGCCCTAAACAGTCCTTCCAGATGAGGCAACACTTCACTTGTAAATCTGCTTCCATTTCCCCTATGGATAACTCTCCTCGCATACCAGATTCATTCTTCTCCAGCCCTTAAACTTACCCACCCACCTGGCTTCACCTATCAGCTTCCAGCTAGCCTCTTACCCCTGCACCCAGCTTGATATTCTGGCATTTTGCCCCTTCCTTCTCAGTCCTGAAGAAGGGTCTCGGCTGTTCATACTTTTCCATAGATGCTGCCTGACTTGCTGAGTTCCTCCAGCATTTTGTATGTGTTGCTTGGATTTCCAGCACCTGCAGGATTTCTCATGTTTCTGGAAGACTACACAGAGATTTGGTCTGTTGACTGAAAAATGGAAACTGTGGCATTGGAGACAGTCCAAAGAAGATTCACTAGGCTAACTCCTGGGATGAGAGAGTTGTCATATCAAGAGTCAGGAAACAATTTAGAAGAATGAAGGGTGATTTTCAAACATAAGAGCCTAAGGGGCCTTGACAGACCTTGGCATTATTTTACTGGTGGGAGAATCACATGGGGACATAATTGTATGATAACTGGACAGCCACTTAAAACTAGCACAGATCAGCTATGGTCATATTGAATGGCAGGGCAGGCATTCACTAAGATATTCACTTAAATCATATCGAAAGAAAAAGCAAGTGTTCCAGCCTCAACATCTCAGAGCATCTGACCTGCGCCTAGCACATTGATGCAATCATGAAGAATGAATGCCAGCATCTCTACTTCATTAGGAGTTTGAAGAGTTCAGTATGTCACTAAGGACCCTTTCAAATTTCTACAGATGTACAGAGAAGAGGGTTGAGTGATTGCATCACAGCCTAGCATTGAGGCTCCAATGCAGAAGATTGCAAAAGGCTGCAGAGGGTTATAGAATCAGCCAGTTCCATCACAGATACAACACTCCCCTTCACTGAAGGCATCTTCAAGAGGTAGTGCTTCAAGAAGCCAGCATCCATCATTATAGACCCACACTCAACATTTTAGGAACAGCTTCTTCCCCTCCAACGTCAGATTTCAAAATGGTCCATGAACTCCACCTTGTTGTCCATCCTTTACACTTTATTTATTTTGTAACTTCTAGTAATTTTTGTGCCTTTCACTGAATTGCTGCTGTAAAACAACAAATTTTACAACATACAATCTCCATCAGCACAGTGTAACACAAGGCTGTGTGCTTAGCCCCATGCTCTCCTTGCTTTGTAGTTATAACTCTGAGGCTAAGCACAGCTCCAATGCCATATTTAAGTCTGCTGACAACACCACCATCATAGGGCAAAACAAAGGTGGCAATGAATCAACATATAGGAGGAAGGTTGAAAATCTGGCTGAGTGGTGCCACAACAACAACCTCTCACTCAAAATCAGCAAGATCATTGAACTGAGTATTGACTTCAAGAGGAGGAAATTGGAGGTCCATGAGCCAGTTCTCATCAGAGGACCAGAGGTTGAGAAGGTCAGCAAATTTAAATTCCTCAGTGTTCTCACTTCACAGGATCTGTCCTGGGTTCATCACATAGGTCCCTTTACGAAGAAAGGAGAGCAGCATCTCGACTTCCTTTGAAGTTTGCAAAGATTCAGCATGACATCTAAAATTTTGACAAACTTCTATAGGCCACGTTGTCTTCTTGTTGCTTCCATCAGGAAGATGGTACAGGAATCTCGGGGCCCACACCACCAGGTTCAGGAACAGTTATTACCTTCAACCATCAGGCTCTTGAAACATAGAGGATAACCACTCAACTTCATTCGCCCCAATACTGAGCTGCTCCCAGAATCTATGGACTCATCTTCAAGGGCTCGTCATCTCATGTTCTTGATATTTATTGCTTATTTATTTATTATTATTATTTTCTTTTACATTTGCACATTATGTGTCTGTTCTGTTGGGCGTGGTCTTTCATTAATTCTATTGTGTTTCTTAGATTTACTGTGTATATAATAAAAGTAACAAACAATTGGAAATCAAAGTTCTAGGTCCAATAATAAAGATATATAATTTAGCATCTGCATACTTTCAATCATGAAAATATTTGTACTCCTCAATAAAAGTTTCAGGCAAGTTTGAATAGTAGTCATCATTTCTCTCTCAGCAGCTGTCAGTGCCCCTGCAGTGGGCTGGACCATGTATGCTCAACAACCATCTCGGTAACATCTCAGCCACCAAACACTTTCTAGCCCAGGGCTTCCGAATCTAGGGTCCACAGACTACTTGCTTAATGGTATTGGTCCATGGCGTAAAAATGGTTGGGAACCCCTGTTCTAGTCATTTAAGTTGTCTGTGTTGAATCTCCTGCTTCCTTTGAGGAATCCACCTGGTGGTTCATCAAAGTTGTCCAACAAACAAAACCAGATTAGTGCGGATCTCTTTCTCTGTGCAAAAGTTCACACCCTTTTGGATGAAGAATTGTGCAGTATGCAACTGACCATGAGTATGTAATGCATCACTGTTAGCGAATATTGCAATGTTGCATTCCTAATGATGGGACACAAGGAACGCAATGTCAATACATCAATCTCCCACTCCAAAGTGGGCATGTGCACAGATGTACTCTATTTACCCTTTTCTGGTAACATTATCAATTCTCAAATAGAGCGAGTAAACAATGTCTCCACTCATCCTCTCTCAGCCTGAGTGCATCACAGTTAAAACACCTTTGGTGGGGAATTGAAGGCTCATCCACACTCACAGGATGATCTGTACTGGTGCGTGTGGTGTGAAGATGCAACTGAATATATCAATTGCTGAAAACTCTTGGCATACACTGGGGTTGGCAAAGCAGCTTCTCAGCAGATCCGTAGGCTGATTCACGATCATGAACATGCACAGCATAAGGGTTATCTTTCGCCCCAGTCAGTAAGCAGCAGAGTACCAGCAACAATTTGTTTTGGCTTTGTGATTAACTGCATAGATTACTCATTTTTTAAATTCTTGACATTTTTTAAGCTGTACCGAGTCACTGTTAATACACACTCACCTCTTGAGACTGCCATCACATCCCCGATTTAATTTATTTCTTTATTTTACGATAAGGCGCAGAGTTGGCCCTTCTGGCCCATTGAGCCATGTTTTTTTTTATATTTCAAAATATACTTTATTCAAAAATAAATATATACAATAAACCATTCAATAACTTTTCATCCTTTACATACATTTCCATTATACACAGTACATATCCGTATTTATAGCCACCCACGTGGCACTCCAGTAGTTCAGCTTACCATATCATTGTTGAGGGGTATACTCCCTGCCCCCGAACCCCTCTCACTCCCACGGGTGGAGAAACCTATACTGTGGTCCTTCCCCACCGGGCCCTTGCGGTTGCTGCACCAAGTTTCAGTGCGTCCCTCAGCACGTATTCCCGCAGCCGAGAATGTGCCAGTCGGCAGCATTCTCCCACGGACATCTCCATGTGCTGGTAGATCATCAAGTTTCGGGCCGACCAAAGAGCGTCTTTCACCGAGTTGATGATCTGCCAGCAGCACCGGACGTTGGTCTCCGTGTGTGTCCCCGGGAACAGCCCGTAGATCAGAGAGTCCTCTGTTACGCAGCTGCTGGGGATAAACCGTGACACTAGCCCGTCCATCCTCCTCCACACCCTCTTTGCGAACTGGCAGTGTGCAAAGAGGTGGGTCACAGACTCCTCCTCACTGCAGTCCTCCCGTGGGCAGTGGGGTGCGGAGACGACGTTTGGCCATGTTGCCCCAGCAACCCCTGACACACCCGGTTAACCCTAACCTAATCACGGGACAGTTTACAATGACCAGTTAACCTACCAGTACACTTTTAGACTGTGGGAGGAAACCAGAACACTTGGGGAAGATTCACGCAACCCATGAGGGGAGTGTATAGACTCCTTACAAGTGACATCAGAATTGCACTCCAAAGTCCAAAAACCCAAGCTATTGTAGTGTTGCACTAACCACTATGCTACAGTGGCATGCAATTGGACCCCATGTGACTGGTGAGGCACAATGCACAACTGTAAAATCAGGAAATGCAAAGGTGAAAGAAAGTTCACAAGTAAGCACTGAAGAATAGCAAACTAGGTTCAGTTTTATTTTTATTTCAAGAAATGGAAACAAGATTTAGCACTTGTAATTATGCTCATTTAACATTATTAAATTTCCTGACTTCTTGAAATGTCAAAAACATCTAGTTAAATACTATCAAACAACAAAATAAACAAGGGATCAACAAAAACGTAAAGCCTCTCAGTTGATACCAGTCTTGTCTCCCTTTCTCTTCACCATTTACACCTCGGACTTCAACTACTGCACAGAGTCTTGTCATCTTCAGAAGTTTTCGGATGACTCTGCCATAGTTGGATGCATCAGCATGGGAGATGAGGTTGAGTACAGGTAGGAAACTTTGTCACTTGGTATAAGCAGAATTATCTGCAGCTTAATGTGAAAAAGACTAAGGAGCTGGTGGTAGACCTGAGGAGAGCTAAGGTACCGGTGACCCCTGTTTCCATCCAGGGGTCAGTGTGGACATGGTGGAGGATTACAAATACCTGGGGATACGAATTGACAATAAACTGGACTGGTCAAAGAACAGTGAGGCTGTCTACAAGAGGGGTCAGACCCGTCTCTATTTCCTGAGGAGACTGAGGTCCTTTAACATCTGCCGGACGATGCTGAGGATGTTCTACGAGTCTGTGGTGGCCAGTGCTATCATGTTTGCTGTTGTGTGCTGGGGCAGCAGGCTGAGGGTAGCAGACACCAACAGAATCAACAAACTCATTCCTAAGGCCAGTGATGTTGTGGGGATAGAACTGGACTCTCTCACGGTGGTGTCTGAAAAGAGGATGCTGTCTAAGTTGCATGCCATCTTGGACAATGTCTCCCATCCACTACATAATGTACTGGGTGGGCACAGGTGTACATTCAGCCAGAGACTCATTCCTCCAAGATGCAGCACAGAGCGTCATAGGAAGTCATTCCTGCCTGTGGCCATCAAACTTTACAACAACTCCCTTGGAGGGTCAGACATCCTGAGCCAATAGGCTGGTCCTGGACTTATTTCATAATTTACTGGCATAATTTACATATTACTATTTAACTATTTATGGTTCTATTACTATTTATTATTTATGGTGCAACTGTAACGAAAACCAATTTCCCCCGGGATCAATAAAGTATGACTATGCCAATGACTATGACTATGAAGCTGGGTAAGAGTGGTCTATACCTTTCCATCTCTGCCTGGTGGCCAACAGGTTTTGGCACTGTGATCTGGTGGGAAGTTGTACAAAGTTTGTGCAGTCTTTACTGAGCCCATCTGTTGACCTTACAATGAGAAACTAATAACATTGATGATCTAGGAAGCTGAAATCCGAGGTAAATTCCCTTCTTTTTTGCCATAGTTATGGTGGTGGTAATTTATTCCATTTCTAATTGTTGCTGTAACATTTTATTCCCATTTTTATTCCCAGTGCTGGGTTTTAAAGTAATTGTTACCTTAACAATTTTGAACTACATCCTTTCACAGACATTCCCCTTGTTCTCTTCACTGTCCATCCCCTTCTCACTTTCTCCAGTTCCAATGGAAGGTCCTTGACATGAAACATTTTCTGTGCTTCTCTCCCTAACTAAGCTGCCTGACTAGCTGAGTGCTTCTGCTATTGTCTGTTTTAGTTTTGGATTTCCATTATAGAGATTTCCACAGAGCACTAAAGCACAGTAGCAGGTTCTTTAGCCCACCTAGTCCGTGCCCACCCAGTTTTCTACCTGGTTTTATCCATGTGCACTTAGACCATAAACTTCTATACCTCTCTCATCTATGTACCTATCCAAACTTCTGTTAACTGCTACAATTGAATGTACATCTACCACTTCCACTGACAGTCTGATCCACAATCATACCACCCTCTGAGTGAACAGGTTGCCTCTCAGATTCTCCTTAAATATTACCGCTTTCATCCTAAACTGATGACCTCTAGTTCTAGTCTCACCAACCTGAGGGCCTGTGCATACCTATTCTCTTCTATAATATCTAATCTATTCAACCTATCCCTTTAACTCAGGTCCTCAAGTCCTGGCAACATCCTTGGAAAATTTTTTCAGTGCTGTTTCAAGCTTATTGATGATTTTCCTGTAGGACGGTGACAAGAACTGCATACAATACTCCAAATTTGGCCTCATCAACATCTTATACAACTTCAATGTAACATTCCAACTCTTCTGCTCACTGGTCTGATTTATGAAGGTCAAATTGCCAAAAGCCTATCTACCTGTGATGCCACTTTCAAAGAATTATGGACCTGTACTCCCAGGTCCCTTTGTTCAACAACACATCTCAGTGCCCTACCATTCACTGTATAAGTCTTACCTTGGCTTGTGCTCCCACAGTGTAACATCTCACAATTATCCACATTAAATTTCATCAACCATTATTTTAGCCCATTTTCCTAGCTGGTCCAAACCACTTTGCAAGCTTTAATAGCTTTCCCCAGAATTAACTATGCCCCCAGTTTTGGTGTCATCCGCAAATTTGCTGATCCAGTTAACCACATTTTCATCTCAATCATTGATACAGATGACAAATAACAATGGACCCAACACCGATCCCTGCGGCACACCACTAGTCACAGGTCTCCAATCAGAGACATAGCCATCTACTACCACTCTCTGGCTTCTCCCTCTAAGCCAACGTTGAACCTAACTGATGACAGTTTTTCATCCAAATTTCATGGAGAGTGACGGGACTGGTACATCATTGGCACTACAAGAACTTGGGATGTGAGTGCATCAGTATAAGCAAGTATCTGATGCTTCTGCCATGAGGAAGTTGGGTTTGAAAAGTCACTGAAATTGGATGAGAGGCTTTGGGCAGTGAATTAAACAGAGACTGCAAAGGTGGGAAAATTTTGTCCATTCTTGTACACTGTTGCCAGTCGTGGCCAGAAGGACACCAGCAAAAGAGATGTTTACCCAAAGGTTAACAACAGGAATTCTGCAGATGCTGGAAATTCAAGCAACATACATCAAAGTTGCTGGTGAACGCAGCAGGCCAGGCAGCATCTCTAGGAAGAGGTGCAGTCGACATTTCAGGCCGAGACCCTTCGTCAGGACAGAAGGACAGAACCCAAAGGTTCGTTATTTTGGAAGCACAGGGTCAGTTATATTGGAAATTCAAAGTCAGGTATATCAGCCTTTCAGTTTATATTTTGGTTCATTCTGTTTGTTAAACCATACACTGAGTGCATGGAATTTTTTTATGGAGTGCATCTGGAGTAATGGTGAAAATGTGCCCTGACAGAATACATGGGGTGCTAAGAAAGCTATGTTTCTAAGTAAAATGTGTTATAAACATAAACTTTGTTAAGAAATCTTCTAAAGTATAGAAGACAGAAGTTTCTTGTAGTAAAGTGATACAGAAGTTCAATGCCAAACATCAGAAGCTGTAGAAATCAGCAGATATGGAACTAGGTAAGATGGCCGGCAAGTATATTTCTTATTGAAAGACCTGCCTTGGCACTGATTGGGTATATTTAAAGTGGAGGCTGATAGATTCTTGATTAGTAAGGGTGCCAAAGGTTGTGGGGAAAGGGCAGGAGAGTGGGGTTGAATAAGTGAGGCCCTCTGTTGGTTTGGTTTGAACATGGAAGCTGCATCACAGCTGTTGACGTGATATGCAAGCTAGGGCAGTATAATATGGAGAGCAAACTGTTGCTCACGTAGCAGGCCACCCCCTCTCCACGCAGCTGATGCATCTAAAGGAACAGAGGAAACCAATCCAGTTTGACACCAGCCACGTCACAGGAGTTGCTAGTCAGCTTTGAACTCAACATGGGCTGTCTTAGGGTCTCCAGCTCCGGGTTTTTCCTCAGAGTTTGCTTCCAATGAGTGTGTATTGCTGCAATGCAGTGAGTATTTGAGATTAGAGCTTTCCTTCTCCTAGATTGACTGCCAACCCCTACTGACAAGCCCCATTTGCCCGAAGCAACTGGTTTTAAGGCGCTAAAACCTCACCTTTATCCCTTCTCCTGTCAGTAGAAACAGTTCCACTGGGCTTAGAAGCTAAGCCACACGTGAAGGCCAGGAGCTGGACTTGGTTGTTAGAGGCAATTTGAAATGCACGCCATTGGATAGATTTAAGGGGTAGTGGGAGCTTAGCCCCACTACCTCCCCCGGCTATAATAACCTTAAGGAACCTTATTGGGTTGAGAAAGATAATAAATCAGCCATGATTGAATGGTGGGGCAGACTCGATGGGTCAAATGGCCTAATTCTGCTCCTATATCTTATGGTCTTTCTGTCCATGCACAGCATGACTAGTTTGTGTTTTAAGCAATGACCAAGTTCAAAGTTATCAAACATATATAGCTCATGTTTGATCCTCTGTATAAAATTCTGATGTCTATGGAAATGGCATTAAGGAATGCTAAAGGATTTCATCCAGTACAAGTTACAAAATATGATGCAGTTGATTGTCATAGGGCAGTAACAAAAACTAGAGCTCCATAGCAGACTTCGAAGCATGTGGGTGAGACCAGTGCAAACTACTGTTTTAACTGTAATAGAAACCATCTATTGCACGAATGTCAGTTCCAAATGGAAAATGTTTGAACTATTAGAAAAAGAGTACATATTCACAGCTTGCAAGTCTAAACCCAAGGCAGCCAATGAAGATAAAATTTCACATAACATAACATAACATAGGAATTGTGCAGAAAATGCAGTGAGGTCAAGATAAAATTATAAACAGCCAGTTCATCCATACCAGCTTCAATATGGCCCCATAGAATCGTAGAAATGTATAGCACAGAAGCAGGTCTTTGTCCATGTTAACCATGATGTCTATTTACACTAATCTCATTTGCCTGGACTAGGTCAATAACCCTCTACACCTTTCCCATCCAAGTACCTGCCCAAACACCTTTTAAAACATTGAGATTGTATCTGCCTCCATTATCTCCTTGGCAGATTGTTTCAAATATTCCCCACTCTGTGTGAAAAACATATCTCTCAGATCTCCTTTTTATTTCTCCCCCCTCACTTTAAATACATGCCCTTTAGTTTTGGACTTTGCTGCCTTGGGAAAAAGATTATGACTGGTTATCATATCTATGTACCTCATAACTTAATAGATCTCTGTAAGGTCACCCGTTGGCCTTTAATTTTCAGTGAGAAAAAACTAAGCCCATTTGATCTCTCCTGTGGTCCTCCAATACTGACAACATTTTGATGAATCTCTTCTATAATCTCTGCATTGGTACCACACATTTTCTGTAGTGTAGTTACCAGAACTATACACAATGCTCTAAGGGTTATCAAACCAATGTTTTGTATAGCAAAAACATACCGTACCAGCCAGTATATTTCATTTCTTGGCCAATGAAGGCAAGCATAGCGAATGCCTTTTACACTACCCTCTCCCCCTATGTTGTCACTTTCAAGTAGATATGCACTTGTATCTCAGGGTCTTTCTACACCTCAATTCTCCAAAGTTTCCTGCCATTCATTCTGTGTGTCCTACCAGAATGTCAAACTCAGCTTGACCTAACTGGACACCACGGTAGCATAGCAGTCAGCACGACGCTGTTACAGCTTGGGGTGTTGGAGCTCAGAGATCCTCTGTAAGGTGTTTGTGCATTCTCCCTTGGAATACATGGGTTTCTTCCCACAGTCCAAAGGTTTCCCATCTAGTAGGTTAATTGGTCAGTATAAATTGTCCCGGGATTAGGTCAGGGTTAAATCGGAGGTTGCTGGGTGGCTGGAAGGACCTATTCTGCACTTTATCTTGAAATAAATAACAATAATCTAAACTTGATGAAAGTATATCTAGGTGACTTACTGGGGACTGTAAGCCAATTGAAATGTTCAGTGAATCACAAGGGTTGGCGAATAGAAATATGAATGATTGTTGCTGATTCTATTAATTAATGGGCAAAAGTCAGTTCAGAAAATTAAAGATGGACTGGAAAACAGTGTTCAGCATGGATTTTCAAAAGTCACACTTAAACATCAAATGACAAGTACACAGAAATGTTCCAGGATATGAATATGGGTACTTACTCTAAACCTTGACTTGTCCCATGTGTCTTAACAAATGAAGTGAAGGAAGAATTAGGTTAATTAGAAGAAACTGAGTTCTCGTGAGGACAGACCAAAGTAACATGGCCACACTGGTATAGTAGTACCTAAAACAGACAAGATTGTTCATCATCTTGGTGTTTGTAAGGTGACAGACCTAATAATAAGGTATACCCATTCCTACTTCACAGTATCTATTCAAAGGAGTGAAAGTTTTCACCAAACTACATCTGTCATATGCATATGCTTGACTGAATGTAGATGAGGAGAGTTGGCTAAACTTGACAATTAGCAAATATAATTGTCTTTATAAAAGAGTTTTTATGCCTACAGAAATGCTGCTTATAATGTGAAATCATTTTTGCAGATCCCTCAAGCTACAATGAAAAGATACCACAAAGTATAGATCACTGTGTGTGCAATCAAAACGACATATTAGTAGCCACAAGTACTGAAGAAAAATTCTTTGAATATTAGGAAGCATTTTCAGGTGAATACACAAATAGTCAATTAAACTCAAAAGAAATAGATGCGCATTTGTACAGAAGGAAATAGTTTATCTTGGGTTAAAAGCAGATGCAAATGGATTTCAACCAAAGAATTTGTGAAGGCAAAAAGACCTGGAAAAAATTGTGGTATATAGATCATTTCTGGGTACAGTTTGGTACTAAGCAGGATTTTTACCAGATCTCTCAGCATCTCTCTGCCATTTACATCAGTTATTGCAGAAAGATGAAAAATAGATCTGCAGCAAAGAACCTAGTGAATGCCAAAAAATGTGTAAAGCAGTCTTTATTTTTTTTCACACTATGACACATGGAAACTTGTGCATGATGGGTTAGAGTAATGGGGTAGGTCACATAATGAACAATAACAACATAAAATGCTGGAAATACTTAGATCAGAAAACAAGTGCAAAAGAGATTTTTAAAAATTTAGTATTTCAGGTTGACTATAATTTCTATAACGTAAAGGGAAAAAGATCATTCTTTTTGGAGTTTACTAAATTTGTTGTTCGTCCATCGTACGTCAATGAGGACCTCGACACCATTATTGATGGTGTCGAGACTAGCGTGTGACTTGGATTTAAGTGAGGGAGAGTTGCGCAGCGTCAGCCTCACTCTCTCTTCCCAATTCCCATCTGGATCCAGTGGCAAGACAGAGTCGAGACGGCTGGAGATGGGACTAGACGCAGTGGATGACCAATACGTCTTCTGTGTCTTGTCGTGCTCTACACGTTCCACGACGCTTGCAGCGACCGTCTTCTTAACCATTGGACCTTCCATTGGTCTCGTCCGCTCAATCCGCCGGAGTCTGTCTTCACGTGCTGGGATAGACAACTCCCTATCTCACCGAGGGTTTGAGACCCATCGGCTACTCTCACCTGGTTTAGCCGGCTTGTCAAAAGCCGTTGCCCGGGGTGTGGCCGCTGTCACATGCAAACAGCTACGGGGAGCCACAGGTGAGAGCTGAGTGCCAGGTGGGAACCAAAGGTGGACTAACTACCTTGAAAAGGACGCAACATGTTACCCCACCAGAGGTGCTACCCTTCTCTGACACCTCATACACCCCAGTTTACTAATAAAAACAAAATTAATCTATTAAAAAGCCAGAAAAGACAGATAATTAGTGAATGTTCAAATAGAAAATACAAAATTTGTGGTACGAAATGCAGACTTTAAACATTTAAAAGCTTACCAACTTGTTAGCCATGAACATAAACTTAAGTATCTTGAAGGAAATGTAGGATTACAAAAAAGTGATTGTATGTCTAGATTTTGTCATTTCTTAAAGGTACTGTCATCTCGTTCACTCTTGTCACAGATCAAAAATGTTGAATTGTACCAGGTTATAAATTAATCTGTCAAATGGAGGAAATTAGTTTGATTCGGAAGAGATGTAAGAGGATATAAAACTATGTACAACTATATGCTTGTTAGGATTAGAGAGCCTGTTTTCTATACAAGTGTAAGTTGTGGTCTAATTTGTAGATTCAGAAGCTGCCCCAAGGGCACATCACAGTTCAAAGTAATGATTAAAGGTAATGAATCTAATTCCTAGCACAATAGTTTCCTTTCTTTGATTGTAGGATCCATATGTTACTGGTATTGTTGTAGAATGGTTTCTTATCTTTGCTACCTTCCTAAAGTCTCTTCATTTGTATCTTTCTAAAGATGGTGGAAAGTTCCAATCGATAATGTGGGTAGGTGCATTCTTGCCTGGTACCTTTGAGGTGCTTGAGCTTGAATTTATATCCAGTTGTATGTCACTACCCTGTGGATACCCGAGTACAATCTGATCAAGCTGATTTGCTGGCACCAGGGTAGATATTGCCAGAGTTGAAAGGAGCAAGCATTTTAATATCCTGAGAGACAGTGGCACATAATAGCAAGTCCCTCATAGTAGGCTGATCCAGAAGATTAAGGTACATGTGAATCATGGAGTCTTGGTAGATGGAATAAAAAATTGGCTGGACCATAGAAAACAGTAAGTAGCGATGGAGGGGTGTTATTCTGACTGGAGACCCATGACCAATAGCGTGACACAGGGATCAGTGCTGGGACCTCCTGTTTTGTTTGTCATACATATAAATGATTTGGATGAAAATGTACGTGGGCTGATTAGTAATTTTGCAGATGTTATGAAAATAGGTATGCAGAGTGAGGAAGGTTGCCCAAGGATATAGAAAAATCCTGAGGTTCATAGCTCCCTGAAAGTGGTAACACAGTAGACAGGACGATAAAAAAGGTATATGTCATGTTTGCCTTTATTGGTCAGGACACAAAATATAAAAACTCGTAAGTCGAGTTGTAAAAACTTTGGTTAGGCCACATTTGAAGTATTTTGTCCAGTCCCGGTAACCAGTATTGCAGGAAGGATGTGGAAACTTTTGAAAAATTGCAAAAGAGATTCACAGAGTTTTACTTGAATTAGAGAGCTATCAAGAGAGATTGGACAAACTTGGATTTTTTTTCCCCTCTCCTACTTTAGAGGCTGAGAGGTGACTCAGAAATATATAATAATTGGGAAAGGCATAGATGGAGTCAAGTTTCCAGGGAAGAAATGCCTAATACAGAGGCCACAGATGTGACAAGTGAGACGGAGACAATCTTAAGGAGATTTGCCAGACAAGCCTTTTACACAGAGAGTGGTACGTGCCTGGAACATAATGCCAGGGAAAGTGATGGAAGCAGATAAATTGCAGCATTTCAAAGATATTTAGACACAAAAATGAACAGGAAATGGATGGAGGGATACAGACCATAAGTTTTGTATACAGATGGAATTAGTTTAAATTGGCATCTTGTATGGCACCGACAATGAGGGCCAAAGGCCTGTTCCTGTGCTGTACTGTTCTGTGCTCTTTATGGTACCATTTCTATTCACAGAACAATTTTAAGCATAGTGGTGAAAATTTGTGGCAGGCCTTCCATTACTTTCTTTCATGGCTGGGCCCACTTTCCTCTTTGTTCTGCTGTACAGATCATGGAAAGATACTCACAGAGTTGTCTCTTCTGGTGCTTCTGTCACCAGTACCAGCTGCAGTCCACTTGTTTTGGGGCACTATGTGCTCAGCCTCTGACTCACTGTGTGTCTGACACACAAGTTAGTATCAAAGAAAATGGATCAAAGATGGATAAACAAAGTTGACTTAGAGATCAGTCATGTCTAATTAAGTGATGGAGCACTTTTGAGAAGCGAATTAATCTATTAATGCTCTCAAGTTATTGTTCTTCGATCAGGATTATCAAGAATAGGAAGTTTAATGTAATTCCATGATTGGAGCATAGTTAGCAAAAACCTATGTCCTATCTTACCAATCCAAAACATGCTCTAAACCACATTATTGTACCACAGTCCCAAATTGATTAAGTTATTCTGAAAGAAAATACATATGTCTAATTTTCAGGTCCTTAAAAGAAGCAAATCAGATTTGCACTTACAAGGCAAGGCATTGGCAAGTTTTGTGCTAACAGTGATTCAGGAAATAACACATTTAGGTGGAGAATCTTAATATTCGTACATCAGCTTCCCTGCTTGTCAGAAAAAAATGTGGTATAATTCTCTATAGATCTCTGAAACACCATTTTAAAAATATATTACAGGTCTTTACCATCTGCAAGAAACACTGATTGAGTTAGAAGTGCTCTTATGGAACCCTGGAAGGATTCTCAGTCTGGATTTTCAGTGGAGTTCTAGAATAACCACCTGTTACAGAAACCACCTAATGCTCATTTTCATAGCAAGCAATGAAAATCAAAATTGATAGTTTCTATAATTGACTCTGATCTGTGTCTCTGGCTGTAAGCCAATATAAATAATTGAAAATCTACCTTATCATGTTTAGAGGGAAAAAAAACAATTCCTTGACTCATACAACTAAAATTAAATTAAATGATATAAATTTTAGTGAATCCAAATAAAATGTGCATTTGACAAATAGAGACTATCTGTCACCATATCATGCAATTTTTAAATAGATAGACTTTAAGCGTTTATCAAAATTTAAAATGAAAAGTAAATATTGTCTGTTGTACCAGTTTCAGATGATTAATCTGGAAATGCTTCTGGATTCAAAAGCTTACTTTTAGGTATAAGTAGATTAGACATGGCAAAGATATTAACAGGGATAAAGACACCTATATCATTAAGCAGTCTTTTTTTCAGTATTTAATGTCATAAACCTTGTTATTCTAAATTCCTTCGCTCAGTGGTAATATTCTTATCTCTGCTTCAGATGATTGTGTTTCAAACTTCATTGAAGCATCCATTTGTCTACTTCAGTGTGGTACTGTAGGTATGCAGTATTTTTGGAGGTTCTATTATCTGATTGCATTAAACTAAGGATCTACACAGCTAGATTTAAAATGTTCCCGGGATTATTCAAAGTGGAGTAGGCAAGCTCTCCAAAGTCATTTAAATCATCAATCAATATCAACATAAGACAAAGTGGTTACAACAGAGAAGTTTCACAATTCAGCCTGTTGAATCCACACTTGCTCTAGCCAGAGACAATTGCCCTGGGCCAAGTTCTCCCACACACCTCCCTTTTGAGTGCTACACTAGAATATGCTTCCACTATCACCTTGCACAGAATTCCAGATCTCTGCCATTCATTTCATAACAGGGCTTGTCCTAATGTCAATTGCAAGAACGCAAGAAAACTGGGACCACTCATCTCCAGCCTGCCCCACCATTGAATATGGTTCTGGCTGATCAATGCTGACCTCATCTCCTCTTCCATGCCAGTTCCCCACAGCCCCCAATCTCTCTGTCTTTCAAATATGCATCCACGTCCAAAAATACATCTAATAATCTGCTCCCTACCATCTTCAAGACGAGAGAAATCTAGAGATGCTCTACTCTTTGCAGCAAGTAAATTTTATCCACCTCCATTTTAAAATGACTACTTGTGGTCAAGATACATTTGTATCAATGTACCTGTTCATGACTCTCCCACCAAAGGAAACAGCTCAACAAGTATTTTAACAAGTCCCCTTGGGATCTTATAGATTTGAATAAGGTCACCCCTCGTTCTGGTAAATTCCAGGGAATATAATCTCCAACTGGTTAACCTCTCCTGAGAAGACAACCCTCATATCCCAGGAATTAACCCTTTGAACTGCCTCCAGTGTCACTCTATCGCTTTTTGGATCAGGGGATTCAAACTGTGCATAGTATTCCAGATGTGTCTTTACCAACTCTCTACATCTTTACAAAGCCTCCCTATTCTCAAACTTTGATTGCCTTGCAGGAATGACCAACATGCCATTTGCCTTTTAAACTACTTGTTGGCCCTACCTGCTGACTTTTGTGGTTCATGCTCCAGAACACTTAGATCACTCTGAATTTCACTCATTTCTTTCTTTTTCTTTTTAAATCTTTTTATTGAATAAGTATACAAAAAGGTAAACCATATAAACATTAATACAATGTTAAAATATAATAGAATTCCAGAAGGTATCAATACCAAAAAAAATACTACAAACAATGTAATTTAAACATAAAAAACCAAGATAACATAATAGTATACTAAATTTTATATATATATCAATGGAAAAAAAAAGAAAAAAAAAAACCCCAAAAAAAACCCACCGTGCAACTAACTAAAAGCAAAGCAAAGCAATGGGCTAACTTGAAACCAAACAGAGTTAAACTTAAAATCACGTCCTCAATCCCGACCTCCTTTAAAAACAGTGAAAAAAAACAAGAAGGGTATGTATTACATTAAATGAAAGTATCGAATAAAAGGTCCCCAAATCTGTTCAAATTTAAATGAAGAATCATAAAGGTTGCTTCTAATTTTCTCCAGATTCAAACATAAAATCGTCTGAGAGAACCAAAAAAAGGTAGTTGGAGCATTAAACTCTTTCCAATGTTGTAAAATACACCTTTTCACCATTAAAGTAAGAAATGCAATCATTCTACGGGCTGAAGGGGAAAGATTACTAGAAATTTTAGGAAGTCCAAAGATAGCAGTAATAGGGTGAGGAGAGATATCTATATTTAATACCTTAGAAATAATATTAAAAATATCTCTCCAAAAAGTTTCCAAAGTAGGACAAGACCAAAACATATGAGTTAAAGAGGCTATCTGCCCCGAACATCTATCACAAAAAGGATTAATATGCGAGTAAAAACGCGCTAACTTATCTTTAGACATATATGCTTTATGAACCACTTTAAATTGAATTAGGGAATGTTTAGCACAAATAGAGGAAGTATTAACTAATTGTAAAATCTGCCCCCAATCATCCACAGAAATGGTGAGCCCCAATTCCTGTTCCCAATCTACCCTAATCTTATCAAATGGAGCTTTCCTAAGTTTCATAATAATATTATAAATCATAGCCGATGCACCTTTCTGACATGGATTGAGGTTAATTATCGAATCTAAAATATATGTAGGAGGAAGCATTGGAAAGGAAGAAAGTATAGTACTTAGGAAATTTCTAACTTGTAAATATCTAAAAAAATGTATTCTTGATAAATTATATTTATTAGATAATTGTTCAAAAGACATAAGGGAACCATCTAAAAATAAATCCAAAAACCGTAAAATACCCTTAGTCTTCCAGGTTTGAAAAGCGCGATCCGTAAAAGAGGGAGGAAAAAATATGCTACCTAAAATAGGAATCGCTAACCCGAATTGATTAAGATCAAAAAATTTTCTGAATTGAAACCAAATGCGCAAAGCATATTTAACTATCGGGTTAGAGACCTGCTTAAGGCGTTTCGAATCAAAAGGGAGAGAGGAGCCTAAAATAGAGCCAAGTGTATAACCCTGAACAGATTGTAGTTCCAATGCTACCCATTTAGGAATAGATAGTATATCCTGATCAAGTAACCAAAATTTCATATGTCGAATATTAATAGCCCAATAATAGAATCTAAAGTTAGGTAATGCTAAACCTCCATCTCTCTTAGCTTTCTGTAAATGTATTTTACCCAGTCTCGGATTCTTATTCTGCCAAATAAATGAAGAAATTTTAGAGTCAACTTTATCAAAGAAAGATTTTGGAACAAAAATTGGTAATGCCTGAAACACATATAAAAATTTTGGCAAAAAAAACATCTTAACTGCATTAATACGACCAATCAAAGTTAAATATAAGGGAAACCATTTAGATGAAAGTTGAGTAATATGGTCTATTAATGGTAAAAAGTTAATCTTAAATAAATCTTTATATTTACAAGTAATTTTAATCCCAAGATAAGAAAAATAATTATCAATCAATTTAAATGGAAATTTATAATATAAGGGAAGATGTTTATTAATCGGAAAGAGTTCACTCTTACTAAGATTTAATTTATAACCTGAAAAAAAACCAAATTGTGCTAATAACTCTAAAACAGCAGGAATGGATTTCTCAGGATTAGAAATATATAACAGTAAATCATCAGCATAGAGTGATACTTTATGGGACTTTAATCCCCGAGTTATCCCAGTAATATTTGAAGATTCTCGAATAGCAATTGCAAGAGGTTCTAATGCAATATCAAATAATAGGGGACTAAGAGGACAGCCTTGTCGAGTACCTCGAAAGAGGAAAAAAAGGTGAGTTTAAAGAGTTAGTACGGACCGAGGCTACAGGGGAATGATATAACAGTTTAATCCAGGATATAAATTTCAAGCTAAAATTAAACATTTCAAGCACCTTAAATAAATAGGGCCATTCTACTCTATCAAAAGCTTTCTCGGCGTCTAAAGAAATAACACACTCAGGAACATTTTGTGAGGGAGTATAAACAATATTTAACAATGTACGAATATTATAAAAAGAGTAACGACCTTTAATAAAACCCGTTTGGTCTTCCGAAATAATAGAAGGAAGTACTTTTTCTAGTCTATTTGCTAATAACTTAGAAAAAACTTTAGAATCAACATTTAATAAAGATATTGGTCTATAAGATGCACATTGAGCAGGGTCTTTATCCTTCTTTAGTATTAAAAAAATTGACGCTCTATTAAAAGATTCAGGAAGTTTACCAAGTTTCAGAGAAGCCTCAAAGACCCTACAGAGCCAAGGGATCAATAAAGAAGCAAAACATTTATAAAATTCAACAGTAAACCCATCCGGGCCAGGAGCTTTCCCCAGATTCATAGAAAAAATAACATTCTTAATCTCATCCATAGTAATGGAAGTATCTAATATAGAAGACATATCCTGTGAAATCTTAGGGAAGTCTAACTTATCTAAAAAATCATTCATATATTTAGAATCTCGAGGAGACTCTGATTGATATAAAGAAGAATAAAAATCACAAAAGGTTTGATTAATCCCCATATGATCCAGTATCAATCGATCATTTTGGTCATAAATCTGATTGATTTGAGATTTAACATAATTAGATTTCAATTGATTAGCCAGCAGCTTGCCAATTTTGTCACTGTGAACATAAAATTCACTTCTTGTTTTCTTTAATTGGTTTACAATCGAGGACGATATTAATAAACTGTGTTCCATTTGAAGTTCAGTTCTTTGTTTGTATAACTCCTCAGAAGGAGCCATAACATATTTCTTATCAATTTCTTTAATCTTGTCCACAATTGCCATCTCCTCCTGCTTCTGTTTCTTCCTCAAAGCAGCAGAATACGAAATAATCTGACCACGAATATAAGCTTTAAAAGTGTCCCAAAGAGTGTTAACCGAGATATCCTCTGTATGATTAATTGTAAAAAAAAGCTCAATCTGTTCATTCATAAAGTTAACAAAGTCCGAATCCTGAAGCAACAGCGAATTAAAACGCCATTGTCTATTATTTTGTATATTGGCCATAATTTTAATAGAAAGCTTAAGTGGAGCATGATCCGAAATGGTTATAGAATCATAATCACATTTAATCACTGAAGGAATAAGACGAGAATCAATAAAAAAATAATCAATTCTTGAATAGGAATGATGAACATGTGAAAAGAAGGAAAAATCTTTTTCCTGAGGATGCAGAAAACGCCAAATGTCCGTCGACCCAGAATCAGAAAGGAAAAAGTTAATCAAAGTTGCAGATTTATTAGGTAAAGTCCGTAAGCATTTCACTCATTTAAATAATAATCCACCTTTTGATTCCTCTTACCAAAGTCCATGACTCAAAGAGTTGAACTGCAAGTGCATGTAACGAGAGCATCTTGGTCCTCCAGATGGTCCACAGCAGGGATGATTGATAAGTTTGTGGCCTAAGGTGAAAAGAGATGAGTTATACAGCTCTCATCACATGCACGTGCAATTCAACTCTTTGGGTAAAAATGCAGAAAGTTTGAAGTTAATAACTCATCTCCTTCTACCTTAGGCCACAAACTTATCAATCACCCCTGCTGTGGACCACTTCTGAAGGTCCAAGACGCCGACTTCTCCAAAGAAGGGATCCATATGCTCCACGACTGCTGGACTAAGTGTGTAAATGTAGGAAAAATAAATGTGTCAGATTTTCTAAAACTGACTCTTTCTACCTTAGGCCACAAACTTATCCCTCATAAATCTATATTATGTTGCAGAATCACAGTGGTCTCATGACAACGTGCCATTCCACATATTTTCATGCCATCAACAGACTGAGAAACCATACCATTCATCCCTCCTCTTGGTCATTAATGTAAATGGTTGAGATCCAAGAAGGGTTTTGGCCCAAAACGTTGACTCTTTATTCCTCTCCATAAATGTTGCCTCACCTGCTAATTTCCTCCAGTATTTTCTGTGTGTTGCATTGGGATATTACACCTGTTATCTCTCTCCAACATGAAAAAAGCACCCATTTATTCCAATTTTCTGTAGTAAATGTGACAGCCAGTTTTTGATCAATGGTAACACATCACATTTCTTCCAATACGTGGGGCTTTTAATTTGTGCACCAAATTCTTGTGAAGACTTTGTCAAATACCTTTTGGAAACCTAAATATGCTACATCATCAGGTTGCTCTCTATCACACCTCCAAAGAATTTGAGCATATTTCTCAAACGTGATTCATTTTTCATTAACCTAGTCAACATTCACTGTTTACTAGGTTTGATTATGTTCAGCTTTCCTAAATGATTAGTTATGATTTTTTTTGATTATTCGCTTAGCTGCCTTCCCTATGCAACATTCTGAATAGTGTATGCTTTGTGATTCTGTGATTTGCTCCTTTATCTCCAACAATCACTTTTCTTCTCATGGCAACTGCAGGTGACACAACACCAACTCATTTGATTTCTTCTGTTCCAGAGATACAAATGGTTCTTGCAGGTGAAGCAGTAATTTACTTACACTTCTAAGTTAGTATATCATATTCAGTGCTCACCATTGAGTCTTCTCTGCATTAAAGGAACCAAATGAAAATTGAACAACCACTTTGCGCACTGGTCTTTTCACTTTGCGAAGCACCTTTTCTCAGACTGTAGAATTGGCCCTGAGTGTTCATTTACACAAGAGATTCTGCTGATTCTGAAAATCCAGAGTAACACACAAAAAAAGCTGAAGGAACTCAGCAGGTCAGGCATCATCTGTGGAAAGTAATAAAGAGTTGCTGTTTTGGACCTAGCTTTCATTTCTCTGTTTCACTTTCCCAATTTTGATGAAAGTTGTTGACTTGAAATATTAACTCTGTTTTCTCTCTCCACAAATGCTTCTGAGTGTTTTTACAAACATTCTATTTTTATTATTCTTCTTTGTTACTTAAATGATCCACATTTTTATATCAAAAATCTCTATCCAGTTAACTGAATACAAATTACCTTCAGCAATTCCATTCTGTCTGTTTCTGAACCATGCACATTTGTCCAAATGACTGCCCACATTTTACAAGTCATTATTAAATTCACTTAACATTGAGATATCAAAGCAGGTTCTAATCCTCAGGTGCTTGAGCCTACAGATATTTGGAATTTTCACCTCTAAGCAACACCCATCTGGAAGTGGTGATTTTTCCACTTTTTAAAAATTTTCTTTTTTATTGAAGGAATGACACAATACAGAATATATAATGGATTACATTCTCCTCCATTCTGCTTTCATATCGTACCCCCAAACAAACCTCCCCCCACCCACCCTCCCCGAACATATCATGGCAGCTAATATATTTACAACACAACAATTCATCACAAGTACAAGTACGGACATTTCACAACCATACCCCCACACTACTTCAAGACAACGGCTCACACACATCTGCGACATGTCAGATGATCCAAAATACACTCATATTTACAATTCATCAACCACCCTGTGAGGTAAATTATAAGCGTGTTAAATGGGAGGCAAATTCTCAAGTACAATCAAATGCCCTCAACTAGTAGGTAATTCCTTAAGACTCCCAAAATATGATAAGAAAGGTCCCCATTTCATATAGAACTTTTTCACAGACCCCCTCAAAGTGAATTTAATCTTTTCTAATTTCAGAAAAAACATTACATCTTCTAACCAAGCAGCAGCAGTTGGGGGAGTGGCAAATTTCCAAACCAGCAAAATTCTCCTATGGGACAATAGCGATGTAAATGCAATGATATCCGACTGGCTTGCATTTAAACCCAAATCTGCCACACCAAATACAGCTATAAGCGGGCAAGGTCTCAGTGTCACCCCCAAAACCTCACTGATAATTTTAAAAACCAGTGCCCAATAGTCATCAAGCCGAACGCATGACCAAAATGCATGTACTAAACCAGCCGGAGAGAAGGAACACCTGTCACAGCGTCTGTCCCAGGGTATATGTCTGCAAGTCTGGCTTTACTTAAATGTACCCTGTGTAAAACTATAAATTGTATGAGCCCCAGTCTAGCACATGATGATGAGAAATGAACCCTATTCAATACTTTTGCCCAATATTCCTCAGCCAGATCCATACCGAGGTCATCCTCCCACCTACTCTTAGTTTTGTTTAGATCTTGAACTCCCAAAGACATCAGCTGAGAGTATAGTTCAGAGATCAGCCCTTTATTGTTAAAGCTAAGAGTGAGTTTTTCCCATAACATAGCAGGTGGTAGAACAGGAAAAGGGGGAAATTTTTCCTTGACGAAGTGGCGAATCTGCAGGTATTTTAAAAAATGATTATGCAGAAGGCCATACTTACCAGGCAGGTTATCAAAACTATCAAATATGTTATCAGCATACAAATCCTTAATGCACATAAGACCATTCAAACCCCATTGTCTGAAAGCTGAATCGAATGTGGAGGGAGGAAATAAACGGTTTTTATGAATGGGGCCCAAAACTGAAGCTGATATGAACTTATAGTGGCAGCGAAATTGATTAAAAATTTTGAGGGTGGCGAGCACGACTGGGTTGGATGTGAATTGAGAGGATTTCAATGGTAAGGAAGAATACACCAAAGCTGGGAGAGACGAGGAGATTTTTCCACTTTAAGTGCAGCTAACCTTTCAATTTCCTCAGTGTTATGTCTATACAGAACTTCCTTTGTTGAGGCTCAAACGGTATTTTCCTCCTTGTTGGAGACTGATATAGTAACTTAGTATTACAGCCTCCATCCTGCCTCAACTCCATGAATAAATTTTCGTTTTACTGTCTGATCAGCTTCCTTTCTTATAACTTTTTTCCCTGTTCATCTGGCCAGGAGATATTTTTAGATACCTTTTTATGTTTACTGCCAGTCTGATTTTACAGATTCTCTTATTTCCTGTCTTTACACCCCCTCTGAACTTTCTGTAGCCTGGTTGTCACTTGTGTTAACAACCTGGAATATGTCATATGCTGTTTCTTTTCCTGTTTTATTTTGCTTTTTACATTTTAGTCAACTATGGAAGTTTGGCATTACTATCTTAACACTTCTCCCTTATAGAAATGCATCTAGACTTTAGCTAAAGCATTTTTATTTCAATGACCTTCCATTATTCAATTACAATTTTGTCTGCCAAGCTTTGATTTCAATTTACCCAAGCCAGGTCTGTTCTTATGCTTTAAGCTGGCCCTTGTTCAATTGACTGTTATAACCTTAGAGTGGTCAATATCCTTTCTCATTGCTATTCTAACCTTTTGTTATTTTGATAGCTGTTTCCTAGACATCCCCCACTAATATTTGTTCCATTTGGCCTGGCTAATTTCCCAGAGCCAAGTCTAGCAATGGACTGACTTCCTTGTTTGGCCAGAAATCTATTGATCAAGAACATTCTTCTCAGAAACTCTTAACCACCTTTGTTATCACAGCCTCTATATGAATAGTTTAAGTCTCCATCTCCATAATTATTATGTCTTCTCCTCAATATCCTTCCATAAGAATCAGAATCAGGTTTATTATCACCAGCATGCATCGTGAAATATGGTAATTTAGCAGCAGCAGTTCAATGCAAAACATAATGTAGAGGAAAGCAATAAGTAAATCAATTACAGTACAGTATATGTATATTGAATAGCTGAAAAAATTGCACAAAAATAATATATGTTAAAAAAGTGAAGTAGTGTTCATGGTTCAATGTCCATTTAAGAATCGGATGGCAGAGGGGAAGAAGCTGTTCCTGAATCGCTGAGTGTGTGCCTTCAGGCTTCTGTACCTCCTACCTGATGGTAACAGTGAGAAAAGGGCATGCTCTGGGTGCTGGAGGTCCTTAATAATGGATGCTGACTTTCTGAGACACTGCTCCTTGAAGATGTCCTGGCTACTTTGTAGGCTACCCAAGATGAAGCCGAAGAAATTTATGACCCTCTGCAGCTTCTTTCGGTCCTGTGCAGTAGACACTCCCGCCCCGCCTCCCCCCCCCCCCACCATACCAAACAGTGATGCAGCCTGTCAGAATGCTCTCCACGGTACATCTATAGAAGTTTTTGAGTGTATTTGTTGACATACTAATTCTCTTCAAACTCCTAATGAAGTATAGTTGCTGTCTCGTCTTCTTTATAACTACATCGATATGTTGGGACCAGGTTAGATCCTCAGAGATCTTGACACCCAGGAACTTGAAGCTGCACACTCTCTCTACTTCTGATCCATCTATGAGGATTGGTATGTGTTTCTTTGTCTTACCCTTCCTGGAGTCCACAATCAGCTCTTTGTTGCTGTGACACCACTCCACTAGTCGTTATTTCTCACTCCTGCATGCCCTCTTGTCTCCATCTGAGATTCTACCAACAATGGTTGTATCATCAGCAAATTTATAATTGGTATTTGAGCTATGCCTAGCCACACAGTCATGAGTATAGAAGGAGAAGAGCAGTGGGCTAAGCACACACCCCTGAGGTGCACCAGTGTTGATTGTCAGCGAGGATGAGATATTATCATCAATCCACACAGATTGTGGTCTTCCAGTTAGAGAATCAAGGATCCAACTGCAGAGGGAGGTACAGAGGCCCAGGTTCTGCAACTTCTCAATCAGGATTGTGGGAATCATAGTGTTAACCGCTGAGCTATAGTTAATGAACAGCATCCTTACATAGCAACACACACAAAATGCTGGTGGAACGCAGCAGGCCAGACAGCATCCATAGGAAGAAGCACAGTCGACATTTCAGGCCAAGACCCTTCGTCAGGACTAACTGAAAGAAGAGATAGTAAGAGGTTTGAAAGTAGGAGGGGGAAGGGGAGATCCGAAGTGATAGGAGAAGACAGGACTTTGGGAATTATGGTATTAATTGCTGAGCTATAGTTGATGAACAACATCCTGACGTAGGCATTTGTATTGTCCAAGTGGTCTAAGGCCATGTGAAGAGCCATTGAGATTGCATCTGCTGTTGACCTATTGAGGTGATAGGCAAATTGCAATGGGTCCAGGTCTTTGCTGAGGCAGGAGTTCAGTCTAGTCATGAACAACCTCTCAAAGCATTTCATCACCGTAGATGTGAGTACTACCAGGCGATAGTCATTAAGGCAGCTCACATTATTTTTCCTAGGCACTGGTATAATTGTTGCCTTTTTAAAACAAGTGGGAACTTCCACCCGTAGCAGTGAGAGGTTGAAAATGTCCTTGAATACTCCCACCAGTTGGTTGGCACAGGTTTTCAGAGCATTACCAGGTACTCCGTTGGGGCCTAATAGGATAATTTACATACACATCAATTAAAACTCCCTTGTAACATTCCTAATTGGTTATCTACAACACTGCACAGAGATGGCAATAAACATTCTAGAAATTTGATCACATCCTGTTTGCCCTTTCACTCTCTGATAGTTAAAACTATCAGTAGTGGCTGTCAGTAATTACTCTGTGGGCAGGGTCACAGAAAGGTAACTTTGTTTCAGGTTCACGGGCAATAGTTCACATCTGATGCCACAAGAGAAGCTTGTCAGAATAATCTGACAAGTTTCTCGGTCCCTTTGATCAATGTACAGAAGGGCTTGGGGTGGTCTCTACTCAAATAACTACAAGGACCCCTCCCAGACTGTCCATCTCGATTACTGGCTCATCCACTGAAAGGGCCCAATTCATTTGTGTTCCCTCCCCAATCAGACTGGGGTGGCTGCCTGCAGATACTGTGGGCGATTTCTTCTCTTTCTCAGTCTGCATTGCTTTTGAGGTTGTGGAACGTGATGACTCTGCCATAACTCAGATCCCTCCCGTCTATTTTCTCAGTATCTTTCTATACTGTTCTATATAATCAATCATCTACCTCCCAGAACCAGCCTTCATTACAGAGTATAGTCAGTGTTACTGTACACATTAACTCGCTGTTCACAACTTGCTGACAATACTTTCTCTCCGTCTTCTGCATTTACGTTTTCTTTCCTTTTCATCCACAGGCCTGCTTCCATCAGCAGTCGTCAGATGTGAAGCAGCAGGCTGGTGTTCATCAGTTAAATTCTCTGTAACGACATTGTTACCGGGAGACTTGATCCATTGTTCTGTCTGTGGGGGTGACAAGAAGGTGAGTCATATGGTTTAAGCTGAGTCCAGTGTTTCCACTGGCTGCCTTGCCAGGTCCATACACCAACACGGGTGTCATTTGTCTTATCCACCCTGGGAGCAAACCCAGCCTTTTCAGGCAGCTTCTTTCCATGACCTGGAGTCTTGGCTGTAGGAGAATTGTCTTCTGTCCCTCTGGCTTTCTCCGATCAGCAATATGTTGCTGCAGTTTTGACCTGCCCCTCAACGTGCCAACCTGGCCACAATGGTCGCTCTCATCTCTGTCTAATCTTACTAAATTGGCATTTGTAGTTTCTTCATGCATGCCTACAACTACAGTTGCCCCTGCTTCTCAGTTCTACTGCTGCCCTGATGTCTGCCCACTCATTCTCTTTCTGCTCCTTACTCTCCCTTTTCTGGAAAGCCTTCACTTTAAATGTTGCTACCTCTACATGCAGTTGCACTACTGCTAACAGATCTTGACTGTGTTTGGCCCCTACCCTTGGGACCTCCTTGCATGATTCATGATCATTGTCCCATCTCCTATTCCTTCTTGGGGCTGCTGTCTGTCAGTGAGCCATGTTGTTTTCTCTGGGGATCATACATATTTGTTGTCCCTGTCTTGTCCATGTTATTTCTCCCTTTTCTGAGTCTATAGTAGCACCTGCCTCACTTAGTGTGTCTACCCCCAGGACAGTACCCTCATTCTTTGGGCACACCCTAAAATCCCTCTCTGCTCTCATCGTTTCACCTCCTGCACTGGTAATCGCTTCTCCAGTCATGGGCAAGGTTAGATCAGTTATCGATACTGATGACCCTGTGTCCACTAACATATCACATTGCTGGCCCCCTAATAAACCCTTTGTGTACATCCGTGGGTGACAACCGCTGGCTGCTGCCAGCCGTTTGTCTGACCTGGATGCTGTCCTCACTAGCTCTATGATCCAGTCAGCCAATGCACTGCTGCCATTTCTACCTGACTCTCACATCCTTCTCTCTTTTTAGGACGCTGCCTTCAACTATGGCCCAATACACCACAGCTGTAACGTATCATCTCCTTTATCCTTCTATGCCCATTTTGGCATTCCCTTGCTAGATGTCCTGATTGCTGGCACACAAAACAAGTCTCCTACATCACCGCAGCAGCTACACTCACTGTAGCCACTTTACGACTTCTCTTCCCCCTCAATGGTTTCCTTTACCAGGCGGTCCCAACAGCCATTGGCGTATCAGAGTCGATCCCATGGCTATTGTGAATGCAGTGTTCTGCTACTGCCAATTTCTCTGGGTAACACAAACAGATACACCTCCTGTGCTGCTTGATGTGGGTTTTCACGTGCAACCCATCTGGCCAAGATATGCTGCTCCACATTCACAGGGAATCCTGTAAACACCAGCCAACCCGAGTCCCAGGTTACCTTGATGTGAGTCAAAGATACTACTGTGCCACATCAATGGCTTTATCACCACCTGGTGAAGGAAGCCATTGAAATAAAACAAGAGGAAAACAATTTTAACAATGACGAAGGTCTTGCTCTCAGTAAGAACTGGAATTTGATTGTAAACAAGGTGGGACTGCAGAAACCTGACGGGTGACGGGGTTATAAATACCACCGGACTAGCATGTCCAGGCACCACCCCTGATGAAGATGGCAGACTTTGTCATCAGAACATTGGTTATAATCAATACCTGTACCCGGCAGGAAACCCAAGAAGAGTTAATTCTTCATATATGCCGGGATAGCGAGATCCTTTTTCCTGACATTATCATTCCCAGTTACTCTCACCTTCCCCTAATTGCTGCCTCACTTGCCCCCTTAAAGGAGCAATATCTCTTCTCATTGCTGGTGTTCCCAGTAGTTGCCCATGTACCATCTTGCACTCCCTGGCCATACAGTCCCACATATTCATCAGGCATTTAGTTTTTACCAACATGCGTATATCTTTTGGGTGTAACTGGTGAATTTCAGTCAGCTCTTCCAGCTGTCCAGATTTCTGAAATCCCATAAGCAACTTGGTGAGGGTAGTTCAGACAAAATGCTTTGTGTTTCCCTGGACAGTGAGGGGTCTGTGAATGGTGGTAATCAGGATCAAGGGCTGTCTGGGGTTGTGAGGATTCTTGACCTGACATTGTGTGATCTCAATAGGTGCCATCTCAATAGATATATTTAGGTATAACCTCTCCCTCAAATATCTCTACACTGATTCCCATACTAATCAAAATATAAAGGATGGATAAAAATTAAACAGTACATACTTAAAACTGCAGAGTATGTATTCTGCAATCTTCCACTTCTGTGCAGCTAAACTCATGAAGCCTCTGTATTCTCTTACAAACTTATTCTTAAAACAAACACACACACACACACACACACACACACACACACCCTCACAAGCAAGTACACTACTGTACTGTTCCCCTGAACAAGTATACACACACCCCTCTAGCGTCCCGAATGGTCAGTAACCATCTTTTGCAACTGGTGGCCGTGTTCACCAAGCTACCCTTATGCAAACAACCATGTACACACACACACCGCACTTTTGTATCTACCAGTTCAGCTCTCTGCCATGTTTTCTGATTCTTTGTGATCCTGTGATCATTGACCTGAACAGGCCTAAACAAGACCGCTACTTAGCTGGCCACACAGTGCATCACAAATATTTCCTGGACGAGTCCTCGAATGTTGTGGCTGTGATTGAAGTCACTGCTATTCTTGGTATTGAGGGAGTGCAGCGGAGGTTCACAAGGTTAATTTCTGGGATGGCGGGACTGTCATATGTTGAAAGATTGGAGCGACTGGGCTTGTATACAGTGGAACTTAGAAGGATGAGAGAGGATCTGATTGAAACATATAAGATTATTAAGGGATTGGACACGCTAGAGGCAGGAAGCATGTTCCTGATGTTGGGGGAGTCCAGAACCAGAAGCCACAATTTGAAAATAAGGGGTAGGCCATTTAGAACAGAGTTGAGGAAAAACTTTTTCACCCAGAGAGTTGTGGATCTGTGGAATGCTCTGCCTCAGAAGGCAGTGGAGGCCAATTCTCTGGATGCTTTCAAGAAAGAGTTAGATAGAGCTCCTAATGATAGTGGAGTCAAGGGATATGGGGAGAAGGCAGGAACAGGGTACTGATTGTGGATGATCAGCCATGATCACAGTGAATGGCGGTGCTGGCTCGAAGGGCCGAATGGCCTACTCCTGCACCTGTTGTCTATTGTCGATTGTCTGTTGTCACTGGTGAGACACTGGGGCTGTGATACAGAATTCTTTATCCGTCACAGCAAACAGGCATCATTCTGGTGTCTCTTTCGGTAGAGGGCCACAAATTCAAAGTATATCACATTTTTTACGTCCTGATTTGTCACCACTTTTGATTTGGCCAACGTCATAATCAGCAAACTTAAATATGGCATTGGAGCTGTGCATAGCCATACAGTCATAAGTACAAAGCAAGCAGAGAAGGGGGATTAGTATACTGTCTTGTGGCATACCTGTGCTGATGAAGTTTGTGAAGGAACTGACTGGGGTCTGCAAGTGAGGATAGAATAGAGAATCCAATTGCATAAGGAGGTAATGAGGCCATGGTCTTGAAGCTTATTGATTAGTTCTGAGTGGATGATAGTATTAAATGCCGAGTTGTAGTCGATGAAGAGCATCCTGATGTGCGAACCTTCACAGCACAGATGTTCCAAGGTTAAGTGAAGAGCCAATGAAGTGGCAGCTGCTGTGATGCTAGGCAAATTGGAGTGGTTCCAAGTTACTTCTCAGGCAGGAGTTGGTATGTTTCATCGCCAATCTCTCAAAGCCCTTCATCACAGTGGATGTAAGTACTACTGAACGATAATCATTGAGGCAGGCTACCATATTCTTTTTAGGCACTGGTGTAATTGAAGCCTGCTTGAAGCAGATGGGTACCTCAGACTGCCAAAGCAAGAGGTGAAAGTTATCGGTGAGCCCTCTAGTTAGCTGATCAGCACAGGTCATTAGTACTCAGCCTATCTTCCCATCTGGGCCGGATGCCTTTCTGTGAGTTCGCCCTGCTGAAGGATGGTCTCACGTCAGCCACAGGGTCATCTGGGGCTGTGGGAGTTTGTGAAGGTTCCTTCATCTATTGGTGGTCAAAGCAAACATAAAAGGCTTTGAGGTCATCTGGGAGTGAAGAGTTGTTGTCACCTGTGTCGCTTGGTCTCACTTCGTAGGAGGTGATAGCATTCAAGCCCTGCCACAGCTGTCGAGCATCCTTCAGTGATTCTAGTATGATCCAAAATTGCTACTTCTCACGTGAGATGGTTTTTCGGAGATCATACCTGGACCTTTTCTATCTTACTGGGACACCAGACCTGAATGCCATTGATCTGCTATATTCACATAACTCCCTGACAAACCGCCTAGAGTTTTGGTCGCTCTGATGTAGGATAAACGTCATGAAACAGGAATGACTGCAAAACGGCTTTACAAGAATTGGATTTACAGGATTGGAGGGGTTGATTAATAAGCAAAGTCTGGTTAGGCTAAGACTTTTTTTTCCCTGGAGCAAAGGAAGTTTTGGGGTGATCTTATAGA